>NC_089844.1:158201874-158801874 GCF_035609145.1 Eleutherodactylus coqui
CCGGTCGGGGAACGCTCGTCGGGAACGCTCGTCGCGCTGACTCCCCCCCCGTCCCGGGGAACGCTCGTCGCGCTGACTCCCCCCCCGTCCCGGGGAACGCTCGTCGCGCTGACTCCCCCCCCCGTCTCCGGGGAACGCTCGTCGCGCTGACTCCCCCCCCCCGTCCCGGGGAACGCTCGTCGCGCTGACTCCCCCCCCCCCGTCCCGGGAACGCTCGTCGCGCTGACTCCCCCCCCCCCGTCCCGGGGAACGCTCGTCGCGCTGACTCCCCCCCCCGTCCGGGGAACGCTCGTCGCGCTGACTCCCCCCCCCGTCCCGGGGAACGCTCGTCGCGCTGACTCCCCCCCCGTCCCGGGGAACGCTCGTCGCGCTGACTCCCCCCCCCGTCCCGGGAACGCTCGTCGCGCTGACTCCCCCCCCGTCCCGGGAACGCTCGTCGCGCTGACTCCCCCCCCGTCCCCGGGGAACGCTCGTCGCGCTGACTCCCCCCCCCGCCCCGGGGAACGCTCGTCGCGCTGACTCCCCCCCCCGTCCCGGGGAACGCTCGTCCGCGCTGACTCCCCCCCCCGTCCCGGGGAACGCTCGTTCGCGCTGACTCCCCCCCCCGTCCCGGGGAACGCTCGTCGCGCTGACTCCCCCCCCCCGTCCCGGGGAAACGCTCGTCGCGCTGACTCCCCCCCCCGTCCCGGGGAACGCTCGTCGCGCTGACTCCCCCCCCCCGTCCCGGGGAACGCTCGTCGCGCTGACTCCCCCCCACCTGTCCCGGGGAACGCTCCGATCGCGCCTGACTCCCCCCCGTCCCGGGGAACGCTCGTCGCGCTGACTCCCCCCCCCGTCCCGGGGAACGCTCGTCGCGCTGACTCCCCCCCCCCCCGTCCCGGGAACGCTCGTCGCGCTGACTCCCCCCGTCCCCAGGAACGCTCGTTACACTGATTTCTGACAGACAGCACTTATGTAGGCGGACAAACTAATTGGGGCCTGAAATGCAACCGCTCCCAATCCTTCCTTCCCAGCACCACCTACCGTGGGGCAGTTGGTCGGGCCCCCATGCACAGCTGGGCCGCCCAGCTGACGACTAATGTCTACTATATGCGGGGGGTCAGTACTTCGCCGTGCAGGAAGCTTCCCGGATATCTCTAACACCTGACTATGTTTCCCAGCGGGCGGCGCAGCATCGTCAGGAGCGCCTGTGTATCGAGATCGTCTCTCTGCAAGAAGAGCTGAAAACTGAACAACTGGCCAAGCAGGATCTGGAGGAGCAGCTGAGGAGGACCATGGAGGCTCACACAGAGGAGAGGGGTGAATGAGTTAAATCTGTAGGGTGGGGGTCCCTTTCCTGTCCAAGTATTCTATAGTGGGTCTGAGTTCGGGTTTTATGGGTACCTTCATGCACATAGCTACTACAGGGGTGACTGTGAATCCCGTCTGCTGTACAGCAGACTGCCTCTCCATCCTGCACAGACTTGTTTTGGACCTTGACAGTAGGGAACGATTGTAGAGATTGTCGGGGTGTGAAACGAGCCGCGTGAGGGGGGACGGATGCAGGTACAGAAAGTCCCGGGGGCTGCATGTGATAGATGACTACACACGGTAGTGCAGTGACTTGTGAATTAATGTTGTGCTTCCCTTCTCCTCCTCTGGTCATCGTGGCGGTCACATTACAGAGATCATGGAAGGTAGGTGCGGTGTTTGGGGGGCGGGGCTGGGGCGATATTTGGTGGGATGTCACTCATTGTGTATATGTGATTCTGCAGCCACTCTCTCCAGCCTGAAGACGGAGATGGACAGGATACAGCAGGACAGGAAGCAGGTGAGATAAGATCCCACGGGGATGGTGTCTCATGTACTGGTCATATGATGTATGAGGCCACTATGACCAGGGACATCACATAATGAGCAGTTGCAGACGTATTTTGATTTCTCACTCTACTTGTTTCAGGCTGGGTTCACACGGGGCGGAATTTCCGTATGGACCTTTAGGCATGGAAATTCCGTCGGCAATCTTAAGCCTGAGACTAAGCAGCAAAGTGCATGAGATCTGCAAAAATCTCATCCACACGCTGCGGGCATTCGGCTCTGAAACTGACATGCTGCATGGAATTCAAAGCCGCCGCATGCCAATTCTGTCACCGTTTCCGCTGCGGGTTCTCCCAAACTCTACAGGGAGAGCTTTCTGCGGCGGAATACTGGCGGACAAGCCGCTTCAAGCCGCACCGATTTTAAAGCTGCCTTTCTGCAGCGGAAATGTTGTGGAATCTTCCTGCGGTCCTGCTGCGGACATTCCGCGAGATTTCTGCCCTGTGGGAACCCGGCCTAGAGGCCCATTTACACAGAACAATTATTGCTCAAAATTCGTTCAAACGACCGCAAATGAGCGATAATCATTGTGTGTAAACGTGGCCATCATGCACTTTTGCCCTGAAGATGATTTTAGGGCTCCCGCATACTTGCGTTTTTGTTGCACGTTTTTTTCACGCGATATCGCTGTGTTTTTTTTTTCATGCGGATTTCAGTAGGGCTTTCTGATGTTAAAAACACATCGCACAAAAAACGCAAAACACAAACGTGTGATGCATTTTTAACATTAGAAAGTCCCATGGACATTTGCGTGAAAAAAACACGCAAGAAAAACGCAAGTGTGCAGGAGCCCTTATGGTGAGCTTAAAATCCATTGTTTAACCACAGAGAGAAAAAGTATCTCTCAACAGACTGCATGCTCTGTTCTCAGCGGGAGTCGGAGATTACATTGTATTCTGCCAGCAGCCCCAACGAGAACAATACAGCTGTGTGCAGAGCCCCGCCCACATCCTGGGCTCTGCAAACAGCTCTCGGGGGCCCTTTTACATGCAGATGAGGATGATAAAGTGTTAATAGAAATTAATGCAAAACAATCACTAAAACTATCAATCTTTCAATTGCTTTAAAGATTACCTTTGCGTGTAAATGGGCCTTTACATTACAGCTCTACTTGTTTAGGTCAGCAGCTTATGCATTTGTTTTGTGATAATACAAAGCTCTGAAAAGTAACTGCAGTCTGGCTGCCTTGTCTGATTGCAGCCCTGTCTCAGTAGGGGGCGTTCACATGTGCAGTTTTTATTCAAGTTTTTTTATGCCATTTTTGAAGTCAAAAGCAGGAGTGGCTCCAACAAACGTTGTATCGGCCCTTTATTTTTCCTCTCCTTTTATGATCCTCACCTGATTTTTGACTATAAGAACCTATGTGTGTGAATACAGCCCTAAAGATTCAGGCAGCTTCTTCCCCATGCTTTACACTGCAGCTCCGCTTCTTTAGAGATTCAGTTAAATTCCATGGAGGAGTTTAGAAGTCTTGAAAGATTGACCAAAGTTTGATTGCACTTCTGTTTCTCTTCCTCTCTTTCCTTTGCTTCCTACAGGCTGAGATCCAGCTGCAGGAGTCGGAGGGTCAGGTCCAGAAGCTCTGGGAGTCTCTCGGGGAGCAGGAGAAGATGCTGCAGAAGGAGAACGAGGAGAAGGTGTGAAGAAGTTTAGTTCTGAGCCTCTGAGTTGTCCTCTTCCACAACATTAGTAAAATCCTTATTCAGCCGTCTGTTGCTTCTGGATAGCTGGATGACAGTATGGCCTCCATTACAAGAGTTGGCGCCCAGATACCCCGGAGACAGACAACACCCAGACACTGCTGAACAGATTGTTTTATTCCATGTTGCTAGGTGTGAGCAAAGGAGTGCAGCGGATGTTTTCACACGTCTTATCTTTGTCTCTAGGCGTCTCTCCAACTCACTCTGAACGATGAAAGGAACAAGATCTCAAGGCTGCAGACCGAGCTGAAAACCAGCGAGGAGGTGCAGAGGGACTTTGTCCGGTTATCACAAAAGCTGCAGGTAATCTAATGCAAGTGTCAGATATGTGAGCACATATATACACACACGTGTGTGTGTGTGTGTGTGTGTGTGTGTGTGTGTGTATATATATATATATATATAACTGATTGACTGACTGACTCGCCACGAATTCTCTAACTTCCCAATGTCGTACAAACATGAAATCTGGAAAATTAGGGAAAGTAAAGTGATCACAACTCAATTATTCAATGCTAATCGCAAAAATAAGTGCACCCCTATGTAATGTAAATTCCCAGTGTTGTGCAAGTGTAAATTTTGGCGCAAGCATTCTTTAGGTCCTAATGGAGGAGAGGGAGAAGGACATTAGTACATGCAGCCTGAGGAGAATCAAACGCTCCTCTATGTGTATACAGAGTTTATTTCTCGGTTCCCTTTAAAGTAACCTTGACTTCATGATATTTTCCGTGTGAACTACACATAAACACCTGTATCAAATTAACTCAGGCGAGGCCGGCTATATGAGCTAGTGGTATGATAAAGGGCCGCTACACATAATTTAATTTCACCTTATATCAGTGCTGGAGTGTTATAAGAAGAGAGGCTGATATCAGTCATGTATATGATGTTATCATCCATCACCCTAGAAGTTGTCGGATGGATGAAATGTTGATATAAATAAGTGATTACAATATCAGAGCAAAAGGATCATTTATTGTGGAAAACTGACCCGTTGTAGGGAGGCTCTAGGACCCTGTTGTACCGCCTCTAGCTTGGATACAAGATGTGATACGGGTGGGCATGGAGGCTCTACGACCCTGTTGTACCGCCTCTAGCTTGGATACAAGATGTGATACAGGCGGGCATGGAGGCTCTACGACCCTGTTGTACCGCCTCTAGCTTGGATACAAGATGTGATACAGGTGGGCATGGAGGCTCTAGTACCCTGTTGTACCGCCTCTAGCTTGGATACAAGATGTGATACAGGTGGGCATGGAGGCTCTAGTACCCTCCTGGACCGCCTCTAGCTTGGATACAAGATGTGATGCGGGTGGGAATGGAGACTCTAGTACCCTGTTGGACGGCCTCTAGCTTGGATACCAGATGTAATACAGGCAGGCATGGAGGCTCTAGTACCCTGTTGGACGGCCTCTAGCTTGGATACAAGATGTGATACAGGCAGGCATGGCGTGTCTATTACCATGGTGGGCCGCCTCTAGCTTGGATACAAGATGTGATACAGACAGGCATGGCGTGTCTATTACCATGGTGGGCCGCCTCTAGCTTGGATACAAGATGTGATACAGGCAGTCATGGAGGCTCTAGTACCCCGTTGTACCGCCTCTAGCTTGGATACAAGATGTGATACAGGCAGGCATGGTGTGTCTATTACCCTGGTGGACTGCCTCTAGCTTGGATACAAGATGTGATACGGGCAGGCATGGACGCTCTACTACCCTGTTGGACGACCTCTAGCTTGGATACAAGATGTGATACAGGTGGGCATGGAGGCTCTAGTACCCTGGTGGGCCGCCTCTAGCTTGGATACAAGATGTGATGCAGGCAGGCATGGAGGCATACAGGTTCCATATCGCTGAGCTGTCATTGTCCCTCATACAACTACTAGGAGTGACCGACTGCTGAATGCTATCGCCCTCCCAGACCATCCCACCAGCAGTGGGGGCAGTGTGCTGCTCCAAAGAATAGGCAGGATTGGGGTGCTCACTTTGAGGTCTCCAGACACGAACACTAAACTAAACCTGGAATCATCACTGAAGAAGACCTGGTTTCACTCCGTAGCGTCCAGTTTTATCGTTCATAACACCGCTGCAAACGGAGGCGACTGTGGCTGTCAAAGGCAGTGGGCGGCGTGAGACCAAAGGGCCTCCGGTGACCGTTCATCTAATCACCCCACAAATCTAATCATTTGTGTATCTGCATGAGATGGAACTGCATGTCGAGTTCTGCAGCAAAACTACAACTCCTTGTAGGGACACAATTTTTTTTTTTGTGACAAAGAGTGTATATGATATAAATGTCTCTGGAGGTTATATCAGTACTGGAGCGTTATAAGAGGAGCAGCTGATATCAGTCATATATATGATGTAAATGTCTCTGGAGGTTATACCAGTACTGGAGCGTTATAAGAGGAGCAGCTGATATCAGTCATATATATGATGTAAATGTCTCTGGAGGTTATATCAGTTCTGGAGCGTTATAAGAAGAGCGGCTGATATCAGTCATATATATGATATAAATGTCTCTGAAGGTTATATCAGTACTGGAGCGTAATAAGAGGAGCGGCTGATATCAGTCATATATACGATGTAAATGTCTCTGAAGGTTATACCAGTACTGGAGCGTTATAAGAGGAGCGGCTGATATCAGTCATATATATGATGTAAATGTCTCTGGAGGTTATACCAGTACTGGAGCGTTATAAGAGGAGCAGCTGATATCAGTCATATATATGATGTAAATGTCTCTGGAGGTTATATCAGTTCTGGAGCGTTATAAGAAGAGCGGCTGATATCAGTCATATATATGATATAAATGTCTCTGAAGGTTATATCAGTACTGGAGCGTAATAAGAGGAGCGGCTGATATCAGTCATATATACGATGTAAATGTCTCTGAAGGTTATACCAGTACTGGAGCGTTATAAGAGGAGCGGCTGATATCAGTCATATATATGATGTAAATGTCTCTGGAGGTTATATCAGTACTGGAGCGTTATAAGAGGAGCAGCTGATATCAGTCATATATATGATGTAAATGTCTCTGGAGGTTATATCAGTTCTGGAGCGTTATAAGAAGAGCGGCTGATATCAGTCATATGATATAAATGTCTCTGAAGGTTATACCAGTACTGGAGCGTTATAAGAGGAGCGGCTGATATCAGTCATATATATGATGTAAATGTCTCTGGAGGTTATACCAGTACTGGAGCGTTATAAGAGGAGCGGCTGATATCAGTCATATATATGATGTAAATGTCTCTGGAGGTTATACCAGTACTGGAGCGTTATAAGAGGAGCGGCTGATATCAGTCATATATATGATGTAAATGTCTCTGGAGGTTATATCAGTACTGGAGCATTATAAAAGGAGCAGCTTATATCAGTCATATATGATCTAAATGTCTCGGGAGGTTATGTCAGTACTGGAGCATTATAAGAGGAGTGGCTGATATCAGTCATACATATGATGTAAATGTCTCGGGATGTAATATCCGTAGTGGAGCGTTATAAGAGGAGCAACATCAGTCACCTGTAGAAGGGTCTCAGTACTGGAGATATGTGGTATAAAGTAGTAATCATGGGGAGGGAAGGTTCCTGCACTTGTCCGCTCATCCAGTTGAAGAACACCACAGTCAGGCTGGATGCCGGATAACAGGGAGCAGCAATTCTTCTGCACAGAGAATCTGCAGCTTTATTGTCTCTGTAAAGTAAATACCTGCCTGATAATGGAATTTCTTTAACCTCATAGCTTATATTACCGCAGCTTTATCACTACTTGTGGTTCCAGGCTCAATGCCTTCAGCTGCTCATATTGTGTCCCAATGATAACACTTCTGGTTCTCTGGCAGTTCACTGTTGTTATAGGGGCAACATGTGTATCCAAATCATCGACCCCACGATTGTACACAAACATACACAGAAGACTCGCAAAAGTTGACGTTGGGGGGATTTGAATGCACACAATGTCTCTGTGATAACACTGCACTAACCAGAGAACATGCCAGGAAGTGTTGTCATAGGGAGCCAGAAGTATGTGGTTGGTTTGTTGAATTTTAGTTCTTATCTCACTTCTGCAAACTCTGATTCCACAACAGGTCAGCCTTGAGAAAATTCGACAAGCTACTTCCATGAAGGATGTCCATGATATATTGGAGGGGACGCGTTTCACAGACGTCAGCCAGCTGAGCGACACCTGACACTGATGATATTGGACCACATGCTATATACTGTGTATATAGCGTATAATACATATGGCAATAACCTGTAGTGATTAACGTTATAAGTGCGTCTTCCTGCGAGGCCGACTATGATATTACGGATCCACACGAGGAATGAAGGAACGGTGAAACTCGTTACTAACAATCACTAACTGCTGTTACACTTTAATAAAGCCTCTTTTATATTACATGATTGTTGTCTGCTTTACATAGAGGGCGCTTCATGGCGACTTGACATTTTGGGTTACTGTGTGCATTGTGCAGCGTCAGTGTTTCTGGGGGAATTATTGCCTCAATTGCAGGAAGTCTGAGATGGTCCTTTATCACAAGTCGCTGGAAACTTTTTTTTCCCCCCTATAGTGAAGCATTGAAGTTACGTAACCGGTGTCTTATGGAGGTGACAGAGCAGACATTCTGGATAATTGGACTAAGAGGAGAGAGTACGGCTACAGGCGGGTAACATAGCCAGATGGAAAGCCAGGGGTCAGCAACGGAAATCTCAGTTTGCAGTACAATGGATGAGGCGGGTAACGTAGTCAGATGGAAAGGCAGGAGTCGGTATCAGGAGGTCTTGTCACAATAGCAGAGAAGCAGGCGGAAGTAGAGCTTGATCAGTCAATGCTGTGGAGCAGAATTACGCAATGCATGAAGAGACAGGGACAGGTTTATTTAGCGGGCTTAATTAGGAGCAGGGCTCAGCGGAGAGAACTTCTGGCTGTAGTGCAAGAGGTCCTGAGTTCGGGTCCTGACAATACCATGCTTCCTCTCACCTCTGAAGTCTTTGCACTCTCGGCGCCTCCTTCACTGGGCACTTGGCGACTTCTGGTGAGCACAGCACTGCTGGTCAGGTGATGAGGAAGTGGCAAGCGGCTCTGTGCTTACTAGAGGCTGCTGGTTGCCAGGAATATTGGGGATAAAATCATATGTTGTAATAAGCCACACCCTTAAAAACGCCCCTGACCACACCCCCTCTTCAGATAGCGGTGCCCCACTGTAGCGTTTTTTCCCAGGGGTGCCCCAAGATTGAAAATGTTTTAGAAACCCTGCCTTAAGATGTAATGGGTTACTAATGTGACAGGCAGATATGTAACAAAACGTGTAACAATTGTGTGACAAATTGCCTTGTGAGTAAAACTGAGCATGCCCAGAAGGACAGTCACTGATTGGCTGCTGCCTGGCCAATAAAATTTAATTCTTTGCTGCGCCATAGCAGATGGGGCAGTAAATGCAGTGCAAACAGAGGTGTTGAGGCCTGCAGAGCAACTGGAGTATGGCAGGTTGAGCAGCAGAAGCTGCTATAGGGACGCTGGCAATGCTCATTTCCCAGTTAAAAATGCTTGGTTTTGCCCAGAGCATGCCAAAGCTGCAGAGGAGTTGCCAATTGACGGGTGACATTCGACGAGAGAGAGAGAGCGTTTGAAGCTACATACAGAACTCACGGATCCAGATTCACTAGGAAACATGGAGGAGTTTGTCAGCATCAGATCGTAAGTGAGGCCAGCCTCATGAAAAGCCGAATAGTGCATGCACTAATAGTGAGTCTTCATGGACTAAGCAGGCCTGCTGACAGAGTTCACCAGGACACTTGTAATTACCGTATTTTTCGCTTTATAGGACGCACTGGATGATAAAACGTACCCCTGTATTAGAGGGGACAAATAGGGAAAAATATTTTGAACTCACCCGGGAAGAGTGCCAGGCGATGGAGCAGAAGAGGTCTGAAACAGTGGAGCTCTGTGTCACAGCGGCGCTAGTTTGGCAGGAGGAAGGGAAAGATCCGATTGATGGGAGGCGGGGAAGCAGGAGAAGTTCCCGCTGGCGCTCATCACCAGTCAGCGGCACGTAAGGGAGGCAGTGGGGAGGAGAGAATACTGGTAAGCGATCGCACATTCGTTCGCAGGATAGCTGTTTATAGCAAGATTTCTCTGGTTGTGGAGAATATTTTGTTATCTATGAGTGTTTAGCTCTTTTTTGCTGTTCTGATAGACTCTATTAAAGTGCTATCATTGTAATTATCCAATACGAACAGAGAAGTATTGTTATTTCCTAGTATTCACATGAGCGGTACCATGAAAGTGAACTTTATATGTGTGATCATAACATTGATATATGGAGGTGATTACAACATCAGAGCTAAAGGATCATTATTTTGCCCCAAACTGAACACTTGAATGGAGCTGCAGTACCCTGTTGTACCGCCTCTAGCTTGGATACAAGTTGTGATACAGGTTCCGTATGGTGTCCTACAACATATCAGTCCACATTTGCTGAAACTGAGCTTCTAGATTGCTTTATAGGCTGTCAAAGTTGGCATCCCAGATGGTCCCATGCATGTTCTATTGCTGATAAATCTGGTGATTGGGCAGCTACGAAAGTGTGACAATGTTGTGGGGGCTTCCTGTGACCCCTTTGTGTGCGGCCGAGCATTATCCTGCTGGAAGCCTCTTGGAAGACGCCATTAGAGGAACATGTGGCTGCAGGATGTCCTCAACATATCGCTGAGCTGTAATTGTCCCTCGTACCACTACTAGGGGGGACCGACTGTCGTATGCGATGGCCCCCCAGACCATCAGACCAGGAGGGGGCAGTGTGCCGCTCCACAGCAAAGGCAGGATTGAGGCGCTTATCCCTAGGTCTCCAGACATGAACACAGCCAATGCCCAGTGGTGCTCTATAGGGGGCATCCTGAGCCCGGTCACCTTGTGTGCCCTCATATATCCACTGGTCCCAACACATCCTAACAGTCTGGCCAGACGCTCCTCTCTACTGGTGGTCTGTAGGGGGCGTCCTGAGCCCCGTCACCTTGTGTGCTCTCACATATCCACTGGTCCCAACACCTCCTAACAGTCTGGCCAGACGCTCCTCTCTACTGGTGGTCTGTAGGGGGCGTCCTGAGCCCGGTCACCTTGTGTGCCCTCACACATCCACTGGTCCCAACACCTCCTAACAGTGTGGCCAGATGCTCCCCTCTACTGTTGTTCTGAAGGGGGCGTCCTGAGCCCGGTCACCTTGTGTGCCCTCACACATCCACTGGTCCCAACACCTCCTAACAGTCTGGTCATAATGGCCCGGTGGGGGACAATTCATCTATACGACCATCTAGCTTCTTACATCCCAATAACGTGCCCCTCTCAGACTCTGGTAACGGGGTAGAGGCGTCTAGTGGTCAGCAAGCTCTACAAGCGGAAGAAGAGGTCACTACACACAAGGAGCCTCCGAGAGCCTTTATAGGCCATAGGGGGAGCCACTTTTAGGGCCTTAGGTGGCAAGACCCTTCATCTAATCACCACAACTCCAATCATTTGCATA
This sequence comes from Eleutherodactylus coqui, assembly GCF_035609145.1. Classification (NCBI taxonomy): domain Eukaryota; kingdom Metazoa; phylum Chordata; class Amphibia; order Anura; family Eleutherodactylidae; genus Eleutherodactylus; species Eleutherodactylus coqui. The sequence goes on from NC_089844.1 coordinate 158,212,960, forward strand.
TTTGCCTGAGGCTGGCTACACATGACCAAGACGGATACTGAATATGGGAGCCCGCAGCAGAATCTGGCTCTTACCCCAGCTTGCCGTCCGTCATGCGCAGTAAATATTTTTCAAAAATATTTGTTTTTCCTCACAGATTCTGCAGAAAAATACAGCATGCTGCGATTTTAAATCCCTCAGCGGAAATCACACTTACCATTCTCTCATGTGAGTGGACATGCAAAACTTCTATCTTTTCAGTAGGTGCAGATTACCACGTATCGTCCACGCGAGTTGAAATCTGGTTGTGTGAGACTGGCCTGAGATGTAAGTGCATGCCGAGTTTTGCAGCAAAGCAACAACTCCTATGTGCCTGATTTATTTTTTTGACGAATGGTATAGAAATAGTTTTTTCTAATGGGGTTTACTGCTTAAAAAACTAAATACCCTTAAAAAATTAGCTTTCTGTTGCCATATTTTGGGGTTGTGTGAGGGCTTGCTTATTTGCTGGGTGACCTGTAGTTTTTGACACCAATTTGGTGCACATATGACTTTTTGATCACTTTTTATTACGTTTTTTCTTAGGGACAAGGAAACAAAAAAAAAAACAACTGCAATTCTGGCATTGCATATATTTCGTCTGACAGCATTCACCCAGTGGGATTATTAATGTGATATTTTAAAAATTAGGACTTTTATGGACGCAGTGATATCACTTTTTCATTCTCGTTTTACTTTGTGGGGAATGCGCATTTCTATACATCTTTCCACCAACGCCTTGGTCCCATGGTTCCTCAACAAAGCCAAAACAGAAGGCGTTCCCATGATCCTTATAGCGCCAGGCTAGCCATCTCCTCTTTAGTACGCCGGTCTCGTGGTCGACATGCTCTTCACTCACACTTGCATATGCTACGTTTGATGGCGTGCCTGTTGAATATGCAGTCTTGAAGGCACAGGGATTCGCGGACCCCATTGTTTGGCCCATGCTTGGTGGCAGGAAACCTTCTTCCTCTCGCATCTACCATAAGGAGTGGAAGATCTTCAGGTATAGCAAACAGCATCATCTACAACCCATGCATTTTTAGGCTCCCAGAATCCTTTCTTTCCTCCAATCAGGCATGGATATGGAACAGAGCCTCAGCTCATTAAATTGTAAAGCCTCCATGCTATCAATCCTTTTCCAATGCCCCCTGACTTCCAAGTCCACGGTGTGTACTTTCCTTCAGGGAGTGGCCTCTTCTTATCTTTGGTCAGCACCTTGGGACTTCAATCTGGTCTTAGACTCTTTACAATTATCTCCCTTCGAGCCAATGTGTGACATTTCCCTCTGTCTGCTTTTTTGGAAGGTTGTCTTCCTGGTAGATTCCCTTTTTTGGTGCTTCATCGGGAGAGGGCGGTCCTTTGTCCAGTTTAATTCTTTCTTCCCATGGTGGTCTTGTCCTTCCACCTGAACAAGGTCATCATTCTGCCCTCCCAATGTCCGGAGCCTTCATACCCCAGGGAACGTCTTATGCACAAGCTTGACATTGTCCGCTCACTGCGAATCTATCCTGCATCCACAGGATCTTTCTGCTGTACGGATTCACTGTTCCTCATCCCTGATGGCCCTCTTTGAGGTCTGGTCACCTCCAAGTCCACCAACATTTGATTGATCAGGTGACAGATTACAGAGGACTACCGTGCCAAGGGCAGGACTCTGCCCATTTAGGTGACGGCTCACTCCATGCTCACGGTAGTTGCGCCCTGGGCGATGCCCATAACACCTTAGCTCTCCAGGTCTGCAAGGCTTCGACCTGGTCTTCACTTCACTTCTTTACGGAGTTTTTACAGTGTGCATACTTTTCCATCCTCTGACGCTGCTCTTGGTCGCAGGATTATGCTGACGATAGTACCCTGATCACAACTGAAGTACTTTTGGCCCATCCATAGGGACTGCTTTTGTCCAAAGATCTTCGTTGTGTCCCCCAATGACCCAGCCAAGAAAACTGTATGTTTATGTTACAGTAAAATCCATTTCTCGATGTTCAATGAGCACCATTATTGCTCTGTTCTGAGCTCCCCCTTCACTTCTTTGTTTAGTTGTGTGTTATTTCGAGTTATATACTCAGAGGGCTTTTTCTTTGCTACTGCTTGTGTACAAACTGATTTAAACAAATGGCTACAGGAGGGGTATGGCTGGTAGGAGTCAACTCTTCCTTTGCTTAATGTCTGCCTCCTAGTGGTAGGAGCTATACCCAAAGTCTTCACCGTGTCCTTCAATGAACAACTGAGAAAAAGATTTTACAGTGGGTAAAAAAAATCTAAACTTTGAATATTTGGTTTATTTTTATAATAATTAAAAACCTTTTTTATAGTCCCCACAGGGACCTACAGAACCTCCAAAGTACTGCATTATACTGATCTATTAGGACAAGCCACAGGCTGCCATGACGCCTGGATGTCTCCTCGTGATCATTTCCGGGTGGGTGGGGGTGGGAGTGGGGGGATAGCATTCAGGACCCCCGAACACCGATTTGGAAAATGAAATGCTGCTGTCAAAATTGACAACAGCATTAAAAGGATTAATAGACATGGTTGGTGTGGAATGGCAAAGATGGCTGATACCCATCGTGTACATGGCAAGCTCAGCTCTCGAGCCCGCTCTGTACACAGACACCTGCGTTGTATGTTGGGGAAGGCTTAAGGCTGCTCTCATACATGCGTTCACCAAACGTGAACGAAAATCGTGGCGCACACGTCTGCGAACCCCCATTGAAATCAATGGAGACGATGTACTGAGATTAGTTAATCGCGGTAAAAAACAGGCTGCGCGAGAGCGCGAATACTATAAGCAGAGAGACCGCTGTAGTTGCGTACACCGACTTCAGGTGACAGGGCTAGACATCTGTACCTTTCTTATCTGCCTCTCCCTTGTTGGGTCTCTTATCCAGTATCTAAAGAGCTGTGCTCCTCACATGGACCTCTTACCTGGCGACCGGAAATTGGACCACGCCACAAGCAACCAGTTCAATCTTAAGGTGCGTTTAGACACATAGATGATCGCTCAAAAGAAGGCTTTTGAGCGATCATTTTGCGTAATCTACTAACTGGTACTAATGCCTATTAGTACCAATTAGTAGCTTGTGAGCCCCTGGGAGCTGTATTCATTCAGAGGACCGTCCACCATTCTCTGAATAAATTCCTTTTGTTCTGCCAGCGGGGCTGACAGCTGAGAACAGCTAAGACAATGTTATCAGCGGTCCCTGGGCAGAACACAGCGTGCGGTCCTACTTATCAAGTGTTCTGCTGAGCGACGGATTTCATGCCGAACTGAGAACCGTCGTTCAGCAGAAGACTGAAAGATGGGCACATTTAGACACGATTATCACTCAAAAGATGGCTTTTGAGCGATAATCGTTGCGTCTAAATGGGCCTTTAGATTTTATTTTCTTCTTTATTCCAGCCGTATCCCCTGATCCTCACGGTGTGCTTGCTGTAGGTTAATAAGCACTACCATAAAGATAAAACATTTACAGGACCCCCTTGAAATTAGTGGTCATATGTCAATGCCTGCAGTCCTGCCCTTGGTTCCTGCTAAAGGAAGGAAACTTCAGACCTTCATATTAGCTTCTTTTTGCCTTGTGTGACGTGTAAAGGGACTGAGTATTCTCACTGCTTCATTGTAGGTTTTGCTCATGATTACATATGTGCTTCACTATACAGAGTTAACATTGATGTATCAGAAAGAAATGGACATACTTTAGTCCTGCAGTCACCGCTGCTGTTGTAGTCTAGGATGGTGTCATTAGTTTCTTCTCTAATGGCGCAAAACTTATTGCCTATATTCACTCGTGATGTAACGCATCGGCATTCTCATGTTGAATGCTCATGGTCCACCATGTTATTCTTGCTGACACAGAATGCCAGGAACGAAGGGAGACCGACTGAAATGGAGACATGCTGAAATGGAGACCTGCTGAAAAGGGGACTTGCTTGTAGAATGGCAGACGTAGCTTCCGTCCAGAGGTTCCATTCCAATCCAGTTTTTAGGATTTGGTATGTAACCCAGAATGGAAGCCCTGGACAGAAATTCAACCAGAATGTGGACATACCCTGATATATGACAGTGTCTTTGGTTGGCTCCCAGTCCCAGTTTTAGGTAGAAATAACATTGGCTGATGTCACATTTCCTAGTTTTAATTGGCTAGGTGACCTGTGAGGGTATATGTATATATTGCCATATGTTTTTTATGCTTTATACCTATATGCAAGTTCTATTCAATTCCAAATAAGAAAAAACTTAATCTGTCGCCTTAACATCAGATATTCCAAGGCTTTGCAAGGCTGAGAGAGATGTTTCTAGAAATTCAGAGATGATACCGAACCAGACACGAAGGACGCGTGCTTGGCTGTTTTCCCGGAGGCGCCAGTATCAAGATAACGACTGTTTTCACTGTCTCAGGCCGGAAATCCGGACTTCCCATATATGGTTATACTGTGAATTTCAGCCAATGAGCCCATCACCCATTGCTAGTGATAAGAGCAAAGGGTATAAGATCTCATGTAATCTGTAATAAAGGAGCGCAGCCATGTCCCCGTGTGAGGAAACTATACCAGACCTCCGTGTGGTGTCTCTTCTTTACCGCCGGCAGCGGGGCATTTGGGGTGGGCCTGATTGGTGCTGTACGTAAGAAATATTTCCCTGACAGACCTATTGGGGGGGGGGGGACATTTTTAAGCTGCCCACACCCATTCAACAACTGTTGGACGAACTATTGTATATCCGACAGCTGCTCCCATGGCTGCCTCATACACATGATTGTTTGTGTGTTTAGGGAGGTAAGCCACAGCCAGACAGCTCTGGCAGCTTATCTCTCAGGTAACAATAGGATCAGGAGTTGGAATTCAATGTCTCTGATGCTTCTCGGAGCCATCTTTTGAGCGATAATCGTTGTGTGTAAATGTGCCTATCTTTTACTTTTCTGTCGAACCATGAATTTCAGTTCTGCATGAAATCCATAATTCAGCAGAACAGCTGATAAGAAGGACCGCATGCTGTGTTCTGTCCGGGGAGTGCTCATAACAGCTGATTACATTGTCTCAGCTGTCAGCCCCTTGGCAGAACAAAGGGAATGTATTCAGAGAACAGCGGGCGGTCTGATCCCTGAATACAGATCCCGGCGGCTCACACGCTACTAATTGGTACTAATAGGCATTAGTGCCAATTAGTAGTTTATGCAAAATGATTGCTCAAAAGCCATCTTTTGAGCGATCATCTTTGTGGTGTAAGTGCACCTTTAGAGAGTCTTCCAGCCCCGTCATTATCAGTAGATTCATGCGACTGAACGCTTATGTGTATGGTGACCTTTAGTTCATATTGGCCATCACAGTAGTTCAGACCGGCCATACCTGTTAAATGGTACTTTGCAACAGATGAAAGATCTTTTTGGGAATGTTTTTTCAGATCACTTGTTGGATCATTTGTCGTCTTTCATATGATTGTTGAACAGAAATTTCAAACATGGTTGACTTTCCATACGATGACTGTGTGCGATCATATCATTTATTGCTAAATTTCACCCAACTAACAATCGTTTTGGTTGAAATTGTCCATTTTCATTAACTGTAGTATAATATTTAGGGACACCTTAGGGGTAAGTGCAAATGCGTAGGATCCGCTGGGGAGTGTCTGCAGTGGAATAACCAGAAGTGAATCTGCAGCAAATAAATAAATCTTGTTATTTGTATCGCGCCAACTTATTCCGCAGCGCTTTCAGGTCATTTTTTTATTTATTACCCACCACCAAGCTGAGTACTCATTTTACCGACCTCGAAAAGGATGGAAGGCCGAGGTTTGGATTTCCCTCTTTGCAATGGGATGAAATTGGCTGCAGACATTTCACATGCTGTGGGTTTAAAATCTGCATTGTATACAAATTCTGCGCAGCTTTTTCCACAGTATGTGGATGGCTTGTACTATAAATACTACCGATTTTCCATGTGGAGATTCCACGCCATTTATGCTGCATGTGAACTTACCCTAAAGGCTCATTTAGACACAACAATTATCGCTCAAAATTCGCTCAACAGCTGTCCTTTGAGCAAAATCGTTGTGTCTAAATGTGCCCAGCTTTCACTGTTCAGCCGAACGACTGTTTACAGTTCTGAAAACCGTTGTTCAGCAGAATAGCTGATGAGCAGGACCGCACACTGTGTTCTGCCTGTGGAGAGCTGATTACAGCTGATAACATTGTTACAGCTGTCAGCCAGACTGGCAGAACAGCTGATAAGTAGGACAGCACTCTGTATCTGCTGTCCATGGTGCTGAATTCTCCACGGGGAGCCTATGGCTGAACAATGGAGCTAATTACAAACCTTCTGCTGGGTTCTGTAACAGCTCCCAGAAGCTCATTTGCATCCAAATGAAGCTAATAAAGCACTAATAGCAATTAGTGCCTATTAGTACTTTATGCAAAACGAGAGCTGGTCTTTCAATCTTTCGAAAGATATCTGTGTGTGTAAATGGGCCTCAAGACTGTCTACTAGTTGGATGTTTGCTCACAGACCTGCAGTTGCTTTGTTACGAAATCCTTTTCAATAGTGGAATGATTCAGGTAATATTTGGGATGGAATAAACAATTCTGAATCAACAGAAACTTAAAGAGGTTGTGCCGAGTAATGAAGTTGTCTCTTATACACTAGATAGGAGATATTTTTATGATCAGTGGGGGTCCACCGATCCTGAGAACGGGGGCCGGTCGATCCCTGATGAATGGAGCAGTGGTTGCTCAGGTTTGCTCACCTCATTGACAGATCCAGACATGATCAAGTTCAAGTGCTTTAGAATCTGGGCTGTCATTGAATTGTATGGAGCGTGGTATGGGTGTCCTCTGCTCCATTCACTAGGGGATGGACTGGACCGCCGTTCTCAAGATCGGTAGGGGTTCCATCTCCCACCGAACATGAAGTCATCCCCTATCCTATTAAGCGGATAACTTTACAACTTGGCACAACCGACACTTTGAAGTCCATCACACATAGGATCCTCCCCCCCCCCCCCCTTAGAAAAATGTTGCAAACCTTTAGTTTAACTTATTTAATTTTAATAAATAGCTAGAAGAGTTTTCATTTGGTTTTTCTCGCTTCCTTGTTTTTTCTTTGCTACAAGCTGCAACTCCCTCGGAGGGCTGGGATCAGGATAACATGACGCTGCCATTTGCAAAACACCGACTGTGACTTTCACTGATGGAATAGACTTTGGGGGAAATCCATTCTTAGTCCGGGGATTCTCCAGCTGTGTGACATTTTCCTTTACTTGAATGCTGATTAAACAGGAGAAATGGGAGGGGAGCGCTATAAAAAAGTGGCAAGACTGGAAGCAAAACTTTTAAGGAACTTGGAAACAGAATAACAGCCCATCAGTAACAGAGCCCTTGCAATCACACCTGGCATGCACCAGGATGTACGGACTTTGGGAAGGAGAGTTGGCAGTGATGTGTTGTAGGGAGACAAGATGAAATGTTAGGAGGGGAGAGATACAGAGAAAGTCTCAAAGGGTATGTGGGCTGAGATCTGACGTGGATCAGTAAAAAGCCGAATTCCTTTTACTGCTGTTTTTCTGTCAAAAGAAAAAGAGAAATAAATTAGCTTTTGTCTAAAAGCACATGAAACATAGCTTTTTACTGACTGATACCCTGTTTCCTCAAATTTTTGGGGAAGCTTATAATATAAGCCCTACCCCGAAAATAAGCCCTAGCTGCTTTACATAAAAAAGGAATAAATTACCTAGCAGGCACGGTCCGGGTCCCACCCACTGCTCTCCGGAGCTCCGACGCGCTTCTTGCAGTCCTTGGTTACAGAAGATCACTTCCTGGTTATGGGATTCTTAAATCTCGCCTATAGGAAGCATTGGCTCTGATTGGTGCTCAAGCACTGCTCAGCAAATTAATTACCGCATTCGATGATCCAATGTGATGGCTGTGATTGGTTCATCGAGCACTGCATTGATTGCCTGAGCAGTGGTCGAAGAACCAATCACAGCCATTGCAAAGTGGAGGCGGGAGTTAGGAATTGGCCAATCATGCCAAGCGTGTCGGAGCTCCGGAGAGCAGTGAGAAGGACCTGGACCAAGCCTGCTATGTAAGTATAATAAGGCACCCCTCAAAAATAAGACCTAGCTCCTCTTTTTGGGCAAAAATTATAAAAGACAGGGTCTTATTTTCAGGTAAAACCGGTATCAATAGCCCTGGGGCTACATGGTGACTTTGGCCGTACAACTACAGTTGTACGCTGGGTAGCCCTGTGACTTCACAGTCACACTGAAGTTAATAGTGTAGTAGTGCAAGTTACAGCTTGCAAAAAATCTAACTTTAGTGGATTCTTTATAACCTTCAGCCCATTGACCTCAATGTGAGTGCGAGGTTGCAAGGCTACACATCAATTTTTGGTGACGTAACCCCAAAAGTCGCTATGTAGCCGCAGTCTAAGTGTCATAGGTCCGCTTCACTTAGAATTTGATCAATGTGGATTCCATGCCAATACCTGGGTTAGAACCCGCATCTTTTTTACACTCTATTGAATTCAATGGGAATGCATGCCGTGGGCCGTACAGCGCAAATTGCGGATTTTGAAATCTGTGTTGCAAATAAAAAGAATTGACATGCCAATTCTTGATATGGATTCCTTACAGTAACCACGTCAGGCACCCGCATGCAGATGTGCCCCATTGAATGGAGCTTAACCCTTTCCAATACACTGTCTGACGTCTTCCAACATTCTGATTGAAGGCTCTACAGCGCCGATGTTGGAAGATGTCTGGCAGGGTATTCTTACTGTATATTACTGGCCGCTTTGTTGTTGGGGAGCTCTTCAGCATGTCCCATACCAAAGTACTGTCTCTAGCCAGCAGATGGCGCCATTGTATAATGGCAGAAAGAAAAAGCCCCCTAGGAAATCCTGAATCCAAAATTGGATTGCAAAGGGTTAATCCAGGTATGGATCCATATGCAAATATGTGCAGGGCAAGCACAGTGAAGTTTGCCGCTGCTGTATCTTTCAGCGTTGATGGGATCTTCATCAGCAAGTTATACATTATAATGATCTAGAACTTTCAATACAGTGTGACTGGTTACTCCCCCCCCCCCCCCACGCACACATACTTACCTTCAATGGGGCGCAGCACACATTAAACATTGCAGTTTTCCACCATGCAGGGCTTTTCAGGGTGCAAAACATAAAGGCGAAGCCTCCCTGCGGCAACTTTATGTATCATCAGTTTTCATGCATAGCTGTAATCTTGCCAGCAAAATTCATATAGTAAATTCCAGCAGCAGGAATTGGCGTAACAAAGCTCGTATCCATATACAGCGTATATTGTTTTTAGCACATGGGATACTGCACTTTGTCTGCAGCAGTTGGTTCACAACACGAAGCCAGCGTCAAAGATGTAGAACTGCATCATATGAGCACTGAGACAACACACATAGCGGTCAGGTACTGCAGTCGCAGAACTCCCCTCTGTCACATATGCAGTATCCTCCCTCTACATCACCATAGAGGTCCGCGGTACGGAGACCTTAGATTCTGCTACTTATAGTGTAAGACGTTAAGAAGAGGTGTAATGGTAGGGGTGTAGAATACAGGCAATGAGAGTTAGGCAGGATATGAGGATACAGATGGAGTATACATAGTAAGTGACCTTAGGTGATGGATGTCAGCCATGAATATAGACGCTTACGAAAAAGCATTCATGAAAACTGTTAATGTTTTAGTGCTTTTTATGGTAAAAAAATTCAATTTTAGTAATTGTTTATTAAATTGATTTTCGCACTTTGCGACAACTTCTGCTTATGTGATAGTCAACTAGCCAAAGTGCAAATCACTTATTTACCTAAAATGTGCTTTTGTGTCGGAAAATCCCTCTAAAGTGCTGGCCACTAGTGGCCTCCCTTCCTATTTGATGTCCACTGCTTGTTGTCATGTGAATCTGTTTCTAGTAACAGGGTCAACAAGTTGGCTAACAGGAAGTGAAAGAGGGTGTTATCTTATGTTGCCCATAGAGGTCTATGAGGGGAAGAACAGGATGATAAAGCTGCTGCAAAAGGAGAGAGACTCACACAGATTTGGCTGCAGCTTGTAGTAAGTGATTTACAGCTACAGCTCACTGCTGCTGTATAATGTCTGCCATGCTGATTTTATTTCTCTGTGTGTGCTATGGAGAGTTAGAGAACAGAATCTGTAGTTTTCCCCATGTACAGTGTATAGAAGACATCATAGCAGCAGTCTACTCCCATAAGCTCAAGGAAGACCGAGAATTAGAGATACGGCCTGCAGACGGGAAATTGGTGATAAATGCAGGGTACAAGATTATTCTGAAGAGTCACCTAAAAGTGCGACACTATTTAATCAAAGGGTGTCTAAATCTATGAAAAAGTGAAAAGTTATGTCAAATTTAGAGACATCTAGTAGTGAAGGCTGTATTGAAGTTAAGAGCATTGGTAACCAATATCAGCACAGTCTGAAGGTACCTCTGTGATACTTTAGTAGAGTGATGTCCATAGAGAACAGGAAGTTTGACAGTGATAGATGAGACAAACAGCATTGTGATTAGTCAGTTTTGCACATGGTGCTTATGGTTTTAGGTAAGGTTAATTACAATGTAAAATGCAATGACGATGCTAACTGGAGAGGACAAACATGCAGGTGGTAAAGGATGACATGTAGCAACACATGAAAGAGGGATACCTGTTAAACAGGAACAGGGAAATGGTGAGGAAAGGATTATGCTATGGGAAAGGATGGAAAAAACACAGGTTAAATGTGAAACAATTATGAATTCAGGAGAAGATGATTATGAGTAGAAATGAGCAGATATCTGATGCCCCCCCAACCCCCCACCCCCATGTGTGTTGAAGTCTATGTAGTTCTAGAACACATCTGAAGTCATCTTAAAATATTGTAGGCATTGATGTCCTGGAATCTTGGTACACATAAGCCATCCTGTGTGTCCCTATCCACTTGGTGCCTTGACCGTGACTCGGGGTATTAATTGATCACTGTCAAATAAGTTGGCTTTAGATAACCGCTGATTAAATAATGGTCATGATATGGAGCAGTGGTACACAACCTTTTATGGTCCCAGGGCCATATTGTCAGATTAAACAAATCCCAAGTGTCACAATAAGACCTAAAATGGTTTTCCAGGAATTTACTATTGATAGCCTATCTTCAGGATAGTTGATCACTGGGGATATTCTCTCTAGATCCCCGCCGATCAGCTCGGACCCGTTGTCAGTGCAGCTCAGCCAGACATCCACATTGAAGTCAGAGCCGGAAGTGTAATAGAAGGCATCACTCCCATTGAAGATAATGGGAGAAATGCCTTCTATTAAACTTCCAGCTCCAACCCCAATATGGATGTCCAGCTTGGCTGCATAGATAGCCATCCCGAGGATCAGCTGATCGTCGGGGATCTCGAGTGGTGGACCCCTGCTGATAAACTATTGATGACCCATTCTGAGAATAGTTCATCAATAGTAAATTCCAGAAAATCCCTTTAAAGAGGCATTAGCAACTGATACATTTATAGCACATTGCAAGTGTCTGCCATAAATGCTTGATAGGTGCCATTCTACTTCCAGGAGTCTCACCTATTGAAAGGATGAGGGTCTCCTATCCCACTTGCACTCCAGAAAGGAAGAGGTAATGTATGCATGCAACTAGTCCCATAAACTTTTGCATCAACACTTCATCTACTCCTTTCTGGAGTGTCACTCAGGTCAGCAGACCCCTTTTTGCCAATATATGGGGGTCCCATATTTAGCCACTGAAGAGCACTATTAGTACTTTCTTAGCCCTGTTCTGGTGCTACATACCATTCCTCTTATGCATGTGAGCAACCATCAGACTAACATGCATGCCTGACCACATGGTTTGGGGCCAAAGAGAAAGACCTTGCGGGCTGCAGGTTGTGCACCACTGATATACAGGAACAGAACATTTGGACCCTGTTTTACTAGTATTTTCGGAAAGTACATTTAGAGTATCCTGTACATTGTAAACCAATTTTCGATCATTTGCACAAACCACATTTCACAGATTTTGTATAACCAATCGCCTCTGTGAAAACACAAGCTTGTTCTTACCGTCAAGGTAGTTACGGGCAACGAATTTCAAAAGTTCGTCCAATAGGATTACAGGGAAAGAAATCTTCAAGACAACTAACCACTTAGTGAGGTCCAGAGGTGTCAACTTGAAGATCATCTGATGGATGAAAAGCGGGAGGATGTTAGGGTAGGAGTGTAAGAGGAACGCATTGTACGATGTGATATAGAACCTCCTCCTTACATGCTAGGTTTGCTCACAGCTCTTTAGACTCCATTATTAATACATTTTTTATTTATTAGGATGAAATACTGTATAGGATATAGATATAAAGTCAAAGTCACCTGTGGAATATCTGTACACCGTCCTACCAAAAGTGATTGAATTTGGGGGCAAGACTCAGAAGTAATATTTGTTTCCATATGTTAATGCTTTGTGAGGCCTCCTTTGGCCCTAATGACATCGGATACTCTCCACGGCATACTTTGTACTAGCATCTGATACACTTCAGCTGGTATTTCCCTCCATTCATCCTGCAAACTTCTGCCCAGTTATCTCAAAGAAGATGCATTGGCCCGTCTACACTGTTGCAAGGAGCATCATCACCGGTCAGTTGAGCAATGGAAGAACGTTATATGGAGTGACAAATCGTGCTACTCCACCATACTTGGGTTGGAGGACACCTGGGGAACGCTTATTGCCTGAGTGTGTTGTGCCAACAGTTAAGTACGGTGGGGGTTCCGTTATGGTCTGGGGATGTTGGTTGTAGTGGCAAGAACCATGAATACAGAGGTGTAACTTGACATTCTAGACAAAAATACACTGCCGAAAATGTGGCAATACTTTGTGAATGGTCAACAATATTTCCAACAAGACAACGCGCCTTGTCACAGATCCAGTGCTGTTTTATGTTTTCTTGGGGATATGGATATTTCACGATTGGACTGACAAGTACAAAGTCCCACACTAAACCCTACTGAACACCTTAGGGACAAACTGGAACATCAGCCAGGAAATATGAACGGCGTACATTTTCTCTGAGAGAACTCAACAGATGTTTGCAGGATGATTGGAGGGAAATACAAACTGAAGTGTATCAAACGTTAGTAGAAAATGTGCCAAGGAGATTATCCAACATCATTAGAGCCGAAGGAGGCTCTACTAAATATTACAATATGGAAATAAATACTACTTTTGATTCTCGCTGAAATGACCAATTACATTTGGTAGCATAGTGTATTTTAGTGTATTTTACTCACTGGCAGGGGATCAACGTAAAGGATCAGGAAGTGGAGAGACATGGAGAGGCAGATGGAACCCAGCAGCCAAATGTTGACCCATGGGGGCATCCTGATCAGAGACTGGTTCTCTGAAAGACTGAAAATCAAAGAATACAAGTGATAGTGATTCGTGAGGGCAAGTTTAATATTGAAGACATAGTGAGATAGGTGCTATATGCACTTACCTGTTCAGAGCATTGCACATCTCAATAGTGACCAGCACGGACAGAGCCATGGTCATGGGAACTGGAGACTCAAAGATTTCACAATCTTCACCCTCAAAGTCAGGATTGTCTTCTGTGCACTGCATGAAATGGCTCTGGGAAAGGAAGAAGACGACTCAAGATGAAATCATTGACATGGCAAAGACGCAGATGGGTTCTCTGTAGGAAAACAGCATGATCATGATGGTGTGGCTATAAGTTGACAGCTGTTGCTTAACCCCTTAGGAACATGGCCTTTTCTTTCCTCCATTTTCAGGTTTTCCACCCCACTTTAAAAAAAAATCATAACTCTTTTATTTAACCATCGACGTAGATGCCTGAGGGTTGTTTTTTTGAGGGACGAGTTGTAGTTTTCAATGGCACCATTTAATGTACCATATAATGTACTGAAAAACCTTTAAGAAATTTCTAAGTGGAGTGAAATGGAAAAGAAGGTAGCCCTCTATTATAGCAGAGCTGCAGGGTCCTCGCAGACCCTGACAAGCTCTGCCAGTGACTTTTGTTACTACAGGGGGATGTTTTTCCCTGTAACAGGGGCTCCTATGGATGCCTCAGCTACAGTGGAAAAGTGTGTAATAAAAAAAGACCACATAAATGACCCCAAGAGATCTTATATGATGTCATGGTGGACATACATGGTAAAAAAAATAGTCACATAAATAAGTTTAAAAAAATTACAAAATAAAATAAAAACCTACGCATAAAACATAAAATGACCCAAAGCGGACGCCAACCAAATCCGTCGCCGTACCCGCCCTGTAATCTAAAACCAAACATATTCTATATCAAAACGTCTGAAACAAAATGAGGAACCCTCTCCCATACTTCATTTTAGCGTAAATTTACTAATTTAAAAAAAACAAACAATTATAAATGTTAAGAAAAAAACTTTTCTTTTTTTTTAGCCACTTAGCCCCAATAAAATTAAAAAATTGAAAAAAAAAAAACAATTAAAAAAATAATTTAAAAAAATCACCCTACATGTCATGGAAAAAAAACACAGCAAAAATAATTTTGGTAGCTGCAGGGGAAAAAAAATAGCACAGTATAACCACCACATGGGTAAAATCCCTAAAAAGTGACTGTTGCTTTAGGTACAAAACAGCCTGGTCCTTAAGGGGTTAAAAATAAGCCCTCATAACGCTATGTTTAGGGAAAGATTAAAAAAATGATGGCCTTTGGAGCATGGGGGCTAAAAAGCAAAAAAAAAAAAGATAAATCTCTGGTCTTGAAGGGGTTAAATAAGCTAATACTAAAGAGCACAAGGTGAAAAATAATGGGGTCATTCGTACCAGTTGGTAGAAAGTCACTGTAGGTCCATCTTCGGCACACATGAACCACCAAGCAGCGGCACCTACGGTGGCGGCACCCACATAGCCTGCAGAGAATGAACCAATCATGTAGTTAGAAGTTAAGTGATTTTAACGTTTTTAGAATGAAATCAAACCACTTGTTTAAGTACAAAATCTTTTTCGAATCACCTCCAATGGCCATGTAACGGAAGAAGAGCCAGCCGCTGATGAGGGGTTCCTTGGGGCTTCGGGGTGCTCTGTTCATGATGTCCAGGTCAGGGGGATTGAAGCCCAGGGCTGTAGCTGGTAGGCCATCAGTGACCAGGTTCACCCAGAGCAATTGTACAGGGATCAAAGCCTCAGGCAGACCCAAAGCAGCGGTAAGGAAGATACTGAAGATATGGAAGATACATGAGGGAGTGTCATAATCAGTTGATGCAAGTGCGAAGAAATATTATTAATTACGAGAGTTCATCAAAAAGTAATGTCTCCATCGTCAAAAGTGACAGATTATTGCCTGAGGTCTCCTGCACACTAAACTATGGTTAAAGATAGTTACCATTACATGCAATACACATACACCATTGTTGAACCCAACTATGAAATCCAGTTTGGAAGTTTTGGGGCACTTGCGTTAACCTTGAATTTCTTTGGAGGTGAGAATCATGATGGCACTGTTCCTTATATTGAACCTTACTGTCCAGTTCATACTGTGCATTCAACTACTAAGGTCTCCTAATTCTCTTCTAGGACATAGACACAGATAGAAACATGGGCCACATTTTAAAAGTCGCTGGCATTTATTGGGGATGAGTAACAGATGGCAGCATCGTCTGGTGCCCAGAACCCACATGACAACGGCTGGAATTAGAAGCCCATCAATACTTAAAATGGCAACGTTCTCATTCCAAGAACAGCGTGCAACAGTCATCAGTTTTCTCTACTTGCATGGAATGACAACCATCATCAGTTGAGTGAGATGTGGTGAAGGTACCGTGTCATGGGCGTGAAAAATGTGCAATTGTGGGTGCAACAGTTAAAAGAAGTCCAAACGTCATGTGAGAACGAACAAAAGGATGCTCGGCCATGCACCCGCTGGTCCGACACCATGATTGTATAAGTGGTTTTGGAGGACTGACGATTGACTGTGGAAGAGATTGCCTGCAAAGTCGGCATTTCCATAGGATCTGTGCACACCATCCTGTATGAAGATCTGAATATACGTAAAGTTTCCTACAGGTGGGTGCTGCAAATGTTGACCGGCGACCACAAAACTGCGTGCGTGCCAATGTGTCAGTCGATCTTGATAGGTGATGACGGTATGAATGATGCCTTCATTCTGTTAGCTGTCACAATGGATGATACGTGCATACCGTTTTTCAATCCTGAAACCAAACGCCAGTCGGCACAATGGGATTGCATTGACTCACCGCTATCAAAGAAATCGGAATCAACGATTTTCCAATTGGCAAAAGTGTACGTCAAGAGAAATATTATGTTGAGAAGTGAGAATACTTTCAGCTGTCTGTAGTAAGTAGGTTTTTTTTAGAAAAAAATTAGGAGACCATAGACCTTGAATGCACCCCATACAGGCATGCCCACAGTGACCATATTTTTTGTAGGACTCCTGTTCCTTAGCATTAAAGGAATCCAGGACTTGTATCTGTATGACCTGGAGAGTAAGGTTCAATCCAAGGAATGGCAACATAGTGGTTCTCAACATCCCAAAAAAATTCAAGCCTGCCGGATCAACACAGAAGCAAATGCCTTCATTTTTCCAAACTGGATTTCCTAGGTGGGTTCAACGATGGCATTGGATGGATTGAGTGTAATGGGGACTGTCTTCAACAGTAGTTTTGTGTACAGGATACTTTAGGTTATAATCTATCTCACTTCTTGCTTTGACGTGTTCATTTATGAAGTTGTGGAGACATAACTTTTTGGTTCACCCTCGAAGCACCGACTATGTATTACTAGGACAACCCCTTGATTTTTTTCAATAGGCATTTCCTAAACTCACCAGACGACCTCTCCTACATTGGAGGAAATGAGGTAGCGGATAAATTGCTTCATGTTGTTGTAAATGGCACGGCCCTCTTCTACTGCAGACACGATTGTGGAGAAGTTGTCATCAGCCAACACCATTTCAGAGGCGGTCTTGGCTACAGCAGTGCCAGAACCCATAGCAATGCCAATCTCAGCTTTCTTAAGAGCGGGGGCATCATTTACACCATCACCAGTCTGTTGGAAGTGACAAAAATACATGTGAGCCGTAAAGAATAGACAGAATTGTGTAGAATCATAGAATTATTGCCATGTGATTATCTTACCATAGCTGTGATTTCATCAAAGGACTGCAGGAACTCAACAATCTTGGATTTATGAGTTGGCTCGACTCTGGCAAAGCAGGAAGCACGTTTGCAGGCATCTCTTTGTTCTGCTGGGGGCAGATCGTCAAATTCCCTACCAGTAAAGGCACGACCAGATACATCGTCGTCCTCACCAAAGATGCCAATACGACGGCAGATGGCAATAGCTGTACCCTTGTTGTCACCAGTGATCATGATGACACGGATACCTGCTTCACGGCAAAGCACGATTGAGCCAATAACTTCCTTACGGGGTGGGTCCAGCATACCCACGCAGCCAACAAATGTCAAGTCACACTGTGGAAGAACGAAAAAAGGCATGAAAAATAATAATTCTTGGTACGCAATACAGGCTCCAATGGGAGCCGTGCCTGCAGTTACAAGCATCGGCCACTACACAGAGGTTGGCGCGGAGGCTTCCGCTCTGACCTCTGTGTTATTGCGGCACTGACAGCATGCGCCTGCTTAGCTGATCGGTCGGAGTCCCGAGCGACGGACCCCGCCAATCAACTATTGGTGACCAATCCTCATGATAGGTCATCAATAGTATTTAACTGGAAACCCCCTTTAAATAAATAAGAAAAATAATTGAGGAGGTTACAAGTGTTCATTAATGTTCCCTTTGTTTATATATTGGCGCTTTTTTCAGTGTTCTCTAAGGTTTCCGAGTTACCTCATAGTCGACAAACTTGGTGGCGTCTTCAAGAACCATGTCTTCTCTTTTTGGTGGGGTGTCTCTTGTAGCAAGAGCCAAGCAACGCAGGGTGTCTCTGCCTGTGCCCCACTCCTTGATTACGGCCATGATTTTATCCTTGATGCCACTAGTGAGAGGCACACGTGTTGTGCCAACGCGTATGTAGTTGCAGCGGTCAATGACACCCTCTGGGGCACCCTGGGAATAAACAAAAAATGTAAAAATGAAATCTCCCATGCATGGATTTTAGCGAATAAGCTATATTCCAATGGGGCGTCTACACTAATGCAATTTGTTTTGGATCACGAGAGAATGCTCAGCAACCTTGCATTTATTGGATAGCATTACCATAGCTATGAATGTCACATGACATTATTTGTTGCATACAGAAAAAAATCCTGTGAGATGGGGGGTCTCCTATTGAAAACAATGGGAGAAACTCCTCAATCCTTCACCGTGGCAGAGAATTGCTTTTTCCCAGAAGTGATTCGAGGCTGTTTTAACACGAAAACGCCTTGCATCCTCGGGGAAGTCACATGGTGGGGAGCGCGATATGGGGGGCGGGATTCACAGCTCCATATCGTGCTCGCCAGTGTCAGGGTTCATACGCGTCAAAGAAAACCTGGAATTTGATGAAAGTCATGGAATACCTGAAAAATTCAAATCTCACCATTCAAAGTGTCCCGCGGCACTCACACAGTCTGCAGTCCTTAGCAGAGGTATACAATCTTGCAAAGCCACATCCCAGGGACTATGGGCCTCCGGTCCCCTCTGTCATCCAGTAAATTCCAAAAAGTGGTAGCATCAATGGTGAATATAATAAAACGGATCTTTATTACTCCATGCTTAAAAGAACAGGCAACGTTTCAACTGACAAAGTCTTTAGAAAGACTTTGTCAGTTGAAACGTTGCCTGTTCTTTCAAGCATGATAATAAAGATCCGTTTTATTATATTCACCATTGATGCTACCACTTTTTGGAATTTAGTGGAATACCTGGAAATATCATGGAATTTTCTGATTTGTCGGGGATTTTTGTTTTTTGTCATGGATTTTTTTCTGAGTAATAATAATAATTTCTGAGATTCTTGTGAATCTTGTGAGTTCTGTTTGTGCAAAACAATTTCTTTATTCCATTACGATCCAGTATTGTGTTTAACACTAGAGGCCAAAGGAAGAAAGAAATTGTTCTGGATAAGCAGAACTAAAAACACACAAGAATCTCAATACTGAATCTTAACAATACAAACAATACTTTCAGATTTTGAAGTTCATTGAAGTTTTTGTTCTCGGCCGGCCTCTGATGGTTGGGCATTTTTTAATTAAAAAAAAAAATAAATTAACTGGAAATAGCTTGACTACTGGGGTGTGTCTTTTTAAAATTATTTTTGTGTATATATATATATATATATATATATATATATATATATATAAAAAACAATAAGGGTTCGAGAAACTTCACACTTGCAAGAAAATGGCGCATTTGTTGAGTGCTGCGAGAGTGAGTGAAAGCGATGAATTATGAAACCAATGATTGTCAATGATTTCCTTTACATTTGCGATGTTGCAAAAGAAAAAAATCACGGCCAGCCCTCTTTTGCAGGTTTTTTTTTCATCTCCCATGTTTCTCTATGGAGCCTCCTTTTTATCGCAGCGCAAAGCAGTAACTTGCGATTTTCGTGCGATGCTTTTATATCATTATTGAAAGCCCTATTGACTTTCGCACTAAAAAATTGCAACAAAATCGCTCTAGAAAAGTCGCAAGTGGCAGCCATGTTTTTGCGAGAAAAAGCAGTTCTGACACTCAAAAATCGCTGGGAAAAAGTCGCGATTCTGTTGTGATTTTCACGCAGTGATATCGCGTTCGCCAGTGTGAAGGAGCCCTTTGATTGTGTGTATTTCGAGGTCCGCAAGATTCATTGAAAATCAAGATTTTGTCATAGAAAAGTTTTTTTCGAAAACCTGTGTGAACCCGGAATGTGAAGTCAGCCCTACTGTATTGTTGGTCCTACCTTCACAAACATCTTGTTACCAACGGCAGCGCGGGCACCTTTGGCAGGGGTACAGTAGACGGACATGGACTTCCTGTCGCGGGAGAACTCCAGGGTGAACTCTTTCTTCATCAGCTGTTTGATCACCTAAGAAAATCATCGGTGGAAATTTACTAAGAGGGGAGTTGCAGTATGTTGTTGTAGAAACAATCCAAGTATTTTAAGTTTAAGTCCCATATGGGGACTGAAAAAAGACATGAGAAAAAAATGTAAAAAGTTAAAACAACCTTTTCCAATTTCTCATGTAAAAAGATAATTAAAAAATAAATAACATAAACCTTATTGGTATCAACGCAAGCACACAAGTCAAAACTAATACAATATATCATCATTTGTCCTACCTGGATAACGCCACAAGAAAAAAAAAAACAAATGCCAGAATTGTGGGTTTTTTTTGGACATCCCATTTTCCTAAAAAACTATGAATAAAAAGCGATCAAAAAGTCTAATGTACCCCAATATGGAGCCAATAAAAAGTACAAGTCGCCCTGCAAAAAGCAAGGCTGCACACAGCCGCGTCAATGGAAAAATAAAGAAGTTATGGGTCTCAGCAAAATTCTTTTAGTTTTAGATGTAAAAGTACATTAAACTTGTAAAATTGTACAGACCTGCAGCATAAAGTTAACATGTCAGTTTTGCTGCACCATAAAAACAAAAAGGAAAATTTGAGACATTTTTGGTCAATAGGCTAAAAATTGGGTCCCACAGCAGTCGCAATATTATGGAGTGAAAGACCTTTATGCTTTAGACGTTAGATGAAGAGGGGTTTTCACGATTTCTTAGAAAGTTTAGTTTGACAGACATTTCTGCAGTCCTCTTTCTGAAGAATTTCAGGCTAGGACTACACTACTGAGCAAAATCAAGACTTTTTTGGGCTGCTTTCACATCTGCGGCGGGGATTCTGTTTTCCTGCCATGTTCGGTGAATCTCCTGGCCGAAAGGATCCATCTTATGATAGAACCAAATGGCAACGATCTGACCCCATTGATGGGGGCCATTTAGTTTCCGCTCAGCTGTCCGGTACTTTATGCCGTCTCTGCGACAGAATGTCCGAATGGAGGTTCCAGCACAGATCTAAAAGCAGCCTTGTGACCCAAAAATGCACGCAGTTGGTTGGTGACTTGGCTAAAAAGTGTTATTTTGTGCAATTTTGCCATTAAAAAATCCACAGAATTGCAAGTCAGTCATAGTCACACACAATTTACATTGTTGTCTACCGTAGGAAAGTCATGTGCAACCTGGATCCCTTGCACAGTTGTGTTGCAGTCACGGAGGTCACCTGTTGCGACTCACCATATAGACAATGGTTCTATGTAATGTCTCAATGTGATATTGCTATCTTTATGTTGTATGACACATGTTGCCGTGTAGACCTAGCCTTCATGTTCATCGGACAACTGAACCAGGATCTCAAAATTCAGAGGGTCGTTGCAAATAATACGGCAGTAGCATGTGTTGGGGATAATTTGTTTCATGGGACCATGAAGGCGCACATTACTAGAAGGGAGTTGGGTTTCTTCTACATGACAAGTACGAGGCAGGTGTGCAGTAAAGCGAAGTTCTTGATACGCTGCTGCCAGCTAGCCGAGTGCTACATAATTAGATTTCTATAATGGTAGAAGGATTGTATGTCACAAGATGGGCAGGAGTCCTGGGAAAGTAGAAGGTTATTTCTTCTTGCCTTGAGACACATGATAAAGCATAGACTCAAGTTCTAGGATTATACATTATTATCAAGTAATATCGTAAAACATAGTAGGCCGTCTGGAACTTACAGAGTTGCAGGCATTGGCACGCTCAACTTTAGACAGACTCTTCACTTCTGTGTTGAATACGTTCATCTTCTCCACAAGGGTTGTCAGGGCAGTCTCTGTGGCTTCTCCGACCTTCTCAAACACTCCTTTGGACTGAGGGACAAAGAAATTAGATGACGATGAAATTATTTTTTTTTGGTTCAAGAATTTTTTTATTACATTTTCCAGCATACGAAATAATATAACATCCAAAAAAAAAATTGGGATAAAAGGGGGTGGGACTGGGGGATTGTGAGCATTACTTATCGTTATAGCTTTTACAATAATCAAGTGGTATGACGAAACAAGACAAACTTTCTAAGGGGCATCACAATTAGTAGATAAACAAACGAACACCACGAGACGTAGACACAAACCAGGGAGGGCCAAACTCAGGAAAGAACACAAGGGGGAGGACCAGGAGGGAAGGGGGCGAAGGCCCGAGTCCGAGCCTACTCTTCTATCGCACCCTCTCCCACCCACCCCCTCTCCAGCTCAAGGGGAGCTTGACTCCAGCCACCTCCCAAGCCCATCTGAGGACCTGTAAGCCACCCAGGCCTACCATGTACCATAGTGTTTTTCCCAATCCTCCGGCTCCTCCGCCCCCAGCTCCTCAAAATGCATAAGCATGTGGAGCTCCTCCACCCACATTATCCGGGTCGGAGCAGTGGTGGAATGCCACAGCCTCGGGATAATCCTCCTGACTGCGATAACAAAGAATCGGAGGAGACTCTTTTTCGTCGCTCTCATTGAGCTGGGAAACATAGATAGAAGAGCCAGTTCTGGGAGGGAGTCACCTTCGTATCACTAATATGTTTATATAACTCCACCACCTCCTTCCAAAGGTTCGACACCAGAGGGCAGCCCCACCAAATGTGTGTCATAGTGCCCCTGCTGCCATTACATCTCCAGCTGGTAGCGGGAACCTGGGAGAACATCCTCTGAAGTCGATCCGGAGTCCTGTACCATCTAGACCATATTCTGAAATTCAGATCCTGGACTCTACCTGCTGAGGAGAGCTTGTGAGTCAAGAGCCACACTCTGTTCCATCCTCGGGGGAAAAACTCCTGACAATTAAATTATTTTTAATAGACAGCTTCACTCTCTTTGAAATCAACGAGAGGGGTGCCTTCCATTACTCTTCTGATTCCGCATTGTGGTCAGAGCCAGATGTGTAATAAAAGGCATGAGTCCCATTGATTTCAGTAGGAATAAAGCCAGCTACTACACTTCCTCCCCTACCCACCGATGGCGACGTCTGGCCCTGCTGCAGTGACGGCTAACCGGAGAATCAGCTGATCGGTGGGGATCCCGAGCAGCGCCTCCAACCCCGCCCTTCCCCAGTTGCTTATTAATAACCTATCCTGAGGATACATCATCTGTTGCCAATTCCCAGAAAAGCACTTTTAACTGGTCTTTGATTGTGAGCCCTTCTGGAGACAGTAAGGCCCAATGTCCACAGGCGGATTTGAATTGCGGAATCCACGCACCCGCACGGAGGATCCACAGTTCAAGTCGCCTATAGGGAACCATGGGCGTCCGCATTTGAATTTACAGATTCCTCCATTTTAGTATGGTTCCTGCACAGACGGCTTCCTTGAAGTCAATGGAAGCTGTCCGATCTGCAGACGCAATGTCAATTGCGGACAGGCCGCAGGTTCCGCGGGAATGCAGGAGTTAAAAAAAAAAGCTGTACTTTACATGTGCGTCGGCCAGCGCCTCCACACACATCCATAGTACAGAAAATAGAAGACCCGGACAGGTACGCAGGGTCGTCTGCGGGACGCTGTGGGCTCCCAAATGCGGAATCCGACCCACTCGTGGACATGAGCCCTAACAATGTAAGTGCAGTTTCTGTACAAGGTAGTAGAAAGTTCTAAATAAATAATGGATGCTATAATCATAGAAGATAAAGAATAAGAATGCACACACAATCAGGTTTATTATATTAGAAAGTACACTAATACTTCTATTGCTCTCTCACATCTGCGTTGAGGCTCTGTTGCAGATTCCATCATATTTTCTGGAAAAAATAGTGCAGCATCCCTTCTGGTAAAATGATGGACACCATGAGGGAACACAAAAGGCACTATTTAAAGAGAACCCGCCACCAGGATCTCCATGTCATAACATTAAAAAAGTGTTCCCGCCCTCCACCCCCCCCACAAAAAAAATAAAACAAATGTGACCATTTTACTAAATGGGACCCATTAAAAAAGTTTCATACTGTTGTGTGAATCTGCTGACTTCTACTTGGGAGTTAGGCAGACACCTTCTTCTTACATCCTCCCAACATCCCCCACAGTCGCATTTTACTGCTAATAGAAAGAGATCGCATTCTGGCTAAAAAAGTGTTATTTTATGCATTAATAATACAGTTATCAATCGATAACCTTTAGTGCTGCAGCTGCTGATTGTTAACTGTGTTATTATTGTGGGGTGGATACCGGAAGGATGCAATCCAGAAGGGCTTGCCTGACTCCCTTGGAGGGGTCTACCGATTACCACAGCAGTGTGGAGTTTGACAGTAGAAATTAGCCCTATAAGCCAGGGGCGTAACTAAAGGCTCAGGGGCCCTGATGCAAAACGTGAGCTGAGACCCTCCCCTCTATCTGTATCTGTACCCGTACCCATACCTAAACCATGCTGCACAGAGAAATAACTTGAAGCTTCTGGGCCCCAATGCAAAACCTGTAACAGGGCCCACAACTATAATGCTTTATTCATAGTACTGGGCTCCCTATATGGAGAAGAGAGGCATTATGCGCCCCCTAATGCTCCTGGGCCCGGGTGCAACTGCATCCCCTGCACCCTCTATAGTTACACCCCTGCTATAAGCTATTAGCACCATTAGATTAATGCCAAGACAGGCATCGGTAAGCTACCTTTATCTCTAATGCTAGTGCTTACACAGTGGAGAAATCTTTGTTCTTCTGCCCTGTGCATCATATGCACATAGACCCTAGACCGTCCGATGGGTGTTCTCACCTCAGACCGGTCCTGTGCTTCTGCTCTTGGTCTTTTCAGCACTGCCCATTGCCCAATGACTAACAGCTCCATTTTGCTTGTAACTGTGCCAAAGGAGAGCCATCAGTTACTGGGGAATGGATGGGATTGAGGAAGACCAAGAGCAGAAACACTGGACCAGTCTGAGCGAAGCAAAATGTCCATTGGATGGTCTAGGGCGATTTCGCATCAGGCACATGGAACAGAAGAATGGGGATTTCTCTACAATATTAGCACTGCCTGTATTAGTGCCTATCTAATAGTGCAAATCTCTACTGATAGACTTTCATTAATGTGTCCTATTTAGAAAAAAAGGCCATTTTTTCAAGTAGAGAAGCGGTCAATTGATTTTCTTTAAACCACATCTTAACTGGAAGCTCCCCCTCTCCCAATTCCTTACCAGGCATGGCCCATCTGGACAGTTATAATCTATGGCTAGTTGAGAACTGGTTAAACAAAAGGGACATTGAGTTCCTGGGGATAGGTTCTCCGAGTCAATTGGTTGTTGATGTCCCCCATGTGACGGATCTGTAACTGCTTGAAATCAGTTTTTCTCCACTTATGATAGAACAAAATAATGCAATTCCTAACGCGGAAGTGAAAGCAGTCTAACAAAATGTCATCTTCAAAGTTATTAGCACATGCAGCAAGTGTTAGATAATCAAAACCACACCTGGAAACACGGGACAAATTCTAATTAACTCTGTTTTTACCTCATTGAAATCGAGAGAAGAGTCATTGCAAAGTGCGCAGATTGTGGCCAGTTCCACCAGCCCATCATACTGGCCAGCCTTCACAATCTTATCATTCTTCATACTGAGATGACCCCACAGAAAGAGACAAGGCCAGCCCGGGGTAGGTGGAGATGGGATAGAAGGAAGAATAGTTTATGGAAAAAGTGAAAGAAAAGTATGAGGACATGCAAAAAAGAGATGGAAAAATTACAACGGCCAGACAAAAGCACTAGAAGACCTCGTATGGGGAAAAGTGGTAGAGGTGGAGAGGAAAGAAGAGTGTGTGTAGGGGAGACAATACATATACACTGATGGTCAATTAAGTGAATGAATGGTATTGAAAGGTGACAAAGAAAATGCCGATTGTGAGTTTTGGTCTGTAGGCTCTGTGCTGTTCAGCACTGGAACTGGTGTAAGACAATTTCGAGAAGTGTTCCGGCATCGTTATTGGAGTTGTGCAGTGCGTTGGTCTTCAGCAACAAAGAACTTGACATAAACTCACACATCTCCTTCAGGGGCATAGGTGGATCCGGTAATGGAGAACTCATTCAGGGTGCAGACATCACCGTCAACTTTATCCACTACAAACATCTGAGGAAAACAAAAAAAATGGATTATTTTATTATAATCCCTAACTTTATATAGATCCTGTTCTCTCTTCTTTGTTAAAGAGGACCTCTCATGTCTTCTGGTCAGGGGAAACCGGCTGCATAACTATGCAGCCACAGCCCCATTGACTCTATTACAGCTTTTCTCTTGTTCCTACTTCCTCCCCATATCGATTCCCCTTAGATTTGGCTCCAGGCAAATTCTCTCAAGTGGGAAGTCTCCACCAGTCACCGTCCATCAAATCTGACATTATCCATTGACAGTGAGTGTTGAGAACCGCCCACTTGACAGATTCAAAGCTCCAGGAGTCTTATGTAATGAGACCTAAAATGGAAAGAGGGGACTAGAAAAAAAAAAAAGAATAGCTGCAATAGTCGGCACGGCCAAGACTGCAAAGATCTGCAGCCACTCCAGTTGACCTGAGTATTGGACAGGTCCTCTTTAAAGGCCGTGGACACCTTTTGGAAGGCAATTTTTTCACTTAAATGCATGTATTTTGGCTGTCAATCATTTTTGCAATAGGGTTTAATAAAAAAGTTGCGCCATTTGTCTTTTGCATCTTCTGCTTTTCATTTTAGCAAATTGCCTAAAGAGTCTCCATAGGAGATCGGTCAGTGAACCCGGAGCTTCTTCTGCTCTCTGAACATTCTTATCAGATAAAAACATGCAGGAGAGATAAAGGCTGAGAACCAGGGGCGTAACTATAGGGGGTGCAGGGGATGCGGTTGCACCCTGGCCCAGGAGCCTTAGGGGGCCCATAAGGCCTCTCTTCTCCATATAGGGAGCCCAGTACTATGAAAAAAGCATTATAGTTGGGGGCCCCGTTACAGGTTTTGCACCGGGGCCCAGGAGCTTCAAGTTACGCCTCTGCTGAGAACTAAGGGCCCTTTTACACGGGCCAATAAATCGTTTATATTCCTGCATCCGGTATCAGCGCATGCCCCGACTGAATGACGGGAGATAATTGGCTGGCTTCCCCTTAGCATACATAAACTTGAATGACAATCGAAGAAAATAAAAGTCCCTGCACAACTTTTGCAAATTGGGGACTTTTACTTTCTTTTATTTTCTCCTATTGTGTTTATGACCGAGGTCATCTGTACCTGCAGGCTCCCCCCTAGACGCTCTTCCTATGGACTAGGGATCTTGCCATTTGGAATCCATTCTTAAAGGCCTCCTTGGACCGACAGTGTGGACGCCTGTCATCGACCGGGTGGTCCACACCAGGTAAGTCTGAACTCCTACCCTTACATTCACTGTTAATAATATACACTATATTGTCCATTTGATTGCAGTGCTTGTCCACTGACTTTATACTCTAAACCTGAAGGACGGATCTGCCCGTGTAAACAGGCAGTCATTTGTTTATGAATAACTGCCTGTTTACTGTAAATAGAGGCGGGCGGGCCAGAAGCATTCCCGGCCCGCTCTGTCTCCAATCACTGAGCGATTAGCGTTCCTGTGTATACCCACAGGAATGATCATCGCTAGGACAACCTATCTGCACCTCAATGGTCATCCCCTATAAAAGGGTCCATCTACAATTTAATCATTGGAACAAGAAAACATTCAAACTGCCTCTGTTTACATGTACAGATAATTGTTTAAACTTTTTCGTAATTTTTTTTCCTTGCTGCTGTAGCTCGTTCAGTCCATCATGGATCTACCAGCGGAGTCTGGAAATGACTGGTAATGGTTTGCGAATCCTTGAAGGATCCCTTTTTATACGGAATGACTGGCAAATGCCAACGGACGATAAGTGAACAAATTATGATTCATTGTTTAATCGAAGATCATTGTTCATTTTCGCACTATTCAACGATTACTTAAATGATAATCATTCCATGTAAAAGGCCCCTTAGCCGTCAGTCCAGCCTCACTGACAGATCCACTATTGAGACACAGTCTGCAGTTTCTATATACAGGGATATGTAGAAGCTGCAGAAGACAAGATGTACAAAGTTTTTATTAAACCCTACTGCAAAAAAAAAGATTGTCAGCCCAAAATACATGTGTTTAAAGGAAAAAAATGTGCCTAAAAGGTATCCCTAACCTTCACAGGCTCACATTATCATCATACCCTGCAGACAGACATCTGGTTGGTGGTCAGAGTACCGGTCTTGTCAGAGCAGATGACTGATGTGCAACCAAGAGTTTCCACAGAGGGCAAGCTTCTGACAATAGCATTCTTCTTGGCCATACGTCTTGTACCCAAGGCCAGACAAGTGGTGATTACAGCGGGGAGACCTGTACGTATAAAACGCAATTAGATAATACACTTTCTCAGCAGTTACTATGTAGCAGCAAGAGCATACTAAACAAACCTTCAGGGATAGCGGCTACAGCCAGAGCCACGGCAATCTTAAAGTAATAAATAGCTCCTTTGATCCAAGAGCCACCATGGATGGGGTCATTGAAGTGTCCAATGTTGATCAGCCATACAGCAACGCAGATGAGGGAAATGACTTTGGACAGCTGCTCTCCAAACTCATCAAGTTTCTGCTGCAGTGGGGTCTTCTCTTGTTCTGTGGCGGCCATCTCATCACGAATCTTGCCAATTTCAGTGTTGGCTCCAGTGGCAATAACAACGCCAGTAGCCTTACCAGCTCCTACGTTGGTACCCTAAGGAGGACCAAGAGGGAATTAGCACATGTCTAAGAGGGTAAAAAGGCTCAAAAATAAAGTAGAAGACAAAAAGAAGAATGGAAACACATACGGAGAACAGCATGTTTTTCTTGTCCTGGTTGACAGCTCTGGGGTCGGGGACAGCATCTGTGTGTTTGATGACAGAGACAGACTCTCCTGTAGGAGGCACAAAGATTCAGGTGAGGAGTCAATAACATTACTCTCAGGTTACAGTTGAGTGTGTTTTTGTTGTACTGTTCAACATACCTGTCAGGATGGACTGGTCAATACGTAGGGTGGTGGATTTAATGCTGATGATTCTGATGTCAGCTGGGACTTTGTCACCAACTAGGAATAAAAGGAAGATGTCAATACACCCAACATTCATCTGTCTTATTTCTGCGGTATTATATGGCGTGTAGAAGCAGGTCCACACCAAATGATACAATGCAGAATCCTCCTATATCATCTCCCACTATCTCAACTCCTATGGATTATTAAGAGTTAAATAGGGTTTTCCTACTAAGGACATCCCCTATCCAATGGATTCATGTCTAATTGATGGAGGTCCAGCCACTAAGACAACCGGTGATCCCAACATTTGCACATCCCCAATTCCCCATGTGAATGGAGTGGTGATGCTCATGTAGGACCATAGTTCTATGAGGAAGATTGCCAAGTGCATTGATCTTTCTCGGTCCCATAGACTGGAATAGAGCAATGGTCATGCATTCACATGAGGAACTTGGGGTGTGCAGATTTTAGGATTGTTAGGGGTCCCAGCGGTTAGACATTTATCTCCTATTCTGTTGGAAAAGGACAAAATAGCATTAGTAGGAGAACCCCTTTTAGATAAAAACGATGCAATTAAGTAGGAAAGGGATTCGGGTCTGAAGGCAACAGATGAAATATGTTGTATGAAATATACGCTGTATAGAGGTTGGCACAGAAATAACTCACCTGCCACCTCCACAATATCACCAGGCACGATCTCTCTCGCCTTGATTCTTTGTACCGATTTCCTGTCACTGCGGTAAACTTTTCCCATCTCGGGCTCATATTCCTTAAGAGCTTCAATGGCATCCTCAGCATTTCTTTCCTACAGTAGGTGACAAACAGCTTTATTATATATATATATATATATATATATATATATATATATCTCAGTACTTGTATTATGGTATCTAAGCTGGCTCCTTTTTGGCAAGCATTTCTTCTCTTTTAGACTTTGGACCTTGTTTGCCTGCTTCTTGTTAAGGTGCTATTCACTTACACACTCTAACCTCAGCCAATTTGTGCTTTGGTTCTGTTTTGCTCTGTCTTCGTATATTCCATTGCCTCAGCATTACATGTAGGGACACTTCGGGAATTCCCTAGGTTCCCATTGCAGGGTCGTCCTTGTCAGAGCAGGTGCTACGCTGGTTAGGCAGGCCCAGTCTTGTTTATATTAGGAATAGTCCTCAGTCTTTTTAGTACTGTGTGTTTCCTAAGTCTTCTAGTTGTCCCTGTACCCCTTCTACTTTCACATTATCCAACCTCTCCTTGTCCACTGTCTTTATTAGCTGTCAGTTTGGTTTATTGTTAGCTCTGGTTGAACATGACAGAGACTTACAGGACCCTCCAGAACTTTGGAAACACCTCATGTTCCAAAATGCAAATCAGAAACAGGTCTGGGAGGTTCTCCACTAAGAATGGAGATGTATTGAGACCAAAACACCTAAAATAATAGATCAACGGCATGCCGATGGTACAAGCGTGTGACACCGGCAAAGGGTGGAGACTTCCAGGAGCCAAAAATGTGAAGTCATTCCCACCTTCCAAGACTTTGGTGGAAGATTGAGCCGATACAAACACACACCTCCCAAAGCATTGAGAGTTTTGACTATTTTTCCTAATTGTAGGGGTGTTTTCAAATTTCTGGAGGGTTCTGTACAGTATTATAGTTTCTATCTATAGTATTATAGGTATGTATCTGTCTCATTGAAAAAGGTTTGGCACCGTATTAACCAGTAGAGCAAAATGTGAATGTTCCCAGCAAGCGAAACCAAGTAATCTTGTAGATATGATACCTTTTAATGGCTAATAAAAATACATGATGTTATAGTGAGCTTTCGACTCGCATTAACATCATCATTAATTTCTGTTACCAGTAAAAGGTATCATATCTATAAGATCACTTGGTTTCGCTTGCTGGGAACAATCACATTCTGTCTCATTGGAAACACTGGACTAGTAGCTAATCAGAAGATAATTCTAACCCTCTGCCTGAGGTAAGTGTGTTAATGTATGCTCAAAATACAATTTAAATCCTTTGGTCTAAAGCTGGGGTGCAGAACCCGCAGACTGGGGGCCATGTGTGGCCCCTGATCCATTCTGTGCATCGCCCAGCTATCTGAACACTTGTCTGTGTGTGGCTTCTCTTTTGTAGTCTACATGTCATTTGGCCCACCATATATCAGGAGAATGGGGTCCCCTGACCCCCTTTTGGCACTCCCGTAAGGAGTACATGAGTTAGAGATGACATCTATGCATGCAGCTCTAGCCATTGCAGATCATGGGAGCTGTGAAATGCCAAGTTGCTACAACAATGTACAGTCTTCTTTCTATGGCCATGACTGGGGCGGGGGGTGGGGATGGTCTTCTCTCTATGATTGGAGGAGAAGAAGACCTCCATTCTTCCGATAACTTCCAGAACTTCCGCCCTGCTGACATTTAGGGGTTATACTAATGATATACCATAAATATCTCAATTTAAGCGCTGCGGAATAAGTTGGCACTCTACAAATAAAGATTATTATATTATTATTATTATCAATCAGTAATAGTTTTATTGGCGTCCTTGGGAATGCAATATGACAGTGTTGGCCTCAGACCAGAAAAGCTTGTGAATCTCCTGGTCTAAAGAGACCTCTTAATATGGACCTTCAATCAGGAATCACAGTATAAAATGATACCTTAATACAGAATGGTATTTTGTTCCTAGTTGTAATTATTTAATACAAAGCAAAGAAGGAGCCTACAGTAAGTACGAGGTAGGTGTTCAGTCCAACAATAGCAGAGCTCTTACCTGCCAGACTCCTACAACTGCGTTGGCGATAAGGATCAGCAGAATGACAAAGGGCTCTACGAAAGCTGTGATTGTCTCTTCACCTTCTTCAAACCAGGCCAGCACCTGCCAAGTCACACACCATTATCATCCTTCAGAACAGATTATAGGTATAACTTTATACTTTTGGGCTGCACACAATCATCAGTAGAGGAAGCAACTGAAATGTATTTTTTCAAAAATCAGAGCAACATATCAGATGTTTTCATCAATGGGGGTTCCTGATACTGAAACCCAGGGGCGTAGCTAAAGGCTCATGGGCCCGAGTGCAAAAGTTTATCATCAGGCCGCTCAACTTCTGTTAACACCTTAACGCAGAAGCTCCTGGCTCCCAATGCAAAACCTGTAACAGAATGCAAACCCCCAACTATAATGCTTTATTCATAGTACTAGGCTCCCTATATGGAGAAGAGAAGCCTTATGGGTCCCCTACGGCTCCAGGGCCTGGGTGCAACCGCATCCCCTATAGTCACACCAGTGCTGAAACCCCTGTTTTTGGTTGAAATAAAGGGGCTACAGTGCTGACTGACCAGAGTGCCGAGCTTCTTTGGCTGTGTGTATTGCCTGTCGGCAGCTGAAGATGGATGCGTTGATGTCTATAGAAGTCTAAGCGTTCTTCTTCAGCTGGCTGGGTTCATTCTATCCATCAGTGAAGTCTCTACACGCAGACCCCCACTGATTGAAACTTTTGACATGTCGCTCTGACATGTCGAAAGTTTTTACAAAGTTCAGTTTCTCTTTACGTTCTTCCGTAGACTCTTTAGCTGTATACTGCACATTTATATAGCTGTAGCGAAATGTAACCCAACACGGTTAATTAGCACCACCTAAAACTTTACAACAAAGGAAAAAGTTTCCCTGCCACTTCGATGCGTTAAACCTTGCTGCCCATGTAACAGACACATACTATGGTTTGGCGCCTCTACATTCAGTTTTTCTATTTGCCTGTACCGTCAATGCCGTTTCCTGCTGGAGATACGACGACTGTTTCGCGTTTTATGATGTAGCTAATTTAATGCCGGAATCGCTATATCTTAGGTGGAGGTTACACTTTGACGGCACCTTACCAGTAGTTTACACTTTTTTTTATACTTGTCGGGTAAGAAGAACAACGTGTGACTGACCGGTGAACCGTAATGATCATTTTCATTTTTAAGTAAGGCTATAAATTTGCAGCTTCTTATTTTACGGAACATTCTGCCCGCTTAGGTCAATATACAGCTGTGTCACAGCAGAACCCTCCGCATTATAAACAGCATCTTAAATTACATTAGAGTAGATTTACAGCTATTTTATGGGGTCCTCCCATACTTCATGCAGCTGTTGTGCTTGCAAAACACATAGCCACCCGGGCCCGTCACTCCGAGCTGCAAGGAACACCCTCTGTCTCCCCTGACCTCCCCTCTCCGGTTGGGCCTCCTCCTGCAGTCTCACAGCAGCTGTCTGACACTTGAGCTGACTACTGGCTGGATCGAGTTATCTTCAAGACAAATTTAACCTGCAGAATGTGCCGCTCATTGGGAAAAGAAAAGGTCAGGGTTAGAGCCCAGTTAACCCTTTCACATGGCCCCATATCATGTGCGTCCTCAAATCAGCTTCTTTGGCTATTGACTGTTCAGTATTACTCTGCAGAAATAAAGTAGGACCCAGCCAAGTTGGCAAAATAAATTTAGAAACCCATAAAGAAAAAAAATGTGCATTGTGGAAATGGCTTCTGGGGAAGTTTTTAGGACTGTTTGTTTGTTATTGGCAAAGACAAAGCAATAGGGGGTGCACAGGTATCACTGACATCTAGGCCTTGGTGCCTTAGGGGCTCAAAGGCCCCACTGTCAGATGAGAAGCCATCCGGATTATAAATGGCAAGTGGGAGGGGGTTCCGGTTACAAATTTGGCAATCACACCCAAGGGCTTCTGGGACTTCCAGTGATGCTATTGGAAGTGTAATGTAAAGTCTTCTACTTGTACCGTACAAAGAAAACTGATGTTTTAGAAATTAATTAAAAAATATATGTTTTTTTAATGTAAAATCCTCCTGCACATTTGCATTGGAGGTTTTTGATTGAGGCCACCAGTTCAGATCCACCTGAAAATCCATCTGGAATAATGCAGGATGGCATGACGGTAGCCAGATGGACTACATTATAGTCAATGTGGTTCGTTCTGCCCCATTCAGTTCTCTCAAAGAATGGATCCTGCTATGGAACAGAAGAACGGTAGTGTGAACGAAGCCTTACGTAGGTATGGTCAACGTCCACTTTGTACTCCTCTGTCTAAAATATTAGATAATACACTCTGTTCTTCTCCTGGCTTCTTTCTTGTTGGACAACTAGTTATGTATGGGGGTATGCTCCTACGTAATAGGGCCAGGGCTTCTGGCATTGGCTAAGACTTTCCATAATCTAAACAGCCAAAGATGCCCTTGGTCAACAAGAACGGTTACATGGATTAAACACAGGAAAGGGTCATGATGTGAGACTTGAATAGTGAATTTCTTCATGGGTCGCCCAAATCTTTCAGGGACATTGGCCAGAAGTAGATTACAAGTATCCCAGAAGTGACATGCAATTACATGTAAAAATAATTGAAAACCCCTTTTTTTCCAATGGAGCTGGTGCAATACTGCTGTAATGAAGATTGTCCAATATTATACATATTAGAGCTAAAGAAGAATGATAAACCAACAACATATTCTATAGCATCTTCCTGTGTTTTACAGCTCAACCACAAACCATGAACATTTCCTATGTAACCACCGAACATCCCATTCATGGACTTCTTTAGTCTGATACGGAGTACAAGGTGTAGCGTTGACATGAGCAATTCAGCAACCATATGGGTAGCTGCAATCATTTTGATTACCCCTTACTAAGCAATATATAATGTATGGATGTGTTTAGAGTTTTCTAGATCACCCTTCTACTGGAACTTGGCCAAGACCTAAAACATTCACCCCTAGTGATATATTATTTGCTTATAATGGGTCTCATTGTCTTCATCACCATTTTTTATACTATAGCTTATTATTACTTATAGTTTTAGAACTTCTACTAATCTTGACCAGCGCATCTCCATTTTGCTCCTTATTGAATGCAACCTATGAACTTACGAAAGATATGATAGCAGCCAACAGCAGAATTCGGACAAGCAGATCTTCAAACTGTTCTGCAACCAGTTCCCAAAGGGACTTTCCTGTAATGAGAAGACCAGCATGTGTCAGCCATACATACTGTAGAGTTATTGGCGGGCTCTATCATTCATTGCTAGTCATCGATGCAGTCGTTTCCACCAAGCGCACTTTGCCCACCATCGATAATCCTTAAAATGCCATACATTCAGTAAAACATGGTGCTTACCCTCCTCAGCAGGGAGCTCTGGTCCACGACAACAGCAGAAGTGGAAAGAGAAAGAGGAGAGAAAGAGAAAAATGAGTGTCCATCCCCCATACTATCAAGGTAGACCCATATATTCTGGTCATGTCTGTCCACTAATTTACATAGTCTGCCTGGCTTCCGACTTTAAGGCCATCACATGCCTTAACATAATCTTTAAAATCGCAATTCTTTTAGGTATAGTCTACTTGGACCCAGTAGAACGTATGCTAGGCAAAATGCGTACCGACAAGTTGGACATCACCGCCGTTTCGGCAGAACCAATTTAATGTACATCAAAGTAGAGTTTTAATACAACTTTAATTAAAATTGTAACTTAGATGGTTATTTATTCAAGCGAGACATCAGACTGTTCTAGAAGTTCCCTTCTTGACAAGATTACGAGCAGACATATTCTAGGGGCAACTTGAGACTAAGTGCCTCGTAACAGAATTAAGGCTTGGGGATGAAGCAAATGTGTAGTCAAATGACCATGTTGATGATGTGTATGTAAGAAGGCGACCCGAGGGTTATATGACAGCTTTATAAATCCTGCTGTCAGTGTGTGTCACGCAGATACTATGTATGATCCTCATTCTAAGGGAACAGAATGCTCCCGGACACGAAGCTCTGGATCTTGCACCACACTGTGTGATACGGGCCAACATACTGGTGCATGAGCCCTCAAGTGCCCTTTAACCCGCTCGCTTCCAGAAAGAATACAATGGCGTGTTATAAGCCTTGGAATGGTTGATTAATCTTGTAGTTAATGATATATATCCTATCATCAAGGAAAAGAGTGAATCTTGTCCTCTGCACTGGGGAAGAAGCAATCATAAAGTCGGCGTAACAAATCGAAACATTTTAGTGCTAGTTGTAACTTTCTATCTAATTCTAACCTCTCAGCACACAATGTAAGTTTGTCCCTATGTTTAGTACTCCGACTTTAGGATATCTTGCAGGGTACCAATATGTCTATATATAGAGATGCATGACTTATTATCAAAGTATTTTGGGGCACGCTGTCTGACATTGAGATCGGGAAGACCGTAGGAAGGATCTTGTCTCTCAGCAGTTTGCAGCCTGGGACTCTCTTGAAGGACACAAGTGAGATGGCTGTATAAGGAGAGTGACATCATGGGCTGGATCTAATATCCCAATACAAAAATACTTCTCTCCGCCATGTGAGGAGCCTTCTGGGTTACAATGTATAGCCTCAGGTAGATTTCACTACCTATATACCAATCCTTTTTCCGATATATGTTCCATATTATATTATACAATGCGGAGTTAGCCAATGTTAACGGAATATTGAATGCATTAAATATACACATTCTCAAAAAAAATTGAATTAATTATTTTTTAATGGTTTTGGTTGCATTAAGTGTAGATTAAAAAGTTTGCAGCCGTGCGTATTGAATGCATTAAGTGTCAGGTTAACATTTGCTAGCTCTGTACATGTCACTTGATATGTACAAGATGTTCTGTCCGCGGATCTACACACAACACTTGGCATAGAGTTGGCATACAAGTTCTCCCTCGTACACCTATGTGCCAATGGCGTATCTCACACAGTTTGTACACTATCAGTCATTTGTATTCAAAGCCGGCTATATCTAGTAATCAGGTCATTTCTCTAAAAGTGAATATACACTAAAAATGTACATTGACAAGCCCTTATGTTCACAAGACAAATCCGCACAGATCTTACTGTCGGCTATTCTGCTCTGCCAGCTCATGCAGCTTTGATTGCAAGAATGTGACATTTACAAAGATCCCCTCATCGTCCCCCTGGACTAGTAAAAGATAATCATAGCAACTCTGTAATAACTCGGTCAGGAAACCCTGTCCTCTA
Organism: Eleutherodactylus coqui; assembly: GCF_035609145.1. Lineage (NCBI taxonomy): Eukaryota > Metazoa > Chordata > Amphibia > Anura > Eleutherodactylidae > Eleutherodactylus > Eleutherodactylus coqui. The sequence continues at coordinate 158,250,025 of NC_089844.1, forward strand.
TGTGCAAGAAAGAACCCACATTGGCTGCGGACGGAGCGGAAGATAAAGTTACTATCATAGCATTTAAAAACCCAATGCCCCCAAAAATATAAGTAATGCGCAAAAGACAGATTATCGGGACGCATTACTCTTCTTCTATCGCTCTTCTTCCTAGTATCGTCTCTAATGCTCATTGACTGGAGACAACAGACTATCATTCACGGCAGGGTGACAAGAGGCACAGAACAGATGTCCTCAACTTCACAGGCATGTCAATGTAAAGTACATCACTTACACTTCTAACATGTAAGAGCTGCAGATATGGCTCAACTTCCCCGAGCCTGCGGTATGCATTCTGTTCTTTGCCTATATTAGCTGCCGGTATCCTGAAAATTCATGGCTTAATATTATGTGATATTTTAGTAAATCAAAGGAAGTTTGGTAACAAAATGTGATTGTTCTCAGCAAGAGAAACCAAGTAATCCGGTAGATACCGTACCTTTAAGAAGAAAATACGCTTATAGCAAGCTTTCAAAACTACTTAGGGTTCTTCATCAGGAAATGTATGTATATATGACTGATGAAGAAACCTAAATACATTTTAATTGTGTACTGTAACATTGTTTCTCTTTGTTGGTCATCGGCAGGGTTATCTTGTTTCTCTTACAACATTTTAGCATATACAGTATTTCACAATTTCTCTTAATTTCTTAGTGGAAATCAAAACTTTCAATCATTTTCTGAATTCATGATGGAAGTTAAAGGCTTATCAATGACCATAAGAGCTCAATCAATATGTAATATTACTTGCATATACTAATATTGATTAACTTGCTGATTAAAGTTGTAGACGCAGCGTGATGTAATATGAGGATTATTATATATCATCAGCTGTCGAGTTCGCTCTATGCATGTGTTGCTTCCATAGGTTTTTTGTTGGGGGTGGATAATATTACGTCTTTTACATCTGTTCTACAAACTTGGGCTGAGTAGATTCGCAGCCCGGTGTAAGAACTGGGAAATGTGCTGTTGTAATGTTTGCAGTAGGAGCAAGTCGTCGCATAGTATAGATGCCGTATATAGCAGATTTCCATTGATATAACATAAAAAATGAGTTCACAACATACCATTGGGTCCATACTTGTCAAAGTTCCTCTTGACCACATCAGGTGACAGGCCTGTATTTTCATTGACCCCAAAATAAGCGAGGCATTCCTCTGTGGTTTTCATATGTGCGTTCTCCATCCTTCCCTTTCAGCCCTGCCGCAAAGGGCTCACCTTGTCCTTAAAAGAAAGTGGACTGTTTCCCCCCACCTCTTGCGGTTGACAGTCTTTAATGGGCAGGTCTCCCCTTTTCTGCAGCCGAGTGTTGCAGCAGATTCTCCCTTGAAAGCCGACCCGTGGCTCAACAGCTCATCTCCTGCTCTGTCCTTAGCAGGAGACTGGATCACCCTTAACCCTGGACCCCACACAGAAGCTGTCAGAGACAACCTTTACTGGAGAGGTGCTTATAAGAGGGTCGGGAAGCTCACTCCCCTACCTAGTGGTGTGATTGGTCAGGTAGTGGACTGATGTCACTTCATGCATTATCACCCCGTCCAGCCCTTTACAGAAAGGAGACCCTCTTTGGTTTTTTTGTTTTTGCTGACTTGATATGAGCTTTGTAGGCGGGTCACACAGGCACACACGCACACACACACACATACACACACGCACACACTGACCTGTCACTCAAAGTCCAGGACAAGCTTGTAACAGAACCCGGAGGGGGTCCCTCCCTCTGATCATATCCTGGCAGGCTCTTTCTCTATCCCCTTCCACTAAACCCATTCAAGTTATTTTTGTCACCTGTCCATAATTGTTATATATATATATTCGGAGGACGACTCCACGCTCGCCGCTTGTCACTTACATAACTGTCCTTGGTCATATCTTTCTTTTATCACTCTTGTAAATACCTTTAATTGTTCCAGCTGGTTTCCTCTCCTTGAAAAAGATTTACATGGTCTACTCGCTCACTTTTCTTCTATTACTAATTATTCACAGTCAGTCTTTCATCCTTCTGTCTTATAAACTGCGTGTTACCATACAGTCAGGATCGATTCCTCTACTAATTCGACTTTATTGAGTCTTTTTTATATATATTTTTTTTTTTGAAAATCCAAACTTTACTCGTACGCGGTATTGTATATTTTCAAACTATAAGATGCACTTTTTAGAAACAAGTAACAATTGGTTGCAAAAAGCATTTTTTTTGTTTCCGGGGATTTTACCCTAATTTTGTGTTGCCCGGGTCGTATGTAAATGAGAATGTGCTTTTACTGAGTCCTAACTTTGGTTTTGTACCATTTGAACTGATGTTTCAGCTGGCCCTAGATTCTATGCAGCATATCACTGCATGCATCACACCCAATTGTGGCAGATTGTAACCAAACATATCATTGCACATGATGCATGTATCTGGAGCTGCTTGGTATACTTTCTGTTGAGGCAATCAGACAGTATCTACATTGGTTGTCCAATGGCCTCGAGAGGTTACATGTATCCCACAAATACATTCTGCTATGTCTGTGGCCAGTTCTTCGAGAAAAGAGCGACGTAGCACTCCATGCTGGCATCTGTCGAGCTATGTGAAGCCTACTAAGCATACATCAGAATGCTGATCAGGGATCAAGAAAAACCCTGGACACCTTTTTTTTGATGTGCTCATTGCAAGAAAACTCTCCAAAGATGGTACAGAGGGGAACAGAGAGCCATGAAGTTTGCCATCGCAAATGCATCTCAAGTTGGGGCTAATGAAGCAATTCCTTACAGCTCTACACAGATAGTCAGTGGCCTTCACGTACCTCCAAGATTTCTTCCTAAGCCATCTGAGGCTAAAGTTAAGGACGTTGTCTTTGAAGGACCAGAGATAAGGAACATCATGGAATGCCAGGAATTTCCCAAGAAGAAGGAGAAGATGACTCTGAACAGCTTAGTCGCAGTGGTTCATGGGTTTTTGGGCAACCATAAGGCTAATAGAAGGTCAAGAATCTTGTAAGGACGTATAGAGTCAAGACTTGCTGAATGTCCCTGAAGGCCCACATCCTCAACTCTCATCTTGATGAATTTGAAGATAACATGGGAGTGTACTCAAAGGAGAATGGCAAGTGCTTCCATCAAGATATAATGCCGTTTGAATGCCACTACCAGTATAACAAGAACATGATGGGTGATGATTACACATGGGGGTTCATTTCTGAAAGTGATTGTTCAATATCATTCTGAATCTTGCAAAACTGCTCATTTTTAAGAGTTTATTTATTATTTATATATAAGTAACATTACTTGATTTAATTTAGGTTTATTGATTTTGCGCAAACAAGAATAAGGAAAAAAATCACAGGATTTATTGCATTATAGGAATTTTTTTCTGGCCACAAACCTAAAAATAATCTAGCTAAAAAGTACCTGCATTTTTTATAGTCTGCAGTCAGGAGGGCCAGGCAGCAGTAGACCCCCCTGACATCTTCATTAAGGACTGAGTGGAGGGCTGTTGCATTCAGACTAATTTGCAGGGCTGTAGGGTTTAACAGTGAGTTAGGAGAGATTCAAGTGCATATAGGACGGCCATAACCTTCTCCCCTGTGGAGAGTGCAGGCATCAGTGCCTAGGCAATGAATGGTGTAAGACCTTCCCCCATTCTCTTATCTACCTGGTGTCCAGCTGCAAAAATTGTTAAAGCTTACTCATACCATTAGGTAACCTTTCAGAATAAGCTGCTGTGTGTGTACACGAGGAATTATACTATATCTCGCCATCATATGACTCGCATCCTGCATTTATCACCAGTTTTTCCATCTTTAATTCATAGTTTTCTTTGAGCTGGGGGTATAGACTAGTGTTTATGCCATCTTCTATGCACTGCACACAGAGAAAACTGCAGATTCTGCTCCCAAACCTTCTGCAGCACACACAGAGGAATAACATCATGGAAAACATTATACAGCAGTATCGAGCAGTGTAGATGTGACTTCAATAGCTGTGAGACAGTAAATCACTTACTACTAGCTGCATCCCCATCTGTGTAAGTCTCTCTTTCTGAAGCTGCTTTCTCCTCCTCCCTTCTTCTTAGACTTCATTGAGCAGAATGAGACAAGACCATCCTCCACTTCCAGTAATCCATCTTGGTGTCTTTGTTACTAGAGATGGATGTCACTTGACAACAGGCAACTGACAATAAATTAGAAGGAAGCCTAGACCCCTAGTGGTCAGCACTTTAAAGTGATTTCAACACAGAAATATATAATTTTAGGGAAGTAAAGTGATTCGCACTTTTGTTAGTTATTGTCAGACAGGTGGATGCGGATCTGCCTTGCCACATACTGGTTTGACTTAAGGCTATTTGGGATAAGCCCATTTGCACCCTTGATCGGATCCATCAGGGCAGCTGAAATTACTCACCGAGGTCCGCCGCACTGCTTCCCGCTCTCCTGGTCCTCCGGGTCCCGAAGCCGGCGTTCTGCACATGCGTGCCAGGCGGCATTACGTCAGCCGCATGTGCAGAAGGCCTGGCGGCCCGGGAATTTTAAAATCTCCTGGCTCCCGGCTCCTGTAGGTAGCCGGGAGGCAGGAGATGTCAGCGGGGACCACGGTGAGCAGTCCCCGGTACCGCGATCGCCATTATTCAATGGATAACGGTGATCGCGGAAAAGTGGAGAAAAAAGTAGAAAAAGAAAAGCTTCACCTCCCCTCATGGATCGGATCCATGAGGGAAGGTGAAAATACTCACCCCCCTTCCTCTGTGTCCTCTGGCTGGTGTCAGAACCATCCGCTGGCTTCTGCGCATGCGCCGCTGTGGCGCGCATGCGCAGAATGCCGGTGAGCCCGGCAAATTCAAAATCTCCCTGCACCCGGCTGTCACAGAAAGCCGAGTGCAGGGAGATATGACTGGGGACCGCTGTATGCGGTTTCCAGTCATATGATCATCGTTATCCATCGGATAACGGTGATCCTATAAAGTTAAAAAGTAAAAAAACAAAAAAAGTTAAAAGTTAAAAAAAGTTTAAAAAGTTAAAGTTTCATCACCCCATCAACGGTCGCTGAGTGCTTGGAGCAGTGACCGGAGGCCTCGTTGAGCGGTCCCCGGTCACGTGATAAATTAGCGATATAACATTAGGCCGGTCACGCATGACCGGAGAGGAATTACGGGTTCTGCATGCGCTTGATCAGCGGTAATCCACGGATTAATCGCATGCATTGGATTACACAATTCCCCCCAATAAGCGGGTCGGAATTACGTAATCCACTCGCAGAAACAGAACACAGCATGTTATATTTTACCGCGGATATCCGCGACCTATAGCCCATTGTGCTCTATGACCGCGGATATACCCGCAGCCCATATGCTACTATATTGTGTACGGGCTGCAGTTACCCGGGTCATCTCTAAGCGGCAGCGCGGGAAATCCAAACAAAAAACGGTGTACTGCGCATGACCATCTGTGTGAGTAGGCAGTTATGCGCAGTACATTACATGGCTGAACACAGGGTCACAGCTGGGATCCGCTGCGGGCCTCCGTCAGCGGATTTTGCATACGGCCGTGAGAGCCTGGCATTATTCAGACCGCTACCTGTAATACGTAATTTACAAGAAGCCCCGGGAACGCTCGCCTTCATGCAGTTCCAGGAGCAGCTTGTTGAGCGCCTTCTATGTGAGACCGCCGCACCGCAGCAAGATTACAAAAGCCTCACAGCGCCACTTTTTACACCCCATCTCCGCCGCTGAGGTTATAAAATACCCCCAAAAAAGCGAGAGAGAGGGGGGGATACTCGGTTTTCTTCCCCATGTGCCCATCCCAACCAGACTCCGTAATTACCCCTGTCTTCGGACATAAAACGCAGTTTATATTATTACTTTTATCTAATATTTAGGGAATGCCAAAAAATGGGGATGGCGGGGGGGGGGGGGGGGAGGGATCATTTTTAGGAAGTCAATTTTTTTTCCGTATAAGGGTGCCAACCCACTTGCGATTTTTTTTCCTGTGATGTTTTGCGTTTTTTCTCAAGAGCAATTAGTATAGAATGTGTTCTTGTCCATCTGGGTTTTTTTTTCTCCGTTTCGTGGGGTTTTTTCACATAGGAACTGTCAGTTGCATATGTCTCCTTATTTTTCTCTTAATGCACCCATGATTGTCAATGGAGGGCTGCAAAAAACGCCGCGAAAAACGCGCAAAAAGCGCGCGAAAATTGGCAACGCAAGTGGGTAGGCGCCCTAAGTGGGCAGTGGGGCCTGAAATTTATTCAGTTGTACCCTAAAAATCCAGCGGGCATTCCCTCCATTATGGGCCTAGCCATGTGTCCTGTAAGTAGATTAGGGCCACAATGGGTATGTTTCTGAACACGGGACAAACGGGGGTATCCATTTTGGGGTGAAAGTCTTCATTCCTATGTACACTGTACAAAAAACCCTGTTTTTAAATTGACAAAATTGCCAAAAAAATGAAAATCGTAATTTTTTTCCTTCTGCTTTGCTTAGATTCATTCAAATACTGTGGGGTCAAAATACACAGCACACCCCTAGATGAATTCATTAAAGGGTCTAGTTTTCAATGGGGTCACTTGTGGGGGTTCTCCATCGTTTTGGTCACTCAAGGGTTGTACAAGTGGGCAATGGGGACTAAATCTCCTTCAAGCAAAATTTCTGTTCCGAAAGCCACCGGTTGCTCCTTTCATTTTGGGCCCCATTGTGCATACAGACTTAATAATAGGGCGACAATGGGTATGTTTCTGAGCACAGGACAAACAGGGGTATCCATTTTGGGGTGAAAGTCTTCATTCATATATGTGCTGTACAAAAAAACTGCTTCTAAAATGACAGAATTACCAAAAAAATGAAAATCGTAGTTTTTTTCCTTCTGCTCGACTTAGATTCATTCAAAAACTATGAAGTCAGAAAAGTCATTGTACCACTAAATAAATTTGTTAAGGGGTCTACTTTTCAAAATGGGGTCACTTGTGGGGGTTCTCCATCGTTTTGGTCACTCAAGGGCTCTACAAGTGGGCAATGGGGACTAAATCTCCTTCAAGCAAAATTTCTGTTCCGAAAGCCACCGTTTGCTCCTTTCATTTTGGGCCCCATTGTGCATACTGACTTAATATTAGGGCCACAATGGGTATGTTTCTGAGCACGGGACAAACAGGGGTATCCATTTTGGGGTGCAAGTCTTCATTCATATATGTGCTGTACAAAAAAACTGCTTTTAAAATGACAGAATTACCAACAAAATGTAAATCGTAATTTTTTTCCTTCTGCTCGACTTAGATTCATTGAAAAACTATGAAGTCAAAAAAGTCATCGTATCCCTAGATACATTTTTTAAGGGGTCTACTTTTCAAAATGGGGTCACTTGTGGGGTTTCTCCATCGTTTTGGTCACTCAAGGGCTCTACAAGTGGGCAATGGGGACTAAATCTCCTTCAAGCAAAATTTCTGTTCCGAAAGCCACCGGTTGCTCCTTTCATTTTGGGCCCCATTGTGCATACAGACGTAATACTAGGGCCACAATGGGTATGTTTCTGAGCACGGGACAAACAGGCGTATCCATTCTGGGGTGCAAATCTTCATTTTTATGTGTATTATAGAAAAAAGTCCTGTCTTTAAAATGACATATTTGCCAAAATATGACATTTTAGTTTTTCTCTTCTAAATTGCATTGACTCCTGAAAAAAAACTGTGGAGTTAAAATACTCATGACACCCCTCAGTAAATACGTTAAGGGGTGTAGTTTTTAAAATGGGGTCACTTGTGGGGGTATCTATCATTTTGACTCCCATGAGCCTTTCCAATCTTGGCTTGGTGTAGGAAAACAAAGTGTTCCTCAAAATGCTGAAAAGTAATGTTAAATTTGTACGTCTCCTAAATGGTTAAAAAAAACGAAAGTTTTTCCAATATGCGCCCAAAATAAAGTAAACGGATGGAAATATATATCTTAGCAAAAATTTCTATATTATGTTTGCACATATTTGAGATATTGCAGTTGGAAATGTGAAAAAATGACGATTTTTTCAAAATTTTCCCAATTTTGGCGCTTTTAATAAATAAACACAAATTCTATCGGTCTTTTTTTTCTGCCTAAATAAAGTACAACATGTGGCGAAAAAACAATGTCAGAATCGCTTGGATATGCAAAACCTTTCTGGTGTTTTTCCATGTTAAAGTGACACATGTCAGATTTGCAAAATTTGGCCTGGTCATTAAGGCGCAAACAGGCTTGGTCACTAAGGGGTTAAATCACCCTAATGTAAAATGTCTGTTCAGAAAGACACTGGCTGCTCCTTTCAGTTTGGGCCCTGTTGTGCATACAGACATAATATTAGGGCCACAACGGGTATGTTTCTGAACACAGGACAAATGGGGGTATTCATTTTGGGATGCAAATCCTCATTTTCATGTGCACTATAGAAAAAAACTGTCTTTAAAATGACATATTTGTAAACATTAGCCTCTAAGTTGCATTAATTCCTTAAAAAGAAACTGTGGGGTAAAAATACTCATGACCCCCCTCAGTGAATACATTAAGGGATGTATTTTTTAAAATGTGGTCATTTGTGGGGGTATCTATCGTTCTGACACCTATGAGCCTCTGCAATCTTGGCTTGGTGCAGGAAAACAAAATGTTCCTCAAAATGTTAATAATGAGTGTTAAATTTGTACGTCTCCTAAATGGTTAAAAAAAAGTTTTTGCAATGTGCTTCCAGAAAAGAGTAAACAGATGGAAATATATATCTCATCAAAAATTTCTACTAAGGGGTTAATTAACGCCTTCCAATTACTTCATCAGCTCTGCTATACAACATCACTTTTAGGCCTTAGTCACAGGCGATGTGATTTTACACTGTCCGCAGCCAAAAATTGCATCGATGAAGAATGGCCGCGATCGAGTCCCAAGATTAATTAGCTTTTTCTCGTCCATTCACACTGGCGTATCGCGTGAAAAATATGCTGCAGCGCGGAATTCCATTGGTCGGCAGAAATCCTCAGAATGACTTCTAATGCTTAAACTCCCTCCCTTTTTTGGCATCACCCACAAGCACAGATTTCACATATTATATTCTTGTCTCTTAAAGCAATATTCCCAAGAAAGGTAATAATATTCTGATTGGTTGGGTCTCAACGCTGTAACTGGGGTCCCATGTCTCACTTTCCTTCTCACTGCCCCCCCTCAGTAAGGAGGAGCTTGAATGGAGCACAATTCATTTCAGTGAGGCTGCTGGAAGTAGCCGGGTGCTTGTACTTGTGATATGTCTGCTTACTTTCCCTACAGAGGTGGCTGCAGACACAATATAGCAGTATATTAAATATATTCAAATGATGGGCAACCATGTAACACATTAGTCAAAAAAATGACGAGAACTCTTAAATCACACACTGAATCTCGATGATCTAAAGATTCAAGTTGAACATCTTTACTGATATAAGTTATGTAGTTCTTCGGGAACACAATGACATCAATAGTCAGCGGAAACCAAAGTCACCCACCAAATGAGGGCTGGATTCCAAATCACCCAAACAATTTGCATGAATTTCATCCCAGTAACTCATAATGTGACTCAGTAGTGTGTATGATCCCTGTGTGCTTGTAGGCACCCCAACAATGCCCGCGTACACTCCTGATGAGTGGCGGATGGTGTCCTGAAGGGACTCCTAGACCGTTTGCAACACTACTTGGCAGAATGTCCCAGGGGTTCTCAGGTGGATTCAGGTCTTGGGAACTTCAGGGACAATCAATGACATCTACACCTCCACCATCCAGGAGCTGGAGGGCTCTGTGCTGATCCTTCTATCTGGAGAAGCATTCATACATGAGAGGTCCAGCATCAAAACCTTTCCAGGAAAGTAAATTACGGAGATTGCTATTCTGGAAACAGCCGTTGTTGTTGTCCGGTAGGACTGGGATCTCATCTGTCTGACAGCTGGGCTCCATCTCCAACAGCTGGGAGTGACTGATCCCAGCCATTTAACCCTTTACAAGCCTTGTCCAGTGTTGTGCCACAGCAGATTTCTTCACCGTTCCGACAATGTCAAACTAGTACTGAAGTATCCACCAGTAAAGTAAAGGTAAAGTCATGACTGACTGTTTTTGTGGGGTGTTTTGCCATTGCCTTCCCCAGTCAACCCCCCACCAAGCTGGGTACTCATTTTACCAACCTTGGAAGGATGGAAGGCTGAGTCAACCTTGAGCCGGCTAACTTAACCACGCAGGGATTGAACCTGTAACCTTCAGGCCATGAGCAAGAGCTTAGGATTGCATTTCTACTGCCTTAACACTTTGCTCCACATATACATGTGCCATCCTGGAGGAGCATGCAAACAATAGTGACAAAGATACCAGCAAAACATAGAACTAAAGTAGAATGGGTCAGGCAGGAGGAATTGTCTCCAGTCCCTTTTTGGGAGTGCCTTGCTGTTGGTTCCCCAGTGCTCTTGTTGTCCCTTTCATTTTCACCAAAGCAGATGAAATTGGTTCATAATTGCTCCTACTTCTTACTAGACAGATTGATATCTTTGAAGTAGAAGTGGCTTGGGGCTATACTGGGATGACTTGGGGTTATACTTGGGTGACCTGGGGTTATACTGGGATCAGAGGCGTAACTTGAAGCTCCTGGGCCCCAATGCAAAATCTGTAACAGGAACTCCAACTATAATGCATTATTCATAGTACTGGGCACCCTATATGGGAAAGAGAGGCCTTATGGCCCCCCTAAGGCTCCTGGGCCCAGGTGCAGCCTCATCCTCTGCACCCACTATAGTTACGCCACTGACTGGGATGCTTAAAGGGGTTTTCCCACAACTTAAAGTTCCTTCAGAGCCACTCTGCCTTTCCAGGTTGCTGCTGACCTGGACATGTGACTTCCGCAGCCAATCACTAGCCACAGCAGTGACCTTAATTGGCTGCAGCAGTCACATGTCCTGGTCAGCAGCAACCAGGAAAAACAAAGTGGCTGTGAAGCAATTTTAAATTGTGGTAAAACCCCTTTAAGAATGTCTTCATGTAGCTGATTTACTGCAGATTTGTGGATATCTGCAGCAGATTTTATCTTTTTAATTGAATTCAAATTGAAGGAGTGAAATCTACTTAAAATCTGCACCAAATCAGTGACATATGAGCAGAGGGATCGAGCAGTGTACATGGTTGCATCAAGTACCCCATAGTAGATGTTGTTCATTGTTAACATGCCTCAGCTGTGTATTTCCATTCTACTAAAATAGCACACAGTATTGTCCCAAACCCCATCCACATAGAGTAGAAGATGTCCTCACGGGAGTCCGAGCATGCTGTGGATTATTCTAATCTGCAACTTGCTCATCCAGTTAAGGAATTGCCTTTACAATGTAAAAGGCGCAATCAGTGGCAAGATCCACATATAACACAAGCAGAGTCTGCAGCAGACTTGTCATAGAGTTCTAGCAAATCCATGGAAGATATTTTCTACTGTGGCTGAACTTGGCCTTAATTGGTAGGGGATCCCCAAAAGTAATTGGACAGTAGCTTTAATCAGGGGCGTAACTAAAGGCTCAGGGGCCCTGATGCAAAACGTGAGCTGGGGCCCTCCCTCTATCTGTATCTGTACCCGTACCCATACCTAAACCATGCTGCACAAAGACATAGCTTGAAGCTTCTGGGCCCCAATGCAAAACCTGTAACAGGGCCCCAACTATAATGCTTTATTCATAGTACTGGGCTCTCTATATGGAGAAGAGAGGCCTTAGGCCTCCCTCACACAGAGCGTTTGCAGAAACGCAGCGTTTTTCAACGCTGCGTTTACTGCAGATTCCGCCCGGTTTCAGCAGCGCTGGCATACTTTATGCCAGCGTTTTGGTTGCATTTTCAGCACAGCTGAAACCGCAGCCAAGGATGCTGAAAAGAAAAAAAAACAATACTCACCTAGCCGCTGCAGTCCGGGTCAGGGCCGCTGGTCTCTGCCGCTGATCCGGGCTTCCCTGCACCCACAAGTCTATTTCCGTAGGCCAGGTTTGAGAATCCCGCCTCCAGCAATAGAGTGCAAGCTCTGATTGGCTGAGACAGTCAATGAAGGGCTGTGATTGGGCATCGAGCCAGCGCCGACAACCAATCACAGCACTCTATTGCTGGAGTGCAGGGGAAGCCCAGATCAGCGGCAGAGACCAGCGTTCGCGATCCGGACTGCAGCGGCCAGGTGAGTATTACTTTCTTTTTTTCTCTATCTAGCCTAGCTGGGGCTGATTTTCGGGGGAAGGGCTTCTATTGCAAATCTCGAAAATCGGTGAGCAATTAACGCTTTCATTTCAATGGGCGACGCAGGGCTGAAAACGCCCCAAAATAGAACATGCAGCGCTGTCAAAGCGCAGCGTTGAAAGGCGCTGCGTTTTCAGCCCTGTGTGAGCAGCCCCATTGAAATGAATGGGAGTGTTGTACAGCGTTTAGGGCTGGGCTGAAAAGGCAGCGCTAAACGCTGTATAAAACGCCCTGTGTGAGGGAGGCCTTATGGGCCCCCTAAGGCTCCTGAGCCCGGGTGCAACTGCATCCCCTACATCCCCTATAGTTACGACCCTGGCTTTAATGGGTGTGGTGTTATATTAGCGCCAAGGCTTTATTCTAATCCTTAGTTGTTTGTAAACAGCTATGTATATTACACCAAACCGTAATCATCAGTTCCTTTCTTGCCAGTTTATTATTCACAGTTTTTTTTATTCTGCCAGCTGTTCATGGGGGATTCTTGTGCCAATTTATGTAAACCTTCAACCCCCAAAGGACGCGGCTCTTTTTATGCTTCCACTTTTGTTTTTTCCTCCCCCTTTTAAACAATCATAACTCTTTTATTTAACCATCCACAAAGATGTCTGAGGGTTTTCTTTTTGCGGGACGAGTTATCTTTTTCAAACGTACCATATAATGTACCATATAGTGCACTGAAAAACTTTTAAAAACTTCTAAGTGGAGTGAACGGAAAAAACCCTGAAATTCTGCCATCTTTGTTTTCGTCTTGTTCCACGAAGTACACACTGCAACACAAATGACACGATAACTTTATTCTATGAGTCGGTTACCAGATGTATATAGTTTTTTTTTTGCTGTGCTACTTTTATTTTTTTCCAAAGTTATTTCATTTTTTAAACCTATTTTCTGCCACCATCTTTTGACTGCCATGACTTTTTAATCTTCCTGTTAAACATAGTTGTGGGGCTCATTTTGTGTGGGACGTCCTATAGTTTCTATTGATACCATTTTGGAGTACATATGACTTTTTGATCGCTTTTTATGATATTTTTCTTGGAGACAGGGTGACCAACGAAAAAAAAAAAGAGCAGAATTCTGATGTTATTTTTTTTTCTGACTATGTTCACCATGTGGGGTAATTAATGCATTGCTTTGATAGATCGGACTTTTACGGACGCAGCGATACCAAATATGATTTTTTTGTTTTATTTAGATTCTTTTATTATAAATACGGCAAAAGTTTTTTAAAAAATTTTTCATACCTTTTTACTTTTTCAAATACTTAATAAAACTTTTTTAAACTAATTTTTATATTTACAAGAACGTGCAATGCTTTGATTGCTCCTGCAGTATGATGTGATGCCATAGCATTACATCATACTGCGATCTGACAGGCAGTCTATCAAGCCATGCCACTGGCATTCTGCAATCGCGGCCCTGGGGCCTTTCAGAAGGCCCTCAGAGGCTATGGCAACTGCACAGCAATCTGTGATCTTATCGCAGGGTGCAGTGCGGGACCCACGAACATCGATCAGGGCATATAAATGCTGCTGTCAGAATTGACGGCGGCATTTAAAGGGCGAACAGCTCCGATCAACAGAGCAACTTATCGGAGCTGTTGTAAGCGAGTGTCAGCTGTAAGAAACAGCCGGCCCCTGCATTGGGGGGTGCCGGCGGGGGTGAGTGGTGAGTTGCGGGAGTGAGCAGGTGGGAGCGGGGGTGGGGGGGGGGAGAGAGAGAGAGAAAGAGATCGCCCCCCCATTCCTCCCCGCTCTCCCCCGCCGGCACCCAAATCTTTTAAGACGAGCGGGCAGGTACTCGCAAAAGGCAATGCTCGCTCGAGTATTTGCCATTAGCGAGTATGCTCGTTCATCAATATTCATTCCACTGTATTTTCAAATCCCAACACAACACACTCAGGTAAAAGTTTGTCCCCAGGCTTCCTTTACACCCAGGTAGTAGCATGATTCATCTCTCCATAAATCAGAAGGGGTGTCGTGCCTCCTTAAGGAGAGCAACCAAGAAAGTGTGTGGAGACACTTACCAGGTGAGTGGATCAGGTGATGGCATAGTCTATCCCCAAGAAGAGCACCCCAAAGGGGTGTGGGGACACATAGACGTTGAGTAAGGAGACTTAAAAGGCCATGCAAGCTCCTCTGGGTAATTTATGCAAATAAGGAAGATGGAACAATACCTCTGCAGCGCCACCTATTGGATGGCACCATTCCTTCAAATCTATGTGATTTTTTAACAAGCCTTAACAATTATTGGGATCGGAAACCAAGCCAGAACATAGAACGGTCTTCCATTGCTCAACTGCTCAAAGATGACGCTCCTTGCACCATTGTAGACGGAATGATGTACTGCACTTCATGACGGAGGACACACAAATCATTCTACTGAAATGGGTATCCAAATAGCTTTGGTAGGATATTGGATTTCTCAGGGGTTGCACAGTGCTAAAAATGTAGTGCTGGTGTGAGAATAGCTTTATGGTACCATCCATCTTTGTGTAAGGTGATATGTGAAATAGTTGAAGGGTATAAAACATGTCAATGAGCAGGATGCATTTTGTAGCAAACCACTGTACATGGCTGTTACAGAAAAAATGTGTTACAGGATGAGACTGATTATCATCCAACCACTGGCATTATTACATGACCTGCATTCAATAGGCAGTAAATGCCATTCTGCTCTCTGAAGATAAATGGGGGTAGGCTGGAGGAGGGCAGCCGTTGGGCAAAGGTTCGAAAGAAAGGAAGATTTCCAGGGCAGGTCAAAGGGTCACATTATTTGGAGAGGCGCTGCAGTTTTGGCTTTATACACAAGTGCTGAGTTGTCACATCAGAAATCAATAAACCTATTTTCTCACCTGTTGAGTCAGAGGGGGTTGTAAGACGATTTTTCCCTTTTTAAGCTGATCACGTACTTTATTACATAAAAGGAGAAGTTTTCCACACCTTTGGTCACAGATGAGCGAGCATGCTCGTTTAGGACAATTACTCGATCGAGCATTGCTTTTTTCGAGTAACTGCCTACTCGAGTGAAAAGATGGGGGGGGGGAGTGGTGAGTAGCAGGGGGGAACAGGGGGAAGCTCTCTCTCTCTTTCCCCCCCCACTCCCCCCCGGCGCCCCCCGAATCTTTTCGCCTGATAAGGCAGTTACTCGAAAAAAGCGATGCTCGATCGAGTAATTGCTCTAAACGAGCACGTTCGCTCATCTCTAGTCACTTCCTTTTTGCTTTAACCTGGAGTGTTGCGCTTTCTCCACTGCCAGTTTTTTAGTCCTACTCTCTTACTTTTTGAGGCATGGCAGTGATATTGTACTGCGCATGACAGTGTATCTTCCTGATTTCTTTTTTAGTTTAAATTCCCCTTGCTGTTGCTGCACAGTGGTGCGTATATATGCTGCCCATACGCAATGTAATGCAGCGTAAAGCAATGTATCCTATTGCCTGTGAATTACCGCGTATCCCACATGCATTCATCGTACGTGTAATATGTGGTGCTTGTGCATATCATATCTTATGCTTGTGTAAGCCCGGACCAAGAGTTTTTATCCTGAGGCCACAACCTGTAAAATGTTAATCACAACAAACCTGTTTGCATTTGAGAGAACAAAATAATGCAAAAATTGCATCCGAATCTTTCTAATAATTAATACAACTTTTTAAAAACGGATTTTTTAAACATTTTTTTTAGTCCCCCTGGGGGACAAGAACTTGCGATGCTTTGATCGCTCCTGCAGTATGATGTAATACCATAGTATTACATAATGCCGCAATCTGACAGACAATCTGTACAGTCACATCACAACATGGCTTGATAGGCAATGTGCAATGAACGGACCACGTGAGACTTACGATCTCCGATTAGGGCATTTAAATGCTGCTCCACTAGAATATGATCCTGTCAGCAGCACACAAGTAGCAGAGCGGTGAGGCTTGTATCATCTGCTGCGTCACCAAGGACTCCGAGCCGTGACTCCACTAGAAATCCAATAATCAATAAGCAAGGTGGCAGCAGAAATAGTGCAAAAATACTTTCTTTTTTATTCCTCCATTCTTAATGCAGGCAACGTTTCGACCTTCTGTGGTCTTCGTCACTCTCAATACTTTCGTTGTCTTCTGCTTTCGCCGGTTTCCAGTTTCGCCAGTTTTTCTAGCCAGGATTTTGCCTCCAGCTTTGCTGGCTGCTTCTAGTTTCACCCGCGCCCGCTGGCCCACTTGTTCTCCCAGGGGGCGCCCCTGTCCCTCTCGCGGCTCTCCAGGCGCTCCGGCAGGCTTAGATGTCAACTTCAGCGTTGAAATACCATTCTTTTCCTGGTAGCGTGGTTTGAATGCCCCGCCTCTAGGAAGAGAATGCTGAGATTGGCTCAGGAGGGCCACAGCTCAGCCAATCGCAGCCGGTGCTTCGAGAGGCAATCACAGCCATACAATGATGTCATTCATTGAATAGCTGTGATTGGCTCATCAGGTCCTAAGCCAATCATAGCATTCTCTTCCTGGAGGTTGGGTATTCAACCAACGTCAGGAAAAGAATGGTGTTTCAATGCTGAAGCTAACACAGAAGCCTGCCGGAGGGCCTGGAGAGCAGTGAATGGGACGGGGATGCTGAGTAATTTTTTTTTCCATGTAGTGTAGCTAGGGCCTATTTTCTGGGAAGGGCTTACTGTATATACTCGAGTATAAGCCTAGTTTTTCAGCACATTTTTTATGCTGAAAAAGCCCCCCTCGGCTTATACTCCAGTGAGGTAAAAAAAAAACAACAACAAAAAACCCGCAATACTCACCTCCCAGCCTGCGTCTGTGTCCCCGATGTGATGGTCTCCCCAGCAGTGCGGCAAGCTGCTTGAGAATTCTCCCTGCTGTCATCTCCCTGCTCAGCTTCGAACTCCCCTGCCATCAGCGCTGTGTAGATAAGCGCTGTGATAGGATCGAGCGCCAGCCAATCACAGCCGGTGCTCGATTATTCGGAGCCATTCAGTGGATGGCTGTGATTGGTTTATTGAGCGCCGGTTGTGATTGACTGGCGCTCGATCCAATGACAGCGCTTACTTAAACACCACCGACGGCAGGGGAATTTAAAGTCGAGCAGAGAAATGACAGCGGGGAGAAGTCTCAAGCAGCTTGCAGCACCACCGGGGAGACCATTGTGTCGGAGACACAGACGCCAGATGGGAGGTAAGTATTGCATTTTTTCTTTACCTAGTATATACTGGAGTATAGCCAGGCTTATACTCAAGTCAATAAGTTTTACCAGTTTTTTGTCGTAAAACGTATTGACTCAGCTTATACTCGCATGGGCTAATACTCGAGTATATACGGTATATTTCAAGACTCCCCCCCCCCCCCGAAAATTGGAATGTCTAGAACAAATTCATTGGATTTACATTGATTCCTATGGAAATAATTGTCTTGAGTTTCATTGGTTTCAAGTTTGGCCGATTGCTTTCAGACGGATCACCAACTAAGAGGTTTGACTGTATATACAAACATGAAAAAATCTTCCACCCAATCACCTTACTAAAACCAGGTGTATCTAATCACTCTGCAATATGAGTGTTTTAATACTTCATCGGTGTTACAGTGGTGTCACCGCACATGCGCCAGACAATCACCCATCTCGCGATGATTCTAGTGAGGCTATGACCTAGTCCAATGCCGGAATGACTGACGTACAAACGCGCACACACACTAGACCGCACAGTTTATCACAAGTATCTCAGACTCACAGCAACTCATTGCGCCGGCACTGCATCAACCACGAGCACCAATACGGAATTGACAACAGCATTTAAAGAGTTAATTGCCACAACCAGCACCAAAATTTGTAACAAAATCCACAGCAGATCAGCCACATGTGAGCACACCGTAATGTACCCCGGGATTTACCCATCGGAATTCACACACAAAATACAAACTCAGCCTCCACTCATTTCAATGGGGCGTCTCTGACGGGCGCTTTAGTTTCTAACACACGCTAAATTAAATGCTGTATGCCCTATTTTTTGGCGCTGCAGCGCTTTTTAACAGATCACATCATCCACTACAATGCTGGGGTGCGTTATGATGCTGTCGAGCGCGCTTAAAAACGCAGTTCTAAAATGCTGTAAAACGCGGTATTTTTACAAATGTCTGTGCGAAAGTGTGAAGGTTTCTCTCTACGTCACTACATGACATAATTATTGTATGACTTGTTCACCTTGTATCCTGATCTGTGATGACAAGTACCTTTGTTGTACTGACTATTACCATACACTGTTGTACTGACTGTTGCCGTACAGTGTTGTACTGGCTGTTACCATACAGTGTTGTACTGACTGTTAACGTATACTGCTGTACTGGCTGTTACCATACACTGTTACTGTACACTGTTGTACTGACTGTTACCATACACTGTTGTACTGACTGTTATCATACACTGTTGTACTGACTGTTACCATATACTACTGTACTGACTGTTACCATACACTGTTACGATACACTGTTGCACTGGCTGTTACCATAC
This sequence comes from Eleutherodactylus coqui, assembly GCF_035609145.1. Classification (NCBI taxonomy): domain Eukaryota; kingdom Metazoa; phylum Chordata; class Amphibia; order Anura; family Eleutherodactylidae; genus Eleutherodactylus; species Eleutherodactylus coqui. Next base: position 158,268,751 of record NC_089844.1, read on the forward strand.
AGTGTTGTACTGACTGTTACCGTACACGGTTGTACTGACTGTTACCATACACTGTTGTACTGACTGTTACTGTACACTGCTGTACTAACTGTTACCATACACTGTTGTACTGACTGTTACCATACACTGTTACTGTACACTGTTGTACTAACTGTTACCATACACTGTTACCATACACTCTTGTACTGACTGTTACCATACAATGTTATCGTACACTGTTGTACTGACTGTTATAGTACACCTCTACTGACTGTTACTATACAGTGTTGTACTGACTGTTAGCGTACACTGTTGTACCGTCTGTTATCATACACTGTTGTACTGACTGTTACTGTACACTGTTGTGCTGACTGTTACCATACACTGTTGTACTAACTGTTACCATACAATGTTATCATACACTGTTGTACCGACTGTTATCATACACTGTTGTACTGACTGTTACCATACACTGTTACTGTACACTGTTGTACTGACTGTTACCATACACTCTTGTACCGACTGTTACCATACAATGTTATCATACACTGTTGTACCGACTGTTATCATACACTGTTGTACTGACTGTTACCGTACACCTCTACTGACTGTTACCATACAGTGTTGTACTGACTGTTACCGTACACTATTGTACCGACTGTTAGCATACAATGTTATCGTACACTGTTGTACCGACTGTTATCATACACTGTTGTACTGACTGTTACCATACACCTCTACTGACTGTTACCGTACACTGTTGTACTGACCGTTACCATACAGTGTTGTACTGACTGTTACCGTACACTGTTACCATACACTGTTGTACTGACTGTTACCATACACTGTTACTGTACACTTTTGTACTGACTGTTACCATACACTGTTACTGTACACTGTTGTACTGACTGTTACCATACAGTGTTGTACTGACTGTTACCGTACACTGTTACCATACACTGTTGTACTCACTGTTACCATACACTGTTACTGTACACTGTTGTACTGGCTGTTACCATACAGTGTTGTACTGACTGTTACCATACACTGTTACTGTACACTTTTGTACTGACTGTTACCATACACTGTTACTGTACACTGTTGTACTGGCTGTTATACACTGTTACTGTACACTGTTGTACTGACTGTTATCATACACTGTTACTGTACACTGTTGTACTGGCTGTTATACACTGTTACTGTACACTGTTGTACTGGCTGTTATACACTGTTACTGTACACTGTTGTACTGGCTGTTATACACTGTTACTGTACACTGTTGTACTGACTGTTATCATACACTGTTACTGTACACTGTTGTACTGGCTGTTATACACTGTTACTGTACACTGTTGTACTGGCTGTTATACACTGTTACTGTACACTGTTGTACTGACTGTTATCATACACTGTTACTGTACACTGTTGTACTGGCTGTTATACACTGTTACTGTACACTGTTGTACTGGCTGTTATCATACACTGTTACTGTACACTGTTGTACTGGCTGTTATACACTGTTACTGTACACTGTTGTACTGGCTGTTATACACTGTTACTGTACACTGTTGTACTGGCTGTTATACACTGTTACTGTACACTGTTGTACTGACTGTTATCATACACTGTTACTGTACACTGTTGTACTGGCTGTTATACACTGTTACTGTACACTGTTGTACTGGCTGTTATCATACACTGTTACTGTACACTGTTGTACTGGCTGTTATACACTGTTACTGTACACTGTTGTACTGGCTGTTATACACTGTTACTGTACACTGTTGTACTGGCTGTTATCCACTGTTACTGTACACTGTTGTACTGGCTGTTATCATACACTGTTACTGTACACTGTTGTACTGGCTGTTATCATACACTGTTACTGTACACTGTTGTACTGGCTGTTATCATACACTGTTACTGTACACTGTTGTACTGGCTGTTATACACTGTTACTGTACACTGTTGTACTGGCTGTTATCATACACTGTTACTGTACACTGTTGTACTGGCTGTTATCATACACTGTTACTGTACACTGTTGTACTGGCTGTTATCATACACTGTTACTGTACACTGTTGTACTGACTGTTACCATACACTGTTACTGTACACTGTTGTACTGACTGTTACCATACACTGTTACTGTACACTGTTGTACTGACTGTTACCATACACTGTTACTGTACACTGTTGTACTGACTGTTACCATACACTGTTGTACTGACTGTTACCATACACTGTTACTGTACACTGTTGTACTGGCTGTTATCATACACTGTTACTGTACACTGTTGTACTGATCACAACGGGACATTTTTCCTGAAATTGACTCTTTTATAGCTCAGGAAAACATTCATATTAGCCGGTTGGGTCGGTTAGTAAGCATAGCCCTTGCTAGCTCTGCACTCTCCCCTCACTCTATTAGACCCTCTATCTTAGGCAGGGGCAGCCGAAAGATGTGACTGGGGATTTAGTGTACTGATCAGGAACCAAGGACAGGATTGAATGTTCAGCTCAGACTTCCAGCCTGCGGGAATAGATAGAGGCGCAGGACAGACGGCAGAGGAGAAGCAAGATCTAAGGGAGATGGAAAGCTGATGACAGAAATTCAGATATATATAGAAACACTTGAAGATGAACGGATAACGATGGATATATGGCCTGCAATAGATAGATAGATAGATAGATAGATAGATAGATAGATAGATAGATAGATAGATAGATAGATAGATAGATAGATAGATAGATAGATAGATATTAGAAAAGTAGATAGATATGAGATAAAGATATATGATAGAGAGATAGATATTAGATAGATAGATATTAGATAAATAGATAGTGAGATAGATATTAGATAGATAAATAGATATGAGATAGATATATATTAGATAAGTAGATAAATATGAGATAGAGATATATGATAGAGAGATAGATATTAGATCGATAGATGGATAGATATTAGATAAAAATTAGATAGATAAATAGATATATATGAGATAGATAGATATGGGATAGATAGATATGGGATAGATAGATAGATAGATAGATAGATAGATAGATAGATAGATAGATAGATAGATAGATAGATAGATAAATAGATATGAGATAGATAGATAGATAGATAGATAGATAGATAGGAGATAGATAGATAGATAGATAGATAGATATGGGATAGATAGATAGATAGATAAATAGATAGATATGAGATAGATAGATAGATAGATAGATAGATAGATAGATAGGAGATAGATAGATAGATAGATAGATATGAGATAGATAGATAGATAGATAGATAGATAGATAGGAGATAGATAGATAGATAGATATATAGATAGATTGATAGATATGGGATAGATAGATATTAGATAGATAGGAGATAGATAGATAGATATTAGATAGATAGATAGATATTAGATAGATAAATAGATAGATATGAGATAGATAGATAGATATGAGATAGATAGATAGATAGATATGAGATAGATAGATATGAGATAGATAGATATGAGATAGATAGATAGATAGATAGATATGAGATAGATAGATAGATAGATAGATAGATATAGATAGATATGAGATAGATAGATAGATAGATATGAGATAGATAGACAGATATGAGATAGATAGATAGATAGATATGAGATAGATAGATAGATAGATAGATACATAGATACATAGATAGATATGAGATAGATAGATAGATAGATATGAGATAGATAGACAGATATGAGATAGATAGATAGATAGATAGATAGATATGGGATAGATAGAGAGATAGATAGATAGATAGATAGATAGATAGATAGATAGATAGATAGATAGATAGATGGGCCGTAGTGTTTGTGATCTCAGCTGTGGACTAAAGTCTTTTTTTCCCGACTACACTACGTGACTTAAACAGTTGTTGCCGTTGACAAGATTTATCATTTACTGGCAGAACATTAATAAAGTTAATACCTTATAACTGTCTACAACAGAGATGGATTTTGCAATTTGCTTTTCATCTGGATAATTAATGTGATTGGTGTAGAATTACAAACACATCAGGTATTCTCATCCGTAGAGCCGTGAAGACGTTATATGGAGGAGTGATGGTGTGGATCATACTTCTAGGTGTATACACATATCCTACATATAGGGACGGCTTATCAATCATTCATGGTGCCATAAGGATTAGTATTGGCATCCGTATCCCTCGACATCCACAACTATTAGCTGTTAGTTTATTCTTTCCTTTAAGCCATACAGCAAATGTTTTCGTGACGCCAGTTTGATGAATTTATCAAGCGTTTCTGGAAAAGAAAATTCCCCTGCAGTAATTGGAGAGTTCCTTTCTTCATCCATAGATTGGCCAAGGTTACTCCTTGTGTTGTAGGAATTTTGCTGGCCTGAAGTTGGGGTAACTCAAGATCTTGGTATGAACATTACTGACCCCAGGAGTGACATCTCTGCTGGTTAATTTTATCAGCGGGAGATGGAGCAGACAGATGCATTGTGAGAGTGTCTTATAGAATAGTAGGAAATGGAGAACTGAAGTAGATGCAATGGAACAAGTAACCGCACTTTTTACAAACTTTTGAGTTTTCAGTACGAGATGTCAAAAGTTTTGATCAGTGGAGGTCCTGCTGCTGAGGCCCCCACCGATTACTAAAACAAGAGGGCTGCAGCGCTCACCTAAGCTCTGTTCCCCTTAAGCTGTCTTTGTTACTTTTTGTCTCCTCTCGGCACCTGAAGACAGAAACATAGAGGGCTGTAGACATCTTCTATAGACCTCTATGCGTTCGTCTTCACGTGCTGAGAGGAGCTGATAAGCAGCGAAGACAGCTCAGCTAAGTGCTACATCTCCCTCATCTTAGCGGTCAATGGGGTGGGTCTCAGCAATGGGACCTCCCACTGATCAAAACATTTGACATACCACACTGATATGTTAAAGGTTTGTTAAGAGTGCAGTTACTCTTTAAACGTAATCTGTGAAATGTAGCAAAGCTTGAATATCCTACTGAACAGTAGGGTCCGACCACTGGGGCCCCTGCCAATCCCAAGAATGATTATTTATTGCGTCTTAAAAAGGACGGAATGGCATTCACACATACGCACTGCTATTCCATTCATTTCTATGGGACCCCTGGAGATGGCAGAGTTGGCTATTTCCGGCAGTCCCATTAAAATGAATGGAGCGGCAGCGTTCATGTGCAAGGGGGTGTTTCTATTGCATCCTATGTGCAAGTGTTTGCTTGTTGAAAAATTTTATAATGTTAAAGACGCTGAGGTGACTGTAACTTTAAGGCTGTTGGGGTTGAAGAAGACCCAGGAAGCAGAAGGAGTAAGATGGAGTTGTGGGTTGGTGCGCTCAGAAAGTACATTGTGTACTGTCCTTTAGGAAGTTCCGGTAGTGTTTGGGTTGGTTGGCCTTCTAGACCAAGCCCAAAAGGGAAAGAAAGAAAACCCTTTCTACTAGCCTCTGGAAAACCAGACCATAGTTCTTGATATTGACCAGTTGTGTCGCTCTATTGGAAATATTCTACAACTTGCCATGTTCTTAAATACATATAGAAAGGTTACTTACCTAATTTGATACAATATAGTATAAAACATTATTGGTGTAATGAGCTAGCCCATAAGAACCTCCCGGAGAAGATAAGATCAGAATACCTCAAGCAGCAGAAAAAAAAATGTATTCACATGCTAGATTGTAGTATATATACAATAAATCCATTTTATAATTCATTACTAGAGATGAGCGAGCGTACTCTCTAAGGCAAATTACTTGAGCGAGTATTGCCTTATGCGAGTACCTGCTCGCTCGTCTCAAAAGATTCGGGTGCCGGCAGGGGAGCGGCGGGGGAGAGCGGGGAGGAACCGGGGGGGGGGGGGGGGGAATCTCTCTCTCCCTGCTCCCCCCTGCTCACTGCCGCAACTTACCGCTCTCCCCCACCGGCACCCGAATCTTTTGAGGCGATCGGGGAGGTACTCACATAAGGCACTACTCGCTCGAGTAATTTGCCTTAGAGAGTACGCTCACTCATCTCTATTCATTACCTTTATCTAACTTGAGGATCCAGAATACCTCTCTTTTTAGGACCTTCTTCTTCACATTGCCTCCTATGTTACCTTTCACCACTTCTATGCCTTGGAACATGAATGAATCAAGATTACCATTCTGACAATTCAAAAAGTGTTTAACCGCATCAAAATGTTATTATTTTTATTATTGATATCCCTAATATGTTCATAATCCTGGTTTCCTTGTGGTACAGCCTGTATAAACATTAAAGTTCTGTGTGCATACGGTATTATAGTTAAAATTCCTAGTATCACAATTGATAAAAGAATTTATTTAATATTCCGTTTTTTTGTCTATTCCAAAAAAGCATTTTTTTAGTTTTGCTAAATTCTCGGCTATATACCGTAGAAAAAAACTATTTATTCTGCACTTTTTTATTGGCCTGTTTATCCCTTAACAGATCAGTTCTATCTACTGATTAAACCCTCCTCCTTGCTCTTTCTACCATGTTTCCCCCAAAATAAGACACTGTCTAATATAAATTTTTGTCCCAGAAGAGGCACAGTGTCTTATTTTCGGGTGGATGGGGGAGGCTTATACTCACCTGGTCCGCGGTATCTGGGTCCCTTGCGCTGTTGGTCTCTAGCGCTGCGGCAGGCTTCTGTGTCCTCTGCGCTGACATATCACTTTCTTTCTGGTGACGGGGCTTTGAATACCCGGCTTCCAGCAAAGCAAGTGCTGTGATTGGATCGAGTGCTAGCCAATAAGAGCTGGTGCTCGATGAACCAATCACAGCCATTCAGTGATGTCATTCACTGAATGGCTGTGAATGATCAAGCGCTGGCGCTCGATCTAATCAAAGCACTCTCTTTGCTGGAGGCAGGATATTCAAAGCCCCATCACCAGAAAGAGAGTAATATCTCAGTGCAGAGGCCGGGCACCAGCGCGAGGGACTCAGCCACCGCCGGCTAGGTGAGTATTGATGGTTTTTTTTACATGTAGCTTAGCTGGGGCCTATTTTTTTTTTTTGGGGGGGGGGTGCTTATATCTCAAGCCTTCCCTGAAAATCGGGGTAGGGCTTATTTTGGGGGAAACACGGTAACATCTATTTCTTGTATCCTCTACTCTCCAATCTTTTACATATTTCTTTTTCTGAGACTGTATAATCTTCCCTCTTAGTGCTGGAACTTTTGTGTCTCACTAGCTCATCCCCCAGTATTGCTCTAATTGTTTGCATTGGATGGAAACTGTTGGCACGTAAGATGGAATTGCCGAATCTTGTTTTCTATATAAAGATATTAATATATTCTCCATCTCCCCCTTCCCTCTTAATCTCAGGTCCACAGCAGCTGGTTATTCTGGCTGTTTCATACCATATACAAAAATATAGTAATTTTGTACCTCAAACAGCGACTCTTCAGCTTGAGGCCCTGGACAATGGCCTTTATGTTCTCTTGTAAGATGTTCTTATCGACCTTAGAATCTATTGTTCCATCAGTAATCACAGGACGTCCAGACCCTGAGGAGCAAAACGGCCACAAACCACAATGCCCCCTATACAATAGCCACAAACCACAACGCCCTCTCCACCATACCCCCAAATCACTATGCCCCCTCCACCATATCCTTAATCCATAATACCCTCTCCACTATAGCCCCAAACCATGATGCTCCTTCTCCTGTGGCCCCAAAACCATGATACCCCCTCCACCATAGTTCTAAACCATGATACCCCCTCCACTATAACCCCAAGCCACGATGCTCCCCCACTATAGCCCAAAACCACGATGTCCCTGCCCCACCAACATAGTTCTAAACTATGATGCCTCCTTCACCATAGCCCCAAAATGGAACAGCAGAAAGGGCAAAGTCCTCAGATGAGCTCTTCTGCCCATTCATATTAGATATCAGTGGGGTCACAGCACCCAGGCCTCCACCAATCAAAACGTAAGCAATGTTAATTTTTTTTAACGCTTGGTTTATACTTTAATGTGCCCGGCATGTAAGCATGTCCAAGTTGTTGATGCTCACAGGGGTTCAGAGGCAATGGATCATAATTGCTTTCCTGCTGGCTTTTGTAGGATTTGGTGCCTAACCCAATTCTAACAACAATGTGGAGTAAATATTCACCCAAACTGTGAATATTTCCATAATTCCACTATAATGCAGTATCAGCTAGGGCAGAAAGTTCCTGGATAATGGCTCTCTTAAAGGGGTTCCTGTGCATTCCGAACGTTGGTGGCAGTTGGGGGACACATACTGTATTTTAAAACATACATAACATTTAGTTTTGTGCCATTTGAATTTAGTGGCATTTTTATGGTTAGACCGCCTGCACACGAACAGATTTGAATTGCCGAATCCATGATCAGCACCCGCCGCAACAATCTGCTGTAATAAGCTTGTGCTTCCAGGAGACATAGAAAGTGCCTTACGTCAGAGAAACCCTGTTTCTCCCCTTCCTACTTAAAAGCTCGGCAACAGCTGGCTGCTAATTGGCTGTATATCATGCCTTCACTGATTGGTAGAGGGGTGCAGAGCTCAGGGCAGGAAAATATAATGTGAGTCTGCATGCAGAGTGGGAGGAGAGGAGAAAAAAGTGCGGGAGCAGAGCAGGAAGTGGAGGAGGAGCCAGTGGAGTTCTCAGTGGAGAGTCAGGGGATAGTCGGAGACGGATGTGTGGGGAGGAGGTCCACAGAGCGAGCAGCAGAATCAAGCATATACCTTCAGGAAAGCCAGGATTTACCAGCTCCCAGTTCTTACCGGCAGTGTGGAGGAGTGAGACTGAAACCGTTCCACTAAACAGTGAGTTACACAAAACCTGGTGAATTCAAAGCCAGGAATAGTAAAGCAGCCATCTGAGTTCTAAGTTCCAACACTTGCATAATCCACTTCTCATAGCCCAACAGATAACTAAGCCTGCAGGAAGTCATACTGAGGAGTTTCTTAAGATCCAAATAGAAAGAGAGGGAGAAAGCATTGAAGAGGAGAATTGTATTTTATCAGTGATTCAATCTGTATTTCACAACTCTTTGATCTGCTATCATCCTGCAGGACTGCTACTGTTTATTGTACCACATCTTCTTCAAGTTAAGGGTGCATTCACACGAACGTATATCGGCTCGGTTTTCACGCCGAGCCGATATACGTTGTCCTCGGGTGCAGGGGGGGGAGGATGGAAGAGCCAAGTGCAGGAACTGAGCTCCCGCCCCCTCTCTGCCTCCTCTCCGCCCCTCTTCACTATTTGCAATGAGAGGAGGCGGGACGGGGGCGGGGCTAAAGTCCGGGAATTAGCCCCGCCCCCATCCCGCCTCTCCCCATTGCAAATAGTGCAGAGGGGCAGAGAGGAGACAGAGAGGGGGCGGGAGCTGAGTTTCTGCTCCTGGGCTCTTCTAGCCTCCCCCCTCTGCTCCCGAGGACAACGTATATCGGCTCGGCGTGAAAACCGAGCCGATATTCGTTCGTGTGAATGCACCCTAAAGCTGAAGTAAAGCGAGCGCTTCCCATTCACTACTTAAAGCTAACAAGACCTCATATCAAGTTATTTACCGCCAACCACACCAATGTGATCAGCTTCTACGATGAAGTAAGCTCTAAGCTGGACCTGGGAGAGTCTATTGATCTCGTATATCTGGACTTCTCTAAAGCATTTTACACCGTGCCGCATAGTAGGCTGATATATAAAATGAGGCAGCTCGGATTGGGTGAAAACGTGTGTAATTGGGTAAAGAACTGGGTCAGAGATAGAAAGCAGAGGGGGCTAATAAATGGTTCACACTCTGATTGGGCCACAGTCGCTAGTGGGGTGCCACAGGGTTTAGTATTAGGCCCCATTCTGTTCAATATATTTATCAGCGACCTGATAGAGGGGCTGCACAGCAAAATATCAATATTTGCAGATGACACAAAATTATACACTATAATTAATACAACGGAGGACAATGTGCGGCTACAAACGGACCTAGATAAGCCGGGGGCTTGGCCAGAAAAATGGCAAATGAAGTTCAATGTTGAAAAATGTAAGGTTATGCACATGGGTAGCAAGAATGGATGTTACCAATATTCACTTAATGGGGTACTGCTAGGGAAAAGTGATATGGAAAAGGATCTGGGGGTATTAGTGGATAATAGACTAAACTGGAGTAACCAATGCCAGTCAGCTGCTGCAAAGGCAAATAAAGTCTTGGGGTGCATTAAAAGAGGCATAGGGGTGAAGGATGAGAACATTATCCTTCCATTATATAAGGCACTTGTCAGGCCCCACATGGAATATTGTGTACAGTTCTGGTCACCGGTGCTCAGGAAAGATGTTACAGTGCTGGAAGGGGTTCAAAGAAGGCAACTAAACTAATACATGGAATGACAGGACTGGAATATCCATAGAGGCTGCCAAAATTAGGATTATTCACCCTGGAAAAAAGACGGTTACGGGGCGACCAAATGACTCTGTATAAATACATGAGGGGACAATACAAGGATCTCTCCCATGATCTGTTTATACCCAGGACTGCGACGGTAACAAGAGGACATCCGCTACGTCTAGAGGAAAGCAGGTTTCATCGCCAACACAGAAAAGGGTTCTTTACTGTAAGAGCAGTGAGACTGTGCAACTCTCTGGCTGAGGATGTGGTAATGGCAAAATCTATAGAGGAGTTTAAAAGGGGACTTGATGTCTTTCTGGAGCGGAAGGATATTACAGGATATAAATCTTAGGTTAATTGTTAATCCGGGTATACAGGCAGGTAGGAACTATTAGGGGTTGATCCAGGGATTAGTCTGATTGCCATTAGAGAGTCGGGAAGGAATTTTTCCCACAAAAGGGCTAATTGGCTCCTGCCTCTTAGGGTTTTTTGCCTTCCTCTGGATCAACAACATAGGAGGATAGACAGGCTGGACTAGATGGACATTGTCTTCATTCGGCCTTACATACTATGTTACTATGTAACTGACCGTTGTAGTTCTGTCTGTAGTGCTGGCGTCACCCGTGACAAAACCCACCGTTTATCATCAAAACCGAATCTATTATTCATGTAAACACTTGCAATTCATTTCTGCAATAAATCGCTGGTCTTACGCTGTGGAAATCCGCTTGCAGAATCTGACGCGTTCGTATGCAGGCAACCTTAGTGGCAATTTTAATCAAAAACTCAGCATGGTCCAGCATGATGTATTTCCAGATGTTCATCTCCTTACACTTCCCAATAGAACTTCAATAGAATATCAAAACATTGCAAAAGCCCTTAAAATTTATATAAAAATGCTTCAAACTTCAAAATGCTTTTTACATGTATTAGATTATGTAATTCCAGTTCAAATGCTTAACATAATTGTCTAATATTAACCCCTTGTGCACCAGGATAAAATGCTATTTATACAATTCTGCTATTTGGCAGTGAAAACAGGTTTGTGGCCTTTTCTAGTGTTTTCTTCTAGATCATTACTACTAATTTACGACCAGTACATATTGATACACAACACCCAAGTTACTACCTGCCAGTCACACAACCCCGTGTTCCTTTATTACCCTGCTGGGAGACAGTGGCAGCCAATGGCCCTGCCAGCTTGATTACAGTCACAGATCACATGAAATAGTGAGACATATCTGTATGAATTTGGGGAACAGAGGTTAACCCCTTAATGACTGTCCCATTTCAGGCCTTAAAGGGGTTGTCCCGCGGCAGCAAGTGGGTCTATACACTTCTGTATGGCCATATTAATGCACTTTGTAATGTACATTGTGCATTAATTATGAGCCATACAGAAGTTATAAAAAGTTTTTCACTTACCTGCTCCGTTGCTGGCGTCCTCGTCTCCATGGTGCCGACTAATTTTCGGCTTCCGATGGCCAAATTAGCCGCGCTTGCGCAGTCCGGGTCTTCTGCTGTCTTCTATGGGGCCGCTCGTGCAGAATGCCGGCTCCGTGTAGCTCCGCCCCGTCACGTGCCGATTCCAGCCAATCAGGAGGCTGGAATCGGCAATGGACCGCACAGAAGAGCTGCGGTCCACGGAGGGAGCGGACCCCGGCGGCCATCTTCAGCAGGTGAGTATGAAGACGCCGGACCGCCGGGATTCAGGTAAGCGCTGTGCGGGTTGTTTTTTTAACCCCTGCATCGGGGTTGTCTCGCGCCAAACGGGGGGGGGGGGGGGGGGGGGTTAAAAAAAACAAAAAAAAAACCCGTTTCGGCGCGGGACAACCCCTTTAATGGCCAACCAATTTTTCAAATTTTTTTCTTTGTTGCATTCCTGAAGCCACAACTTTTAAATTTTTATGCCAACATAGCCATATCAGATCTTGTTTTTTTACGGGACAAGTTGTATATTTTAATGCCATAATTGTACATAGAATGTATTATATGACTTTTTATTTCGCCTATTTGGGAGGCAACATATGCAAAATTACCTATTTTGGCCATTTTTAAAAAATGTCTTTATTTTACTGCGTTCACCTTGTGGTTTACACAATGTACTAATGTTTTTAGGAGGGTCATTATAAACATGGCGATACCAAATTTATGTTTGTTTTTCTTTGACTTTTTATTTTTGTCCCACTAGGGGATTTGGTTTTCCTTATTTTTGATTGTTTCTATAATACACTGCAATACTTCACAGCTAAAAAACAATGGGCACTACACAATAAGGAAACCTGGTAATGAGGTGCACAATGCATATGACTTGCAGAGAAAAAAACAATTCAAGAAATAACCCAGAGAAGTGGCAGCATGAGTGGTGCAAAAATGGTAATTTCCTTTTTATTCCCCCATTAAGTGATGCGACATTTCAACCTATGCGGTCTTCGTCAAGCTGACATTACAGAGAAAAAAGGGCTGCAAGCAACACCAACTCTAGAACATATGAAGGAATATCAGATGCAAAATGCTATTGAAGTGAATAACAAAAGGGAACAGACATATTAAAACCATTTAATATACACAAAAAGATAGGTGACTACTGAAACCAGGAAGGACCACACAAAAAATAATACATCAATGGTGGCTGCACAAATAATCCAAAGCATGCAGGTATCAAGATAAGAAATATAGTAAATAACCACTCATATACGTAAATACTTCTTCAGAGTGCAGGATTCTGTTCAAGGAGAAGCAGAGCAGAATAATTGCTAAAGAGGCACCACCAGAATGAGTAGTAAAGCAAGTGTTTGCCTAAGGGCTCAGTCATCGCCTTTTTCGAGTGCCTGCTGTCTCGTCCCTGAAGATTCGCGCGCGGGGGGGGGGGGGGCGCGGGGGTCGGGGGCGGTGCGGGGCAGCGAGGGGGAGTGGGGAGGAGAATGAGAGAGATCCCTCTCTGTCTCCCTCCTGATCCGCTCTGCAACCCTCCGCTTCCCCCCGCTCCCCCCGAATCTTCAGGGACGAGCCGGCAGGTACTTGAAAAAGGCGATGCTCTCTCGAGTATATCGCCTTACCGAGTATGCTCTCTCATCTCTAATCATTATGCCTCTTTTATTTTTACTCCACCTGCTTACAATACAGACAACAGGCATCCTAGACATGTTCGTTGCTTGAAGGGAACTGTAGAACAAAAGTAGTAATGAGGCCAAGAAAAATTACTACTGTGTTTCCCCGAAATCAGACCCTGTCTTATATTAATTTTTGCCACAAAGGAGGCACTAGGACTTATTTTCGGGGGATCTCTTATTTTACTTACCTAGCAGGCTAGGTCCGCGTCCTCCCGCTGCTTTCTGGAGCTCCACTGCGCGTCCGGCAGTCCTTGTTCGCCCACAGAAGATTACTTCCGGGTTGCGGGAAGCAATGGCTCTGATTGGTTCTTGAGCGCTGATCAGCCAATGAATGCAGCGCTCGATTAACCAACGCGACGGCTGTGATTTATTCATCGAGCGTTGCATTGATTCATTGGAAGCAAAGGTTAATAAATAATCTAAAGAACAAGCAGAAAAAAATAGTTCTTCCAGTACTGTGCGCCATTCAATGCTACTTATTTTTTCAAATCATTGCTTTACCCTAATTTTGGGCACCCTGCTGGTTTAGCTGATATCTTGATGTGCAGATCATTCGGAGGAGTCACGTTGATTTATTGAGTGTTGGCAGGAAGCTGATCTTGCAGTGACTCCAAGGACAGCTAAGTATCTTTTATATCTGGCAGCAATGACATCAGCCTAGACTTCACTGGCTAAGACGCTGCAAACCAGGTGCCAACCTGTATCCTAAACTCACCTTTATACGCAGGTTGCTCCACGGAACGTTTAAGTGTACCCACATGTGTATGTACATGAAGAATAACAGCGTATCTGGTCATTATATGACTTGTGTCCTGCATAGATGTCTACGGGCAGCATGAGAGAACACCCTCCCTTCTCTACTTCCTGTAATCTGCCTGGGTTTCTTTGTTACTGGAGACTCGCAGGTGTAGATGGGTTGCTTTTGGTTCGAGGTCTTTAATGTATGGAAGTCCATGAGGCCCTGTCATAATATCCTGCAACACTGAAGTACTACAGTATATTATTTATGTGGTCAGGAGATTGGATGATCAGGTTCCCCTGTGGGCTAAAAACAATAAATGTGTTACACAATATTTTAGAAAAAAAATACATTAAGGCCTCATGTCCAAAATAACATTTTAAATCCGCAGCGTTTCTCCTGCATTGCGTGATCCGCGCCCCATAGAAATGCATTGGACCCCCGCAGGTACTTAAATACCTGCAAATGTCATTTTTCCCTGAGGTGCGGATTGCGTGTGCGGGAAAACACCCGCAGCATGCTCAATTTTAGTTGCAGTCTCCCGTGGGGAAGGCTCCCGCAGGCTTCTATTGAAGCCTATGGAAGCCGTCCGGATCACCCGCAGCTGAATTTCTGCTCTCTGGTGCGGGAGAGCAGGAGTTAAAAGAAAATGCATGGCGCATGCGCTCGTGCCGAGCACGTCCGCCGGGCCGAAGAGAGAAGATCCGGCCGCGATGGAGGGAAGATCCGCAGCATCCGGACAGGTAAGTAATTCTTCTTTTTAGGCCTCGTCCGCGGGAAAGGAGGGACCCGCTGCGGGATTATTCTGCATGGAGAATCCGCGGCGGGCCTGATTTTCCCCGTGGACATGAGGCCTAATAATAAAAAAACAGAAATTGTCTTTTTTTCCTTACAAAGTCTGAGAAAGATTAAAAAAATTATATTATTGATATAAATGCTGTATTATGAAGTGATATTTTACTGTTCATCAGATTTCACAAAAAACAGAATAAAAAGTTGTACGTAGCCCAAAAAAGTGTCCATCAAACAACAAGCCCTCAGAGCTCCGTTGTCAGAAAAATAAAAAGTATTATTTCAAAATGCGGAGATGAAAAAAATTTAAAAAAATTGTCATGTCATCAAGTGCCACTTGGCTCTGAGCTTAAATGGTCACTTCATTTGGAAAAGTAATCTTAAAATGACCGAACCTCCTACAGCAGATTGAGTGTGGGTCCCAGAAATTAGTAAAACTAAGTATGCATATGTAGTGGTGTCCCAGAAGGGATCCCTTCACCCTCTTGGCAGCCATTTTTAGATGTCCTAATTGTTTAATTGAGTTTAGAATAGTCTAACCTTTCTGCATGTGTGGCCTCAGATCACTTTTACCTAGCATTAGTTTTACAAAGAAAAAATGCACATAACTTACAGGAAACGACGGCTTCTAAAGTTGTGACCCTCTTCTGTAATGACAGCACTTGAAGGGCCCCTCAGTGAAAACACATTTTTCCATCCCTGCCCCCCTCACATTGCCTGTCACATTCTGGAGATTTCCTCTGTGTATTGCATCACCCTGTCCAGGGGCGTAACTAAAGGCTCAGGGGCCCTGATACAAAAGGTGAGCTGGCCCCCCCCTCTTTCTGTATCTGTACCCGTACCCATACCTAAACCATGCAGAGGCATAACTTGAAGCTCTCGGGCCCCAATGCAAAACCTGTAACAGGGCCCCCAACTATAATGCTTTATTCCTAGTACTGGGCTCCCTATATGGAGAAGAGAGGCCTTATGGGCCCCCTAAGGCTCCTTGGCCCAGGTGCAACCGCATCCCCTGCAGCCTCTATAGTTACTTCATGACACTGTCTAATGCTTATCAGACACCATCTATAAACTGAATTTTTTTTACTTTCACTTTCACTTCTATCACATACTGCATCAGAATAGTAATAGCTGAGGCTGTACCATTTTTGCCTGCTGGGGGTATAGTTTATTTATCATTAACTTCTATACTCACCTAAATAAGCTACATAAGTATACAGTTAGGATGATATGTGATCTCCTCTATTATACCCGTGTGATCATTATCAGTGTCTGTGTCCCCCTGTAGGCAGTCTTTGTGGTAAATATCATGTTACAGCATCACACAGACTGAGAAACTGACTAGTAACTGCGTACATAACCCCAAGTAAATCAGAGCTGAACGGAGTTGAGATCACATGACTGAGGGGGAGGTGGCTGGAAGTGTCAAATAGAAAGAAATAACTAACCAAGGTAACACTAGCCCACTTATATATACCTGGGGACAGCTACATAATGAATGAATTAAAAAATTACTTTCCCTTAAGTGCTTTTCAAGCCCATGGAACAGAGGACCTCATGAACCCATCGCCAAAAACATATCAGAATTGTAGACTGGAGGCTGAATGAGAGCCGACATGTTTAGAAATAGGACTGCACTTCCCACGCTCCATCAGTATGTATGGATACATGTATATAATTATTCATATAGCTCAAGTGATTAGAACTGTATCAGGTGGCAGCAGTTGGTAAGGCGCCGGATCAAGTGAACTCATTAAGTGTTCTGTAAAGTGCAAAGGCCATGCAATATACATTGCCCAACAAAAGCAATGTCACAATAACAATGTCTCACCCTCTGATGGGATTTAGACAGAGGAATGTCCCATTACGAAGGCCTGCAGTGGGTTGTGGCTTCAGTCTAATGTGCTGGGAGGTCGTGAAGACTTCTTCTGGATGAAATCCCTGAATTGATCAGTTACAAAACTGTTGTTCTACACTTTATTAGAGACTTCCATCTAGTTGGACTCCTTTGGCCTTCAGAACCGCAGCAATTTGTCATGGCGTAGATTCCACCGGGTGATTGAAATTGTTCTGCTGGAATATTGGCCCCCGCGGACAGGAAGCTTCTTGTATTTGTCACAAATTAGATGGTGGTGCTGACATGTTCTGATCAGCTGACAGGAAGGGGTCAGTGATTCATGCTGCTTGTGCCAAATTCTGACCTTCTATCAGCACGGGGGAACAGAAATCTGACCAGGAGATGTTTTTCTACTGCTATAATTTTTGGCGCTCTTTTGCCCACCTGAGTTTTGCCTTTCTGCTTCTCTTAAGGGTGATGAAACTGGTTGTCAGGCCATCCGTGCTTAGGGGCGGACGGCGAGTTGTACATTTATATACATCAGTTAGAGCACCAACACTATATTTGGCTGCTCTAGACTGTGCGGCACTTGTTAGTTAGACTGATTCCTGACATCCTCCTCTGACCCCTTTCAGTGATGAGTTGTTTGCATCCACAGGATCCCTTTTAGTTAATGGTTTTCCTCAATCACACCATTCTCGGTATGCCCTCCACACCGCTGCACGAGAAGACCACACGAGGTTGGAAGTTAAATCCTGGCCCCGTCCAGTCTATTACTGATGACCAGGCCTCATTGGATGTCCATTAGATCGCTGGATTTTTCCATTTAATGTGAATTTACAATAAAACTGATCCACGGAAAGCTATTGGGAATGCCTCTAGAGCACTTGCCGGCTGATTTGCACATCCAGTAAAACTTTTTTTTCTCAGGGTCTATGATTAGTTTAAAACATATGTCTCTTCATGTGTGTAACCGCTCTACAGAGCATTTAGAGTGGCTTCAAGGGCATCATTTTGATGATAGACCCATTAAAAGCTTTTCACCACCTGACATTGCTTTGGGATTCCAAAACAAACAAAAGTGATATCAAAGGGTTTAGATGTCATTGACTTGAATTTTCCAAAAATCACTGGTAGTTACATTTTGACCCCCTTACCTGCCCAAATACATTTTATCTCCTTTGTCCATGTTCTACCATGATCTTGATGTAACTGCTGGGTGGCTGGTTTATTTTCCTCTCTGAATTCTGCTTACATTGCTTCCCTTTCACTTCTACTGTATGGGCTAGTTCACATGAGCGTCATTCTGACGCAAAGTAGGCGTGTCAAAAAATTGCGCCTATTGAAGCCAATGCTTTCCTATGGGTTTCATCAGATGAATGATTTTTTGATGTGCCTAAAAAAGTCATCCATCAAAATTTAGAGCCTTCTGTGGCACAGAGTGTTAAAGCAGCAGAAATGCAGTCCTAAGCTCTCACTCACAACCTGAAGGTTCAATTCCTGCATGGTTCAGGTAGCCAGCTCAAGGTCAACTCAGCCTTCTGAGGTTGGTAAAATGAGTACCCAGCTTGGGGGGTGTAATAAATAAAAAAATACCTGAAAGCACTGCAGAATAAGTTGATGCTATACAAATAACAAGATTTATTTAGATAGAACATAGGCATGTTATTTTAACGCTGATATTTCTATGGCATCAAAGGATAGTTTTTCCTAACTATTGACGACAAAACGCTGGAGTCTCCATAGACTCCTATGGGAGTCTATGCAAGCAGTCCAAAGAAGGGAGGAGGAGGGAGTTTACCGCGGCTAGCGGTGTTAAACAATGACAGGCGCTGAGGGATTTGGGGGCTGATGTGTCAGTTCACTGCTAGACGCCACAGCCAGCCGTGAAAAATAACAAAGAATAGCCACGACTTGGTCAAGGCCATTCTTCAATCATGTGATTTTGAGCTCCATTAGTCGCGATTTTGTTTATAGTGCAATTATCGCAGTGTCAAAATGACGTTTGTGTGAAGGAGGTCTAGGGGAGGCTAAAGTCTACTGTTGCTTATAGCATTTCCCTGTTAAATGTTATTCTGTTTTCCACTGTGCATTTAGGAGGGGGCAGGAATAGTGGAACAGATGGAAGCGGAAAAGTGAGCAGGGAGTAGAGAGAACAAGCTAGTTTCTCCTGAGACAATTTAGAAGTGCAACTGTAGTTGTCCTCTGGACGTTGACCCTCCCCATACTACCTTTCAAGTGGACACCACTGAACAGTAACTTATTGCCAACCAGTAGGACCAGGCTCAGAGGTGCATAAGGTGGATAGGAGAGGTACTGGTTCCTTTGTTCCCTTCATCTACTGCAAACCCATATTCATGGGTTTAAAGACTAAGCATTTACAGTTTGCTGCAAGGAAATGGCTCTGCCTCCTGGGTTTGTCACCTACCTGTGTACTCTCCGGTGGTCTCTGGACCAAAATTAGCCTATAACCCACCCTGGAGCTGGTTTGGCTGGAGCCCAGCCACAAGTCTCTGATGGCTCTCCTGCCAGTACAAAGGGACTATGACCAATTTGTCAAAACTTAACTTTCTAATCCTTGCTATGGAGAAACTGGCTTCCTAAGCATGGGGAGTGTGAGACTGATGTCCCCATATGCACATACCCGGATTACTGGGATAATCCCAAACCCATTGCCTGTGGCCCTATTACAATGCTAACTTCCATCTTTCCTGGCTTCTCAGCACACACTTGCAATAGACAGCTTTAAATGTCCATGCATGGAAAAGTCTAGCCTTCATCTGCAGGCGACGTAGATGATGACATGATGTTCCTGGCTCGGGTCAGCAGTTGAGGCATCTCGAAATAACGGCATGTGAATGGAAGTTAAAGAATCAAAGAGACACTACTTCATGTGACCGGGAGACAAAACGGTTAAAGACGACACTTTCAGAGATGGAAGTGAATTACAATGTGCTCAGGAGGGCCAAGCGGGGAGCAAGTATAAATAAATAAATCTTGTTATTTGTATAGCGCCAACTTATTCCGCAGCACTTTCAGGTAATTTGTTTATTACCCCCCACCAAGCTGGGTGCTCATTTTACTGACCTCAGAAGGATGGAAGGCTGAGTCAACCTTCAGCCGGCTACCTGAACCAGGTGGGAATTGAACTCGCAGCCTACGACCTGAAGGCTGCAAGTTCGATCCCTGCATGATTCAGGTAGCCGGCTCAAGGTTGACTCAGCCTTCCATCCTTCCGAGGTCGGTAAAATGAGAACCCAGCTTGGTGGGGGGTAATAAGTAATTATTACCTGAAAGCGCTGCTGAATAAGTTGGCGGTATACAAATAACAAGATTTATTTATTTATATTTATTTATTTATATTCAGGTCATGAATGAGAGCTTAGGACTGCCTTTCTGCTGCCTTAGCGTGCCTATACTTTCTATTCAACAACCCTTCTAATTACATTATTTATGTATTAATACATTATTTATATATGAAACTTCATCACAGAAGGGGCGTCCATGACTGCTCATTCCTTATAGATCAGGCCATGCCGTGATTTTCAGTGATGTCACAAGTTGTGACTCCTTTATAGAAAGCTTGGACGTACCGGGGAACCTGTGAGTTTTATATGTCAGTGGTCCTGGGGCCATTTTTACTGATCGCGGTAATGTGAGTAACAGCTGCGGACACAGGGGACTCCAGTTACCTCCTCGCCCTTTCTAATTTGGCAGAGTCAGCGGAGAGAGAGTTTGAGAGAGAAGGAGGTGGAGGTGCTGAATGAGGAGAGAATGGGACGAGGAAGAAAGGGGCGAGATATACGAAGGACAGTAAAGGAGGGAAAGAGGAATCTTTGCATTAAAGAACAAGGCTAGGTGAGGGCACTGAAAGGAATGTGTACATGCACATGTCCTCAAGGCAACCCAGCCACATCCATGCACAGCGGCAGGAGGAGGGCAAGCCAGTCAGAGGGCATTGTGAATTAACAGCTTTCTCCAGTCTTCTGCCATGTAGTACCTTCATGCAGTAGAGACAGGCTAACATCATGATGTTACTACATGGCAATATATATTGGGAAATCTCATATTAAATTGAAACAAATGTCCTAGTGACATTTTTTGAAATCTATCAGAAGTTTAGAGTCTATGTCCTTGTGTATGACAATGCCCCCCGTGCTCAAAACTAAATCTACCCAAAGGATCCGATAAGAATGGGGAGGCGAATGTCACAATTTGTCATATTACATAGGGACTCAGCAGAAGGAAGCATGAAATGTGCTCTCTATAGGGACAGGTTCAGTTATGAAGTTGAACTGAAGCCAATACTCATCTGGGTCAAATAGCAAATGACAGACGCAAAGGCAATTAAATGGCATAATCAAAGTACAGTCAGAAGTCTCATTGAGAAATTGGCCCCACGTTTAAGGCTGCAGTTCAAGTATTTGAAAAGTGCCCAGTCAATATTGGTGTAAACCGACTGCAGCCATTGTCTTCATATTGGCTTATATTCCTATCAATGGACCAGGGATTTTTTTCCCTTTTGCGGAATATTTATTTAAATGCAATACAGATGTCATATTTAATCATTTATGTTTTCACTTATGGAGATTTAGTTTAAAAAAAAGTTGGTATGTAAAATGAGAATGCTTGGTCTGGATGAGAAGGTGTGTACATGGGTAAGTAACTGGTCAGCAATGGGAAGCAGAGGGGGGTTGTAAATGGTACATACCCTGATTGGGTTACCATTACCAGCGGGGTACCACAGGGGGCAGAATTGGGTCCTGTTGTCCTTAATACATATTAATGACCTAGTAGAGAGGTTGTGCAGTAGAATATTAATATTAATCCTTTCCAATCCAAATGGTATCCTGGTTTTCCTAGGGGGCTTACTCCTTTTCTGCTGTTATACAACAGCGCTATATGCTGGCTAAAGCCAGTACTGCATGAGGTGACACATTGGATAGGCTCCGACAGCAGAGAGGCTGATAATATACAGTAAGAGAACCCCGACGGGCATCTTCCAACATCGGAGCTGTACAGCCTTAAATCATAATGTCTTCACAGGTCAGACAGTGGATTGGAAAGGGTTAAAGTAGTTAACACAAGAGGGACAGAATATGGTTGCAAATGGATCTGGATAAGCCGGGAACAGAAAAGTGGCAAATGAGATTTAACACTGATAAATGTAAGGTTCTGCACATGGGCAGGGGAAATGCATGTCACCATTATACACTAAATGGGAAACCACTGGGGACACTGACATGGAAAAGGACTTAGGGATTTTAGTAAACTGTAAGCTTAACTAGAGCAACCAGTGTCAGGCAGCTGCTGCCAAGGCAAAAAGTATCATGGGGTGCTTCAAAAGAGGTCTAGGGGTACATGATGAGAACATTGTTCATCTTCTTTACAAGTTGGTCAGACTACACATGGAATATTGTATACAGTTTTGGGCTCCGGCACTCAAGAAGGAAATATCAGAGCTTGAGCGGGTTCAAATGTGGACAACTAAGGTAATAATAGATATGAATAGAATGGGTAATAAATAGAATGGGTAGACTACAATACCAAGAGAGGTTATCAAAATTGGGGTTATTTAGTTTAGTAAAAGCACCACTGAGGGGCGACCTAATAACTATGTATAAATATATCAGAGATCGGTACAGAGATCTCTCCCATCATCTATTTATACTGTTAGGGAAATGGATATGACTCCTGTTCTATCTTATGCGTAGCCTTTTATCATATTAAATGGTCAATAAACCTTGAGTGAATGACTAAGGCTTTTGCTCCACAAGATAGCTACTGTGGCATTTAGACTGGCCAGCGGGTCAAACTGACATGTTCCTAGCTGCTCACATATGTTCCTAAATATTCTCTCTAAACAACTTATTGTTTAAATTTACTGTTCCAAGAAGTTAAGCATGTAGGACTATTTCTGCGCCTGCGCTACATTTGGTTGGCATTTTAGATGTTAAATTCCTTATCTTGCATATTCATATTGCATTTGTTTTTTGACCATTGGTAATAAATGAATTAGAATGGATTTGAATTATTGTAATTAAAGCATTTGCCCCTATAAAAACTGTTGTCTGTCAATCAATAAACAGATTATTTTGATAACGCTAAGTGTTATTGTGGTGAGAGTTAATCTCCTGAGCTCAGCTTACCTCTAACTAAGAATTTGGACCCAAAAATGCCTATTGTATAGCAATTATTGATTTTTGCACTGACAATACCAAGGACTATAACAAGGGGGCGCTCTAATAACTATGTATAGATGTATCAGTGGTCAGTACAGAGATCTTTCGTATCATCTATTTATATCCAGGAATGTGACTGTAACAAGAGGGCATTCTCTACATTTAGAGGAAAGGTTTCTACATCAACATAGAAGAGCGTTCTTTACTGTAAGAGGAGTGAGACTATGAAACTCTCCGCCTGAGGATGTGGTGATGATGAATCGGATAAAATAGGTCAAGAGGGGCCTGGGCGCCTTCTTGAGTGTGACAATAGCTGATTACTCAGAGGGGTTGGTGATCCATGGATTATTCTGATTGCCAGATTTAGGCCTCATTAACATGGGTGTCATTTTGATGTGATGTAGGCAGGTCAAAAAATCACGTCTAAAGAACCAATGGTTTCCTGTGGGTTCCTTCAGACGAACGTACATCAGAAGATGGGCGTATTATTTCAAACTTTCTTGGTGCGCTAAAAGATAGGACATGTCCTATCATTTGACAGACCAACGCAGGAGACTTCATAGACTCCTATGGGAGTCTATGGGAGACAGCTGGCAAAGGGAAGGGGGGGGGGGGGATTTTAGCTAAACAATGACAGGTGCCTCTAGTTGAGACATTTAAATGTCAATTAAAGTTGTTCTGCCAGCTGAGGGATTTTTGGGCTGCAGCCACTGATGCTGCAGCCATGAAAAATCGCCAAGAATAGCCACGACTTGGTCGCAGCTATTCTTCGTCCATCCGATTTACCACTCCGATAGCCGCAATTTTTGTAGTGCGGCTATTGGAGTGTCAAAATGATGCTGGTATGAACTAACCCTTAGAGTCAGGAAGGAATTTTTCCCCTAAAATGAGGACAATTGGCTTCTACCTCATGAAGGTTTTCATTGCCTTCCTCTGGATCAACACTGCAGGATAATAGGCTGAATTGGATGAAGAGATGTCCTTTTCCAGCCTTACACGCTATGCTACAATCTAAGGGGTTTACTGCCATAGAATGGCGTGAAATAAAGAAAAAGAAAGTCATACGCACCTAGTTCAGTGGCCTCTATCCAGCAGTACCTGCAGCTCCCAACCTGGAAGAAGCCGGCTATAGTCATGTGCCGTTCATTGTACACATGACTGCTCACCCAATCACAGACTTCAGTGATCATATGCTATTTGATGAAGTCTGTGATTGGCTGAGTGGTCATGTGCACAATGGATGCACATTACTGCAGTTGGCTTCTTCAAGGTTTGGAGCGGTGGAGAGTTCAAACCTACTAAAGAAGATAAGTATGATACTTCTTATTTTTATTTCACACCATTCCAAGGCATTAGGATTTTTTTTAATCCCAGAAAACCCCTTTTAACAATTAATAACAATAGGCTGTAATGAAGAAATCCTACTGGATGAATCAAGTCAAGGTAAGTTCTATAAAGACCGGTGTATTGTGCACCAGTGTAAAAATATAGATAGTGGGAGTATGAAGAAAGCGATGGTTTCACATGGTGCCGCGGTGACGGCCAGAGACACAGGCAGTACTTTTTTTTAAACCAAACTTTACTGAATTGCAGTTAATTTTTCTCCCCATAGTAGGGTATTTTGTACTTGAACATTACATATTTTTAACTGGAAGTTACACCTAACATATATATCCACATGTCTGTATTAGGGGTTCACCTTGGTGAGACAAGGCACCTCGAGCTTCAATCATGACTAACTACTGTCCTTGTAGTGCTGTATAGTTATCCTCATACACTTTACGGTATTTTCAAAGGTCTATGGCATGGCAAACATCCCGGCTTCACTCACCAATTTAGTGATCCTATGGTATTGTGAACTCAACGCACCATAGACGCACAAGCACATCTTCTGCGTCCTCTCGTCTCATATGTCTTATCTTCACATAATGGTGTCAACCAAAAGTGTGTTTTTCCCCGTCACAGAATAGCACATCTACACATGGCATTACTTCACTTACTTGGTGACACATGCCATCCCTTCCCAACATAGTTCACTGGTAACCATCATAATAACAGCACGTCATAATGTCCCCATGTCACAATCCCTTCTAGGGAGATGTTCCCCTAGTGACATACATCTGTCATAGTCCCTAGCAGAGGCGTAACTTGAAGCTACCAGGACCCGATGCAAAACTTGTAACAGGGCCCCAACTATAATGCTTAACTCATAGTACTGGGTTCCCTATATGGAGAAGAAAGGCCTTATGGGCCCCTCAAGGCTCCTGGGCCCGGGTGCAACCGCATCCACTGCATCCTCTATAGTTACGCTCCTGGTCCCTAGTCTGCGCACACTAACATCTCATTGGACTGGTCCTACATGTCTAGCTTTGTCGCATCCAAGTCCATGGCGCTTTTGCTGAATCCAGGTCCATGGTGGTCTCTGTGTCTGCTATTTCAGGGACCAAGTCCCTTGTGGGGACTGAGACTTCCTCTCATTCCACTTGGCATGATGACATTTTCAGACCCCTGTTTGAACAGGCCCTTTTGACGTCTGCATTCATTCCTGCTCGTCTGGGCTCTTTCAATGGCCTTCCGCTCCCAAGTGATTAGCGTCCTTTTTTGTTGTCTCCTCCTTTGCGCTGCTGCTCAGTATTGGGACAGCGCTGCACATGCCACTCACCACAGCGGCAGCCACCACATCTCTGCATCTCTTTAACACTATGGTGTCCGCTCTTTCTGCTGCGTTACCAAACTCTGGCTGTGTAACGTCAAACTGGGACATGAGCACTCAGCAGAGCCTTACATGAGCTGCAGAACTGCGAACTGGACACAAAACTCGCTGGAAGGTGAACTCAGACTGAACTGCAGAACTGCGGACTGGACTCAGAAACAGCGGACATAACTAAGCAGCAGACATAAATGCCCCACTACTCACACTTACGAACTGGGGAAACCAGACCGAACAGCAGAACTGCGAAACGGACTTCATACTCGCATACTTAAACCCACAAGCCCGACTTTAAGGGTCCTTGTTATTTCACGGGTCCCTACACTAACCAGACAACTCACCCAAGAAACCCTGCTTGCAATACATGGCGATTGGCCCAATAGGGATGACCCTGCGCTGAAACCTAGGGACCTACCTTTCTCTAGATGATAAAAGACCCAACGCAAGACAGTTCACACTATGTGTACCGAGAGCTGCACAGATATGCAGGAGCATGACACTGTTCATCCTGAACACCGCACAGACACCTCATGTCCAGCACATGCACAGAAGATACAGAAGACTGCACAGACATGAAGTAACACAACACAGTTCACACAAATACAGTGAAGCCTGCACAGACAGGCAGGAACACAAGACTGCTCACACTAGAACAGACCAGAACTGATGCGCAGAAGCATGACATAGTTCACACGGAACAGAACCTGTACAGAGACGCAGCAGCATGACACTGCTCACACCAGAACAGACAGGAGAAAGAGCAGCAGCCTCTAGCAAAGGAGCACAGACCTTGGGGATTGGCTGGCTGGAGCAAGACACACCCAGCCAGCTCAATCACTCCACACCTGTGGGAGTATGCTGCTGAAAGCCTATGTAGTATAACAGATCCCAGCAGCAACCCTAACAGGCTAGCTCTCTGTAGCCCTGTGATGCCACTCACCACCTTTCATAGTGCTGCGAAATGTCCAAAATAGTCGAATGGTGGGCGGGGTTTTGGTGGGGCCTAGCTCCTTTCACTTTCCCTGAATAGGGATTCAATCTTCAAGGTGGCAACACTTTAATTATGTCACCGCCTGTGTCACCAAGAGGGCAGAAACCTCATGCAGCCTCACACGAGGCTTCAAGAAGATGGATTCTTCCAGCACGGCTAGTGATCTTCCTCTGTCTTTTCATCTCTGTGCAGCCCTGGTCACCCATGGAGTTCACCAGTGCAGCGCTGACACACCTAGTGCTGACAAGTGCTTTCACCTGCTCCCCATTCCCCCTATCTCGGAGTGGAATGAAGTAGGGCTTAGCCTGGCTCTCACCCACACGGGCGGAAATTCCACGGCGAGATTTCACACGGAATTTCCGCCGTTGCATGCTGCCATACGATTGCATTGGTTTATGCAATCCTATGAAGATAGCTGCGATTTTGATCTTGACAACAAAATCGCGACATGCCCTATTTCAGTGCCAGCTGACACGCCGTCTCTGCACTGCGGACGTGTGGCTGTGTGCCAGCCAACACATCTGCAGAGCATTGTGAATACGCTGGATAGGTAAGCCGCGGGTCACTGCAGGGGCACGGATCACATCCCGCTGCGAGAATCTTGCAGTTTGAATCCGACCTGGCCGTCTGCATTCACCCATACTCATACACAGATGATGGTGTAGCTAATTGTGTTTACTGTGTCACAGCTACTAGAATCATATGTACAGTGCTCAGTACTGCTGTATGATGTCTTCCATGATGCATATGAGGGTGCGTTAGAGAGAGACAGAGAAGAAAACATCCTAATCTGCACTCACCAGCTCATAGACAGAAAAGAAGAGTTCCTGCTTTCCTGTGTGTACAGTGTATGGAGACATCATAGCAGCAGTATACACCCATGAGCTCAGCAAAGACTGAAAGTTAGAGATGGAGCCCACAGAGGGAAAAACTGGTGATAAATACAGAATACAAGTCCCATAATGGCCATATATAGTGTTGTCCCTCATTTACACACGACAGCTTATTCTAAAGTTGCTCCAGGCTGATACAGTAAGCAGTTTTGAACGGTCTAGCAAATGGCCGGAAAATATTCAGCTAGTGCAGTGAGGAATGCTGACCTTCCTCCTCTATGGTGGTGAAAGCATTCAGTCACAAGGCATATTTGTTCGCTCTAACAATGTTAATTGATGATTTTACTTCGCTAATTGCGTTATATAGCAAATTGCGTCACATTCTCAGAGTGAGCAACATTATGAACCAGGCAGAAATAAATGGCTGATGACAGGTGACTGATAGACCTTTAATGGCCTGCATCTTCAGCCATATCTGCGGCTTCTGCAGAGCTTTGAAATGTAATAAAGGTGAAGTTCTTTGTTACTTGTAAATTTGATGTGTATTGCACCTCTGCAGCACTGAATAAGTTAATGTTGGGGTTATATCTAGGAAATGTATCTTGTTGTGTGTCACATGATCATGTTTCATATATGCGTATGCAAGGATGCTAAGAGAGAGAGTTATCAAGATGCAGTCTAGAAAGAAGTTTGCAAGTTGGTTGGAATCTGGGAAAGTGAGAGCCTTTTAGTGAGTAGAAGAAACTGTGCCTCGTCCTACAAGGTCACCCAGGATGGAAGAGGCTGAGCGATGGCCTGATGTGTGCCCTGGGCCCTATTCACCTAGGCCTTTTTGCTATTAATGTGGAGGACTGAGAGAGCGAGAGGAGCCACCATGCAGCGCTGAGTGCTACTTCCAAATGTGAGTGTTGACCAGTAAAGAGCTGTAGAGAGAGAGAGAGTGGCTGGGAGTAGAACCCCACAGATAACTGGGACTGTGGTCTCATCTGTCATCCTGTGATTCCTCCCAGTCACACAACTATTGTGGCTGCACTGGTGATATGCTGGCTTCTGTAAAGTTTCGGATGGTAACCATTTGTTGAAATAAACGAGCTCTACCCACCTTTCCTGGTTTTGCTCAGAAAGTTATTCCTGTGTGTGGACTACTTATTTTTCAACTTCTGGATTCACCGCACAGGAAACACTGGCGTCACGAGTGACAAAGACTTAAGGTAAACCGCAGACCAGGTTTCCCTCGTGAAACTCCTCCAGCAGTAACTTGTTCAGATCCAGAGCTACCCCCAGGGAAGGAGAAGGCAGAGGCCCGTGACAAGGCCTCAATCTACCCCGCTATCTTTGGGCCCGTTCCTCGGACGCTGCGAAAGCGCCTTGATACTTCTGACCGAGATGTGAACAAGGCCTTATATACCAGTGTTCTAACCAAAAAAATGTAAGTTGCCAGATTTAAATGCATGTATAAGTAATGTTAACCCCTTAACCACCAGCCCATAGTGTTTTTACGTCCTCCCGAAGTGGGCTTTATTCTCTGAGGACGTAAAAACATGTGTCCTGCAGAGAATAAAGCCCCTCGGGCTGTGGACATGACAGCTCCATGCTGTCATTGTCCGCAGATAGCCGACAGCATGGAGCTGTCATCCCGGGCTGTTTGGACCCCCCACCGGCATTGCGATCGGCGTTATCCAATGGATAGCGCCGATCGCAAAAAAGTCAATAAAAGTTGAAAAAAAGTGACATATTCAGTTGCCCTGATGGATCGGATCCATCGGAGCAGCTGAAATTACTTACCGAGGTCCGCTGCACTGCTCCCCACTGTCCCGATGCTCCGGGCCCCGTAGCCATCCTTCTGCGCATGCGCGCCAGGCGGCATTACGTCAGCCGCATGCGCAGAAGGCCCGGCGGCGCGGGAAATTTAAAATCTCCTGGCTCCCGGCTCGAGGCAGAAGATGTCAGCGGGGACCGCGATCGCCATTAACCAATGGATAATGGCGATCGCGAAAAAGTGAAAAAAAGTAAAAAAAAAGTACATTTTTCAGCTGCCCTCATGGATCGGATCCATGAGGGCAGCTGAAAATACTCACCTCCATCCTCCACGATGTCTCCGGTAATCTGGAGCCGCCAAGGGCTTCTGCGCATGCACGCCAAGGGGAAAATGGCGGCACATGCGCAGAAGCGCCGAAGCGCCGCGAAATTTGAAAATCCCCTGTCTCCCGGCTACCTACTAGCCGGGAGAAAGGAGATGTCACCGGGGACCGCGGAGTGCGGTTCCCGGGCACGCGATCGCCGGTATCCAACGGATACCGGCGATCAAAAAAAGGTTTAAAAAAGTGTAAAAAAGTTGTAGTTTCATCTCCTCTCATGGATCCGATCCATGGGGGGAGATGAAAATGCTCCCCCAAGGTTCCCAAAAGCCCCCCCAAAGCACAGGGCATTACCCTCTACTGCGCATGCGCCGAACAGAATGGCGGCGCATGCGCAGGAGAGCCTAAGGCAAAAGTTGCCTTAGGCATAGTAACTTGCAGGGACCAAAGTAATTGGTCCCTGCTGACATGGGTGGCTGTGATAAACCTATCACAGCCACCCATCTCTTTTGTTTAATAAATATGGCACACGATGAGTCCTGGTATCTCTCCTCTGTCACTCAGAGCGATTTGTGACAGGAGAGAGATAGCTGAGAAAAATCGTGTGCCATACAGTATAGCGAGTTAAAAAAAGAAAAAAAAAAACCCCGTTATTACCCGCCTTCACCTTCCCTTATACCCCAATTACCCTATTTTATCCCTGTCCACTTTTTGGGGGGCTATTTTTTTTTACCCGCATTAAAATTTTTTTAAATAAAATGGAGCGTAGGCGCTACACCGCCGAGCAAGAGTACGCCCTGCTCGCTGCGTTAAGCTCCGGTAGTGATGCTACCAGCGAGTCGGAGGAGGAGGAGTTTTTTTTTGAGAGTGACGACTCTGCCTCCAGCGCTATGGAGGTAGAGGAAGTCGTTGGGGCAGCGGGGCCGAGTTATGTGGCGCCCACCACTGTGTGGAGTGCCGCAAGTTTATTTGCGCCCCGCATCCCAGAATTTTTAGCGGCTCCAGGCTTTAATCTGGATGTCGCAAATTTCACCCCGTTTAATTTTTTTCATTTATTCATTACCGACGATGTGCTGCAGTTAATTGTCCAGCAGACAAATACATACGCTGGACAATACATGACCGCGCACCCCACGTCGGTTTATTCCGTGATGTGGACCGCCGTAGATGTCCCTGAGCTAAAATGATTTTGGGGACTTATTTTACTAATGAGACTCGTAAAAAAGTCATCAATACGGTCCTATTGGTCCACGAGCGCCATTCACGTGACGCCCGTATTTGCGTCAATAATGCCCCGACACAGATACGAAAACATTCTGCGTTTTCTTCATTTTGCGGATAATACGCAAATCCCCCTGAGAAGTGACCCAGCGTACAATAGACTGGGCACATTAAGGCCCCTTATATCGTTATTAAGGGACGCCTTTAAAAACATTTATATCCCCCCCAAAAATCTGGCAGTGGATGAATCTCTGATGAGTTTCAAAGGGCGTTTATCTTTCCGCCAGTTTATTCCCTCAAAGCGCGCAAGATATGGCGTAAAGCTGTACAAAATCTGTGAGAGCGCCACAGGTTATACTTGCGACTTTTTTATTTATTAGGGCAGGGATCACCAATTAAACCCCCCCAACTGCCCAGAAGACATTGGGGTTAACGGGAAAATTGTGTGGTAGCTCGTGGGCCCTTTTTTAAATAAGGGGTACCACGTATATACTGACAACTATTATACGAGCGCCCCCCTTTTTAAAGCGTTACACGCCGCAGGTACAGGGGCCTGCGGAACTATCTGCAAAAATAGGGTAGGGTTCCTTGTTTCCAGGCATGTCGACAAAGGCGCGTCTTACGCACTGGCCTATGACCCCTTGCTGGCAGTTAAATGGCGTGACAGAAAGGACGTCTTTATGCTGTCCACCATGCACGCAGACACCTCCGTTACAGTTAGGGATAGGGGGGCTGCAGCGGAGAAAATTAAACCGGTCTGCGTCACAGATTGTAATAAATTCATGGGGGGCGTCGATCTGTCCGACCAAGCTCTACAGCCCTACCTTGTGAAGCGTATAAGAAGGTAGCCATCTACCTTATACAGATGGCTACATATAACGCTCACGTCATTTTTGAATCATCCGGGGGCACGCTGAGCTTCCTCCAGTTTCAGGAGGCGCTGGTAGAAAATCTTTTACTTGAGACCGCCGCACCACAAGATGCATTGCAATCCAAGGAGGTGCGAAGGCTCACAGAGCGCCATTTTATGAATCCCATCCCCGAGACTGCGGGCAAAAAATACCCCCCAAAAAAGTGTCGCGTCTGCACTAAGCAAGGGAGGAGGAGAGATACACGATTATATTGTCCCACGTGCCCATCCCACCCTGGCCTTTGTAATTACCCCTGCTTTGAAATTTACCATACAGTTTTACATTATTAATTTTATTTCACATATAAAAAACGCCAAAAGGGTGTGTGGGTGGGGGGGGGGTCTTTTTAGGGAATCAGTTTTACTTTCATTAGTCCGTCTCCCCAGTTTTTTCTGCTTGAAACAAAAAAAAAAAACTTTCCTAAAAGTGTCAAATTTGGTGAAGAAAATGAAATCGCATTTATATTTCACTCACATAATTATTTAAAAAAAAAAACAATGTGGCGTCAGAATGCCCAGTACACCCCTAGATAAATTAGCTAAGGGGTCTTGATGTCAAAATTGGGTCACTTGTGAGGGGCGTTTTATTATTTTGGCAGTTTACTATCTCTACTAGTGTGCAATGGGGCCTGTAATTTATTCAGTTGCGCCCCAAAATCAAACGGGTGCTCCATGCACTATAGGCCTAGCCATGCGCCCTCTAAGAAGATTGGGGCTACAATCGGTATGTTTCTGAGCACGGGACAAACAGGGGTATCCATTTTGGGGTGCAAGTCTTTATTCATATATGTGCTGTACAAAGAAAACTGCTTTTAAAATGACAGAATTACCAAAAAAATGAAAATCGTAATTTTTTTCTTCTGCTTGGCTTAGATTCATTCAAAAACTTGGAAGTAAAAAAAGTCATCGTACCCCTAGATAAATTCGTTAAGGGGTCTAGTTTTCAAAATGGGGTCACTTGTGGGCGTTCTCCATCGTTTTGGTCACTCAAGGGCTCTACAAGTGGGCAATGGGGACTAAATCTCCTTCAAGCAAAATTTCTGTTCCAAAAGTCACCGGTTGCTCTTTTCATTTTGGGCCCCATTGTGCATTCAGACATACGATTAGGGCCACAATGGGTATGTTTCTGAGCACAGGACAAACAGGGGTATCCATTCTGGGGTGCAAGTCTACATTCTCATGTGTACTATAGAAAAAAGTCCTGTCTTTAAAATGACATATTTGCAAAAATATGAAATTTTAGTTTTTCTCTTCTAAATTGCATTGACTCCTGAAAAAAACTGTGGGGTTAAAATACTCATGACACCCCTCAGTGAATACGTTAAGGGGTGTAGTTTTTAAAATGGGGTCACTTGTGGGGGTATCTATCATTTTGACTCCTATGAGCCGTTCCAATCTCGGCTTGGTGTAGGAAAACAAAGTGTTCCTCAAAATGCTGAAAAGTAATGTTAAATTTGTACGTCCCCTAAATGGTTAAAAAAAACTAAAGTTTTTCCAATGTGCACCCAAAATAAAGTAAACGGATGGACATATATATCTTAGCAAAATTTTCTATATTATGTTTGCACATTTTTGAGATATTGCAGTTGGAAATGTGAAAAAATGACAATTTTTCAAAATTTTCCCAATTTTGGCGCTTTTAATAAAGAAACACAAATTCTATCAGTCTTTTTTTTCCGCCTAAATGAAGTACAACATGCGGCGAAAAAACAATGTCAGAATCGCTTGGATATGCAAAACCTTTCTGGTGTTTTTCCATGTTAAAGTGACACATGTCAGATTTGCAAAATTTGGCCTGGTCATTAAGGCGCAAACAGGCTTGGTCACTAAGGGGTTAAAATTCTGTAAAAGACTTAGCTTGTTATACTTTAAATTACATAACCACATCCAGAGTGCTGGCCCTCCTGACACCTGAAGTGGCCCTGCTGCAGTATAAGGCCAATTTCACACAAGCGACACGAAAATTGTAGTGATATCGCATCTGTGTTATGTGCGATATCGCTGCGTTTTCAATGAATGACTGTGATTGGTTCATCGAGCGTTGGCTCTGATTGGCTGAGCAGCGGTGCTTGAGAAAAAATCAGAGCCAGTGTTTCCTGGAGGCGAAGATTTTGGAGCTTCAGGTAAGACACGCAAGTAGCTGACCGTGCCTGTTAGGTGATTTTTTTTTTTTTATGCCGCTAGGGCTTATTTTAGGGCTTCTACAGTAGGATTTCCTACTGTAAAAGTTGCATTGCACTGCATGAAAAACATGTTTTCATGTGATGCGTTTCAACGCAAAGAAGGGCTCCATAGGGAAAAATGGGCTACAAAAAAAATAAAATCGCAAATCGCCGCTGCATAGAGGATATCACAATTTTTTTTTCTAGCAACATAGCAGCAGATAAAACATCTCTCATGTGAAAGAACCCATTGGACACCATGGGCATCACATACATGCGTTTTGTAGCGCTGTCGCATCGCTACAAAATTGCACAATTTTGTAGCCTCTGTGAAAGCAGCCTAAGGCCTCGTTCACACAGGCGGCATGGCATTGCTGTGAGAAAATCACATCACTGGTCTGTGCAGTATTACTGCGGTTTCATGCGGTGATACCGCGATTTTGTAGCGCTACAAAGTTGTGCGACTTTGTAGCACCCCATATGAGGATTTTCAGGGGGTGGGGCTTGAAATATAAGCCCTACCCCGAAAAGAAGCCCTAACTGCAGATTTCTTTTCTTAAAGTGTACATCACCTAGAAGCGCTGTCCGGCACAGCTGCAGCTTCTTGTCGTGTCCCATGGTCTTTTTCATTTCCTCTGGCCGGGGATTAAAAAATCCCTGGAGGAGCTGGCTGTGATTGGCTGACACGTAGCCAATCAAAGCCAGTGCCGATTTCGCTATCGCCCATGTGAAAGACGCCTAAAGGACACCTGGTATAGCCTCTTGCAGTATATTAAGGACACCCGTAGCGGCCCCTCTCGCAGTATACCCTCTAGTGGGCGACACACTAGGCATGCTGCTAGATGAAGAGTAGAGACTCTTTACTACAACTGGCAACTGTGAAGTCTTGTTGCCATTTTCAAACATTTGGATGCATAAGCAATCATTTTGGTTGCCCCCCCCTGTATATTTTATTAAATAGAATATTTAGTTGCATGTATAAACCAGACATTTGTACCCTTAGGCCTTGTTCACATTGCCCAGATTTGCCATAGACAAATCCACTGGGGTTTTTACTTTTTTTTTTAGACATTACAGTGACTCGGCTTTCTGCGGCTGATTGCCCAGCGGATCCATGTGCAGATTAGTCCCATTGTAATTAAATGGGGCTAATCCTCGGCTAATCGGCATGTTCATTATTCTGAAGCGATATAATTTCCTGAGCATGCGAATTAGGTTAAATACCATTCATGTGCATTGCCGGCAGATATCAGCGAGTTCAGTCTGCGCTCTCAGAATATATATCTGCTGTAAAGCCTCCTTGTGTTACATGCAGATTCTGCTTTGGATTCTGCTGTTGATTCAACATGGATTTCACCTTCATACATCGAAGGGGTGAAAATCTGTGGCATTCCTGCAATAGAATTAGCAACTGCAGACTTTCCATGCTGACAGTTTCGACTACATTTAGACCCTATCTGCATGTATTATTCTGTAATTTCCTGCGATTTGTGGTGCGGAATTCACACAGCCAATTTGCCGTATTTTAACTTACGTTTAAGGGGTTTTCCAGCATAAAAAAACATGATAAATGGCCCTAAAATAAATAAAAAATAAATACTTACCTATCCCCGCTGCTCTTCGTCCAGTGCTGCAGCCCTGATGCCCGCCGCACAGAACCGGAAGAGGCAGTGGGCGGTCGCTTGACAATCATTGAGCATGTGACCACTTAGCCACTCAGACCTCAGCAGCTGTAAGAGAATCACCGTTCAAGCTCGTGACCAACTGAGGGTTCACATGCACAATGAATGGTACGTGACCGCCCGCCGATTCATCCAGGTTCCGTGAGACGGGCAGCGCTGAATGGGGAATGGTGGGTAGAGGTGACTATTCAATTGTACTTTACTTTAAAGCCATTTAACCCTTTTTATATCCTGGAAAACCCCTTTAAGATGCTGACAGTTTCCTTGAGGTGCTGTTAACCTGTGAGCCACAATAAAATGTAACTGTATATCATACGGTCCTGGCTGGGGTATGGAGTGGGCTCAGGTTCTGTCATGTCCGATGCATTAAACAGCCAATAAGTGCCTGAAATGGCCGCAAATAGAAATTACTCTGATCACAGCTCTTTAATCACTTAGATGCTGAAGTCAATGCTGACCACAGCAACTAAGCCGTTATCCAGGGATGTGAGAAGCTGGATGATTGTATCAATGAATTGTCCCCCACCGGGCCGTTCTGTCCAGACTGTTAGGAGGTGTAAGGACCACTGGATGGGGGCACACAAGGTGACCGGGCTCAGGACGCCCCCTACAGACCGCCAGTAGAGAGGAGCGTCTGAAAAGACTGTTAGGAGGTTTAGGACCAGTGGATGTGTGAGGGCACACAAGATGACCGGGCTCAGGACACCCCCTACAGACCACCAGTAGAAAGGAGCATCTGACCAGACTGTTAGGGGGTTTTGGAACTAGTGGATGTGTGAGAGCACACAAGATGACCGGGCTCAAGATGCCCCCCACAGACCACCAGTAGAGAGAAGCATCTGACCAGCCTGTTAGCAGGTGTTGGGACCAGTGGATGTGTGAGGGCACACAAGGTAACCAGGCTCAGGACGCCCCCTACAGACCACCAGTAGTGAGGAGCGTCTGTCCAGCTTGTTAGGGGGTATGGGGACTAGTGGATGTGTGAGGGCACACGAGGCAATGAGCTCAGGACACCCTTGCAGATCACCAGTAGGGAGGAGCATCTGACCAGCCTGTTAGAGGGTGTTGGGACCAGTGGAGGTGTGAGGGCACACAAGGCAACCAAGCTCAGGACGCTCAGTAGAGAGGATTGTCTGATCATCCGACAACCACAAGCAACTCCAACTGTTTTGTTGTCCGCTATCCAGAGACGACAGGGAACGTGATCTTTACAGGCCCCTGTGTCTGTCAAAGCTATTTCCAGGTGCTTGGCTGAAATACAGTCATTCTCATGGCACCCATTATATGTTCTGTCTTTAACACTCACCTTCGTTTGGAGTGATGTCGTGAACCATGAAACTGGACTACTAGGGAGTGGAACCAAGTTGTCTTTAGCGGTGAATCCAGGTTTAGTTTGGGCACTGATGATGGCCCTGTTTGTGTCTACAGACCTCGGAGTGAGTGCATCAATCCTGCTTTTGCTGTGGAGTGGCACACAGTCCCCTACTGGTCTGATGGTCTGGGGGACCATCACATACGACTGTTGGTCACCCCTAGTAGTTGTACAGGGGACAATGACAGCTCAGCGATATGTTCACGACATCCTGCAGCCACATGTGTTCCTCTCATGGCGACTTCCAAGAGGCAACAGGATAATGCTCATCTGCACACACAAGGGGGTCACAGGAAGCCCACACAACATTGTCACACTTCAGTGGCTGCCCGGGCGCCACATTTATCATAACTTCAGCATTCTACGAAATTGCATGATTTAGAGTCTTAGTTACAGCAAATTTGGATTGATATGCCACAGGATTCCATATGGAACTTGTATGCCCCCATGCCCACCCATATCACATCTTGTATCCAAGCTAGGGATGGCCCAACAGATTACTAGAGCCTCCATGCCCACCCATATCACATCTTGTATCCAAGCTAGGGATGGCCCAACAGATTACTAGAGCCTCCATGCCTGCCCATATCACAACTTGTATCTAAGCTAGAGGCAGTCCAATGGGGTACTAGAGCCTACATGCCCGCCCATATCACATCGTGTATTCAAGCTAGAGGCGGTACAACAGGATACTAGAGCCTTCATGCCCATCTGTATCACATCTTGTATCCAAGCTAGAATGGCCCAACAGGGTACTAGAACCTCCATGCCTGCCTGTATCACATCTTGTATCCAAGCTAGAGGCCGTACAACAGTGTACTAGAGTCTCCTTACAAGGGGTCAGTTTCCACAATAAATGATGCTTTTGCTCAGATATTGTAAGCACTTCTATCAACGTTACAATCACACCGAAAACTTCGCCCATCCAATAACTTCTCTTGATCATTGCTGACAGTCTGAGCCCCAGTAATGTATCTATACTGTCCTTTATATACATATAATTTAAGGCACAGGTTTACCCATTGGGCACAGAGTGAAGCCCAGATACTATGCTGACATGTAATGTCTTACAGAATACTTTGTAACGTCAGCATCATTCTGATTACAATGAGATTCAGCCAATATATATATATATATCTCCCTCCCCACATTAAAGAAACCTTTTTTCACAGGGCAGGCGACAGCTTTTGTGGAGACTGAAATACATTCTGCTATGACAGTTGGCAAAATTCTGAGGATGCCACTTGTCCACAAAGGCCACTTATAGACTTAGAAGTCACGGCCAAAAATAAGTGTCACACTAACGCAAAGGAGGAAAACTTCCATCAACTACAAAGACTCATTCAGAATCCACCATACGGAACTGGAATGTATCCTGCTCTGACAAAAAGAGAAAAGCTTCTTTATCGTCATCACTAATGCAAAACATGAGGACAGAACCTGTGATCAGTTATCATTTACATATCAAACTGTTTATACAGCAACTCTGCAATGCCTGGAGCAAACTAAACAGAATTAGTAAATCCCAGTCATTCAATATAATGAACATTATATTCAGAACTTTACTAAATAATAACTAGGAGCTGCTGCTGATAAAAGACGTTTTTAAATCCTTCACATTACACGACTTGTCCCATTTCTAGCTGTTTTGCTGCAGCGCCATACATCATGCAGTGGCCAGGGTTGGTATTGCAGGCTGAGTCCTATTGAAATGGCCACTGCACAATGTACGGAGCTGCAGCAAAGCAGCTAGAAATAAACAGTTTGATAATATGTAAATGATAACACAGGTTCTGTCCTCATATTTTGCAGTGGTGATGACTATAAAAAATATATATAATAGCGGTGATTAAAAAAAAAGAATTTTGACTTGCTCCTGTGTAAATACGCTCTGTAGCTGTGAGCGTTTTTGCACATGCGCTCGTCTGTTTAAGCCCCAATGGTGGTTTCACAGACAGCAGTTTTTTGGAAAACGCACTTGCAGGTTGTGAT
Source organism: Eleutherodactylus coqui (assembly GCF_035609145.1). Classification (NCBI taxonomy): domain Eukaryota; kingdom Metazoa; phylum Chordata; class Amphibia; order Anura; family Eleutherodactylidae; genus Eleutherodactylus; species Eleutherodactylus coqui. Next base: position 158,307,715 of record NC_089844.1, read on the forward strand.
GCACTTTTTGAACCGAAACCAGAGGAGAGAAAAAATTGTGGCATGCTCAATATTTGAAGGATTTACGATTTTTTAGTAGCCCGTGTTTCCCTATGAAGCCTTCTTGTTTATTGCATTGTATGTCACGAACTAGTGATCTTCATGAGATGCCATGCTTTTCTCTACCCCTAAAATAAGCCCTAGCTGCATTCCCAGAAAAAAAATACTTACCTAGCAGGCTCGGTCCGGGTACTCCTGCTGCTGTCCGGAGCTCCGCCGTGGATCCTGCAGTCAGGGACGTAATTATAGAGGGTGCAGGGGATGCGGTTGCACCCGGGCCCAGGAGCCTTAGGGGGCCCATAAGGCCTCTCTTCTCCATATAGGGAGCCCAGTACTATGACTAAAGCATTATAGTTGGGGGCCCCGTGACAGGTTTTGCATTGGGGCCCAGGAGCTTCAAGTTATACCTCTGTGCAGCATGGTTTAGGTATGGGTACGGGTACAGATACAGATAGAGGGGGGGGGGGCCCAGCTCACTTTTTGCATCAGGGCCCCTGAGCCTTTAGTTACGCCCCTGCCTGCAGTCCTTGTTCACCTACAGAAGATTACTTGCTGGTTGCGGGTATTCATAAATCCCACCTCCAGTAAGCGATGGCTATGATTGGTTCATCCAGCGCTACTCAGCCAATCAATGCAATGCTTGATGAACCAATGTGAGGGCTGTGATTGGTTCATCTAGCTCTGCATTGATTGGTTGAGCAGAGTTTGAAGAACCAATCATGTTGTGGAGGCGGGATTTATGTACTGGCCTATCAATGCCGCGGCTCAGCAGCTAGAGCTTATTTTAGGGGTAGGGCTTAACCTTCTTGTGATAAAATCTTTTATCATGGGCAGCAGTGATGCAATGAGTGATTATTCCCTTTTTCATTGACCCAAAGTTGGTAGGTACGCACATGACCATAGTGACGAGGTAGTTGTACATGTGTAGTGCCACTCAATGCCAGCTGCCACTCAACATTTTTGCCACATGTGATTTTGAAAATGCCATTTATTGAGTTTTTCTGCCATGCGTAGATGATGGTTTTTCAATTCTCCATGTCTGAACTTTCCCTTAGAAGCTGAGCGCTGACCCCCTGAGTCTCCATAATAGATGACGGAAGCAACTTGGGCTTTACGCTTCCAGAGGTCCCGCTGCCGTCCCGCAGTAGAGAGAAGATACAAGCACAGAGTATTGGCTGCTGGACTCGCAGGGCATCAGAGCGGCTGGGATAGCTATAGCTTATTGCATGCAGTCCCCTAACCTGTAAGTCATTTCTCTGAAGGGGCGCCCGCCGGCGGCAGGAAGGGCTAACCTTCACCACAAACAGAGTTATTTTGGGATTGCGGACACCGGGCAGAGGGCGGCGGTTTATTTCAGACTTTTGTAGGCGCATTGGGCTCTTGACCTGATTCTCTAATGCTTTTAAACCCCAGGGCCATGGGAGCGATTAACGTAATATGATGCCATTCATGTTCCAAATATAACTGCACGGATCAGGCTTATTAGAGGACTCTCTTTACACACTTACACTTCCTGCAGCCACAATTCATTTGGAGATGAGAACATTGAAATATTTGCTCCTCCGCATCTGCCTTCTTCATCAGCGCTCAGAATCCATCATTTCTATTGGCTGAAACATCTGAAAGTATTCACACCCTGTGGAAGTTACCGGCAGAGCCGTAATTCACAAAGAGGGGTCTACTTTTATGAAAAAAAATTTGAGAAAAAAAAGCAGGTCATTGAGAGAACGGTCATCACCGTCTCCGATCTGCGGAATGTGTGGCCTGCCAAACAGTTACTGCAGGGCAAGTAGAATATTAAATGGCGTCTCATCAAGCAAATGGGCATCCATGTAATATATGACTGGTCCACTAGAACTGGATGCTGATCTTTCTTAGCAGCTCTGTGTTCTGGCTAGTAGAAAGGATCCGAGCCGGATGTACCATCTATTTGCCATATTGGCAGGGCTATGGACTTGGTAAGCCAAACTTCCAACTCCTTTGTAAATGGCTCATGTAACATCAGGCTTAGGCCGAAGTCACACGACCCTAAAGGTAAAACCCGCAGCGTTTTATAGCACTCTTACAGCTGCGGAGCTGGCTGTGACCCTGTGAATTGCTGTGTATAGTGGCGAAATTGTACTGCGCATTAGTACGCACTGACGCACAATACAACTGGGTTTTTTGCTTACATTTTCCGCGTCATCGTAGGGGGTTTTACATCTTACAAGATGTGATATGGGCCGGCACGGAGACATACCTGTCCTGTATGGTATTCTACCACATTTCGCTCCACATTTGCTGTAACTGAACTTCTACATCATGCAAGCTTGTAGGCTGTGGAAGTTGGCGTCCCAGATGCTCCCATACATGTCCTATTGGTGATTAATCTAGTGACTGGGTGGGCATGGAAGTGTGGCAATGTTGTGGAGGCATTCCTGTGACCCCCTTGTGTGCGGCCAAGCATTATCCTGATGGGAAATGCTCCTTGGAAGCCACTTTCAGAGGAATACTCCATAGTAGTAGTGATGGCCCGACTGTCTCTGAATGGCAGACAATGAAATAGTTGGAGCTGCTGGTGCTTGTCGGACGATCAGACGATCCTCTCTACTGGTGGTCTGTCAAGGGCGTCCTGAGCTCCGTCACCTTGTGTGCCCTCACACATCCACTGGTCCCAACACCCCCTAACAGGCTGGTCAGATGGTCCTCTCTACTGGTGGTCTGTCGGGGGCGTCCTGAGCCAGGTCACCTTGTGTGCCCTCACACATCTGCTGGTCCCAACACCTCCTAACAGTCTGGTCAGATGGTCCTCTCTACCGATGGTCTGCAAGGGCGTCTTGAGCCCGGTCACCTTGTGTGCCCTCACACATCCACTGGCCCCAACACCTGCTAACAGTCTGGTCAGATGCTCCTCTCTACTGGTGGTCTGTAGGAGGTGTCCTGCGCCCGGTCACCTTGTGTGCCCTCACACATCCACTGGTATCAACACCTCCTAATAGTCTGGTCAGATGCTCCTCTCTACTGGTGGTCTGTCAAGGGCGTCCTGAGTCCCCTCACCTTGTGTGCCCCCATCCACTAGTCCCAACACCCCCTAACAGTCTGATCAGACGCTTCTCTCTACTGGTGGTCTGTCAAGGGCGTCTTGAGCCCGGTCACCTTGTGTGCCCTCACACATCCACTGGTCCCAACACCTCCTAACAGTCTGGTCAGACGCTCCTCTCTACTGGTGGTCTGTCGGGGGCATCCTGAGCCCAGCCGCCTTGTGTGCCCTCACACATCCACTGGTCCGAACACCCCCTAACAGTCTGGTCAGATACTCCTCTCTATTAGTGGTCTGTCAGGGGTCCTGAGTCCAGTCACCTTGTGTGCCCTCACACATCCACTGGCCCCAACACCCCCTAACAGTCTGGTCAGATGCTCCTCTCTACTGCTGGTCTGTAGGGGGCATCCTGAGCCCGGTCCCCTTGTGTGCCCTACCCCGAAAATAAGGCCTATCTGTATTGAAAAAGCCAAAAGAATATACATCACCTAACAGGCGCTGTCAGCTTCGCCGCACATCTCCTCCGCAGCTCTGGCAGACTTGCTTGTAGTTTTCTGTCAGCGCTTCCTGGTTTGGAGATTCAAAATTCCCGCCTCAGGAAGCGGTGATTGAAAACTACAAGCAAGTCTGGCAGAGCTGCTGAGAAGATGCGCGGCAGAGCCGTCAGCGCCTGTTAGGTGATGTATATTTTTTTGCTTTTTTTTTTACAGATAGGCCTTATAAAAATTCCAGTTTTCATGCTCCATAGGGAAACATGGGCTACAAAACAACACAAATAGCGGCTGTATAGAGCATGCTGCAATTTTGTATTCTCGCAATGTAGCAGCCTACAAAACATCGCTAATGTGAAAGAACCCATTGGAAAGCATGGGCTTCACATACATGCGACGGTGAGAAAATCACATGATTTGGTTGCCCTGTGTGAAACCGGCCTTAGAGATGAGTGTCCCGACCCCACCACAGGTCTACTGACCCCAACGCACAGCATCATGACCCTAAAGTTCTTGTTCTTTAGAACAGAGAATGTTTTTTCATTACAAAACTTTTCTAACAATGGATCTAACAGTTAAGCTGGGCGATATATTAGTTGTGCAGCCGGCCGCGATCTCTCCTTACCTTCCCGTAAATGTACACATTCAGCACTGCAACCTATTTAGTTGACTTGTGAAAAAGAATCACATCATCAGCTGCGCATCCCCTTTATGTGAAGTATGAGGTTATCAGCCGGAGTCACAGCTCAGCTTTACTGCACCAGAAACCAGTTTAACATAGTATGCAAGGCCGAAAAGGACATGCGTCCATAAATACCCCTAACAGCCTCTTATGCACTCATACGGTAGGTGCAGTTGAACCAATTAGCTGATTGGGGCTTAATTTATTCCATACTTTAAAGAGACTTTGTCACCATCTTTTTGCACCCCTCTCTTGAGAACAGCACAAGGTAGTGACAGTTGTAGTGGCCCAGTACATCATCTTGGTCCCCTCCATAAATGTCATACATGTTACAGTGTTTAATAAAATTCAAAGCCTGCATGTAAATGTATCAAGTTATATCATGTCATGTGGTATGAGAGGAAAAATATGAGTGATTGACAGCGGGAAGGAGAGTTCATGTCTTCAGGAGTTGGTGGGACAGAAGGTCCGGGTACATGGGGGCACCTTCGGCCCTCATGTACTGAAGCATGGAGGAGAAGGAGAGATTTCCCGTTCCGCTATGAATGGATGCTGAGTGGAGTGAGCCTCAAAGAGAAAAGGAGAGCATCAGTGAGCCTGTTGTGTTGTGCAAGGCCCAGTGCAGAGGTACTATTTGCTCATCTGATTTTCCTATGTGGCTGTCTGAAGTCTGGATCACCGCGTAGAGGTACACCCTTTAAGTCTGTTATATCCATGCGTCTCCAGGGCTTGGTGGAGGTACTACGAGTCAATAATCTGCAAGTCAATAATCTCTGAAGTTAACTTAATTGCCTGCATTGTGAAGTCTTGTATTGAACTGCCTTGTATTGCTACACTCATTATCACAAGTAAAGTGTATTCCGGATCTGACCGTTCCCACAGACCCGTGATACTGAAGAACTGTCTGTGGCTGCATTTTTTATTCGCCGAAGTTCATGCCAGCATATGCAGGAATGGTGGCGTCATGTGTGACAAGCGTCTCCCGGTCATTCGGGTTGTCGGGCATACCTATCCTAGGGGTGTCGGGGTAAGCTACGGCACTATCCTGGCCATGGCTGCGTGTATCCCTCTGGGATGGAACATGGTTAGACAAGCCAGCACTATACCCTCCCAGCTCTTCACGTATGTTAGGTGTCCAGGGTCTCCCTATGGGACGCCGTTGGCCACTACACAGTCACACAGATTACAGTGATATGTCTGCTGTGTGGATCTGTGCAGTAGTTTGGGAGAAACTTGCATTTGATCAGGGGCAGCACAAGCATAGAGGAATACTTAAAGTAGTCCTAGATAGGCATGAGCTGCAAGCTGGCTCCACCCACTCTGCCCTCCAGTCAATGATTGACTGTTGCCTCCCTATTACTGTGCTTAGACAGAGAGCTGCCAGTCACAGGCTGGAGGGCGGGGTGGGTGTGGCTAGCCTGCAGCTCATGAATATAGAGGACTAGTTCTGTGCCTGGCTTCTGCTAATAATATGGGTATTAGTGTATCTTGATGTCACCAGGAAGTCCTGGTGGAGTCAAGATTGACAGGGGGGTGATGCCCCCTCTACCTGATTGGCTGCACAGCTCAGGTCCTGGCAGGCCAGTGAGCTAATGCTAAGTGATTTTAATGCACGGCAGCCTGCAGCTATGGGTCTTCACGGCCGCCGCTGCAGGTGAGGATTGATGAAACCCCCTTCCCCCAGCAGCGGAGCAGAAGGCGGCACCCCGTTCTGTGTTGAAGTGCAGAGTAGGGTGGCAGGCAAGGATTGCCCCAGCGGAAACCGACCTTCCCCAGCGGAGGAACAGAAGCCCACATATCTGTAGATTTCCGCTGGACAGCAGGGAGGACACAGCGCCACGGCTCCCGTAAGTGACCCATGCCGTCCAAACACACAGCTGCAGGGAGCCAGCGCCACAATACACTGCTTTAGATGCGTCCCCTGCATACTGCATGAGCAGAGCAGGGAGCCTACAGCACCGGCCTAGTGGGAGTTACAGCCTGCGCCTGCATACAACAGCAGGGGAAGGACACCTGGGAGCGTACAGTGGCGTGGGAAATTTCTGTTAGAGCCTGCCGACGCATACAGCTGCAGGAGGAGGAGAGCTGCTAGGCCACAGCTGCGGCCCCTGGGGACTGGCGTTTCGCTGCCGAGGGCTGCTTAATGACCTTCGTCGCTTGACCCTATTGAGAGCTAGGGGTGTGAGAGAGCTGTTCCTCCTGTAAAACCCCTAGCTTCCGGTGGTGTCAAGATACACTAATACCAATAATATGTACGTTTCTCCCAAACTACTGCAGATCCACACAGTAGACATATCACTGTAATCAGATTCCCTTTAAATGTGTCAGTAACTTTGATGTCACTGCATCCTCTTAGGCAGTGATGTCTCATATACAGATGACACGGACCAGGAACTGAAGGTGACCAGTGTCTGTAATATCAGCTGTCTGTAAGGCTGCATTCTCACTTGCACCATTTATTGCCATCATAGGAGTCAAAAAACAATAATAAGTGAAGTGCAGAACAATGGCGCCCATTGACTATACTGGGATCCATTGGGCTTCTAAAAAAATAAATAAATGTTGTTATTTGTATAGCGCCAACCTATTCCGCAGCGCTTTCAGGTCATTTATTTATTACCAAGCTGGGTACTCATTTTACCGACCTCGGAAGGATGGAAGGCTGAGTCAACCTTGAGCCGGCTACCTGAAGCATTGAACTTGCAACCTTCAGGTCGTGAGCGAGAGCTTAGAACTGGATTTCTGCTGCCTTAACACTCTGCGTCACACGGGGCTCTGTTTCCCAGATAAAGTAGCGCAGCATGGTGTGCTGTTGGCCAGGACCGTGTACCTGATCTTCTCTGGAGGCTTTCGTCATAGACAGAGCCTAGATCACAATGGAGCATCTATCTCTACCCTGTAGTGGTCTGTTCCTGCGGCACAACTTGTTCTCTCGCTCCGGCTCTTGTAACGTGCCAGTGATGAGATAACAAGGTGAGATGATCGGCCTCTTGTTGCCCCGAGCCCCTTGTTCTATCGGAGGAGCATGCTGTAGTGACACCGGCCTGTCCTCCCCCTTCACGTTGCCCCTGACCCCTTCCCTGTGAATGATTCTGAGACAGATGGAGCTGTCTCAGCACCGGCCTCCTGACTCAAGGAGCCGCTGTCAATCAGGGCCTTCTGTCTTTTACCAAATTTGGCGAGGTGTCCCCTGCTCCTTGGGCTCAAAATAAATGTCCAGCAGCGAGGAGTGGAGGAGAGAAGGGAGGTGGAGAAAGGAGGATGAGGGAGGAGAGCGCTCAGGGGGAGCAGTTGCTGCTGATCCTGATGAAGGATTATAACCCTCTGATTGAGACCCCGAACACATCTCACCCATTAACCGTTTATCTGCAAACACTGGGGAGATGCAGAGATAGTCATGCCTGAGAATACAAGTTGTATTGATAGTTGCCAGTCCTGATGCGGAGCCTGGCCACAAGTTACAGACATAGTAAATGTGAGCAACTAATGCATAAGCGCCAATTCACACCACAGTTTCCATCTCCGTCTAGCGGTTGCATCGCGGGAAGGAAAGATCAGGCTGCTGCGCTTTTGCTTCCAAAACAGAACCGAGACACAATGGTTGCTTCCCGTAGTTTTTAATATTGCAGTCAACAGGCGACATAAAAAGCGGCGGGATGCTGCCTGTTTTCGTCTTTCTCATTCATTCATACGACTGCGAGCGTAAAAAAATACACCGCACCCCAGAAATCCCTCGCTCTGCCAAAATCCTCGGGATGCCTTCCAGTGCTTATAAAGAGGCACCTGTAAGCTTTTCGCAGCGCTGGGTGCTGCAAAAATGCCTCCCCCTCCCTTCTCTTTCCCTGCTCTCATAGGAGTCTATGGGACCCGCCGGCGTACATTGGCCAAAACATATTCCAGAACTATCTTTTGGCTGAGCATATATGTTCTATTTTTCACGCTGCCGGCATATTTATGCCATGAAAACGCACCGTATATGCGCTCGTGGTAATAAAGCCTAAGCGTGCTGTTAAATGAGACAATCCATCTGGTTTGATGCCAATCAGCTCGTCCCGGCGATGATCCTTCCTGTGCTGGTGAATGGAGCGGGACAGGGATCGGTCCGGCTCCCCTGTCTCGGAAGGTACGGGGGGCAGCTGGTCCGAGGGTGGTAAGTACCACTGGGTTTGTTATTTTAAGTCACCTGTCATTATGTAACCGGACCACCTCTTTAACGTAAAACGTATAAACGCAGAAGAAATGGTATCTGTACGGGTCTGAGAACGAGCAGCAGATAGAGGGAGGTACATTATACCAAAACACAGTATCATATGGACATCCACCATATAAAAATGTCAGCACTCTCTTAATAATAATAGATTGCCTTTAGACGGCAGCTGCCTCCCCAAGCATTGGGTGCAAACACTTATTGTGCAGCTGCTGCGGAACCTCAAAACCCAGAACAAGACTCATCTAAAATAAAAGAAAATCTTGTTATTTGTATTGCGCCAACTTATTCCACAGCACTTTTAGGTAATTTATTATTACCCCACCACTACCAAGCAGGGTACTCATTTTAGGGACCTCGGAAGGATGAGTCAACCTTGAGCCGGCTACCTGAACCAAGTGGTGATTGAACCCACAACCTTCAGGTCATGAGCGAGCGCTTAGGACTGCATATAGCCCCTTATGTAGTTTTGAATTCTGAGCCAATCACAGCGCAAGGACCCTCCAACAACATGGTAACAATAACTAAAGCCATGATGAAGTCAGTGTACCCTCAAAGTTTCCCAAATGAATGGAGCAGTGGCCATGCATGCGCACCCCCAATCAGTTAACTGCAATGGGAACACCAGAGACGATGAGTTAAATTGCTTGCTTTTCTTTGCCAGTCCCATTGAAATGAATGGAGGGGTGATGCTCATGTGTTACCATTGTGCATTCATATGGGGATCTTCGGACCCACCATTTTCTTGATCAGCGGGGGCTCCAGCAATCAGACCCTCACAGATCAAGTAGTTACCCCCGATCCGGTATATTAGGGGATAACGTTATCTTGTGGGACAACCCTATTTAAGTAATACAAGCTCTATATGTTAGAGGGGTATTACCACTTAAGATTTTCAGGTTCACACGAACGAGAAAAAGCAGCGACCAAGTCCCGCCTACAGTACACCTGTACATCTCACGTTTTCTCATCCAATCACATGGCTGGGTGCGGCCGTAGCCGAGAATTCCTTTGGTTGGGAGAAATCTTCAAAACTCCTTCCACTAGCTCACTAGATCCTGCTGACATGTTTTAGCAGCGCTAGCCCCTGCTAAACTCCCTTTCCCTCCCTTTGCCTGCAACTCCCATAGAAGCCTATGGGAGCTGCCAGCTGATCGCGGCCAATAGATAGGGCAAGACCTATCTTGTCTGGCTGTGTCAAAACATCAGCCAGCGTATTTGCCCACCACTATCCTATCTTCGCTGGACGGATGCGGCTAATAGTCGCCCATGTGAATGAATGCATTGGAATCCAATGCTTCACATGGTTGCGATTTTTTATTACGGCGTGTGAATAGTCCTCGGGATGTATCCACAGGATATGCCATGAAAGCCTGAGGAATCTGCGCCAATCTCCAGTGCACTCAGCGCATATGTGGGCGGGACTTACGGAAACGGCTGAACAAGCTGCACTACGCTGTTTTCATAGCTATCATAGAAGGGAAATGTAGCCCAGCGAGTTATGCTGATTCAGCAGGTCCTGAGTTATACATACAGTGTTGCGGACTGTACTACGCTGTTTCTGTGACTCCCATTGACTTATATACTGTAGAAGTTGCAGAAACAGAAACTCGCCCAACTGTCTTCATAAACCCCGACCACCACATTCAGCCTTGCTGAGGGCAGTGGGGGCTATGGCTGGAGGGGGGTTCCAACTGGAACTATCCCACCTATCTATCAGGCTTCCATGACATATCCTGTGGAGTGGGGGAGGTGGGAATACCCCTTTAATATATAAAGGGATTTTCTGGGCAATTTTTATTGATGACCCATCCTCAAGATAGATCATCAACAGTTTTTTGGCTGAGGTCGTCTGTTCGAGACCTCTGACGATCAGCAATTTTTGCGCCTGCTGTCAATACTAAAACACAGTGTCAGGAGCTCCAACCCCTATATAGTGGCCGGCGCTGGTAATTGCAGGTGCAGCTCCCCTTCAAATCTATGAGAGCTGCACCTGCAATTACACGGGGATTGGTGCTATCTGCTATCGTTACATACCTTGTGTATTTTGCTGGTGACAGTGGGCTCCCAAACAGCTGATCGGTGGGGTCCCAAAAAATAGACCTCATCAATAAAAATTACCCAGAAAACCCCTTTAATAGGCCTTGTGAATCCCACATAATGAATGGCCCAAGTACACACAACAGAATCCTCTTCTGCACTTTGGGTATTCGCCCCGATTCCTCAATGACTGGAACCCAACCAACACTCATTATAAAAAAGACTGCAGCAATAATAGAGTTAATGCCGGACTTTAGGGCCCTTATGATGTGACTTTTCCCTCTACTGATGAGAGGTTACTGCTATTCTCATTACATCAGTTGTTAGACCGCATTTACTAATATGTATCACAAAATAGAAGGGTGTCAAAATGGGCTCTATTGGCTGCCATTAGTATAGTTGAAGCACTCCTTCCTCTTCCGACCGCCGGCGCTGCCGGTGATGGACAGACTTTCCTTGTTTGTCACACTTAGTTTAGCGAATATAGGTGATTATTGATGGTGAAGTCCAGCTATTAGGTGATATTCTCAAGGTTAAAGCGAGGTCGAGGCTGCATGCTGGGATTCCCTGCCATGCATTCAGGGAGGGGGATACTGCGGGATCATACTACATGAAATCATTTGCTGGAGCAGTTATGTCATGAATGTGTGAGCAGGGTAACCGGAGCCGGCTCAGATTATTCTGCGCTTACTGTTCAAATGGTCGTAGTTGCATGCTAATATCCACCAACAGCATCGGATACCCTAAAAATAGTAGGGGGTTACTGGCAGAGCAGATAAGCAAGATAAAGCTGGAACAATTAAAAGGGATGTCCATGGTGCCCGGTTGGCATCCTCCTGTCAAGCTGGCATGGGCATTTCTGTGAAATGGAAAATCAGTTTTCTGCACATATAAAAAAATATATAGAAAATTGCCTCACTTAGGCCGGCTGTCCACGGGCGATGCGGTATCCCACGGTGAAGCTCCACCGCGGGAGCCGCTGCCCTGGAGCAGAAGCCGCCGCCGAATATCCGCCGGTCAGCCCTATCTAATAGACAGGCTGACCGCGGAGAATCGGGGCAATTTGCAGCGTGCTGCGAATTGCCCGCCGCGAGCAGAGAATCGCAATGATTCTCCGCTGGTGGACAGGTGCTGGCGCTTTCCATGGCAATGCTATGGGAAGCGCTGTCCGACGTGATTCGCCAGCGGTTTACCGCCAGTGAAATCACTGCCGTGGACAAGGGGACTTAGGCCGCTCTCAGACATACGTTACGAAAATGCCGCATAAGGAACTGCAGCACTTTACCGCACTTTTTCTAATGCATTCTACTGTTTTAAATCCCCCCATCATTGTAATGGGTGATGAGGGGCGTTAATAAGTACTAAAACACACGAAAATAGAGCAGACAGCGCTTGTAAATTGCGGCATTGGTCTGTAAAGCCCCATTGAAATCAGTGGAGGTGTTGTACCTCGTTTAGCTAATTGCAATAAAAAGCGTGCTGTATGAGAGTTGCCACAGGGTTACCTTTTCTGTTGGATTGAAGATAGTTGCGCAAACTTGAATTTCATATGCATAAATCACACGAGGGAATGAGTGCAGCTAACTTACTTGCGCAATAATTGCACCTAAAAAGATAGGACATCAGTGACTGAAATTACCTGCTGTGCAAAAAGATAGGGCATGACCTATCTTTGGTGCACAAAGTGCAGAATCCTCCATAGACTCCTATGGGAGACTATGAGAGCTGGCCGGCAAAGGGAGATGAAGGGATTCCCTAGTAGCGTGGATGGAGGGATCCCCCTGCAGGGAAGATGGAGGGATTCCCCAGCAGCATGGATAGAGGTGTTCCCCTGCAGAAGAGATGGAGGGATTCCCCAGCAGCACAGATGGAGGGGTTCCCCTCCATCCAAGCTTCTGCGGAATCCCTCCATCTCCCCAGTGGGGGCACCCCTTCGTCCCTGCTGCTAGGGAATCCCTCCATCTCTCCAGTGTGGGCACCCCTTCATCTCCCCTGCAGGGGCACCCCGTCATCCCCGCTGCGATGAAGGGAATCCTCCCTTCATACCAGCCAGGAGCAGGGAGTTTTTAAATTTCCCGGTGTCTCATGCTTCTGCACATGTGCGTGACGTAATGACATCATGAGGACGAGAACGCTGTGGGACATCACAGAGGATGGGGGTGAGTGTCCTCAGTTCCCCTTACAGATCCGATTTGTAAGGGAAGCTGAAACTTTATTTTACTTTGTATTAATTTTAATATGATCACATGACGGGGGGAGAGGGGAGCTTCCCGCGGCCCCCAATGACAGCTCCAGGTTGTTGGCTACCTCCGGTAACTGACAGCATAGGGACTGTCACGTCCTCAGTCTGCAGGGCTTTACTACTCTGAGGGCGAGCACCCACTGGCGTTTTTTTACCTGCGTTTTGCGTTTTGCGTTTTTCCTGCACAGGCATAGAGATAACATGTGTTCCTGTCCACTGGCGGTTTTTTTGCATTGCGTTTGCGTTTTTAACATAGGAACTGTCAGTTGCATATGTGTCCTTATTTTTCTCCATGGAAATTAATGGCAAAGCCGCGAAAACGCCGCGAAAACGCGCGGAAAAAACGCGGGACACGCGGCGAAAACGCTGCGTTTTTTTCCCGCGGGAAACGCAAACGCCAGTGGGTGCTCGCCCTGAGGCAGCGTGTTTTTACATCCCTGGGGATTAAAGCCCAGCAAAGCAGAACAAAAAAACACTATAGGGTGGTCACTAAGGGGTTAAACCAGCAGGTAACACATTCCGAGGTTTGCAGCTCTGGCGAATCTGGTGCTGGACTGAAGTCTCTTGTAGTTGTATTGGGAGGAAGCCGGGGTCTGGTAAACAAGATGGACGATGCAGCACAGAGGGTTTAAGCAGTACATAGTCGGGAGGAATAGCCGAGTTCTGCTACACAAGATGGACAATCATTTGCAGAGGAGCAGATATGTGGGAGGATCAGTTGGTTAGAGGCACAAGGTACAATAAACAGGCACTGAGGGAGTGGCAGGGCCAGGCTTTTATAATGAGTCTAATCAGGAAGCGGGCAGAGCGAAGACATGGGCTGGGTTAGCAGGATCTGGGAACAGGGCAACAGTCATGCAGGGAAGCTATCCAAAAAGGCTGGACAGCTCAGTAGGAAGGGCTATTTCTTAGCGTGTAGAAGGTTGTGGGTTCAAATCCTGATAGCAGCCCTCTTCATCAGCCATCTGGGTGAACATTCTGTGCCCTCGGCCATCAAGATACCTAAGCTGGCCATCTTCTGGTCTCTGCTCCCACAGTATGGATCAAAAATTTCCCACACAGAGTCATATTCTCACCCAGCTGTCTGATAAAGAGGTCTGTGAACTTCAAAACATGTTACCTGCCGGTGTAGAATAAAGTATACAGTCTTTGTAAAAAAAAAAAAACAAGCACCTGGAAGGAGTTGTGATTTTGCTATAAAACTTGGCATGCAATTACATCTTGGGCAGATATGCAATTGATTTAGAGTTGTGGAGATTAGATGAACAGTCTTGCCACCTGAGGCCCTATACGTGGTTCCACCCTTGGCCAATAAAAAGGCTCTCAAAGGCTACTTGTATGTAGTGGATCTATTTTTCCGCTTGTGTAGAGCTTGTTGACCGCTAGACGCCTCTACGACGCAATCAAAGTGATTTCATCCTCTTAACAGAGTTTCAGAGGGGGCGCAATATTGGAATATGAGAAGCTAGATGCTCGTTGTCACAAATTGCCCGCCACCTGGGCCGTTCCAACCAGACTATTAGGAGATGTTGGGGCAGAGTTCTTCATCTTCCATGGGATATGAAAGCAGAAGATCCACCAGAGTGCCTCTTTTAATACCACTACACAGGACACAGCGCCTCACCCAGGCTGGTGTGGTTACTAACGGGACTGGCGACATGTGCCATTGTCCAATGAGTCATGGCATCAATTGCTTTGGGCTGATGGTAGGGTTCGTGTGTAGTACAGACTAATGAAGCCATGGACCCCAGTTGTCAACAAGGCACTGTGCAGACTGGGGGTGGTTCCATACTGGTGTGGGCTGTGGCCTCATGACTTGGATTGAGTCCACTGGTCACACTATAAACACATCATTGACCAGTGCCTGCTACATTTCACGCCTTGGTGACCATTTGCAGCTCTTCATGGACTTCATGTACCCCCACAATGATGGGATATTGCAGCAGGATAATGCATCGGGCCCAACGTGTCCAGAATTAGCATGAGGAAGATTCAGAGGGTTCTATGAGTGGTGTGGCCTGCATGTTTGGCCAACATGAGCCCAATAAAGCATTTATGGGATGTAATGTAATGGTCCATTCACACCTGAGATTCTGCAACTACAATATGATGGAGCTGTGGGTGACTGTCCAGAGGGCACGGCTTAGCATCCCTCCAGATGTCTTCCATCCACTTGTGGGATCAGTCACATTCAGTTGCTGCAATTCACTGGGCTAGAGGAGGTGCTACATGATATTAGTTCCCGTCCCATGAGTTTTGGCATGTTGTGTAGTTGCATCCAGTATGTCTGCAGTAATTACCACCTACAGAACACAATGTTCCCAAGAGAGTGATAATCAGGATAATTCAGGAGCTCGTTACACTGTTGTTGAAGCCAATTTGACTTTCGTGGGCGGCGCAATAAGATCTTTCAAATATGTCAACAGAAAGCCCACAAGCAAATGTCAAGTCTTCACATTTGAAAGTGAATGAAGGAATTTCTTTCGTAGGTTGAAGATGAATAATTCTTGAAAAACACGTCTTCATACTCAACTGCCAGCGATTGCCGTTGATATCTTTCTGGTACAGTCATACCGTACTTTTTTACACGGTTTTCTGAAAATCACCATAAAACTGCAATCTCTTAGCAGACGGCACTGGGCAAGGATGTGTTTTCCAAAAATCATCCATTCCTCATCCATAGATCCCCTCACCTCGTCTGTCATGGCGGCTATATTTGTGGTGTTACTTACCGGTGTTGACATTTCGTGTATGACACCCAAAAAATCACCATATTACCTTGATGCATTTTAACTAGGAGCAACATCTTCAGAAATCAGCATTTCCTCTTAGAATTGTCTTCATTCTTTATGAATTGAAAAAATAAATGAATGATATACGGTTTTTACAATACTTCATGACCAAGTGCACAGGCGTTGCTTGGAGTTTCTTGGACATTATACCAAAATGCTACCCGTGCCCTCCACCCAACAGGCTATATGTGTGATAGACACTGAATAGTAAGTGGGGCTGAGCGAACCGAAACAATCAAACTCTGTTTTGGGTAACACTTTGCTAGAAGTTCGGTTCAAGGCAAACCCCAACTTTAGGCAGCTTGTCTAAGCCAAAACTGCAGAAAGAACTGGTGGTGTGGTTCAACAGTTATGAGTGTTGGCTTGCAGCAGTAGGATCCAAGGTTCAAATCTGACCAAGGGCAGCATCTGCGTGGAGTTTGTATCTCCTCCCTGCGTTTGTGTGGGTTTCTTTGTGATAATAATCACCTTATCTAGCATGTACATCTTTTGAGAAGAATAAACACAAGGAGTACATGCAAACATTAAAACCTAGGACCCCAATGCTGGAGGGGTATTGGTGAAGGTTTGGGTCTAATTGATTTGGACCGAACCAAATATTTTTGCAAAATTCAGCAGAGCGATTGAACCAAACTCTTCAAAAAGTTTGCTCATAACCACTTTATTGGTGACTCTCTTTGGACCTTCTTTGGCCTTCAGAGCTAAAGCAGGATTTTGTTGTGACATCCACAAATTTCAGAGGATGCAAGTGTGCCAAGAAAACATTCCCCACACCATTTTTCAACCCCCACTAGCCTGACATGACAGGAAGGGCTCATCAATTCATGTTGCTTGTGCCAAATTCTGCCCCCCCCCCCATCAGCATGGGGCAACAGAAATCTGGATCCATCCGAGCATTTGATGTTTCTCCGCTGTTCAGTGATACTATTTTTATGCTCTTTTATCCAATGGAGTGTCTTTTTTTTTTTTTTAGACAAGTTGGCGCTTGAACTGGCCATCAGCTAAAAGGTAGAACATAAGATATAGACCTGGATGGATACATAAAAATATATAAAAAAATTATATATACATAGGAATATGTGTACCAAACGTAGCTTAATGGTATCTTTGATACAAAAATGATTAGTTGTAAAGAAAAGTAAAAAGAGCATCATCAGCAGGAAACAAGCCGTCTCCAATACATATATTAAAGGCATAAATCCTTAAAATTGATAAGCCACAGATAAAACCAAATAAATGTATATTGAGAAGACGAAATATATGTAAAATACATAATAGAGTACAATAAAATACCCCAGAACACGTATATAAATAGTGTGAGGTACTGAGGGGCGTGATAGTGGATGGGCGCTACATTGCCCCTAGGTTCCGCTATTATGCCTAGTGGGGCTGGAGGAAGTTCATGTCCTGCTGCTTGAAACATGAAAATCCAGGAGGGCAATGTAATCTCCAGCAAGTAGTTGCTGGAGGTTTTCCTTTAAAAGTCTTTGGGCCTGGATTTTTGGAATGGATGTCAGGTTGGTAGTGGGCCATTCATTCCACTTCCTGTGTGCGAGGTCAATCAGCACAGGTGCTGAGGCTGAGCTAGGATTGGTGTGCATATAAATAGCAGTGTGCACTGACACAGGGGGGGGGGGGGGGAGGGGGATAAGATGGCTGCTGGACCCTGGCAGCCTGTGATACCTGCTAGAGGTAAAAGCCCTGCTGTGTGGTGCACCTGCTGAGCGTGACCTGTACAGGCAGGGACTGCCTATTGACCTATTGCTGGACTGTTATTTTCTTGCCTGAAGCTAAGGCTGAATTTGTGTTGATTGTTCTGGACTGAAGTAAAGGCAGGTCACGCCTGTACTTGGACTTTACCACTTGTTTTCTGTCTTTGACTGCCGCAAACCCGCACTCTACCGAGCTGTCCTCCCACATATGGTGGAAGATGCGGGCAAGGAATAGGCAGTCTGAAAGAGACATACGCAAGGAATTGACACCTGCGGCTAACGCTGTATGTCCTGGGTAAAAGCCGCTGTTGCCCTATCTAAGAAGACTGCTGCCATGGAGGACCTGGTGCGACAGCTGGTGCAGATTTGTCTACAGCAACAAAACGCCCAGGCAGAGGCAAGGCAGGTGCAGCAAGAGACTAATCGCCTCTTAATGGAAGAAATGGCCACACTGCGAGAGGCGGTGGTGATACAACGGCCTGCGGTCACAGCAAGTCCGAGCACCCACAGGGGGCCCAAGGATGACAACCAACCGCAAGGGCCTCGGTGCAAGCTTCGCTGCAGAAGATGACTGCCGCAGATGACGTGGAAGCCTACCTTAACGTCTTCTAGAGGATTCCGGAACGAGAAGGGCTGCTCATGGACCAATGGGCAGATGTTGTGGCCCCTTTTCTGTCGGGAGAGCCCCAAAAGGCCTATTACGACCTAAGTGAATTGGACTCCCGTAACTACACCAAACTGAAGGCCGAAATCCTGGCACGACTGGGAGTAACCATACAGGTGCGTGCAGGCCGGGTACATGCCTGGAGGTACTCGGAGAGCCTACCACCGCGGTCCCAAATGCATGACTTAATACACCTTGTCTCCAAGTGGCTTCAGCCAGAGAACTGCACTCCTGCGCAAATGGTAGAGAGGATCGTTTTGGATATCTTCCACCGTTCCTTGCCACCTGTGGTGCAGAGTGGGTGGGACAGGCTGGGCCAACTGATGCCAACCACCTTGTGAATCTTGTTGAGAGGTACTGTGCCACGGAGGAACTGTTACAAGCCTCTACGAGACGGGACCGCGACAGAGAGACAAAGGGTTCCAGTCGAGTTGGTAAAACTGTACCATGTTCAGCTCCCAGGGGGCCTATGTGGAAGAAGGGAGGGGGCTCAGACGGCGAGCTAACGGTTGACCCACATCAGGGCGCGGGATCCTGGACGCCTACAGTGCTGGCGGTGCTACGAATGGGGTCATGTTGCGGCACACTGCCCCCTAAGCTCCGAGCCCATGGACTGCAGCTCCGAGCGGAGGGTCTCCCTGTACGCACGCCCCGCGCTAGCTGCTGAAAACCTGTCCGGGGATGAGCCGCAGGTATGTTCAGTGAACATTGGGGACTTTCTGGTACAGGCTTTGCTGGACTCCGGAAGCCTTGTGACCCTAGTGCATGGTTCGTTGGTTAACTCAACCTCTTAAAATGGAGGCCGAGTGGGTGTACTGTGCATCCACGGGGACACTCGGGAATACCCCACCGCTACTGTACAAATAGCCACCCCTTGCGGCACCGCTACCCATGAGGTAGGAGTGGTTAAGTCCCTAATGCATGAGGCTATTATCGGAAGGGACTTTCCACTGTTCTGGGCCATGTGGAGAAAAAGGACTTTGGACAATAAGAGTGCGGCTAATAATGTTGTGTGTCAGGAGGTAAGCCCTGAGCCGTATGACCCAGACACTGCTGGGCCTGCAGAAGGGGTGACCATAAGTGACGATGTCGATTGTCCCCTAGCTGTACTGGCTGGTGACACTGAAAGCCATGCCGGAACTTGAGGTGTCGCGTGAAAATTTTGGGTCTGCTCAGCTGAAAGACCCAACATTGATCAGGGCCCGTGAGGCCGTAAAAAAAAATAAACGGGGTACCTCAAGCTCCAGGTGGGAGTGAGGCATACCCTTATATGGCTGTTAACAATGACATGTTGTACCGAGTGGACAAGGTGTGCGGGGAAGAACTGTAATAGCTGGTGGTACCCCAACCACATCGCCATGTAGTTCTCAACCTGGCTCATAAACCTGTGCTAGGAGGTCATTTGGGGGGTGAAACATCCCGCGAACGAGTGTTGCAAAGGTTCTATGGGCCAGGGGTACATGAGGAGGTTAAGCGGTATTGCGCCTCATGTCCCATATGTCAGTTAACGGCCCCTAGATCTCATTTCAGGAGTCCATTGGTACCATTACCAGTTATCGAGGTACCATTTGACCGGATTGCCATGGATTTAGTTGGTCCAGTAGTGAAGTCCGCTAGGGGACATCAGTATATACTGGTCATTCTGGACTATGCCACGTGGTATCCGGAGGCAATTCCTCTAAGAAAAACACCTCCTCCAAACTCATTGCCCGAGAGCTGTTCCAGATGTTCTCCCGCAACGGTATTCCCAAAGAGATCCTTACCAATCAAGGAACTCCGTTTATGTCAAAAGTAATGAGAGAGGTGTGCAAACTTCTAAAGATTAAACAACTGCATACCTCAGTATATCACCCGCAAACTGACGGCCTGGTCGAAAGGTTTGATAAAACTTTGAAGAGTATGTTAAAAAGGGTGGTCAGCCAAGATGGGAAGGATTGGGATTGTTTGTTGCCAGCCTTGATGTTCTCAATACGTGAGGTTCCCCAATCCTCCACAGGTTTTTCTCTGTTTGAACTGCTTTATGGTAGACACCCACATGGTCTCCTCGACCTCGCCAAAGAAACTTGGGAAAGTGAACACACCCCCTACCGAAGTGTGGTAGAGCATATTTCAGTAATGCGGGATAGCAGCTGTCATGCCCATTGTGAAGGAACACTTGGAACAGGCACAAGTGGCACAGAGTCGAGTCTATAACAGGTCGGCCAAAGTCAGAACCTTTGGCCCAGGAGATAGGGTGTTAGTTTTGGTGCCTACAGTAGAGAGCAAGTTCTTAGCCAAATGGCAGGGGCCCTATGAGGTGCTTGAGTGCATAGGAGAAGTCAATTATAATGTTTACCAACCTGGCAGGAGGAGGCCGGAGCAGGTATACCATGTAAATTTGCTTAAACCCTGGAAAGAACAAGAGTCTCTAGCAGCGGTGAGTGCGCCGAGCAGCCTGGTTTTTGTGAAGTCCATGGACAAAGCGCCGGAAGTAGCTATCTCAGGGTCCCTATCTAAGGTGCAGAAACAGGAGGCAAAGGAGTTGGTGCTTCGAAACACGGATGTGTTTTTGGAACTACCGGAACGTACGTCAGTGATCAAACATGACATCATCACGGAACCTTATGTACGGGTCCGGGTGAAACCCTACAGAATTCCTGAAGCACGTAGACAGGCTATATCAGAGGATGTAAAGAAGATGTTGGACCTTGGGGTCATTGAAGTGTCAAAAAGTGATTGGTCTAGTCCCATTGTCCTGATTCCTAAGCCCGATGGCACCTTGAGGTTTTGCAACGACTTCAGGAAGTTGAACGAAGTCTCTAAGTTCGACTCCTACCCGATACCATGAGTAGATGAGCTTATAGAAAGGCTAGGGCATGCTCGACTCTTCTCTTCCTTAGACCTGACTAAAGGGTATTGGTAGGTACCACTTACCAACGAGGCCAAAGAAAAGACTGCCTTTTCTACTCCCGAGGGACTCTTCCAGTATGTCTGCCTACCTTTTGGGCTACATGGAGCACCAGCTACGTTTCAAAGAATGATGGATATCATCCTGAGACCTCACCGTCGGTATGCCTCCACCTATCTGGATGACATCATTATATTTAGTAATGACTGGGAGAGTCACTTGGCAAAAGTACAGGCGGTAGTTGATTCCCTCAGGGATGCAGGGTTAACGGCAAACCCCAAGAAGTGCACATTGGGAGTGGAAGAAGCACGTTATTTGGTGTACGTGATAGGAAGAGGAGTTATTAAACCCCAAATTAATAAGGTAGAAGCCATCCAAAACTGGCCCCAACCATTAACCAAGAAACAGGTGAGGGCGTTTCTAGGGATTGTAGGCTACTACCGCAGGTTCATCCCTAGCTTCGCCACCATAGCAGCACCCTTGACAGAGCTAACAAAGGGAAGAAGATCCACCATGATCAAGTGGAATGACGAGGCCGAGCAGGCCTTTCGGAAGTTAAAGACAGCCCTGTGTAGAGAGCCGGTCTTAATTACTCCCGACTTGAGCAAAACATTCGTAGTAAAGACAGATGCTTCTGATGTAGGTGTGGGGGCTGTCCTTTCCCAAGTGGTTAGAGGCGAGGAGCATCCAGTCACCTATCTTAGTAGGAAACTTACCACCGTAGAGAGAAATTATAGCATTGTGGAACGAGAGTGTCTGGCGATAAAGTGGGCTTTAGAGTCCCTACGGTACTATCTGCTTGGACGACATTTCAGATTGGTGACAGACCACTCCCCTCTCACCTGGATGAGTCAGGCCAAAGAGCGAAATGCTTGGGTGACGAGGTGGTTCCTTACTTTACAAAACTTTAAATTTACTGTAGAGCACAGGGCTGGCAAGCTACAAGCAAATGCCGACGCGTTATCCCGAACCCACTGCTTGGTTAGTAAAAGTGTTCGCCCCTACGGGTTCGAGCAGAATGGGAGGGTATGTGAGGTACTGAGGGGCGTGATAGTGGATGGTCGCTACATCGCCCCTAGGTTCCGCTATTATGCCTAGTGGGACTGGAGGAAGTTCATGTCCTGCTGTTTGAGACATGAAAATCCAGGAGTGCAATGTAATCTCCAGCAAGTAGTTGCTGGAGATCTTTTCTTTAAAAGTATTTGGGCCTGTTTTTTTGGAATGGATGTCAGGTTGGTAGTGGGGCCATCCATTCCACTTCCTCCACTCCAGGTTGTGGGTGAGGTCAATCAGCACAGGTGCTGAGGCTGAGCCAGCAGGAGGTGTGCATATAAATAGCAGTGTGCACTGACACAGGGAGGAATAAGATGGCTGCTGGACCCTGGCAGCCTGTGATACCTGCTAGAGGTAAAAGCCCTGCTGTGTGGTGCACCTGTGGAGCGTGACCTGTACAGGCAGGGACTGCCTATTGACCTATTGCTCGACTGTTGTTTTCTTGCCTGAAGCTAAGGCTGAAGTTGTGTTGATTTTTCTGGACTGAAATAAACGCAGGTCACGCCTGCACTTGGACTTTACCAACTTGTTTCCATCTTTGACTTCCGCCAACCCGCACTCTACCGAGCTGTCCTCCCACAATAGTAAAAGAAAAAAAAATTAATTCCGCCCCATTTAAATATATGCACATTCAATCATGTTGTATCACAAAAACCACACCAATACTGTATTTATTGTATTGCATCTACTTCCAGGGATCCCTTTAATAAGCGCCTCTCAACTACTGACAATTGATTGAATTTTATTTTTTATTTTCCCCTTCCTATTTAATCCCAACATTCCTGAAATATGGTTTGTTAATCTTCGTATAGGCTGCCTGCATTCTCGCAGCGGGACCCGACCCAAGCCCCTGCAGAGAGCAGCGCGAGCACTCACCTCTCCTGGGGCCCCGGCACTTTCATGTGCCGGCTACCGGGCGGCCGGCGCATGCGCAGAGCGGAGGCGGCGGCCGGTAAGCAGAAATAGGGCATACCGCGGTTTGTTTGCCACGCAAGATTTCGCGCAGCCAAATCGCGGCCGTCTGCATAGGATTGCGTTTGTTCCAGGGGCGGAAATCCCGCGGGAAATCCCGCTGCAGAGTTTCTGCCCGTCTGCAGGTGGCCTTAGTATGCCCCAGCAGATACTGAGGAGGAGGCCTGGCAGCGTATATATGGTGGTTATACAAAAAATGAAGAAGTTAAGCGAATACACTGTTGTGCAATCTTCCATGTTCCCTGCTTGCGCCTTACACCCCAGTTTTTAACCGTTTTGGTATTTGTTTTTTACTGGCTCCAGTTACATCCATAGTTTACATTTCTTAACCCTTTCATTATAAGCAGCAGTGTCATGTGATCCCAGTCTACCAGTCCAGACCATGTGCTCCTGTTTAGAAAGGTGATGTATTCACCATGGCACTCTTGAGTTAAACCCAGAATATCGCAAGATGTAAGGGTCCATTTAGACGGGCTGATTGTTGGGCAAATGATACCTGACACTTGTCCCCGCACATCCATTCACTAACATAGCGGCCATTCAGTACTGAACGGCTGCTATTTACACTTAGTGATCAGCTCATCGTCCGTCATTTATGCTGCATAAACGATGGACGATGAGTTGATCGTTTAGTGTAAATAGCAGCCATTCAGTATTGAACGGCTGCTATGTTAAGTCAATGGAGAGAGGCGAAGGAGCGTGGGGAGAGAAATCACCTCCAGCCAACCCACTGTGAGCCAGCGATACTAGCTCCCGTGCAGCAGCACTGCAGCGAGTATGTGTGGGGACAAGTATTGGGCATCGTTGGCCCGACATTCGTTCAGTCTAAATGTGCCTTAAGTGAGCAAAGCATGTGACATTAGGCGAGTGAAGTGTGCCCATGCTCCAGCAGATGGTGACAAAAGCTTTGCGTGCAGTCTTCAGATCCATATCAGTTTTGTACGACTGTCCTTCACTGATACCCTGGACACTTGGTGTTGCCATATTTGGGATCTTTCTTCAGCCCTCCAGATTTCTCCAGCACAGAAAGCACACTCCAAGCGTACTCGCATGTGTATGATCCAGTAATGATGAATGGCACAAACATGCTCCAGAGGTGTTCAATGATGAACAGGTAGAGCACAGTTGTTGCACTTTGAGTTTGCTCGGAGTGAAAAGATGAATATGCCTGGGTTGTTACATCCCCATCTATCAGATTCCAGTTGACAACTCTCAGACCCATCCCCTGCACACCAGGCTCTGCCCCCTTGTCTCTCTGTATGTTCCCCCATACATAGATTGTTGCTGAAGATATCTATAAGATGCAGCTTGTAAGATAAGATCGCCTGTGGACAGGAGCCCTTAAGATAAAGCGTCACACATCTGTCCTATGCAATATCATGTGCAATATCCAGCTTCACACTGCTCTCCTGTCTCTTGTCCAATTCTTATGATCTAGCTTCTCTCTTCTCCCCGTCTTCTCTGCATACTATAATATAATATATGTGTCTTGTACATTCTGTAAGATGCCGCTTCTCACGGCTCCCCCGTCTCCTGCTTATAAGAGCTGATAGGGAGACTCCTACCACAGGCAGGCGACAGGCTGGAGCTGCATCTGGCCGGCATTGTGGTACTGATGTTTGGTACACAAGCAGCTAAATTAATGGTGTATAAGGCACTGATAATAACAGTCCTACAGATGTTAGATGCCATGGATGGGGATGCTGAGGCCACATGTTTATACCCAAGGGCTGTGCGTTTTCCACATAGGTGTTAATAGCTCTGTATTTGTATGGAATTCAAATTGGAAAACCAAGAGACCTGTAGGCCTATTACTTTATATCAGTCTATGAACACTATGCAGAGTCCCAGTCATTTAATTTAAACATCCAATTAAGAATAACCCACCTCAAAAATAAGCCCACCTTTACATCAGTACGCTGCAGAAGGCCCCCGGCAGTGTGACTGACTACCACCATGAAAGCAATAGAGGACCTAAGTCCAGTATATATGTCTCTTGATATGTGTATCGTATCAAATGCTTTTATTGTTTGTGCCTGGGGATCTAGGGCTAGAGTGCTAAAGAGGGGGTTGCCTGGGGATCTAGGGCTAGAGTGCTAAAGGGTGGGTTGGCATAGTAGTGCAGCGATGTGAGTCAGGCCTCCTTAAGAACCCCGTATTTTTGCAGGCATTTCTGCATTTAAAAACATTGCATGTATAACGCGACCAAGCGATGCATTTGATTTGAGTTGCATCATTCAGACGCACCAGCAGACGGTCCTCAGCACACATACACTGACGCATGTGCGTGAGTTTGTACGTCAGGTCGGGGCGCACAAACTCCAGCAGCTTGTGGAAGCTGGACGCCGACATATGGCTGATGGCTATAGATGTGTCCGGGTGCTGACGCAAATCGCAGTAGAGGCTTGTGAAGTGGCCTTTATGCCTCGCTGTGACTCCAGAGGACGAGGCCAGAACCACCACTTCTTCCTTCTGGGATCTCCTCTGGCATCAGACAGGGCAGGACACCGGGATCAGCCACAACCCGGCCAGCAGCATGAGACATCCTCTCAAGACCACAGCCAGCACTTAGATAAGCTCACTTCCATGGCCGCTGGGCGCTCATCTGCTCTGCCTGTTTCAGGGGCCCTTTTTGTGGCTCAGTTCTGGCATTATCAGGTTGCTTGGTCGCGGTTATAACTGCGCTAAAAATGCAATAAAAAACGCATGTCGATGCAGCTGAAAAAGCAGTAAACGCAGTGTTTAAAAAACGGAGCGTTTGTACAAGCACACTTGTGACAGTAGCCTAAGGGCCGGTAATAAAAGGCTGGAAAAGTAAGCGGCACTAATGAATGAGTCTCTGATGATATTATGTACTGTAGATAGGGGATATTCAATCTTCCAGCTGACATTTATTAATAAACCTTATCAGGGAGCAACAAATAAACTAAACTTTAGTAAAGCAAAATTTGATCAGCTTAGAACTACTAATCGGTAACATTAAATGGGACAACATCCTCAAAAATGACAGTACGGAGGACAAATGGGAAAAGTTTAAAAGGATCCTAATCACCTCATGTGAGCAGTCCATTCCCTTTAAAAATTAAAGGAAACCAATGTGGCTCGACAAGACGGTAAGAGGGGCAATAAATGAAAAAAAGAAAGCGTTCAAACTACTAAAGCAAGAAGGCAGCGAAGAAGCGCTAAAATCATACAGGGAAAAAAACAAAATATGCAAAGATACAATCAAAATTGCCAAGGAGGAAGCAGAAAGACTGATCGCCAAAGAGAGCAAAAACAACCCAAAACTATTTTTCAACTATATTAACAGCAAAAGGATTTGCACCAAGAGCACTGTCCCTTTAACAAATCATGCAGGAGAAATCATTGAAGATGATGGAGGGAAGGCAAATCTATTAAATCGTTTCTTTTCAAGCGTATTGACAAACGAAAAGGAAATGCCACATGAGATGCAGGGGAATAAAATGAACCCCTCACAAAATATCTCATACTCAACGCAGGAGGAAGTGCGGAACCGGTTAAAGAAGATTAAAATCGATAAATTGAAAGGCCCAGATGGAATACACCCAAGGGTACTAAGTGATGTGATAGCTAGACCGCTATATCTAATATTTGTGGATACTATCCAGACCGGGATTGTACCACTGAATTGGCGCATTGCCACTGTGATTCCAATTTACAAAAAGGGGACTAAAAGTGAGCCTGGTAACTATAGGCCGGTAAGTCTCACTTCAGTAACGGGAAAAATTTTCGAGGGGATTCTGAGAGACACCATCGAAGAATACCTCAAGGAGAACAACAGAATAACTCCTCACCAGCATGGATTCATGAAGGGTTGCTCATGTCAGACAAATCTGATCAGTTTCTACGATGAAGTAAGCTCTAAGCTGGACCTGGGAGAATCTATTGATCTTGTATATCTGGACTTCTCTAAAGCCTTTGACACCGTGCCACATAATAGGCTAATATACAAAATGAGACAGCTCGGATTGGGTGAAAACGTGTGTAATTGGGTTAAAAATTGGCTCAATGATAGAAAGCAGAGGGTGGTAATAAATGGTTCGTACTCTGATTGGGCCACAGTCACTAGTGGGGTGCCACAAGGTTCAGTATTGGGCCCCATTCTGTTCAATATATTTATCAACGACCTGATAGAGGGTCTGCACAGTATAATATCAATATTTGCAAATGACACAAAATTATACAATATAATCAATACAACGGAGGACAATGTGCGACTACAAACGGACCGAGATAAGCTGGGGGCTTGGGCAGAAAAATGGCAAATGAAGTTCAATGTTGATAAATGTAAGGCTATGCACATGGGCAGGAGAAATGGATGTCCCCAATATACACTAAATGGGGTACTGCTAGGGAAAAGTGATATGGAAAAAGACCTGGGGGTACTAGTGGATTGTAGATTAAACTGGAGCAACCAATGCCAGACAGCTGCTGCAAAAGCTAATAGAGTCTTGGGGTGCATTAAAAGAGGTATAGGGGCGAGGGACGAGAACATTATCCTTCCATTATATAAGGCACTTGTCAGGCCTCACATGGAATACTGCGTACAGTTCTAGACACCAGTGCTCAGGAAAGATGTTACGGTATTGGAGGGGGTTCAAAGAAGGACAACTAAACTAATACATGGAATGAGAGGACTGGAATACCCAGAGAGGCTTTCCAAATAGGGACTATTTACTCTAGAAAAAAGAAGGTTAAGAGGCGACCAAATAACGATGTATAAATACATGAGGGGACGATACAAGGATCTCTCCCAGGATCTGTTTATACCCAGGACAGGGGGTTCTTTACTGTAAGAGCAGTGAGACTGTGGAACTCTCTGCCTGAGGAGGTGGTGATGGCAAAATCCTTAGAGGAGTTTAAAAGGGGACTTGATGTCTTTCTGGAGAGGAAGGACATTATAGGATACAAGTCTTAGGTTAATTGTCAATCCTGGTATATAGGCAGGTAGGAACTATTAGGGGTTGATCTAGGGAACAGTCTGATTGCCATTAGGGAGTCGGGAAGGAATGTTTCCCCCAAAAGGGCTAATTGGCTCCTGCCTCTTGGGTTTTTTTTGCCTTCCTCTGGATCAACAACACAGGAGGATAGACAGGCTGGACTAGATGGACATTGTCTTCATTCGGCCTTACATACTATGTTACTATGTCTTTGTAATCTTATGTTGAGGAACATTTTTCTAAATTTGTTCCACCATTTTTAGACGCAGTCTTTCTGATTGGAGAACCTCTGAGCATCTGTACTTCTGAGAGACTTGGCCTCTCTAACAGGCTCTTCCTATACACCGTCATGTGGCTTAGTAGAAAATTGACCCCCCAGCTGATTTTCATTAGTGCCACTTACTTTTCCAGCCTTTTATTTACCTGTCCCAATGTTTGTGAGATGTGCTGCTGCCATCAGTTTCTAAATGAGTTAACTTTGTAAAATAAAGTAGAACAATATCTCCCCTCCCCCTCTGATATGGTTAAGGCCCCCTGTCCACAGACGTTGCGGAATATCGTCGGCGATATTCCGCCGTGGGGGACGAGGGAGGAGCGCTGCCAGGTCTCAGTGGTGAGCCTATCTGACAGAGAATTGCGGCAAATCGTGGCATGCTGCAATTTATATCCCGTGAGCGGAGAATCGCTATAATTCTCCACTTGTGGACGCCGCAGCTACGCTTTCTATAGCAGCGCTATGAAGAGTGTTCACTGCGTTACCCGCGGACAGATTATCGCCGTGGGTAACGCAATGAACAATTGCCCATGGATAGGCAGCCTTATGAGATTCACAGCATCTCAACTTTATAGGAATTGGAGTTTATACTAAGCTCGTGGAAAGTTAAGACTGCATGCAGGCACATTAGCAGGATGCAGTTAGATGCCAAAGCTGTAGACATATATGGGCGATCCCAGAAGCACAGAACAAATAGCGGCACAACAACTTTGTTTCATTTTCCAGTCAAATAAAAGTTTTATTGCAACTTTTCTCTGTTGTTAAAAAGTTGGATTTGCTGCCCTCTAGTAGCTATGCTGTGCTACTGCAGTTACTCCTGCACACTTCCGTCACCCTATGGTTTTGCTTTTTCCTTTTAGCTCTTTGGCTATAATCCAGGCCTGTTTCTTACAGAAAGTTTCATTAATTCTCCTGGCATTGGACAAAAGGTGTCACTTGTCGGAATATTTCAGAATGTATTGTAGCATCATCTCTGAACTCTTGGATCGTCTGGACTGCTCTGGCATGATAAGCTAGCTGTCAGCTAACTCTCTTCTTCATCCCTTACAGTCTGCTTTTCGTTCTCTATATTCTACAGAAACCGCCCCTACAGAAGTGTCATCCAACCTGACAGCCAAATCAAATGCCGACCGCTCTATGATTCCCAGGGATCTCTCTGCGGCATTATACATTGTAGATCCCCAACTCCTCCTCAGTCTGCTCCATTCTATTGGCATTAAGGGCTTCTACCCAGTAGTGATTTTCCTGCGATGTGAGAGCGATGATTATGAAACTAACGATTTTAATGGTTCCATACTCATTTATGAATTTTACTCTTAAAGGGGTTGTCCCGCGCCGAAACGTTTTTTTTTTTGTTTTTTTTTGCATAGGCCCCCCGTTCAGCGCAGGACAAACCCAAGGGATGTGTTGAAATTAAAAACAAAAATTTTACTTACCCGAATCCCCTCTCTGCAACTTCTTCCTTCTTTTCCTCCAAGATGGCCGCCGGGATCTTCACCCACGATGCACCACGGGTCTTCTCCCATGGTGCACCGTGGGCTCTGTGCGGTCCATTGCCCATTGCAGCCTACTGATTGGCGTGGAAGGGGGCGGAGCCAGAACGCCGCTCGTGCCCAGACCGACCAGAAGGGAGAAGACCCTTCTGTGCAAGCGCGTCTAATCGGGCGATTAGATGCTGAAATTAGACGGCACCATGGAGACGGGGACGCCAGCGCAGGGAAGGTGAGTATATAACTTCTGTATGGCTCATATTTAATGCACGATGTATATTACAAAGTGCATTAATATGGCCATACAGAAGTGTTTAAAGGAGATGTCCCGCGCCGAAACGGTTTTTTTTTTTTTTAAACCCCCCCCCCCGTTCGGCGCGAGACAACCCCGATGCAGGGGTTAAAAAAACCACCCGCACAGCGCTTACCTGAATCCCGGCGGTCCGGTGACTTCAATACTTACCGCTGAAGATGGCCGCCGGGATCTTCTACCTTCGTGGACCGCAGCTCTTCTGTGCGGTCCACTGCCGATTCCAGCCTCCTGATTGGCTGGAATCGGCACGTGACGGGGCGGAGCTACACGGAGCCGCTCTCTGGCACGAGCGGCTCCATAGAAGAAAGCAGAAGACCCGGACTGCGCAAGCGCGGCTAATTTGGCCATCGGAGGGCGAAAATTAGTCGGCACCATGGAGACGAGGACGCCAGCAACGGAGCAGGTAAGTATAAAACTTTTTATAACTTCTGTATGGCTCATAATTAATGCACAATGTATATTACAAAGTGCATTATTATGGCCATACAGAAGTGTATAGACCCACTTGCTGCCTCGGGACATCTCCTTTAACTTAACTTGTCATCGCGGGACAACCCCTTTAAGTCTCGCAGCGCAGAGGAAAAATCTGCGATATCGCACACTGTTTTCAATGGGGCTGGCAGCAGCAGTGCCAGCCCCATTGAAAACATAGGGAATACATCACGGACTTCTGCCATAGCTGTGACAGCTATGGCAGAGGATTCCGACATCCCTGCAAGACCGCGGGGATGAAGGAATCCTCCGCCACAGCTGTCACAGCTGTGGCAGAAGTCCATGATGCTATCCCATTGCAATGGGGTCGGCACTGCTGCGGCTCCATTGAAAGCAGTGGGTTGCAGGCAAGCCCTGCAGCGATAATTTTCAGGGAAGGGCTTGAAATACGTACCTAGAAGAGCCATCCAGCTCTTCTCTCCGGCATGGCAGTCTTCTTCTGTGTTCTGGAGGCTGGGGGCTGAAAAATCCCTGCCCCCAGAAAGCGCTGGTGTCATTGGCTGATCGCTCAGCCAATCACATGCAGCGCTCAGCCATTCATTGGCGGGGATGAAGGAATCCACTGCCATAGCTGTCACAGCTGTGGCAGAAGTCCGCAATGTATTCCCTATTTTTCCATGGGGCTAGCGCTGCCGCCAGCCCCATTGAGAACAGTGTGTGATATCGCAGAGTTTTCTTTGTGCTGCGAGGCACTCGCTCTCACAGCGCAAGAAGAAATATCACTAGTGGGTAGCCACCCTTAGGATACTGCACTTCACTGCTTTTCCTCCTACTTTTTGTGACCGCTCATTCAGTGTATTGTTTGCCGGCTCTACTTCTTCTCCTCATCCCCTTGCTGTTGGGTTCCTCAGGGTTCGGTCCTCGGTCCTCTCCTCATTTCTATCTACATGGCCCCAATTGGACAAACTATCAGCAAATTTGGCTTTCAGTGACTGATGATACCTCCTATGACATCACACCCTCACTATGGCAAGATGCCAGTCACTGCCTGTCCGCTGGCCTTCACATTATCTCATCTCTCTATCTGACACTGAATATTTCAAAAACAGAAGTTTTTGTGTTTTCGCCACCTAATAAGCGACCTAATTCCATCTCAGCATGTGGTACCACCATAACCTCTCGGCAGCGCGCTCGCTGTCATATTTAACTACGATCTTTAGTTTAGTTTCCATATTCAATCTATTGCAGGCTCATGTCACCTGTACCTCCCCAAAAAATCTCCAGAACCCACCCTTTTGTCACTGTAGAGACATTAAAACTCTTATTGTTACCCTGATCCATTTGTGACTTACCGTGTTTCCCTGAAAATAAGACCCTGTCTTATATTAATTTTGCCCCAAAAGAGGCGCAGGCTCTTATTTTCGGGGGGTGTCTTATACTAACCTGGTAGTTGCCGTCTGGATCCCTTCCGTGTAGTCCTCAATGCTGAGTATCTCTTGCTGGTGACGGGGCTTGAATACCCTGCCTCCAACGATTGCTCTGATTGGCTGAAGCAGTGCTCCCGAACCAATCAAAGCCAGCGCTCGATGAACCAATCACAGCCATTCAATGATGTCATTCAATGCATGGCTGTGATTGATTAATCGAGTGCCGGCTCTGATTGGCTCAGGCGGTACTCCTGAACCAATCAGAACAATTGCTTCCTGGAGGCTGGGTATTCAAGCCTGTCACCAGCAAGAGATGCTCCATCGGCATTGAGGGCTGCACGGTAGCCTGCTGGAGCACCGCAGCCCAGTGGGTGGCTAGTAATGGACCTTATAGGGTAATCCCATGTTCACTTTTATGGCGCATGCATAGGATATGTCTTAGGAGTCCGATAGATGTGGGTCCCACCTCTGGGAGTTACACCTTTCTCTAGCTTTGCCCCCATCACTCCTGGTGGTCAAGAATTAGGGTAACAGTCGAGCAGGCATGCCTATCCAACAGCTACGCTTTAAATCTAATATTGGAATATCCCTTTAAAAGCGGTGTTTCAGCTCATCCGGCTCTATAAGGGCCCATTCTCATGGGCATATTTTTGATTCTTGTGGTGTTCATAGTTGTTTCTGTCTGCATATGGACGGCACACGGACCCATTAAAGTAAACCGGTGGATTCAGACATCCGTTTTTTATGTGGACCGATGTTACACATAGAAAATAAATTGCAGCATGTCCTATTTTAGTCCGTATTCACAGATCAAACTAGACCAAGTTTATGGGAGCGTCACAAAATTACAGCGAACACGAATATTACATACGTGTGCATTAGAGATGAGCGAGCATACTCGCTAAGGACCATTGCTTGATCGAGCATTGCCCTTAGCGAGTACCTGCCCGCTCGGGAGCAAAGGTTCGGATGGGTGCCGGGGGGGGGGGGGGGGGGGCAGGAGTGGTGAGTTGCGGCCATGAGCAGAGGGGAGCGGGGGGGAGAGAGGGAGAGAGAGATCTCCCCTCCGTTCCTCCCCGCTCTCCCCCCGCCGCTGCCTGCCCACCGCCGGCAGCCGAATCTTTGCTCTCGAGTGGGCAGGTACTCGCTAAGGGCAATGCTCGATCGAGTAATTGCCCTTAGCGAGTATGCTCGCTCATCTCTAGTGTGCATCTTGCCAGGACACCGTGGAAAACTGATGACACGGCATGTGGACATATGCAACAAAAACGCATGCAGCATGCCCACACAGTGAGATCTGCCCATTTTTCACGTACGGAAATTACATACCCCTGTGTTGATATGAGTGTCACTAGAGATGGCCACTGAGAAGACGCCTGTCCTCGGGAGAGTATCAGAGGCCGACCCCTATATTATAAAGACTTACTGTATCGCATGGGCATCCCTGCTTTCATCACATCCCTAAAACAAATATTCGGACAGGTTTAGTTGCTCCTCTTCCTCTTTTATTTACTGTATGTCTTTAATATCAATAAATACAATATAATGCAGTGATGGTTACTGGTAGGAAGACACAATGTATCCATGTTCAGCCCAGCGGGCAGTCTGAGGTTCTTCTGCCTTCTGATCACCGCTGGACGCATTGTGATGATCCTCCGATGACAATGTATCGAATATTGTGTGATGTAGTGTGATGCAGATGTCACAGTCTCAGCATGACGGATCCACTAAAACACAATGTAGAGGAGTAAGAGGCGGCGCGCCGGCCACTCATGTGCTGTATTGTTATATCGAAGACTCCAGTCTTGGAAGAATCGGCTGAGGTCTGATCATAATGACCATTCATTCTGGTAGCAGTCCTGGAAGGTGAGGGGAGCGTACGGCTCCGGGTCACATCTCTGTGATTACACTTTCATCGAATGCCCGGAAGCCCCAGTCCTGATAGGTCCGAGACCAGTGGTTCTTCTTGGCTTCTGTGAAGAATAAGATGAGAAGATTAAGATCAGTCTGAGCTGGATCTACACTCATCTACAGATGTAGCAAAATTTAACTTGACACTTAACAGTTTTAGGGTGCTTTCACATCTGTGTTGGGGATTCTGCTTTCTTAGTCCATTCAGGGAGCAGGAACGGGGAATCCCCACGGCAGAATGGTTCCGTCTCTGAACGAAACCATACAGCGCTGTGTGGACCCCATTGACTATTATTAGGTCTGCCCACTTTCCACCCAGCTGCCTGGTTTTGGTACAGAGGAATAAGCGCTGCGTGCCGCCCTTTTTCTTCCAGTATTTGGATACGCAAACCTCCGATCAGAGCTTCCAACGCAGATGGGAAACCACCCCAAGAGTAAGTTCTGTGCTGCAGTTTATTTGCCTTCTCAATGCTTTTGTTATCTTTGATAGATAACTTGTAGAAAGTTCTCACAGCCAAGTTAAACTTTTCTGTAAAGCCCCTCCCACACTGGCTCTTTTTACGCAGCACTGAACACTGTAAAACACCTCTATTGATCTTAGCGGAGCCTCTCAGACAAACTGCTCTATTTTAGTGCGTTTTAGTGATTTTTTTTCATGCACCTCATCACGCATTACAATGATGGGGCGGGTTGAAGAATGCTGTCAAACGCATTTGAAAACGCTGTAAACGCGGCATTTTTTTCAGACGCCAGTGTGAGAGTGGCCTATCTGGTCATTTCTATATAAGCGATATCCAAAGAAGCAAATGTAAATGCGCAGCCTGTCCTCTTTGTACAACCCCTATCAATACAATACGGGTTCGTTCTCACCTGCGTTACGGCCTTCCTTCTCTCTGTTCCCATTTTTCCCCATTGATCTGAATGGGTTTTTAAAAAACTGGAATACTTTCAGATGGCTTCACTTCCATTATGTTTCCCTTTTTAAAAAAAATGAGAACAAATAACACTGCAGACGGCGATATTTGTTCCATAAAACGAAAATTTGAAACCTAGTGGAATGGAAGCCAACTGAAAGCATTTTTTTGAAAACCCATTGGAATCAATTGGAATAAACCGGAAACATCTGATTCTAGTTTAATTCCTTTTTTTTCCGCTCAAAAACAGAACAGCGATGGAAAGCCCTATCACATGTGAACAAGCCCTCAGTCCCTCTGTGACTACCTGACTGTGGGAAATCCACTGTTAAGAGATATTAAAGTTTAAGGAGAGTCAGCTAAATAGGGATATCTAAATCTCCCATAGTGCATTGCCTCTTTCCACAGAATAAAGGCCCATTTAGACACACGATTATCACTCAAATTTCGCTCAAACGGCAGTCTGAATGACCATTTTGAGTGTTACCTTTGAGCTTATTAGTGTGTAAATGAAGGTGGGAGCGCTGTCTTCTGTATACAGCTGCTGTGTTCTTGGAGCGCTCCGAGCGGGCTATGCAGAAGACAGTTGGAGCGCTGTCTTCAGCATACTCCTGCTGTGTTCTCAGAGCGGGATACCAGCTGAAACAATAGTATCAGCAGTATCCCACTGAGAACTCATTGTGCGGTGCTGATGAGGCTCATCGTTCTCTTTCAGCTTGCTAAAAGTTAGCGATGAGCGAATATTCCACGAAAAGTGCACAATGGCCGCGCGTTTAGACACAACGATTATTGCTCAAAAGATGGCTTTTGAGTGAATTCTGAGCGACAATTGTTGTGTCTAAATGGGCCATAAGGCATAACTTACTAATTGGTGGAGTCAGACCGCTAAGTATTTACCCCGCACAATTAGCGTTGACGATTTTTTAAAAGGGGGGAGGAAAAACGAAA
Organism: Eleutherodactylus coqui; assembly: GCF_035609145.1. Taxonomy (NCBI): domain Eukaryota; kingdom Metazoa; phylum Chordata; class Amphibia; order Anura; family Eleutherodactylidae; genus Eleutherodactylus; species Eleutherodactylus coqui. The sequence continues at coordinate 158,343,185 of NC_089844.1, forward strand.
ATGGAAAAAAGGGCCATGTCCTTAAGGCAACAGCACAGAGAACCCTAAGACTGTCTTTCCGCACAGCCCAAATGCTGTGAAATTTGCTGCAAAAATTTTGTAGCATTTACAGTATAAGTCATGTGGAGGAGATCTAAAAAAAATCATTCACATGGAGCAGAAAATTTCTGTAACGAATCCATAGCATTTCTAGTGCTAATGGGACATTGAGAGTACTTACCGGCTACTTTCAGAGGCGCCGAGCTGCGCTCCGCCAGGATCCGCCCCTCATTTTCGGAGAACGATGCTGTAAACATCGCCCCAGATTCCTCACAAGTTGGGCAAAGTGTTAGGAAGGAGCAGATTTGTCCTTGTGACTTATTTTCGGTGATCTGGTAGTTGGCGTCCTGTTCCTTTAAGAGGACTGTCCGCTCTTCATTCATGCTCTTCTCCCAGGTCACTCTGATGTCCCGAGGTATGTTCCCTTTCATAACGCAGCTAAGGGTTAACCTTTCTCCTGCGCTGCAAGTTTCCGGCACACAAATATCTGATACTGAGTAGAAGCCATAACTATCTGCAGCGGGAAAAATAATGAAATGTGAGACAACGTAGGACGCAGGTACCAGGTTATATCACCTCACTCAAATAACTGACCCTGTGGGGAATTTTGTACATTGAGATAGCCGGTAAACAAATCATTAGCATGCTCCTCTCTCCGTCTCCTGCTCTCCCGCACTCGTGACTGAGAGCAGGAGACGGGGGGCGGAGTCAGTCTATGCATGGAGTCACATTGGGACCTGCAGCAGTGTAATTAAGTTTGGCCTCTGCCATTTGGTGTTTCACTAGACAAGGGAAGCTGTGGACTGCAGAGGGCACAGAGTGGCATCAATATTTTGAAAAGGCAGTATTACTTTAATGGGTACAGAGTGGAACTCTTACCTTGTAGAAGTACTGAGGGGGCACTGTTACTTTGAAGGCACATAGAGTGGCACTGTTACTTTGAGGACGTACAGAGTGACACTAATACTTTGAGGGGGCACACAAGGGTTCTTGTTACTTTGTAGGGTTATAGAGGGGGCACTAGTACTTCGATGGGGCAGAGTGGTACGATTACTTTATATAAGTACAGAGGGGGCACTATTACTTTGGAGGGTTATAGAGGGGGCACTATTACTGTGATGAGGCAGAATAGTATGATTACTTTATACGGGTACAGAGGTGGCACTATTACTTTGGAGGGTTACAGAGGTGGAAATATTACTTTCAGGGAGAACAGTGTGACTATTACTTTGAGGGGGTACAGAGTGGCACTATTGTTTTGTAGGTTTACAGAGGGGGCTCTGTTACTTTGAGCAGGCACAGAGGGCAGTATTACTTTGCAAGAGTACAGAGGGGCACTATTACTTTGAGCGGGCAAAGAGTGGCACCATTACTTTAAGAGGGCACAGAAGGCACTTTGAGAGAGTAACACAGAATATTATTAAAAGGGCACACAAGGGCATTAAAGAGACGTTTGAGTGGTCGTGCACTGCAGGGATTGTCCCCGGTCATGTTGGGCACAAAGAACAAATACTATAAATATAAGCCAGAACACTCATTTCTCAGACTTGTTTTCTAACGTACCCAGGACAGTACCGAAGTATTTCTTCTCCTGCATCACTTTGCCCGCTCTCATGAAGCGGCAGATGAACTCGGCCTGGTCGTGCCGCTCCTTCTGCACCTGGAAGCTGAGGATGGAGCACAGCGAGTGGCGTATCCCACCCACAAATCTGCTCTTCACGATATTCCAGCAGGTGTAGGAGTCCTGCTCCTGTAGCTCCTTGTAGTCCCCGGGGGTGTACAGCGAGGCCCGCTCTTTAATCTCAATCTCTTTGTCCCCTTGTCGGATCAGCCACACGGCACTTATGTTTTTCGGGTATCGACCCGCAATACTGCACTTCAGAGTGGCAATGCTGCCTTCGGTCCAGTCCTTGCACACCGAGATGTCGGTCACTGAAGAGACACAAATATAACCCTCACATAATGTAACACATTCTGCCCACCATATTGTATGGGAATACTTGCAACACATTTGCCTCCAGACCTACATGAGCAGCACCTTTATCAGCAGCGCACAGTTACAGCAAGCCGTTCAATAATCAAAAAGGAACAATTCTTGGGGCAATTTTTTACATTAGGCCACAACTCTGTTACACTAAGGCACCCTCTGTATGTCTCCTCCCAGCAATACAGTCCGTTAGTGACCATCTCACAGTAATAATGCCCCACATACCCTCCAATCAGTAATAATGCCCCACATACCCTCCAATCAGTAATAATGCCCCACATACCCTCCAATCAGTAATAATGTCCCACATACCCTCCAATCAGTAATAATGCCCCACATACCCTCCAATCAGTAATAATGCCCCACATACCCTCCAATCAGTAATAATGCCCCACATACCCTCCAATCAGTAATAATGCCCCACATACCCTCCAATCAGTAATAGTGCCCCACATACCCTCCAATCAGTAATAATGCCCCACATACCCTCCAATTAGTAATAATGCCCCAGATACCCTCCAATCAGTAATAATGCCCCACATACCCTCCAATCAGAAATAATGCCCCACATATGCTCCAATCAGTAATAATGCCCCACATACCCTCCAATCAGTAATAATGCCCCTCTTACCCTCCAATCAGTAATAATGCCCCAAATACCCTCCAATCAGTAATAATGCCCCACATACCCTCCAATCAGTAATAATGCCCCACATACCCTCCAATCAGTAATAATGCCCCACATACGCTCCAATCAGTAATAATGCCCCGCATACCCTCCAATCAGTAATAATGCCCCTCATACCCTCCAATCAGTAATAATGCCCCTCTTACCCTCCAATCAGTAATAATGCCCCACATACCCTCCAATCAGTAATAATGCCCCACATACCCTCCAATCAGTAATAATGCCCCACATACCCTCCAATCAGTAATAATGCCCCACATACCCTCCAATCAGTAATAATGCCCCGCATACCCTCCAATCAGTAATAATGCCCCTCATACCCTCCAATCAGTAATAATGCCCCTCTTACCCTCCAATCAGTAATAATGCCCCACATACCCTCCAATTTGTAATAATGCCCCACATACCCTCCAATCAGTAATAGTGCCCCACATACCCTCCAATCAGTAATAATGCCCCACATACCCTCCAATCAGTAATAATGCCCCGCATACCCTCCAATCAGTAATAATGCCCCTCTTACCCTCCAATCAGTAATAATGCCCCACATACCCTCCAATCAGTAATAATGCCCCACATACCCTTCAAACAGTAATAATGCCCCGCATACCTCCCAATCAGTAATAATGCCCCACATACCCTCCAATCAGTAATAATGCCCCACATACCTCCCAATCAGTAATAGTGCCCCACATACCCTCCAATCAGTAATAATGCCCCACATACCCTTCAATCAGTAATAGTGCCCCACATACCCTCCAATCAGTAATAATGCCCCACATACCCTTCAAACAGTAATAATGCCCCACATACCTCCCAATCAGTAATAATGCCCCACATACCTCCCAATCAGTAATAATGCCCCACATACCTCCCAATCAGTAATAATGCCCCACATACCCTCCAATCAGTAATAATGCCCCTCATACCCTCCAATCAGTAATAATGCTCCCATGTTTGCAGTAATATTAAAGGGCCGCTCCAGTGATTTCTTCTTTAAGCCAGCTAGTGTTGCCTTGGTTAGTTACTCCTTTCTATCTAAAACTCCCGACCTCTTTATCTTCAAGTGGTCTTGGGATCTCAATTCTGACCCGCTCTGGTTTACTTAGGTCTACATATTGAGTTTCTAGTCAGTTTTTCAGTCTGTGTGATGCTGTTACACGGATCTACCACAGAACTGCTTAGAGGGGGACACAAACACTCCTACAGTAACACAGTTACTGATGATGATTATTCAGTTCCTGCTACACAGTTCCTAGAATGGTCAAGTTGGAAGGGACATTGGCACTGGTGAAACTATAGGGGCGGGGTTGTACCCAGGGCTAGGAGCCATAGGGGGTCCATAAGGCCTCTCTTCTCCATATAGGGAGCCCAGTTCTATGAATAAAGCATTGTATTTGGGGGCCCTCTTACAGGTTTTGGATTGGGGCCCAGAAGCTTCAAGTTACTGCTCTGGTCATCGGATATCAGCTCCTGGGTAAAATCCTGAGGTATGACAACTCTTTCTTTGTAATCAGTGCTTGCAGTTTATCACAATTTCTGTGTTTTTGTTTGTCCACCTGGTTTTTGAAGATTGACTGCAGATTCTCAATGGGATTGGCGTTGACCCAAAATGTCAATGTTGTGTTCACCGAGCCACTTAGTTATCACTTCTGACTTGTGACACCGTGCTTCATTATGCTGGCGGAAGCATCGTTCATCACCAGATTGTTCCTGGATGGTCGGCAGAGGTTGTTCTTGGAGGAGGTTTACATCCCGTTCTTCATTCATGGCCGTGTTCTCGGGCTGTGAGTGAGCCCACTCCCATGGATGGAAAGTGACCCCACACATGAATGGTCTCAGGATGCGCTACTGTTGGCATGACACAGGACTCATGGTAGCGCTCACTCTTCCATCTGGCAATCATTTTCCAGTTGTCCCAAACAGTCTGGCAAACATTACAGGGAATGGAAGTGCATCCTGGCAATAAGCAATAACAGCATTCGTCTAGTAACACTTGGAGAACGCTCCCAATGACCGTCCGGCTGTTTGTGAGCTCACGGAAGATGAACATGCAGGTCCATTCATGGTTGAGGCACTGACGTTGTGCAGATCTCAATCGCGGGGGGAATCCACCAACACGCAGGCGACAAATGAACGTGGTAACAAATTCATTTTGACATTTTTAGTACATTTTTAGTAATTTCTTACCATGCTTGCAAAATATCTGAATGACAGTCACCAGTAACAAGCCGCAAGCTGCTGAGATCCACAAGGCTTTAGGCACATAGGCATCAACTGCAAGCAAAGACAGTCTGTTAGTAATGTAGTATCCGTCTGTAGTCTGCAAGATAAACCCCCTCGGAATCAGCAGAGACATGTGAGATATTGGTGGCCGGACTAGATGATTTTCCAAAGGGTGTTCAGGTACTTAAAGGGGAACCCGACCCGCCAGGTCCCTTCTGCTGCCTTGGCTGCGGGTAGCATCGTACAGTGACAGATACGTGATTTCAATGGTCTGTCATGAAGCAATGAAGTGCGCCGCTGAAGAGGACTCTAGTAATACTCATGGACATATTCACGCCCAACCACCGTCTCCCGCCCTCCAGCTGCTGATGGACAGTTCTCTCCATATTACTGTGCCTCAGGAGGGACCTGTCAATCAGCATCTGGATGGTGGGCAGAGCTTGAATATATGAATGACAATGGCTATCACTGAATCTCCCTCTGGCCGTGCACTGTTTCAAATGGAAGGTTTAAACAGACAGAGCGTAGAAATCAGTCTGTACCCAGGACAGCATAGGGGAGTTGAGAGGGTTCCTTTAAATACTGAAGGCCTATACTTAGAATAGGTCATCAATTTCATATTGGTCGAAGGTTCAACTCCTCATGCCTTCCTTTATCAGCTGTTTGAAGGCGCATCGGCACTCAGGCAAGTGTTGTGGCCTCTTCATTGTATACCAGGTGCAGCACTGTACATTGTATAGTGGCTGTGCTTGGTATTGCACACTTGAATGGGATTAAGCTAGAGAGAGGCCATGTGCCTAATGAACGTGATGATCACAGGCCAATGAAGAGGCCATGGCACTTGCCTGAGCACCGCAGCTCTTTCAACCAACTGATCGGCAGGGGTCCTGAGAGCTGGCCTCCCACCAGTCTGATTCTGATGATCCTAACGATGGGCCAACTGTATTGAGAGTCCAGAAGACCCCTTATAGTTTATTAAAGTATCCAGTAAGTTACTGTGTTGATCCGTGATAGATTCTGTATTTACCACTATAAAACTGTAGTAACCTTACCCAGAAACGTCAGCCTCTCGGTTGTACCCTCCGGGATGGTAGAATGGTGGACGGTGCAGGTGTAGTCAATGTTACTGTCCTGATATGTCACATTGGTCCGATAAATGGCCTCCAGGGAATAGGTGCCGTTAGAGTTCTTCCATTTATTGATTTTGCATCCTAGCAGCTCTCCGTCTCTCTTCATGGAGAGGTTGAGGTCATCGGGATAAAACCCGGACACCAGGCAGATCAACGAGGAATTCTTTTGGCCTTTGCTTGAGAGGTAGAAGAAGACCTCCGGCTGAACTGTAAGACAGTGCGATAGAAATGTGTTGTGCTGATAGGTGCAGGTAAGACATTGGATTAGAGGTAATGGAATTAGGATGAATCCTGCTCGGGTTCCCACTGAAATGTAATAGACCATCCAACGGACGGCGTCCATGAGAATAAGCCTTTAGGCCGCCTTCACACAAGCAGTTAGCACTGCAGCATTTACAGTACAGGCCATGTGGAGGACAGGATAGAAATCTCCTTTACACGGAATGGCAATATTCCATGGTGGGCTCTACATCTACAGTCCGTCTGCTCATCCTGCTGGATGATCATGTGCCGCCAGTCCTTGAAGTAGAAGGGTTGAATTCCGCAATTAAAAAGCTGCCAAATCCGTACCATTTAAGTGTGTATTTGGCCACTGTGGATTTCTTGGGAGATTTCCGCGGACATTAACTACCATCAAGGAATGCGGCAGCGATTCCGGCCTATGTGACGGTATCCTCAGGGTGTTCACACTTGGGACAGACTCATTACAGAAAGTTCTCTGAGGCCGGCTTCAACATCGCACTATGGGGTGCAAGGTCTCCCATTGAAAACAATGCGAGAAACTTTGTGATCCTCCGGCATGTCTGATTGCTTCTTCCCTGAAGTGAGTAAGGCTCTTTAGATATCAAAGCGCCTCGCATCCTTAGGGAAGCCACATGTTGGCGAGCGCGATATAGGGCGGGATTTACGGCCCCATATCACCCTCGCCAGTGTGAACTTGGCCTTACTCTTCCTTTCATCTAAGGTTTGCAAAAATTCACTTTGTGTTCACCGCCTCATTTAGATGCAAGGAATTGATTTCCAGAATTGTTTTCTGCAACAGATCTGTGAATTTAGTGAACATTCGCTAAGCCCGTTTTACAAGGTGCATTTTCCAGCAGAATTTGCGCCAATTCCACATCGAACACGCATCCTGTTCATTTGAGCAGGAAACCAATTAGTGACTTGTCACCGTTGGTCTGGATTTCGAGTGGAATCCACATCTGGATGGCCGCACATGTGTAAGCCGCAGTGACTGAGGAAAATCCATGTGCAGATCCACAGCGGCGGTAATGTAGATCCACAGCAGAACTCTGCAGAGAGCCAGCCATGATACAACCACTCCTGAGATATGTGACCGCTCTGGCCAATCACAAGCTCACTTTGGCTTGACGTCAGTATGTCAGCTGGGAGTGAAGACCATTGGGGGACTTGAAGCAGTGAGTGAGGAAGGGGGGGGGGGGGGAGGGTAAGGTGACTGTGGCTTTTTTTAATCCTTTTATTGCATTTTTGGAAGGTTTTGTCCTTGGATGACCCCTTTTAGGTCACAGAACGACTGAATTGTCAGCTATTTATTCCAAGGTGCAGTGAACAAGGCTTTAAAAATTCAGTACCTTAGAAGTTCAAAAGTGACTTGATGTATTTAGAAGATGTACAGCGACCTTATCCAGGTCCCCCTTATAGGATAGCAGTTTAGAAATCATTACACCTGGAACTTCTATGGTTGTGATCAGCAAAGTTTTTGGCACCTTTCACCTTGGATTGGGCCGTACGATGCAGATGTTGATGCAGAATTGAAAATTATTACAATCTGCCTGCAATTCCACATCAAAATCCAGAGTTAGACCTGCAGATTTTGATGTGAAACCCTGCAGTTTTGGATTTGGCTGCGTCCTGTGCAGTAATTCCATCCCATGTAAAAAGTCTCTAACAGAATGGGTTGGATGTGGGGGATTTTAGTGAGTTTTGGCTTAGGTAACATTATAACTGGTGAGTTTATTCTGCAATTACATTAGTATTATTCAGTGGTTTCATCCAAAGATACCCAACAAAGAAATGGGGTCTTACCTCCGAAGGTGAGCTGGAAAGTGTTCTTGAGTGGAGGAAGTACGTTCTGCACGACTTGACAGGTATAGTGAGCCTTGTCGTCCCCCAGGACAGGGGTAAAGCAGAAGGAACTGTGAGCCCTAAAGCCTTGCCCATTGCTGCCCTCTACCAGGTGCGGGGTGGAGGTGCTGAGCTCCTCGCCGTCCCTCAGCCACTTGAACATGGCGTCCGGAGATGACAGGTTATTTGCTGAGCAGCGCAGCTCGTTAGACTTGTTCATAGTGACTATGGTTCCTTCAAGGGTTATATACCGATATTCTGGAGAGGAGAGAACATGTAGATTTAGGAAGTAACGATCATATATAATGGGGAAGACATGACTGTGCTGGAAGTAAAGGACATCTGCCCGTGGCCCTACAGATGCAGCAAAGCTTAAAGGGGTTTTGCCAGCAAACACTATTGAGGATCTATGCTCAAGGATAGTTCATCAGTAGTTAATTGCCATGATCATCTGGCCTGTCGCCGGTGCCACGGGGCTGAATACCATCATAGGGTTGGGATTGGAAGGGCTATAGCTTCACTCATATTGAAATCAATGGGAGCCGAAGCTGGCTATTACACTTGTGGCACTTCTGTCTCTATCCCAGGGTTGTACTTGGAAGTGTAATAGAAGGCTTCAGCTCCCATTGATTTCACTGTAACGGAAGTTAGCTATGTCACTTCCTCTCCCGACCCCATGATGATGTCTGGCCCCCTACACTGACAGAAGGCAAGGTGATCAGCTGATCGCCGGAGATCCCTAGCGGTGGGTTCCCAGCAATTAACTATTGATGAACTATCCTGAGGATAAGTCATCAATGGTTTTTGCCTGAATAAAACCCTTTAGCTTAACTGTGATAACTTCCTGCAACAATTATTCCATCTTAACACAAAGGCCATTGGAAAGCTATTGAAAGAGCAAATAGTCTGCGGCACAGAATTTTTTTCCAATGTGTTAAGTTAAACTTTGCTACATTTGTATTAAACCAGTAACACGGCAGGGACTCTGACAAGGAAGGCAGGCTATACATACCTCACTGCTCAGCCTCGGGAACCCCAAAATCTGGTTTTCAAACTGCCGCATGTTGTATGTAAATGGCGCTGGAGTGATCTGATGAGTGGGTCATTGCTGGAGAGTGGTCCTAGGCTCTCTGCCGTATGCCATTGCCAACCGCTCCCCGTGGCTCTTGATTGACTGCTAGCGCCATACTTGAACTGTCAATCAAGAGCCAGATGAGCAGTCGCTAATTGTAGAGCGCCCCTCGCTACTACCCAGCAGTGTTCTGCCCATTGGACCTTCTGACGTTACTTACATGCGATGTGCAGCTGTCTTTCAGGTCCCCTCAGGCAGCTGAGCAGCGGAGGAGATATGCCGTCCACCATGTCAGTGTCCCTGCCGTGGTTTATAGCCGTAGGGACGCCGGCAGATGTCCTGTAAACAAGAGTTATAGGAAGACTGTCCCTTCCAATGTAGTCACCAGACCCGTAAATAGAACAGGCGGATATTTGCCCGTCGCTCGAGGTCTGATTACAAAGCAGAAAAGTGCATTTACATCTCATGAGCATCTATTAACAATTCAAATAAACCAAGACAAAACTTGTGAAGCACATATCAGCGGTAAGCTGCAGGAACCATACATGTAGGACCAAGGATCAGCCAAGCCTTCCCACACCACCAGTAGGTGGGCTATATACCAATCCAAGCATTGATTAATAAATCATTACTCCCTCTAGTGGCCATTTAGGTAACTAACTGGAGATGGAGATCAGATGTAGAGCTGTCAGAAATGCGTCTACTCTGCATATCTTTTTTCTTTCTTCTGATAACTTCTGTAAATGCACATTTTCTATCCCCATGCCTGCTCTGTTTGGGTGTTTGCAGGGGGGATTCTTACTGGTGGTCGCCCTAGTGCTGTTTTTGCTAAAGTGAAAAACTTCACCTGCCTCCTTCCTTCACCTGCTTCACTCCTTCACCTGCCTCCCTCCTCCACCCACTTCACTCCTTCGCCTGCCTCCTTCCTTCACCTGCCTCCCTCCTTCACCTGCTTCCCTCCTTCACCTGCTTCCCTCCTTCACCTGCTTCCCTCCTTCACCTGCCTCCCTCCTTCACCTGCCTTCCTCCTTCACCTGCTTCACTCCTTCACCTGCCTCCCTCCTTCGTCTGCTTCACTCCTTCGCCTGCTTCACTCCTTCACCTGCTTCACTCCTTCACCTGCCTCCCTACTTCACCTGCCATCCTCCTTTACCTGCCTCCCTCCTTCACCCGCTTCACTCCTTCACCCACTTCACTCCTTCACCTGCCTCCCTCCTTCACCTCCTCTCTTCTGCACCACCTCTCTCCTTCACCCACCTCCCTCCATCACCTGCCTCCCTCCTTCACCTGCCTCCCTCCTTCACCTGCCTCCCTCCTTCACCTGCCTCCCTCCTTCACCTCCTCACTCCTTCACCTGCCTCACTCCTTCACCTGCCTCACTCCTTCACCTGCCTCCTTCCTTCACCTGCCTCCTTCCTTCACCTGCCTCCCTCCTGCACCACCTCTCTCCTTCACGCGCATCCCTCTTTCACCTCCTCTCTCCTTCACCTGCCTCCTTGTGTCTGACCATGGAAACTCCCAGCCATCCTAAGAGCTCTTTCTCACAGGTGTTGTGATTTTTGTCCGCCCGCATCGTGGCCAAAAATCGCATGAACCAGAGAAAGCCGCGACCAAGTCGAGGCTAAATTTCCCATTTTCTCGCCCATTCAGATGGCCTGGCTGGAATTCTGTCGGCTTGGGAGAGAGACTTTTTGCGCTGCTAAAGTCTCTCCCTCTCCCTTTGCCAGTTGATTGCAGCAATAGAAGCTCCCATAGAAGCCTATTGAAGCTGCCGGCAAAGAGAGGGTGGGGGGAATTTAGCAGCACTTGCCCGACTAAATTCCCTCCCCCTCCCTCCCCAGCCTATAGGAGCTGCCGGCAAGGGGAGGTGGAGGGACTTTAGCAGTGCAAGCCGCTGCTAAAGTCCCTCTCACTTCCATCCCCCTCACCTTTTCTGACGGCTCCCACGGGAGTCTATGGGAACCACCAAGCTACATACTCTAGCAAAAAGATAGGGCAAGTGCTATCTTTTCCGGCCGTCCAATTTTACGCGCTGGAAAATCGCCCATCTGAATGGATGCATTGGAATCCATCGCTCCAGATGGTTGGGATATTTAGCCGGCGTTCTATCATGGCAAAATAGCCGCAATAAAACGGTTGTGTAAAAGAGGCCTAAGAGTGGAGCAGCCCGACTGCCCATGTGAATGGAGCGATTGTGAATATGCCCAACCACCGCCACCTCATTACCTTCCATGGGACGGGCGGAGATCGATGTGCTCAGCAATCTCCCTCCATCCCATAGAAGTGATTGGAGTGGCAATCACATATGTGCGTTGCTGCTCCATTCATATGAGGCATTTAGGGGTGCTGCTCTCGGGATTGCTGGAGGTTCCAGTGGTCGGACATTTATCCTCCCTCCTGTGGCAAGGGGATACGTTTCTTTACTGAGAATGCCCCTCTAAACCAAGCAAGGTCCGCAGCATGAAGCCAGCACATGATTCCAGCGGTTAATAATCCTGCAGACTACAGAATACCATTACGCTACGGCTACATAGCCACTTTGGCAACCAGTTGACTTTTTTGCTACTGTAATGTTGAGATTGTGCAACTTGTGACTCCATTGAGTTCAACAGGATGTCACAGTGATACAAAGTTACCATGTAGCCCAATCCTATGGGTACTGAATGTAATGTACACACTGCAAAGACTCAGAGGCTAGACGCCCTATCCTACGGGCACACACTGCAGAGACTCAGACTAGTCGCCTTATCCTACGGGCACACACTGCAGAGACTCAGAGGCGAGTCACCCTATCCTATAGATACACACTGCAGAGACTCAGAGGCTAGCCGCCCTATTCTATGGGCACACACTGCAGGGACTCAGAGGCTAGTCGCCATATCCTACGGGCACACACTGCGGAGACTCAGAGGCTAGTCACCCTATCCTATGGGCACACACTGCGGAGACTCAGACTAATTGCCCTATCCTATGGGCACACACTGCAGAGACTCAGAGGCGAGTCACCCTATACTATAGATACACACTGCAGAGACTCAGAGGCTAGTCACCCTATCCTACAGGCACACAATGCTGAGACTTAGAAGCTAGTCGCCCTATCCTATGGGCACACATTGCAGAGACTCAGAGGCTAGTCGCCCTATCCTACGGGAACACTCTGCAGAGATTCAGAGGCTAGTCACCCTATCCTACGGGAACACTCTGCAGAGATTCAGAGGCTAGTCGCCCTATCCTATGGACACACACTGCAGAGACTTAGAGGCTAGTTGCTCAATACTACGGGCACACACTGCAGAGACTCAAAGGCTAACCGCCCTATCCTACGGGCACACACTGCAGAGACTGAGGCTAGTCGCCCTATCCTACAGACACACACTGCAGAGACTCAGAGGCTAGTCACCCTATCCTACGGGCACACACTGCACAGACTCAGAGGCTAGTCGTCCTATCCTACAGTCACGCACTGCAGAGACTCAGAGGCTAGTCGCCCTATCCTACGGGCACAAACTGCACAGACTCAGAGGCTAGTCGCCCTATCCTATGGGCACACACTGCAGAGACTCGGAGGCTAGTCGTCCTATCCTATGGTCACGCACTGCACAGACTCAGAGGCTAGTCGCCCTATCCTACGGCCACACACTGCAGAGACTCAGAGGCTAGTCGCTCTATTCTACGGGCACACACAGAGGCTAGTCGCATCACGTCGTTAATGTTCTCTAGCATATACGTTAACTGTATGTGAAAAAAATGGACATTATATACCGATTTGTGCTATTTCTACTAATTTACAGTATAACATTTAGCATATTATTTATTGTATACCGCCCTTACATTTTTTCCTTTCTTTTTCGCTCCCATTTCTGTCCCTCGCACTCTTATTCTTTATATCCACCTAATTCAGTTGTACTATTGCCATTGTTCTCACTGCAGTTGTACTAAGAGGCTTTGCACCTCAAAACGTGTCCTTACTGCTGGCAGACATTACACTAATTTCTCGTGGATGTATCTATCTTCAGCTGCTGAGACGATCTGGGAAGCCCAGCCCTCAAGTGAGCACTGCAGTCCCTTCATTGGAGCGATCCACAGGGGTCTCAGCACCCGGACCCCCACTGATCAAAACCTTTAACATGTTGCTCTAACATGTCGAAATTTTTCTAAAAGTGCAGTTACTCTTTAATGAAAACCTCTTTCGCATGTGCCCAGCAGAGTGTGACTTTCCATAGAGGTAACCCGCCGAACACTTACCTGTAACCACCAGATTGATGCTCTGTATCACCTGCTCCGATCCCAGCCGGATACTACAGGTGTACTGGCCGGCGTCCTCCTGTGTGACATTAGGTAGAGATAGTGAGGCGTCTCCCCTTGCCAACTGTTCTTCAGAGATATGGGCGCCGGGTCTGAAAGCGGTGATTCTGTCCACGTACGATAAGACCTTCTTCCCTTCATGCTTCCAGAACACGTGGACCTGGGCAGGGTCCACCGGGGCCACACTCAGAGAGAACAGACACTGCAGGACGGCCGTCGTCCCCGTCTCAGAAGCAACAGGAGCCGGCGAGGTGGGGACCTGTAGCTGCGCACCTGTAAAATAGAAGAGACCGCTTGTTGTAAGAACCACTGGAGGAGATTACAAGCACAGCGGGTGGTGAGACTAGGCGGAAATAACTCTGTAAAGGTTTTGTACATCCAAGTGATTCTGACATTGTTTTTTCGCCACATGTTGTACTTCATTTAGGTAAAAATAGACAGATAGAACTTGTGTGTATTTATTAAGTGCCAAAATTGGGAATATTTTGATTTTTTTTTTTACTTTTTAATATTTGCAAAGATACTGTACAAATTTAAACAGATTTCCATCTGTTTACTTTATTCTGGAAGCACATTTGAAAAACTTTAGTTTTTTTTTTAACCCTTTAAAAGACGTACAAATTTAACATTACTTTTCAACATTTTGAGGAACATTTTGTTTTCCTGCACCAAACCAAGATTGTAAAGGCTCATAGGTATAAGAATGATAGATACCCCCACAAATGACCCCATTTTAAAATCTACACCCCTGAATATATTCACTGAGGGGGGTCAGGAGTATTTTTACCCCACAGTTTTTTTTTCAGGCGTTAATGCAATTTAGAGAAGAAGAAATAAAATTTCATATTATATAAGAATATAATCCGTGAGGGGAGATGAAACAAACTTTTTTTCTTCTTCTATGCATGTCGGGCGCACTTGCACAGAAGACGATTTAAGGTCCTGGAAGGAGCATATAGCCGTGGGACATCGCGGTGGACAAGGGTGAGTATTTTCACCTCCTCTCATGTATCCGATCCATGAGGGGAGGTGAAATTTTAACTTTATTTTACTTTTTAAAAACTTTTCCATGGTCACGGGCCCGGGGACCGGTCACCGCGCTCCCCGGTGACATCTCCTGCCTCTGGGCTACCTTCAGTAGCCGGGAACTAGGAAATTTCAAATGTCCCACAACGATCCGGTCTTCTGCGCATGCCTCGACATTTCTTGTTTGGTGCACATAAGAAGACGGCAGAAGGTCCTTTTCGGACCAGATCATCGCGGAGGACGGGGGTGAGTAGTTTCAGCACCCCTCATGGATGCGATCCATGAGGGGAGCTGAAACTATCTTTTTTTCACTTTTTATTCACTTTCATGCAATTGGCGCTATCCATTCGATAACTCTGATTGTATGACGAGGAGTCGGATTTCCCGGCCCCCCATGACATTTTCATGTTGTCGGCTACCTCTGTCAGCAGTCAGCATGGAGCCGTCACATCCACAGCCCACGTGGCTTTAATCCTCAGAGGAAGCATTTTTTTTTACGTCCCTGAGGATTATAGCCCACTTAGCCAGGACTTAAAAAAGCAATGGGGCCGTCACTAAGGGGTTAATATAGGATCTTCTGTGGCCAACAGCTGGCACACCTGCTGATTAGCTGTTTCCCGTTACTATTACATACCAGAAGTAGCACAGCGCTGTACACCGAGCAGCAGCCTGGAATGGTAGAGAGTCTGCAGTACCAATCCAGGCTGCTGCCTGGTGTGCAGCGATGTGGAGAGTACACTGAGAATGGTGTGGTTGAGGCAAACAACTTGTCACCAAAAGGGGTCAGAGGAGGATGTCAGGAATTGGTCTGACCAACAGGCGCTGCACAGTTAAGAGCAACTGAATACAAGCTGGTGCTCCAACTAATGTTACAGGGGGTCTACAGACTACACATCCAGACTTGTGGTTGTAGGAGTTGCTACAGAAGAGGCGCTGCACAGCCACAATACAACGCTGGTGCTCCAACTAATGAGTCTGAACACAAGAGTGGATGACCCCTTACATATCAGAAACTACAAGAAGCTTCTTGTCCGCAGGGGACAATACTCCAACAGATCGATTCCAGCACTTAGTGGAACCTATGCCATGACGAATTACTGCAGTTCTGAAGGTCAAATGAGGTCAAACATGCTACTAGACGGGGGGTCTCTAATAAAGTGGCCATTCAGGGTAAACTATCCTTACTATTACTAAAAAATAGTAAAGATATTAAAAATATACATAGTGACGTCCCATCCTCCGACCTGGGCTTTAAATACGAGAGAGTATGTGAACTGTATGGGGGATTTCAGCATTTTGTGTAGCGGTGTGATAAGTGGGATTACGTTTTATTTTAAGGTAACATAACAAGTTAGGCTGCACATGGACGGATTTGCATATCAGAATCCGGAGCGGGCGTCCACCTCCGAATTAGGCAGCTAATACCATCCATAGCATACTATGTAAAAGCATGCGCTATAGGCGCGTGAAAAGATTGCGTCTATTACAAACAATGGTTTCCTATAGAAGCCTTTTAGATGCGCTAAATCCTCGCACCTAACAAAGATAGAACATGCGACTGCAAGGTCGCATCTAAGGTCCGCGGTGCGTGAAAAGATGGGACCTGACCTGCCTGGTGCGTGCTGCGCAAGAGTTTCCATAGACTTCTATGGGAGCTGGATAACACGCACCACGCAGCTCCCAATTGTGTGAACGGGCAATTTCACTGTTCATTAAAATAGCTGGAAATCACCCGTTCACGCGATCTTTAGCGCAGTATGGCCGCGATCTTTTCACAGCGCTCGTCTGAACGAGGCCGTAGGTTATATTTACACAGCGTGATATCGGTCTGAGAAACTCTGATTGATCTCATGATTGCAAACCGGCCATTTTCCCCGCCATTGCAATAAAAATGTATCACATTTCTGCACGTTGTTTTCACTCGCGTGTTTCATGTGTGCGAATATCGCATGGTATTTCAGTAGGAAAAAAAAATCCCATCAGCATGCGAGTGTCATGCGATTTTTTTTTTTTTTACTCCCATATGAAATAATGGGCCATATCACCCAAATAATTGGGTGCGCTGCAATTCTTGTGTCTTGCAGCATCGCTGCTGGAACGAAATCACCATATAAATAGACCATCACAAATAGAAGTTGTATGTCTGTGCGAGTTCAGTGCATCTCACAGCACACATTAATGTGGCCTAGGGCCTCGTTCACGAGGGCAACAGCGTTTTTGCCGCCAGAAAATCGCGGTAAAATCGCGTCTTTGTTCCCATGTTTTTTTTTTTTTAAATAATATCGCGGCCGCTTGTGATAAAGAGGGCTTTCCAATATTAAAGACACATCACATGAAAATTGCGATGCGATGCTTAAAAAGAGAAGGCTCCATAGTAGAAATGAGCGAGTATACTCACTAAAGGCAATCGCTCGAGCGAGCATTGCCTTTAGCGAGTACCTGCCCGCTCGAGACAAAAGGTTCGGGCAGGGAGCTGCGGGGGAGAGCGGGGAGGAATGGAGGGGAGATCTCTCTCTCCCTCTCTGCCCCCCGCTCCCTCCTGCTAACGGCCGCTACTCACTGCTCCCTCGCCCCGGCACCCGAACCTGCAGTCTCGAGCGGGCAGGTACTTGCTAAAGGCAATGCTCGCTCATCTCTACTCCATAGGGAAACATGGGCTAAAATAAATAAATAAATCGAAAATCTCAGCAAGATCGAGCACAGTGTGATTTTTTTCTCCCAGCATAGCATCAAAACATCGCTAATTCGAAAGAAGCCGTTGAAAAGCCCGCGTTTCAGAAACATGCATTTTATAGCACTGTCGCCGGAAAATCGTGCGATTTTGTAGCCCGTGTGAAATCAGCACACGGCACAGCCAGACTCCGCATCGGAATCAGCAGCGTCTGCGCGTACCTGTCTTGCTTTCTCTTCCTCTGCACTGCGGATGGTCCGCCGTTGGACATGCACAGTACTTTTTTTTTTCAAACTCCTGCTTTTCCCGTGATGACGCAGAATCCACGACCTTTCTGCAATGTCAATTGTGAAAGGGCCATGGGTCAGATGGCTTCCAGTGACTTGGAAGCCACCCGCGCAAAAATAGAGCATGCTGCGATTTGTCCTCAATTGCTTTCTGCTCGTATGCAGAAGGAATTGCTTTTCAATAGCACGCAATGGCGGTATTTTCTGCGGTATCCGGAGGCAAACGCCTGCTCTGGATTCTGCAATACAAATCCGCCCGTGTTCAGCTGCCTAGGGATGCTTGCTCTACAGTCTTGTATAGACTAAAGTCTATGAAGGTAGTGGTGCCTGCAGCAGGTGTGCGGACCGATGCATGCAGGCGGATGGGACAGCCACATTGTAACAAGTCTGCTGAGTGTGAAGACATTGTGACAACAGATCAGAGGTGTCGTTACAAAGTATCCAGCTGTGTTTGTGAATAATCAGCTGTGATGATGATACACCAAGCCAAGCTCAGTCCAGGTATATAGTCAAGGTCTTCATACTCTCCCAATACACCTGTGACACAACACACATATGGCGAGGCTATGGAAGCCCAGCCGCAGGCTCCACAGATGTATATGCATTGTGTGGGCAGAGATGCTGCTGACACTCCGCATGCAAAGCATCACAAGGACAAACGGAGAAATCTGCATCGCCCGCCGCTGTCTGGAGAATGGACGCCGTCAGCCTGCAGTATCAGTAATGCCATACTCACACACAACTGTCCCCAGCAGGATCAGGAGCAGGGAGGACATGGCAGGAGGAAGGAGCAGGGCCTCTCAGATCTACTATTGTCAGTCACATCACAGTTACATTGTCTCCTCCTACATATGATAATGTGCCTGCTGCAGGAATGCAGCCCCCATGTAGTAGGCATGCAGAGGATGCTGATGAGAGCAGATGGCACAGCGTCGTGATCGTGCCCTCATGTATGTGCCAGGCTGCTGTTCTCTGTGGATGTCAGTGGGAAAAGGAAAAATAGGGAACTTTGTGATTCATTTTAAGAACGTATTAAACGCGTCTCGTGGACGGCTGTTGCTGCGCGAGTCTGTGTGATGCTCAGCCTGGCACGCTCCATGCCCGCTCTTCTGCATTCAGCGCTCTGCTCCCCCGTACATTTTTTTTACTCCGCAACTAATCTAAAGGGATTGGAAATGTGATGACACGGCTGCTTGCAGGCAGATGTAATGTGAACGCTTTCTAGCGCCATATTACGGCTGCACTACCTGATCCTGCTGCAGTTTCTACTGAGATGAGCATGGAGAAAGAACCGTGCCGCTCGCAGCGTGTATGAGGCATTCATCAAGCATATAGATATTCTAATATTAGTGTGGGTCACAGATTTTGGTGCAGATCAGCAGATTTCACCCCTTTTGTTTTCATTCAATTAATGGGGTGAAATCAGCTGCAGATCTGCACCCAAATCTGCCTTCAGACTTGCGAGAAAATGGCGCTATGTTTGAGCGATGCGAGAGTGAGTGAAAATGTGAGTTTATGAAAAGATGGGGAGTGGAAAAAAAAAATCGCTGCTTGCCCAAGCTTTCTGCGTTTTGTTTTTTTTCTTCTTTATCTCCTATGTTTCCCTATGGAGCCTCCTTTTTATCGCATCGCAAAACACAATCTTGCGATTTTCGTGCGATGCGTTTTTAACATTAGAAAGTCGTATTGTCTATTGCGAGAAAATCACAAGTGGTGAGAAAAAGCATCGCTGACACTCAGACATCTTATAAGCAAAATTGCTATTTTGCTGCGATTGTCTTACAGCTTCCCAAATCGCGGCACGTCCTATCTTGCATTTGCTCTCGCATTGCATCTCCCATTGTTTTCAATGGGGCTGGTAGCAGCATCGCACCACATGCTGGGTGCACGCGGTGCGATGCGAGGTTTCCGTGATCCTCCATTATAGCTGTCAGCCGCGGTGGAGAATCACTTCTTCCCAAAGTGATGGGAGGCGGTTTAGAAACAAAAACGACTTGCATCCTCAGCAAAATTGCATGTTGGTGAGCGCGATATCGGTCCGTAAAATTATCCTTAGCCCGGATTCACACAAATGTATTTGCGTAGCGTTTTGTGCGCGTAATACGCTCTGAATAGAACCTACTGATTTCAGTGGGTTCATCAACATAAGTGTATTTTACGGTTGCATATTATTCACGCAGTATGTTCTATTTCCCTGCGCATGGGAAGAGCACATATCGAACTGATTAACTTAACCGTCTATTATATCTTGTTGTGTGTCATGTGATTATGTTATATATATGGGTTTGCCAGGTGCAGTGCATGGGGGAGAGAATTTTTTTTAAAGAATGGAAGAAGCTGAGCAATACCCATTCTGCTTGGCCTGGGCCTACCCTAGCGAGGATGTGCCGATGCTCCCACTAACGCACTGAGAGAGAGAGCGGAAAGCACCTGAAGCATGAGTGTTGACCAGTAGAGCGCAGGAGGGAAAGAGAGCCTCCGGGAGCGGGATCACACAGATAACTGGTACTGTGGATTGTCCAGATTGCCCTGAGAGATCCTCCCTGTCATACCCTCTTCCCGAAGTATAACTTGTGCTGAACTACTGTTATTTTTTGAAACATTGTTGAAGTTAAAGTAAACGGACATTATCCCTGTGTGTCGACTATTTATTACAACTCCAGGATTTACCGTAGAGGACGGAATGGTGGCGTCACGAGTGACAAAGAACTTTAAGGTAACTGCTAGTTTCCTTTTCCCTGTGACCTGCCCCAGCAGCAACTTGGTCAGGTCCCAAACTACCTTCAGGAATGGAGATGGTAGAGCCCCGTGACAAGGCCCTAATCTACCCCGCCATCTCCTCGGCCGTGGGCCCGCTCCTTGGATGCTGTGCTTGTTACAGTAACAGTCTCTGTATTGTCTCCTGCTATATATATTCATATTTATTAGAGCGCCCCTTCGTAACACTCCTGGGTATAAACAGATGATGGGAGAGATCTCTGTATTGCCCCCTGATATAGTTATACATAGTGTGAGACACTGAAGGGGTTAATAATGGACGGTCAGTATGTTCCACCTCGATTCAGATGTTATGCCCAGTGGATATGAAGGGAGTCCGTGTCTCACTGTATGGGACACGAGGAAAAACCAGGATGCAATATGATCTCCAGCAAGAGTAGTTGCTGGAGATGTTTTAAAACATGTTTGTGCCTGTTTTTTTTGGAATGGATGGCAGGCTTGGTAGTGGGGCTGTCCATTCCACCCCCTCCACTCCAGGTCTTGTTAGGGGGAGGCGAACTCCCCAGGTGCAGAGGCTGGGTAATTTCCTAGCCCATAAAAGTCTGTAAGATGTAGACAGAAGGGAGGCCGGGTGCAGTTAGGAACGCTGGAAGCTGCAGGTCTAAAGAGATGCCTTATCCCTGACCAAGGGACACACTGGACTTTTGTACAAGTGTGTGTGGTTTTCGTGCGGCTGCAGCAAGCCGTACGTTCAGTTAGGGAAGGACTATGTATAGGAAGTGCTGGGTAAGCAGGATTTTGGTTTATGCCTGAAGTTACGGCTGTATGTTTATTTTTTATGCTTTCTAATAAACGCAGGCCAAGCCTGTATGGACTTTATCTACTGTTGTGGTCTCTGACTGCAACCTTGCGCTCTACCTGAGCTGACTCTCCCACATATGGTGCTTCGGAGCAGGCAGTGAGCAAATGCAGTCTTATAGAGACATACCCAAGAAAGGACTGTCATATTGTGCTGACACTGCATGTCCTGGGTGAAAGTGACAGGTGACCTGCATAAGAAGGCCGCTACCATGGAGGGCCTGGTCAGACAGATCGTGCAGGCCAATCTGCAGCAACAGGAAACCAATCGCCTACTGATAGATCAAGTGACTGCACTGCGAGAGGCGGTGGCTATGCAGTGCACTGCGACTGCTGAGGGGCCGAACGCAAACCTGCAAGGGGCCCATGGTGTGCAACCATCTGTGAGGGCCACAGTGCAAGACTCGCTAAAAAAGATGACTCCTACAGATGATGTGGAATCCTACCTCAGCATCTTTGAGAGGGTAGCAGAGCGGGAAAGGTTGCCTATGGACCTGTGGGTGGATGTCATGGTGCCTTTCCTGACAGGTGAACCCCAAAAGGCCTATTATGACCTGAGCGAGGTGAACTCCCGTGACTACGCCAAGCTAAAGGCGGAGATCTTGGCTTGTCTGAGCGTTACCATGCAGGTGCACGCAGGCCGGGTCAACACCTGGACTTTTTTTCTGAGAGCCTACCACCACGGTCCCAGATGCATGACCTTATCCACCTGGTGACAAAATGGCTACAACCAGAGGAGTGCACTCTGGCGCAGCTGACCATGCTGGACAAGTTCAACTGCTCCTTGCCAGCTAGGATACAGCGCTGGTTGGACAAGCGGGACCTACCGACGCAGACCAGCTGGTGAATCTGGTAGAGAGATATTGTGCCACCAAGGATCTGCTACAGTTCTCTTCCAGCCAGGGCATTGCCAGGGAGCCCAAGTCAAACAAGGGAGCAGGTAAGACTGCTCTGATTACTTCTGGCGGGAGGTGTGAGGTAAAGGGAGCAGGCTCAGAGGCAGAGCCAGTGGCTGGGCCTCCACGGGGGTCATGTGACAGAGGTCCAAGCCACATACAGTGCTGGAGGTGCCATGAGTGGGGCCACATAGCAGCCCACTGTCCCCTTACCACCGAGGCCATGGACTGCAGCACCTCCAGACGTGTGTCCCTATATGCACACCCCGTTCTGGCCGAAGAGACTATGGCCAAAACTGAGCCACAGGTGTACACTGTGTGCATTGGGGGGTCATCCCGTACCGGCTTTGCTGGACTCTGGAAGCCTGGTAACACTAGTACATGGAGCTCTGGTCAGGTCAGGGGCATACACTGGATGGAAAGTTGGGGTGCTTTGCATCCACAGGGACACTCAGGAGTACTCATGAAGTGGGGGTGGTTCCAGCGCTAATACATAAAGTGATACTCGGAATGGACTTTCCATTATTTTGGGACTTGTGGAGGGGTAAAAACAATGGGTCTTCGAAAAATGTACATGTTGATGCTAATAATGTGTGGCAGGAGGCAACCCCAGAACCGTGTAACCCAGACGCCAAGGTACCAGCTGTAGGGGTGACCACAGGTGACAAAAGACAATTTTCCCCTAGCTGTGGTAGCTGGTGACGCAGAGAGTCAGGAAGAAGTTCCTGCCATGCCTGAACTGGAAATGTCGCGTGAGAACTTTGGCACTGCTCAACTCCGGGATCCCACCTTGTTAAGGGCCCGGGAAAATGTGAAAGTTATTAACGGTGTACCTCAAACCCCCGGGGCGAATGGGGAATACTCGTACATAGCGGTTGACAATGACTTACTGTACCGGGTAGATAAGATACGCGTGGAGGAGCTGGAACAGCTAGTTGTATCCCAACCATACCACCGTGTAGTTCTAGACCTGGCCCATAAACATGTGCTAGGTGGTCACCTGGGCTCTGAAAAGACCCGAGAGTGGGTATTACAAAGGTTCTATTGGCCAGGTGTACATGAGGATGTTAAAAAATACTGTGGCTCGTGTCCGGTGTGTCAGCTTACTGCCTCCATGTCTCACTTTAGGAGCCCTTTGGTACCTCTACCAGTTATAGAGGTCCCTTTTGACAAGATCGCCATGGACCTAGTTGGCCTGGTAGTGAAGTCCAGTAGGGGGCATCAGCATATACTAGTTGTGTTGGAATACGCCTCGCGGTATCCTGAAGTGGTACCCCTAAGAAACACCTCCTCCAAGCTCATTGCCATGGAGCTGTACCATATGTTTTCCCGCACATGTATACTCAAGGAAATCCTCACAGACCAGGGGACTCCATTCATGTCCAAGGTCATGAAGGTGATGTGTAGGCTACTAAAAATTAAACAGCTGCATACACCCGTGTATCATCCCCAGACTGATGGCCTCGTGGAGAGGTTAAACAAAACTTTGAAGGGCATGTTAAAAAGGGTGGTCCGCAAGGATGGGAAGGATTGGGATTGTCTGTTACCATATTTGATGTTTGCCATCTTTGAGATGCCTCAGTCTTCCACAGGTTTCTCCCCATTTGAGTTGATGTATGGCAGACACCCACGTGGCCTCCTTGACATTGACAAAGTAACCTGGGAGAGTGAACACACCCCTTACAAAAGTGTCATAGAACACATTACTTTGATGCAAGACAGAATAGCAGCGGTTATGCCTATAGTGAAAGAGCACACAGAGCAATCGCAGGAGGCTCAGAGCCGGGTCTGTAACAGATCAGATAAAGTCAAAACCTTTAACCTAGGTGACAGGGTGTTAGTATTGGTGCCCACTGTAGAAAGCAAGTGGCAAGGTCCATATGAGGTAATTGAGGAAGTTGGAGAAGTCAATTACAAAGTGTACCAGCCTGGCTGGAGAAAGCCCGAGCAGGTATACTATGTGAATCTGCTCAAACCCTGGAAAGATAGAGAATCCCTGTCAGCTACGAGTGTGCCGTGTCGAGATGTTTCGGTTAAATCTCTGAGATCCGGCCTTAGCGAGAAAGAAATAGGAGTGCGTATCTCAGAGACCCTGTCTAAGGTACAAAGGCAGGGATCAAAAGAGTTTGTGCACAGAAACTCTGATGTATTTTCAGAAAAAACAGGGAGTACTTCAATCATTAAGCATGACATTCTTACAAAGCCTTAGGTGAGGGTCCGTCAAAAATCGTACAGGGTGCCCGAGCCTCGTAGACAGGCCATATCGGAAGAGGTTAAAAAGATGTTGGACCTTGGGATTATTGAGGAATCAAAGAGTGATTGGTCAAGTCACATTGTCTTGATCCCAAAACCAGATGGCACGCTGAGGTTCTGCAATGACTTCAGAAAGTTGAACGAAGTGTCAAAGTTTGACTCCTACCCGATGCCACGTGTTGATGAGTTGATGGAGAGACTGGGACGTGCTAGGTTTTTACCACGCTAGACTTGACTAAAGAGTATTGGCAGGTGCCGCTCACTGACGAAGCCAAGGAGAAGACCTGCTTTTGTTACCCCCTGAGGGTTTGTTTCAGCATGCCTGTCTTCCTTTTGGGCTACATGGGGAACCTGCCACTTTCCAAAGGTTAATGGATGTGGTCTTAAAACCCCATCGTAGATACGCGTCCGCATATCTGGATGATATTATTATTTTCAGTGAGGATTGGAAAAGTCACTTGCCAAAAGTGCAGGCTGTAATTGACTCCCTAGGGCTGCAGGGTTGACGGCAAACCCTTAAAATTGTGCATTGGGTTTAGAGGAGGCCCGCTATCTGGGGTACGTTATAGGCAGAGGGGTCATAAAGTCTCAGGTGAATAAAGTAGAGGCCATCCAAAACTAGCCCTAGCCAGTGACCAAGAACCAAGCAAGTGAGAGCTTTTCTGGGTATTGTGGGATACTACTGCAGGTTCATCCCTAACTTTGCCACTATTGCAGCACCCCTGACAGATCTAACCAAGGGAGGTAAATCCGTCATGGTAAAGTGGGATGAAGAGGCCGAACAGGCTTTCCAGAAGCTGAAGTCAGTCCTTTGCAGAGAGCCAGTCCTAATTACTCCTGACTTCATCAAAGTGTTTGTAGTTCAGACAGATGCGGGTTTAGGAGCTGTCCTTTCCCAAGAGGTTGGAGGTGAGGAGCTTCCAGTCCTCTATCTGAGTAGGAAGCCTACACCTGCAGAGAAAAATTACAGCATCGTGAAACGTGAGTTTCTGGCGGTAAAGTGGGATCTTGAGTCTCTAAGGTAGTACCTGCTAGGTCATCACTTCAGGTTAGTGACGGACGACTCTCCCCTCACCTGGATGACCCAGGCTAAGGAGCAAAATGCATGGGTGACAAGGTGGTTTCTAACTCTACAGAACTACAAGTTCACCATAGAGCACAGAGCTGGCAAGCTACAGGGGAACGCTGACGCGTTGTCCAGAACCCACAGTTTGGTGGCTAAAGGTGTTCGCCCCCACAGGTTTGAACAGAGGGGCAGGGTATGTGACACACTGAAGGGGTTAATAATGTAATGGACGGTCAGTATGTTCCACCTCGATTCAGATGTTACTTCATTAGTGGATATGAAGGGAGTTCGTGTCTCACTGTATAGGACACAAGGAAAAACCGGGATGCAATATGATCTCCAGCAAGAGTAATTGCTGGAGATGTTTTAAAACATGTTTGGCCTGTTTTTTTTGGAATGGATGGCAGGTTTGGTAGTGGGGCTGTCTATTCCACCCCCTCCACTCCAGGTCTTGTTAGGGGGAGGCAAACTCCCCAGGTGCAAAGACTGGGTAATTTCCTAGCCCATAAAAGTCTGCAAGATGCAGACAGAGGAGAGGCCGGGTGCAGCTAGGAACGCTGGAAGCTGCTGGTCTAAACAGACGTCTTATCACTGACCCAGGGACAAACTGGACTTTTGCACGAGTCTGTATGGTTTTCATGTGACTGCAACAAGCCGTACTCACACTGCAACCCCGCATTCTACCTGAGCTGACTCTCCCATAATAGTTATTAGAGCGCCCCCTTGAAACAGTCCTGGGTATAAACAGATGATGGGAGAGATCTCTGTATTGCCCCCTGATATAGTTATACATAGTTATTAGGTTGCTCCATCTTTTTCTAAACTTAAAGGGGTTGTCTCGCGAAAGCAAGTGGGGTTCAGCACTTCTGTATGGCCATATTAATGCACTTTGTAATATACATTGTGCATTAAATATGTGCCATACAGAAGTTATTCACTTACCTTCCCTGCGCTGGCGTCCCCGTCTCCATGGCTCCGTCTAACTTCAGCGTCTAATCGCCCGATTAGACGCGCTTGCGCAGAAGGGTCTTCTGCCTTCGGCTCGGTTCGGCAGCAGCGGCGTTCTGGCCCCGCCCCTTCTACGCATCATCGCGTAGCTCCGCCCCGTCACGTGTGCCGATTCCAGCCAATCAGGAGTCTGGAATCGGCACACATGATGGGGCGGAGCTACGCGATGGCACGTACAAGGGGGCGGAGCCAGAACGCCGTTGCTGCCGGGCAGACCCGAAGTCAGAAGACCCTTCTGCGCAAACGCGTCTAATCGGGAGATTAGACGCTGAAGTTAGACGGAGCCATGGAGACGGGGACGCCAGGGCAGGAAAGGTAAGTTAATAACTTCTGTATGGCTCATATTTAATGCACGATGTATATTACAAAGTGCATTAATATGGCCATACAGAAGTGTATAACCCCACTTGCTTTCGCGAGACAACCCCTTTAAATGGCCTCAATTTTAATAACATCTCTGGGTTTTGTAGTCTGCCCATTTCATTAATTATAATTAGTTGCCTGTCTTTATACTCACGTCTGATAGCCGTTTTTAACACACCCCATTATTGTGATGGGTGACGAGGTGCGTTAAAAGCGCGAAAACAAGGCAAAATAGAGCAGACAGCCCTCAAAAATTGTGCTGTTAGAAGATGCTGCGTTCGAGCGCAGGTCTGCAGGGCCCCATTGAAATCAATAAAAAATGTTCTACCGCGTTTGAACACCATGGTAATCACTGTAAAAAGTGCATGTGTGAGAGTGGCTTAACCCTGTGAGTTCACCGCTCAGTCACAGCTTTCATCTAGCCACGTCTCCGTTATTCCCACTATGACATAGTTTTCTTCAGACATTATTACTTCCAGTTGGTCTACGTTATTGGTCAGACTTCTGGCATTAGTCATTTATTTATTTTTTATTTTAAGTATATCCCTACTAACTATTCTGCCAGTTCTAACTGTACTAACCCCTCCCACCGCTCCGCCTCTATTTCTATTCCTTAGTCGCAGGTCACTGTCTACACTGTCTTCTCTCCTACCTCTATGGTTGTTCTCTCCCCCCAGTCCTTAGTTTAAATACTCCTCCAACCTTCTAGCCATCTTCTCCCCCAGCACAGATGCACCCTCTCCATGGAGATGCAGCCCATCCCTACAGTAGAGCCTGTAGCCAAAAGCAAAGTCAGACCAGTTCTCCAGGAACCTGAAGCCCTTCTTCATGCACCATCTCTGGAGCCACTGCTTTACTTCCCTAATCTCCCGCAGTCTTTCTAGTGTGGCACGTGGCACAGGTAGTATTTCAGAAAATACAACTTTGGAGGTCTTCGCCCTAAGCTTACATCCTAGTTCCCTGAAATAATTTTTAAAGGAGATGTCCCGAGGCAGCAAGTGGGTCTATACACTTCTGTATGGCCATATTAATGCACTTTGTAATGTACATTGTGCATTAATTATGAGCCATACAGAAGTTATAAAAAGTTTTATACTTACCTGCTCCGTTGCTGGCGTCCTCGTCTCCATGGAGCCGACTAATTTTTGGCCTCCGATGGCCAAATTAGCCGCGCTTGCGCAGTCCGGGTCTTCAGCAGTCTTCTATGGAGCCGCTCGTGCCAGAGAGCGGCTCCGTGTAGCTCCGCCCCGTCACGTGCCGATTCCAGCCAATCAGGAGGCTGGAATCGGCAGTGGACCGCACAGAAGAGCTGCGGTCCACGAAGGTAGAAGATCCCGGCGGCCATCTTCAGCAGGTGAGTATGAAGACGCCGGACCGCCGGGATTCAGGTAAGCGCTGTGCGGGTGGTTTTTTTTAACCCCTGCATCGGGGTTGTCTCGCGCCGAACGGGGGGGGGGGTTAAAAAAAAAAAAAACCCGTTTCGGCGCGGGACATCTCCTTTAAGGCTCTTTCACCACCCTCTAACTTTGTCATTGGTACCAATGTGCACCACGACCGCTGGATCCTCACCAGCCCCTCCCAGTAATCTGTTTACCTGATTCGCGATGTGTCAAACTCGAGCACCAGGAAGACAACATATCGTTCGACAATCCCGGTCTTTGTGTCTGTCCCCTTAATAATTGAGTCTCCTACTACCAGGACCTGTCCAGCCTGCCCTGCGCTCCCCTTCCTTACTGAAGCAGACATATCCCTGGCAGTCCGTGAATATGTCATGCTGCAGCAGTGCTGGCTCTGTAATGGCATCCTCCCCTTTCTGCTAACTTTGTAATCTTGTTGGGGTGTGCCAGTTGAGGACCAGCCTCCCTGATTCTCTTCCCTCTACCCCTCCTTCTAACTGTCCCCCAGCCAGCTGCATGCTCTCCCATTCTACCATCCACCCCCACATCTAACCCAGCGAGTGCCTGCTTAGTAACTAGCAAACTCCTATCCATGATGTGAATGGATCTAATGCGCAACACGTTTCCATACATTTTCCATAGACTGCAATGTTAGCAAAGTATACTTTTTCATACGTTTATTTAGTCGGACGGAAAAGCTTAGGAGGCTACACTTGTCAGTCCCCCCTAAAAAGCACAGAAACGTATGTCTTGTTAAACATAGTCAACATATGCATATTCAACTACATTTAACCCACTATAGCCTGTAGCTCGATTAAACATTATGTTTTAAAACGTTTTTACGAGTGTTTTCCGGGTGACCACATGACAATGTCCACAGGTCCTTATTGATCAAATGTAATTCAAAAGTTCATATTTTTTTACTACATTTCGCACCCTTACATTTATGTATGTTTTTTTGTTGGATCGAAAAAACGATGGAAACGTATATGGGTTTGTTTTTTATATTAGTCAGTATGAAACATGGAAGCATAAAACTGTACGTTTCCATACGTTTATTGTTTCCTTTTTAAAACTCCTTTTATTAAGTTTTTTATAAATAGTACAAAATACAATAAAAACACTTCACAGCATACTGAGGTAAGGCGTGCGAAAATCAGCCTGACTTTCTTGTATAGTCATACACATCTCCATCACTGCATCAAACCGACTTGGACAGGTACATTAGACTGTAGAGAGGCTTGAAGGTGAAAGTAGGTTATATCATGTCCCTCCTGTTATCAGCTCATGTTGCTATGAAATATTAATAAACTTCAACCAACTAACCAACCTTCTGGGCACCAAGGTCACTCCGCCGCTCTCGGCACTCGCTATTATACACGAATATTGGTGTTCTAAAGCAAAATTGAATATTCGTCTGTTATTGGTATGAAGTTTGTATCACAACCTCCAGTATAGTCTATTATCGCTCGTTGGTTATCTTCTCAATCTATCCTTAATTTGCCCAACTGATTTGCGTTATGTAGTTTAAGGCACCATAAAGTATCCTTGAATGACTTTATATATTCTACGATTTTTTTGTGTGGTGAAACATTCAATGAACGCACGCCATTTTTAAAAAAGCCCAAAGCCCATGACTTCACCCTATGTTCCGATTCCAATCTTTCTATATGAGTTGGTGTGTTATGTCTGAGTTTTGGAGTTAGTGGTTGTAGCCGTTGTGTTAATAAGCAACCTTTGCTTATTATAAGAGCAGCCTGGATCAAATATCTTGATTGTATTTCAGCAGGGAGACAATGGAGTATAAAGACCTTGTGTGTTAGTAATCTTACGAGCCAGTATCTTTGAGTTTCGGGACAGTTCCATAAGCTATGGAACATGTTTGTTTTTGGCTTGTTACATTTAGGGCAGGCCAACAGGTGCATTAGGATGTGGTGGGATATTAAAACCATATATGGCCTTATGTATGATTTTCAACTAGGTTTCTCTTGCATACGGCTTTGTGCATTGCTTTCCAGCCATCTGTGACTTCTGACCATTTTTTAAATATTGATGAGCCATCAAATGCCGCTAGAGAGGGAATGTTTTCATGAGGAACAGGTGATTAAAGGTCTAGCAGGTTAGAGATATGTTCTTTATCTATTTGTCCTAAGTTGGGGAGTAGAAACCCTTTCAATTGCGCATAAGAGATGAAGTGTGTGTTTGGGAGCTCAAAGGCTTCTCGGAGTTCTGGGAAAGTTTATAGTCTAGGCTCCCGGGGATGTAATGTATGTTGGATGGTCTCTATGCAAGTGGTTTGCCATTGTGTAAATAATTTGCTTTCCTGACCCTCTTTGAATTCTGGGTGTCTCCATATCTTCATATGCTTTGGAACTTTAAAACATAGCCTATACGCCTTTCCCACAAACTTCCATGTTGCAATTGTTTCTTTTGCCAAAAGTGATTGTGTGACCAAAGGTGGAAAGTTTGAAAAGCTAGTGTGCTAGTAGTCGCCCTTCGATTTTTACCCGATGATGACCAAGTCAAGGGGCGACTATTCCCTACTAATCCTCCTTGACCTCTCTGCTGCAATTGACACTGTTGACCATTATTTCCTCCTTGCTATGCTTCACTCCCTCAGCCTAAGGGACACTACTCTCTCCTGGTTCTCCTCTTACCTCTCTGACCGATCTTTCAACGTCTCCTTTTCTGGCTCTCTCTCCTCTCTGCTCTCCCTCACTGTTGGGGTCCCCCAGAGCTCAGTCCTTGGCCCCCTTCTCTTCTCTATCTACACAGCCCCAATTGGACAAACCATCCACAGATTTAGCCTCCAATACCACCTCTACACTGATGACACCCAGTTATACACCTCTTCCCGTGACATCTCTGCAACCTTACCCAATAACATCACCGACTGTCTGGCTGCTGTCTCTAATACCATGTCCTCCCTTTTTCTCAAACTTTATCTCTCAAAAACTGCTGCACTGGCTGCTCATACACTACAGAACTCAATTAAAACTCATCACCCTCAACCACAATGCTCTCCACAGCCCTGCGCCAATGTATATTGCTTCCCTTCTGTCCATATACCACCCAGCCCACTCGCTCCACTCTGCTAACTCACTCAGACTAAACACCCCTCTAATACGAACCTCACATGCTCGTCTACAGGACTTCCCTAGAGCAGCACCCCAAAACAATCCCCAGTGCAAGCAACTTCAGACGTGCCTTATAGGTACCCCGTTGCCTGCCCTTGTACCTTCTGTTATCCCCACCTATTTGTTTCTGAATAACTGAATACCACATGTAACTTTTGTAATTTCTGTAATTTTTGTATTGTTCGTGTTCCCCATGTGCCTCGAAAGCTCTGCAGAAGAGGTTGATGCTGTACAAATAAATATTATTATAGATTATTATTAAAAATGTTTAGATCCTACGGAGAGAGAAGGTCTGCCTCCAAGGAGAAATTTGAAAAATAATTAGTTCCCTGGAGCCAGTCCAAGGAGTGTCAGAACCGACTAGCCAGGTTGTAGGTTCTTACGTTAAGAAATTCAATACCGCTTCTATCCTTCGGGCGCATCAGTTTCATCAATGCTATTCTTGGATGCTTATTGTTCCATATAAAAAAGCAATAAGCCGAATGGAGCTTCCCAATGTCTTTGTGCTTTAAAAGTTGAGGCATTGTTTGGAGGGTGTATAAGAGTTTAGAAAAGCTGATCATTTTAATTAAGTGGCAACGACCCAGGAAAAATAGGGGTAGTGCCAGGACTCGAACTTGCAACCTCTCGTGCTCCAAATGGACTTTGGATGCGAAAAGACCAATTATACGTTCATGATCCTAACTGACTCGAAGTCCTTAAACTGTTTCATGATTCCAAGCTTGCCGGTTATCTTAGGGGTCGTGAAAACCTTGGAACTCTTGCTTTGTTTCTTCTGGTGGCCTGACTGCAGGGGCGATGTGAAGAGGTATGTCCCCCTCTTGCAACACGTGCTCGAAGCAAGATGCCATGAGCTCACCCTCTGGATTTTCTGTACACACTTCCAGTCCCTGTCAGGCCATGGGGATCTATATCTATGGCCTTCATTGTGGATCTGCCCCTCTCAAAAGGAATGACTACCATCCTTTTCGCAGTGGACCGACTTATGAAGATGGCCCATTTCATTTTCATTCAAGGAATTCCCACCACTGAGCACACCACGGAATTGATGATCCAGGAAGTATTCCGACTACGTGGAATTTCTGATGATGTGGTCTGTGACAGAGGGGTTCAGTTTACATCAAGGTTTTAGTCACTTCTGCACAGCCCTAGGAATCACTGTAAATTTGTCTTCCGCTTTGCATCCTCAATCTAATGGTCAGATCTAAAGAACAAACCAGACGCTGGAGCGTTATCTCCGCTGCTTCATTTCACATCTCCAGAACGACTGGGTGGATCATTTGCCGATGGCAACCTATACCTACAACAATGCCAAGCACAGTTCAACTGTCCAGAGTTCGTTCTATGCCAATTAGTTATACATCCTGTTTTTATTCCTGGCCTCCTGTCCAGACTGTATCCCACAGACTGACGGCATTGTCTGAAAATCAGAACAGGAGGCCCAGGATGCCTACAAGAAAGTGACAGATAAACACCCCCAAGCTTCCCCTACCTTCCAGGTTGGAGAAAAGGTGTGGTTATCAACGAAGAACCGGTAGGCTCATGTACCCTCTCCCAAACTTTGGCAAAAATGTATTAGACTGTTTCCAATCACAGCAAGGATCAGCCAGGTGGCTTTCCGATTGAAGCTCCCAGGCAGCATTCACCCATTTGTCATGTGTCCTTGTTAAAAGCGTTTCGAGAGAATACCTTCGCAGGAAGACAGCAGCCACCTCCTCAACAGTAAAAATCCAGGGGCAAGTCCAGTTCATTGTGGAGATGATTTTTGATTCAAAGATCCACAGGAAAAGGTTGCAGTACCTGATTAAATGGAAGGGATAGGGGCCAGAGGAAAATTCCTGGGAGTCAGTGTCGGGTGTCCATGCTCCCAGGCTCACGCATGACTTTCCCCAAAGGTACCCAGGGAAGCTGACTCCTGGGATGTCCGGATATCTCCTGTTCCATGTTCCTGGCTCTGTGTTTCCTTAACTTGGTCCACTCCGTGTCTTGTAATTTCCCTAATTAGCTTCCTATATAAACCTGGCCCTGTTCCCTCCTTCCTTGCGTGTTTATTGTGCTCTGAACCTTCAGCTTTTAAACAAGCTCCTACCTCAACCTGCTTAAAGAAGACTTTGCTGTGTACCGACCATTGGTTTGTTCCCGGCCACGTCCCTGCTTAATCCTCTCTGCTGCTTGACATCTATGTGTTATGTATTTACGGAATGTGGATCCACTGGACCAACCAACCAAGCCTGGACAGGTCCCGGAGTGGTTGGCAGCTGACTCCTTACATAGAGGGACTGTTGCCAGGAAAAGGGAGAC
The DNA here is from genome assembly GCF_035609145.1 of Eleutherodactylus coqui. Classification (NCBI taxonomy): domain Eukaryota; kingdom Metazoa; phylum Chordata; class Amphibia; order Anura; family Eleutherodactylidae; genus Eleutherodactylus; species Eleutherodactylus coqui. Next base: position 158,376,698 of record NC_089844.1, read on the forward strand.
TGACCCTTGGCTGCAGAGGGAATGGCAGACCGCTACCTACAAGCAAGGCAATCACTCCGATAAGAGCGGCCCTGTGCTGAAACCTCAGGTCTGACTATCCCTGATGGGGTAACAAACGTAGGAACTGGCAGCAGACAGAGGAGCACACAGATGCAGGACAGACCAAAGGCAAACCATAAACATGAATGGGAACTGACAGAAAACAAATGTGCAAACAGATCCCAAACTCAGGAATACAGACAGAACCCAGACTGCATACACAGAGCTCAGAGAGCGGGGCAGAACTGAGACAGAACAGACAGAAGCAGGTGACCAAAGAAAACAGAGTATCAGAACCTAAGAACCTAAGTGCCACAGCTCACCTTAAATAGAGGAGTAACGCTTATTTAACCCCACAGGTGAGCTGAGAGGCAGAGAGCTGGTTAACCCTCTACCCTAGGAGTCAGATGCCAACCGCACCAGGACCTGTCTAGGCTTGGTTGGTTGGTCCAGTGGATCCACATTCCATAAATCTGTAACCGTGTATTGACCCTGGCTTGCTCCTGACAATGTCTTCTATACTGCTTGATGTCTCTGTTTACCAACCCTGGCTTGCCCAACCTCGCTGCCTGCCCTTGTTGGCTGTGCCCAGGACTTCAATCTAGTGCTGGAGACATTACAGGTAGATTATTCCATTTATGCAGCTCTTTAATAATTTTAGGTATTAAAGGAGGATAATTAAAGGGGTTGTCCCGAGAAAGCAAGTGGGGTTCAGCACTTCTGTATGGCCATATTAATGCACTTTGTAATATACATCATGCATTAAATATGAGCCATACAGAAGTTATTCACTTACCCACTCCGTTGCTGGCGTCCCCGTCTCCATGGTGCCGTCTAATTTCAGCGGCTAATCTCCCGATTAGACGTGCTTGCGCAAAAGGGTCTTCTCCCTTCTCTTGGGTCTCGGCACGAGCGGCGTTCTGGCTCCGCCCCTTCTACGCATCATCGCGTAGCTCCGCCCTATCACGTGTGCTGATTCCAGCCAATCAGGAGGCTGGAATCGGCAATGGACCGCACAGAGCCCACGGTGCACCATGGGAGAAGACCCGTGGTGCATCGTGGGTGAAGATCCCGGCGGCCATCTTGGTAAGGTAAGTAAGAAGTCGCCGCAGAGCGGGGATTCGGGTAAGTACTAAACTTTTTTTTTTTTTTTAACCCATCCCTTGTGTTTGTCTCGCGCCGAACGGGGGGCCTATTGAAAAAAAAAAAAAGCCGTTTCGGCGCGGGACAACCCCTTTAAGTGTATATATTGATTCAGAGTTTTTCCCTATGTTTATTCCCAAGTATTTAAATGATCATTTAGCTAAGGCAATGGGAAGTTTGGTATCTATAATGCCCTTCAGTTTTAAATTTGTCAGCGATGTTAAATTTGGTAGTTCGCATTTTGATACTTTTGATACATTAAAGGGGTTGTCTAGCGGCAGCAAGTGGGTCTATACACTTCTGTATGGCCATATTAATGCTCTTTGTAATATACATCGTGCATTAATTATGAGCCATACAGAAGTTATTCACTTACCTGCTCCGTTGCTGGCGTCCCCGTCGCCATGGATCCGTCTAAATTCGCTGTCTTCTGGCGTTTTTAGACACGCTTGCGCAGTCTGGTCTTCTGCCTGGTGAATGAGACCGCTCGTGCCGGAGAGCTGGTCCCGCGTCGTCATCGTAGCTCCGCCCCGTCACGTGTGCCGATTCCAGCCAATCAGGAGGCTGGAATCGGCAATGGACAGCACAGAGCCCACGGTGCACCATGGGAGAAGACCCACGGTGCATCGTGGGTGAAGATCCCGGCGGCCATCTTGGAGAAGGAAGAAAGAAGTCGCCGCAGAGCGGGGATTCGGGTAAGTAATGTATATATATATTTTTTAACCCATCCCTTGGGTTTGTCTCGCGCCGAACGGGGGGCCTATTGAAAAAAAAAAAAACCCGTTTCGGCGCGAGACAACCCCTTTAATTTTAAATCCCGACTGTTTGCCAAAGGACTCCAAGATAGCAAAAACCCTTGGGAGGTCTCTATCTGGACGGGCCAGGACCAGCAAAACATCCTCAGCAAAAAACATGGATTGGACTATAGACTTGGCAATTGTTATACCTTCCATGTCTTCCCTGTCTTCCAGCATCCGAATCAGAGGTTCAAGGGCTATACCTTTTTGAAGTTGTAACCTAAAAGAAAAGAACCCTGGGGCATAAATTTGAGCCATCAGTGAAGTATATAAGTTCCATATATAAGAACAAAAGGTTCTCGCAAATCCTATTCTGCGTAAGACCTCCCAAAGCAACTTCCATGAGATATTATCAAAAGCTTTTTCGGTGTCTATAGTTAATATTGCTGGGGACGGAGTTATATTTCATCGAGCACCGCCAGTATTTTGTGAAGATGTGCCACTGCGGACCTACCTCTCACAAACCCTGTCTGCAGGAGAAAAATTGAGCGCGGGAGGATACTGGCCAATCTGTCCACCATAATGTTAGACAACATTTTCAAGTCGTTGTTTATGAGAGATATCAGACGACATGCTGATGGATAAGTCAGGTTTAGGGAGCAGTTTAATGTATGCAGTGTTCATCTCCGTGGGTATTGGAATATTTTGGGTGTACCCGTAATAAAGTTTTTCTAGTATGGGGACGATATGGTCTTTTAGAATTTTAAAGAATTCTCCCGTTTACCCACTGGGGCCTGGCACTTTATTGGATTTTAGGTTGTGTATCGTTTCCTCTATTTCTGTTTGTGATATAGGAGAGTTTAGTAGTTCTCTCTCCTCTGTTAGTGAAGGTATTGAAATATCAGGAAGAAGAAACACCTCAATATCTGGATTTTCAGGATTTTGCGAGTAAAGTCAGGCATAATAATTACAGAATATATCCATGATTACGTTGGGGTGATTTTGAAGTCTGCCTATATTATCTTTTAGGCATGGTTTGAGCTGTGCATTAGAAGGGTCTTTAGCTAGCCTCACCATGAGCTTTCCAGCTTTGTTACCAAATTTGAATGGGTGGGCTTCTTTGTAGGATTGTTTTAATGTTTCACGTTTGTGTAGCCACGATTCATAGGCCTGTTTGTGTCGTCTGCAGGCCTGGAGATGTTTGAAAGTCAGTATAAGCGGACTGCAACTGAGAACTACATTGTTCTATTTTAGTTGCTCTGTTTCTTTTCATATTGGCTAGGTATGAAATGATTTTACTTCTAAGAACCACTTTCGCAGTATTCCATATCAGTCGGTACAATCAGCAAAAAGGCAGGGATCCGAGTTAGAGGATAGTCAAATGTGTTCAAATATAGTTGAGGAAATAAGAGCAAGACTCACCTGGCATGATCGGACCACCCCAAAAGGTGGGAAGTCCTTACACCCACAATCCCAGTAGGCAGTAGTATATATTTATTTGGATTTTGATGGGTTCATCCACCCTGGTCTCACTGACATCCAGCTAGAAGCGGAGAGCATCAATGGAGGATCCGAATGGATATTTAGGAGAGAATGCAAGCAAATAACAATGTTCCAAAAAAAATCCCTGTGCTCCAGGAGATAAACCAACTATATAGACGTGCAAGTGGAAAACTTACTTGGTAGGGGTGTCTCTGACGAGAACACCCCTTAATCCAAGTGAGCAGTTGAATAGCGCACGTGGTTCCACCGTCCAAGAGGATATCCAGCGGGACAGCAGTTATGCATATAACATTTTTCTAATTTATTAGTAAATGAAGGATACAAGCTATAAAGCAAAAATACAATAGATACAATACTGTACAACAAGCAACGCGTTTCAGTGTTAACATGAACACCGTTTTCAAGCGTTGCCTGTTGTACAGTACTGTATCTATTGTATTTTAGCTTTATAGCTTGTATCCTTCATTCACTAATAAATTAGAAAAATGTTATATGCATAACTGCTGTCCCGCTGGATATCCTCTTAGATGGTGGAACCACATGCGCTATTCAACTGCTCACTTGGATTAAGGGGTGTTCTCGTCAGATGTTGGCACATTGGCTTCAGATAATTATCTCCCTACGTTACACTACCTCCATTCCATGCTGGAAGACTAGGACAAGTTTCATGTTTCGTGGTTGGGCTGAGTGCACATTTCGAAAATGGCATTTTTGCCTCAATTCTTGTATCTCTTTCACATGCTGCCATTCCTTGACCCTTAGCATTACCTTAAGATATTCCACAGATTGGTAACCCAATATATCTGGAAATGGGGTATCCCCATATTTGTAATTTTACTTTATACAGACATAAGTCCAATGGAGGGTTGGGTGTGCCCAATATAAGCATTCGCTGGAGGCTGAAGAATGTCACCCACTCCTCTTGGATGGGTTACTGTGGCTTCTGCCATCTCAGAAGTCCTTTTATTGACAACCTGATTCTGTCACATTCACTTCGAGGGTGGGACTCGGTCAAGTTCTCTGCTGGGCTGATTTCTTCTTTCCTCTTCATGACCCCAATATGCAGTACTGTTCTTTTTCCACTGAGACTAGATTCTCCTTGTCTTTTTACTGCTTGGATGACTGCGGGGCTTACCAGAGTATCTCATTATGTGGACCACTCGGGGATTAAAGCCTTTCCAGTTTTACAGCTTTGCTCTCCTGAGCAAAGCTGCTTTTTTGGTATTTACAAATAACACATTTCTTCTTATCCCTTACAAGCCCCAGTACTGCACCTTTCTGCCTTACGCAGTTTGAGTCTCGTTGCTTCTGAGATCTGCACTCCCCTGGGATTCTCTGTCTTGTAGACTCCTGCCTCATCCAAGCTCAATCTTGTCGTAGTTTGTCATGTGTTTGAAAGTGGGGGTCTGATCCGTGCGCGCAGGTTCCAGAGCCTGAATGCTCTCAGATTTGGGCCTCATGTCAGAAACTGACATCAAGAGCCTCACAATATGGTACTTGAGTCCTGCTCGCATAGCTGAAGAACGAAAGTAGTGCCAGGTTACGCTCCTGATTGCTTTCAAGGATGCTAGATACCCGCAGACGTGCATCACATCTGATGGCTTAGCACTAAGGTGTGCAGGCTTTGGATACATGTATACTTCCTTATAATAATAATAATAATCTTTATTTGTATAGCGCCAACATATTCCGCAGCGCTTACATAGACAGGGGGAATACAGAAAGACAAAATACAAACATTACAGAACCACGGTTACATATAGTAATCAGTTGATGGAAACAATAGGGGTGAGGGTCCTGCTCCAACGAGCTTACATACTCCAAGTAATGGGGTGATACAGAGGGTAAAGGGGCTGGAGATGTGCACAGTATGGCGAGGTGGAGAGTGAGCGATGCTATACACATAGACAATGGTCAGACATTTAGCCGTGTGACGGCAGAAACGGTGTGACTGCAGGAGCGGTTTATGATGGCTAGCAGGGATTGCAGTCAGTAGGTCAGGGAGCATGTTATCAGGCGGAGTACAGAGAGGTTTGTTTAGGGAATGCGGTATGCCTCCCTGAAGAGGTGCGTTTTTAGAGCACGCCTGAAGTTCTGCGAGTCCTGGATTGCTCGGGTAGCCTTTGGTAGTGCGTTCCAGAGGACCGGTGCTGCTCTGGAGAAGTCTTGGAGGCGGGAATGAGAAGTTCGAATTAAAGGGGCGCTCAGTCTGGTTTCATTAGCAGAGCGGAGAGCCCGGGCTGGTTGATGGATTGAGATGAGGGAGGCGATATAGGGTGGCGCTGTACTGTGGAGGGCTTTGTGGATGAAGGTAGCGAGTTTGAATTGAATTCTGTATTTAACGGGCAGCCAGTGCAGTGACCGGCACAGGACAGAGGCGTCCGAGTAGCGGCTGGACAGGAATATGAGCCTGGCTGCTGCATTCAGGATGGATTGGAGAGGGTAGAGTCTGGTACAGGGGAGGCCGATCAGCAACGAGTTGCAATAATCGAGCCGGGAGTGGATGAGGGCGACAATAAGCGTTTTTAACGTCTCCACAGTGAGAAAAGAGCGGATTCTTGCGATGTTCTTGAGGTGCAGCTGACATGTTCGGGCCAGAGATTGGATGTAGGGGGCAAAAGAGAGATCAGAGTCAAATATGACCCCAAGGCAGCGGGCGTGTTGTCTAGGAGTTATGGTGGCGCCACACACTGAGATGGAGATGTCAGGATGAGGTCGGTTAGTGGAGGGTGGAAATACCAGTAAGTCAGTTTTAGAGAGGTTTAGTTTTAGGTAGAGAGAGGACATGGTGTTAGAGACAGCGGACAGACAGTTAGTGATGTTTTGGAGGAAGGGTGCAGAGATGTCACGGGCAGAGGTGTATAGCTGGGTGTCATCAGCGTACAGGTGGTATTTGAGGCCAAAACTCCTGATGGTTTGTCCAATAGGGGCTGTGTAGATAGAGAAGAGAAGGGGGCCAAGGACCGAGCCCTGGGGGACCCCAACAGCAAGGGGAAGAGGAGGGGAGGTAGAGCCAGCAAAGGAGACACTGAAAGAGCGGTCAGATAGGTAAGAGGAGAACCAGGAGAGGGCAGTGTCCTTTAGGCCAATGGAGCGTAGCATACTGAGGAGGAGTTTGTGGTCAACAGTGTCAAACGCTGCAGAAAGGTCAAGGAGGATCAGTAGGGAGTAATCGCCCCTCGATTTGGCTGACAGTAGGTCATTGGATACCCTAGTAAGGGCAGTTTCTGTCGAGTGTTGAGGTCGGAAGCCAGACTGTAGGGGGTCTAGGAGAGAGTTCTCTGATAAATAGCTTACAAGGCGGGAGTAAACTAGGCGTTCTAGTAGTTTGGAGATGAAGGGGAGGTTTGAGATGGGTCTGTAGTTGGCAGCATCAGTCGCGTCCAGAGTCGGTTTCTTTAGCAGTGGGGATATGATGGCGTGTTTGAAAGAAGAGGGAAAGATGCCAGAGGTCAGAGAGAGGTTGAATATAGTGGTGAGATGGGAGATGACCACTGGGGAGAAGGAACGGAGGAGGTGTGAGGGGAGAGGGTCGCTAGCGCAGGTGGTGGGGCGAGCAGAGAAGAGCAATTTGGAGACTTCTTCCTCTGTCGCTGGTCTGAGTACAGACAGTGAGCAGGAGCTAGATGCAGTGCTGACAGGACTAGGGTCAGGGCTAGTCTGGGATTGGGAAGTTATTTCCTGACGGATGTCGTCTATTTTCTTTTTGAAGTAAGCAGCCAACTCTTCAGCACTGAGATCCGTCACTGGGGGCTGCGGTTTTGGGCTGAGAAGGGAGTGAAAAGTATCAAAGAGCCGTTTAGGGTTGTGCGATAATGAGGAGACTAGAGAGGTGAAGTAGACTTGTTTGGCATGGTGGAGGGCGAGGTTGTAGGTTCTGAGCATGAATTTGTAGTGGAGGAAGTCTGGTGCCGTTTGCGATTTCCTCCACAGCCGTTCAGCACTTCTAGAGCACCGCCGGATGAAGCGTGTATGAGGTGTGAGCCAGGGTTGCCGTGTTCTACATCGAATGGCTCGGGTTCTGGGGGGCGCTGCTTCATCCAGGGCATGTTTGAGAGCGGTGTTGTAGTGAGCGGCAGCCAGGTTGGGGCAGGAGAGGAGAGAGATGGGGGACAGAGAGGACTGTAGGGATTCAGCAAAGTCCTGGGTGTGAATGGCCTTAAGGTTCCTGTAGGTACTGTAGGTAGGTGGGTCTGGAGAGATGGTAGGGAGCGTGACAGAGAAAGAGAGGAAGTTATGATCCGAGAGTGGGAGAGGGGAGTTAGTGAAGTTGGAAACAGAGCAGAGACGGAAGAAGACCAGATCAAGAGTGTTGCCATCCCTGTGAGTGGGAGAGGCTGTGAGTTGAGAGAGACCAAGGGAGGAGGTGAGCGAAAGAAGCTTAGAGGCAGAAGGGGACATAGGGTCATTAGTGGGGATGTTAAAATCACCTAAGATGAGGGTTGGAATTTCACAGGATAGGAAGTGGGGGAGCCAGGCAGCAAAGTGGTCCAAAAACAGGCGAGGAGCGCCTGGGGGGCGATAGATAACTGCTACTCGCATGGACAGCGGGCGGAAAAGCCGTAGCATATGTACCTCAAATGATGGAAAAGTGAGTGAGGGTACAGGGGGGATGACCTGGTAGGTGCATTTCGGGGAAAGAAGAGCACCTACTCCTCCGCCACGCCTGTCATCTGGTCTCGGGGTATGGGAGAACTGCAGGCCATTGTAAGACAATGCAGCAGGGGAGGCCGTGTCAGACTGCTGTATCCACGTTTCTGTTAGAGCTAGCAGGTTTAAAGATTTAGCAGTAAAAAAGTCATGGATGATGGGCAGTTTATTACATGCTGACTGGCAGTTCCAGAGGGCACATTTAAAGGAGTCAGGGGAGGCTATGCATGGGCTATCAGTTGGGCTTGGGGATTTTATTAGTGAGCCCGGTAGGGGGTAATAGCTAGGAGCAGTGGAGGGTGGGCCAGGATTGGGAGAGATATCCCCAGCAGCTAGTAGCAGCAGGATAGAGAGGGTTAGCAGATGGCTAGGAGATTTATGAGGGCGGCTGTTATTTTTGTTAGTGGCACTAGGGGGTTTGAGGCTAAGCAAGAAGGTAAAGAGTGCATGAGAGCTGTGCATAGGCGAGGACAGGAGAGAGGGGCTAATGTGTATAGAGTGCCCCAGAGGTGGGCACTTGAAAGAAGTTCTGAAACTGAGAGCAAGAATGAGAACAGAGGTGACAGCATTAGCGATAGCTTTGAAGTGCAAAGTATTTAGGCAGAGTTTGTGGCCTACCTGTCTCCTACCATGTCGAACTGCCATGGTCAAACTGTCTCATACTTTCTACAGCATACTTCATAACAGCATTATATTCGCGTGGCAGCCACCCGCGTGGCATGCATGCTTACACTGATATTATAGTAAAAGTTTAAGGTATGACTAGGAAACAGCTGGGAGTGGCTAATCAGGTTCCAATTGACTGGCCAGCTGACTTTAGCATTGCAAACCTAATGACCAAAAGGTGGGGGGGGGGTGAAATTTATTGCTCTCCTTAGATAAGGAAAGCATCTCAGCAAGGAAGGGTGAAAGATGCCATTTGGGGGAGGTGGATGGCAGAAATGACTAAAAGTAAAGTTTCATTTACCGATGCAAACAGATGAAATGCAAAATACACAATTCACAGCAAGCAAGCAGCACAGAGGATTTAAGCAGAGGGAGATAGCAGTTCAGCTTGGAGTAGGATGATGCAGAAATGAACGTACCGATGCAAACAGATGAAATGCAAAATACACAATTCACAGCAAGCAAGCAGCACAGAGGATTTAAGCAGAGGGAGATAGCAGTTCAGCTTGGAGTAGGATGATGCAGAAATGAACGTACACTGATATTATTCTTAAGGCCCATTTAGACACAATGATTATCACTCAAAATTAGCTCAAAAGCCATCTTTTGAGCAATAATCATTGTGTAAATGTGTGGCCATCGTACACTGTTCATGCACTTTTCGTTCATCGCTGACTTCAAGCAAGCTTAAAGTCAGCGCTGAGCCTTATCAGCACCGCACACTGAGTTTTCAGCAGAATACTGCTGATAGTATTCTTTCAGCTGGTATCCCACTCAAAGTTCTCAGCGGGATACCGCTGACAGCTCATACAGCCGGAGCCTTCATTTACACCCTAATAAACTCTTAAGTAGCTAATTAGCTACTTAAGAGTTTATGCAAAATGATCGCTCAAAACTGTCACTGCCGTTTGAGCGAATTTGGAGCGATCATTTTTCAATGTAAATGGGCCTTTACTTTTAGACACATTTACATGTGCATTTGCGCTGCGTATTTGCATAATGGGCAATGCGTGCATGCCCGTGTGTTTTACTATAGATTTTGTGAATATGTTGTGTGCTTTTGTGTGTGGAAAATAAACACGCAGGCATGCTCCCATTGATTGCAATGGGTAATTAAGTTGAAGTGGTTTAATATATGCTATATTCGTGCGCAATACCCACACAAATAGAACATGTTGTGTTTTTTTTGGGCGTGAACAAAATGTGCATGCTAAATACCCGCATGTGAATGAACGACTGAAATCAAAGGCTTCTATTCACTGTGTATTGCATGCACACATTTTTGTGTGCGCAGTACGCTGCGCAAATGTTTTCATGTGAATAAGCCCTTACTGGTTGCAACATGGCAAAAACCCAAGGAGGCCTTGGTGCACAAGACAACTCCTTTGGTTCTTCGACATTCTTGCACTCTCATCTTGTCCGTCTTCTGTAAAACAAACTATAGTTTTTTTTGGGGGGGGGGGGGGGGGGGGGCTTGTCTCTACGGCGTACACATTTAGACAAAAAATGACATGATAACCTTATTCTGTGGGTCAGTACCATTACAATGAGACCAAATTTATTTAGTTTAATGTTTGCTGTACTATTTAAAAAAAAATAAAATTTTTTTTTAGATATATATATATATATATATATATATATATACACACACTGGTATATATCTTTGGAAAAAAATAAAATGTATTTCTGGCGCCATCTTATGACCACCATAATGTTTTTATATTATTCCATCAACATAGTTGTGCGAAGGCTCATTTTTTGTGGGATGTCCTGTATTTCTATTGGTACCATTTTGGAGTTCATGTCACTTTTTGATTAGTTTTTATTATTTTTTTTCTTGGAGACAGAATGACCAACATAGCGCAATTCTGGTAGGGTTTTTTTGCTGACAACGTTTATCGTGCAAGATAAATGATGTGTTACTTTAATGGATCGAACAATTATGGATGCAGCCGTACTAAAAAGGCTTTTTATATTTTGTATTATTATTAATGTGAAAAAGGTTGTTTTTTTTAATTAAAACTTCAACTTCTTTTAGTTTTTCCAATAATAAAAAAAACTTTTAGAATATAATTGCCACCTGGGAGCCGGCCGGGCAGCAGCATTTCACTCACCCAGACCACAGCTCCCTTCCAGTCGCGGCTGATGAGTCTATGATCCCTGACCTGTACCCACCCCATGGCGTCTGTATACACTCCTCAGCACAGACCCCGGAGGCGGAGTGTAGAAGTCAGGGATCACATACTAAGCAGCAACAGCCGGTGGGAAGCTGTGGGCTGGGGGAGTGAAGTGCCTGTCGTGTTATTGCCCGGCTGGAGGTCCAGGGGCATTATTACTACTGTAGCCGCTATTACTACTGGGGCCGCTATTACTTTGTCCCTTCAGACAAGTCTCAATGGTTCAAATATGTTTTGGGAATCTTCTGTATTGCATTTAATGCCTGTAAAATGAGTGTTTTTTTGCAGGGAGAGGAGGATCCCCATTTTACACTTCCACTATCAGGTGCGGATCCCCCATAACAATGTATCAGCCGTAAATGTCCTCACAGCAGTGTGTCATCCACAGATGTCATCATGGTACAGAGAACAGAACAGGTACCTACCTCTGTACGGTGAATGTTTGGTGGTATCATGGCTGTACCTCACCAATCACTGCTCTGCACAACTGCAGCTTTAGTTCCAGACAAGCCCACAGCGAGAGCCGGACCAGAAGGCCCATGTGCAGGGTAGAGAATTAAGGGCCTTTTACAGTCAACGATTATCGTTCATATTCTTGTTGGGTTGATAATTCATTCGGCGTTCGGACTATGCAGGCATATTGCGAGAGCCCAAAGCTAGGGCCCACTACGAGAGCCCAAAGCTAGGGCCAACTGCTAGAGCCCACAGTTGGATCCCACAGTTGGATCCCACAGTTGGATCCCACAGTTGGATCCCACAGCTAGAACTCACAGCTAGAGCCGGACCAGAAGGCCCATGTGCAGGGTAGAGAATTAAGGGCCTTTTCCACTCAATGATTATCGTTCATTTGGCGTTCGGATCATGCAAGCATACCGCGAGAGCCCAAAGCTAGGGCCCACTGCTAGAGCCCACTGCTGGAGCTCACTGCTAGAACTCACAGCTAGAGCTGGACCAGAAGGCCCATGTGCAGGGTAGAGAATTAAGGACCTTTTACACTCAACGATTATCGTTCATATTCCTGCTGGATCGATAATTCATTCGGCGTTCGGATTGTGCAGGAATACAAAAAATCTAAACGCATGACTGCCTGTTTACACGAGCCGAGCATCTATGAAGGACGGCCTGTTTACACGAGCCGAGCATCTATGAAGGACGGCCTGTTTACACTGGCCGAGCATCTATGAAGGACGGCCTGTTTACACTGGCCGAGCATCTATGAAGGACGGCCTGTTTACACTGGCCGAGCATCTATGAAGGACTGCCTGTTTACACTGGCCGAGCATCTATGAAGGACTGCCTGTTTACACTGGCCGAGCATCTATAAAGGACAGCCTGTTTACACTGGCCGAGCATCTATGAAGGACTGCCTGTTTACACTGGCCGAGCATCTATGAAGGACTGCCTGTTTACACGGGCTGAGCATCTATAAAGGACAGCCTGTTTACACTGGCCGAGCATCTATGAAGGACGGCCTGTTTACACTGGCCGAGCATCTATGAAGGACGGCCTGTTTACACTGGCCGAGCATCTATGAAGGACGGCCTGTTTACACTGGCCGAGCATCTATGAAGGACTGCCTGTTTACACGGGCTGAGCATCTATAAAGGACAGCCTGTTTACACTGGCCGAGCATCTATGAAGGACGGCCTGTTTACACTGGCCGAGCATCTATGAAGGACGGCCTGTTTACCATGAATGGAGATCAGCCTCTGGAACGATCCCCATCCGGCTCTACCGCTATTCACTGATGATCACGCCTGAGTAAAAGCACAAGAATAATTATTGCTGGGACGACTGAAAGGGGCTTCTGAGCCCAACAATGATCCCACGTAAAAGGCCCTAAACCAGTGTACAGCCATCAAGAAAGCATGTGCATCCGCAGAGAGATGTAGTACCGGCCATGATGCCAGTGATTTTCCCTGTAGCTTTTGTCATAAACAATAGTATGTTCATCATGGTACAGGGGGCCACAAAGGAGTATCCCGGCACCACACATTTATGAGAGCGGTCTACAAGAAAACCTGTTTGTTGGCCATAACAACCAATCACAGCGCAGCTTTCATTTCTTATAGTGCTGAGGTAAAATCAAAGCTGTGCTGTGATTGGTTGCTAGGGGCAACAAAGACAGATTTTCTTGTAGATAAGAGTGCGGTTGTAAGAGTGCGGTTGCGTGCCGGTGAATACACCAGTAAAACATCACCGCTTTGTCTTGCTAGTCTGAAAAAAAAAGATCTTCTGAATCATCTGATTCTTCTGGCGGAGGGATTCATGCGAGTGATGTGTCTTAGTTCTTTATCCTGCACAGACGTATGGCTCCGCCTGTATTACCCTTTTTGGGGGGTACACCCCTATAATGTCCAATAATACTTCTGCAGTGCAAATGTTACAAATCAGTTCATCAATAATTCTGGAATATTAGCAATAAACCTAATGAGTCAGAATAATCCTTAAACTGGTACAACACAAGCCGCGGGATTTGGGGAAGATGACGTTTTATCTGGAGATCGGAGAAATACGTAACAGCTGAGTGAAGAAGACATAACAAATCCTGAACAGGACATAATAAGGAGCGGGACGTATCAGAATGCAGAGCTGCTCTGTGACTCCTAAAGGGTTATATTGGGCTATTTTAACTGATGACCTTCTCTCCTGGATAGACCACCAGTAGTTGATGGGACCCCCACCCATCAGCTGATCGTCTGGCCTACAGCGGGCAGGACATTTATCGTCTGTGGTCAGAGGAAGCAGGGGGGGGGGGCACCAGTTTCACTGCCATCGAAATCAGTTGGAGCGCCGCACTGCCCTTATACTTCCTGCTCAGGACCACGGTCTGTACAGCAGGCCTGATGATCAGCTGATGGATGGCGGTCTCAAATGGCGGACACCCGGCCATCAGCTAGTGGTCACCTATCCGGGGAATAGGTCATCAGTGAAAAAAAACAAGAATACCCATTTAGGCTAATTTTCACAAGAGCAAGAAATCGGGCTGATATTGCGCTCGGGAACGTGCCATGTCCCCACAGATGAGAGGCGTTTGTGTCAAAAACACCTCGCGTCCCTTCAGGGGAGCAGTAATTGGGCTAGTGCTTCTCATCGTTTTAAACATTTTAAACGTTTTTGTGTCGTATCGCACGCTGCGCGATGTGTTTTCTGGCCCCATTTTAAACAATAGGCGAGGCATTCCGAGGAAACAAGCAGAGACTAGAGATGAGCGAACGTATTCGTCCGAGCTTGATATTCGTGCGAATATTAGGGTGTTCGGGATGTTCGTTATTCGTAACGAACACCATGCGGTGTTCTGGTTACTTTCACTTTCCTCTCTGAGACGTTAGCGCGCTTTTCTGGCCAATTGAAAGACAGGGAAGGCATTACAACTTCCCCCTGCGACGTTCAAGCCCTATACCACCCCCCTGCTGTGAGTGGCTGGGAAGATCAGGTGTCACCCGAACATAAAAGTCGGCCCCTCCCGCGGCTCGCCTCAGATGCCTTGTGAGTTAGATGAGGGACAGTGCTGCTGGTACCGGAGCTGCTGTAGGGAAAGAATTGGTAGTTAGTGTAGGCTTCAAGAACCCCAAAGGTCCTTATTAGGGCCAGTAATACCTGTGTGTTGGCTGCTGTTAGCAGTGACTTTTTTTTTTTTTTTCTCAAAATCGCCTCTGCAGAGCGTTGCACCCGGCATTAGGGACAGAAGTGTTGGATAGGCAGGGAGAGTGTTAGGAGTGAGTGTAGCCTTCAAGAACCTCAACGGTCCTTTCTAGGGCCATATTTAACCGTGTGCAGTACTGTCCAGGCTGCTGTTAGCAGTGCTGCATATTTTTTTTTTTCTCAAAATCGCCTCTGCAGAGCATTGCACCCTCCATTGATACTACAGGGAAAGAATTGTATAGGCAGGGCCACAACACAGTTATTATTCATTGAATATACGCAGTGGGTCCTTTTGGTGTAAAAACAAGGGAAAACAAATCTATTTGTCCTGCCTCTGTCCGTCCTAAGGGCTGTGGACACGTGTGAGCTGCGTGTACAACGTTAAAAAATCAGACGCACCCAGCTACGCTTTACTGCTGGCTTCGCCATTTGCTTTCCTTAATTGGGAAAAAAATACCTGCTCTGCCAGAGTTCATAACTCTGCTACCCTCAAGTTCTGTGACACATTAGCAGGGACACAGCACAGTTATTAAACTTAGATTATTCATTCACTAGAGGCAGTGGGGCCTTTTGTTTTCAAAAAAGGGAAAAAAATTATATTTGGCCTGCAGTCTTGCGCCAATTTATTTCCTGCCTGTGAAATCAAATCACTGGTAATACAGCATGCTGAGGGGTAGGGGTAGGCCTAGAGGACGTGGACGCGGCCGAGGACGCGGAGGGCCAAGTCAGGGTGTGGGCACAGGCCGAGCTCCTGATCCAGGTGTGTCGCAGCCGACTGCTGCGCGATTAGGAGAGAGGCACGTTTCTGGCGTCCCCACATTCATCGCCCAATTAATGGGTCCACGCGGGAGACGGTTATTAGAAAATGAGCAGTGTGAGCAGGTCCTGTCCTGGATGGCAGAAAGTGCTTCGAGCAACCTATCGTCCACCCGCAGTTCTGCGCCGTCCACTGCTGCAAATCAGAATCCTCTGTCTGCTGCTCCTCCTTCCTCCCAGCCTCCTCACTCCACTCCAATGACACCTGCTCAGCTGCGTGAAGACTCCCAGGAACTGTTCTCTGGCCCCTGCTCAGATTGGGCAGCAGTGGTTCCTGGGGAGGCAGGGGCAGCAGCAGGGCAGGTTGCAAGAGGCAGTGCGGTGTCCAGGGGTAGAGGCAGGGCCAGGCCGAATAATCCACCAACTGTTTCCCAAAGCGCACCCTCGCGCCATGCCACCCTGCAGAGGCCGAGGTGCTCTAAGGTCTGGCAGTTTTTCACAGAGACGCCTGACGACCGACGAACAGTGGTGTGCAACCTTTGTCGCGCAAAGCTCAGCCGGGCAGCCAACACCAACAGCCTCACCACCACCAGCATGCGCAGACATATGATGGCCAAGCACCCCACAAGGTGGGACGAAGGCCGTTCACCGCCTCCGGTTTGCACCCCTGCCTCTCCCCCTGTGCCCCAACCTGCCACTGAGATGCAACCCCCCTCTCAGGACACGGGCACTACCGCCTCATGGCCTGCACCCACACCCTCACCTCCGCTGTCCTCGGCCCCATCCACCAGTGTAGTTCAGCGCACCTTCCAGCCGTCGCTTGCGCAACTGTTGGAGCGCAAGCGCAAGTACGCCGCCACGCACCCGCACGCTCAAACGTTAACCGTCCGCATAGCAAAATTCATCAGCCTTGAGATGCTGCCGTATAGGGTTGTGGAAACGGAGTCCTTCAAAAGTATCATGGAGGCGGCGGCCCCGCGCTACTCAGTTCCCAGTCGCCACTACTTTTCCCGATGTGCCGTCCCAGCCCTGCATGACCACGTCTCCCGCAACATTGTACGCGCCCTCACCAACGCGGTTACTGCCACGGTCCACTTAACAACGGACACATGGACAAGCACAGGCGGGCAGGGCCACTACATCTCCCTGACGGCACATTGGGTGAATTTAGTGGAGGCTGGGACAGAGTCAGAGCCTGGGACCGCTCACGTCCTACCCACCCCCAGAATTGCGGGCCCCAGCTCGGTGGTGGTATCTGCGGAGGTGTATGCTTCCTCCACTAAAGCACACTCCTCCTCCTCCTCCTCCTCCGCAACCTCTGTCTCGCAATCAAGATGTGTTAGCAGCAGCACGTCGCCAGCAGTCGGTGTCGCGCGGTGTGGCAGCACAGCGGTGGGCAAGCGTCAGCAGGCCGTGCTGAAACTACTCAGCTTAGGAGATAAGAGGCACACGGCCCACGAACTGCTGCAGGGTCTGACAGAGCAGACGGACCGTTGGCTTGCGCCGCTGAGCCTCCAACCGGGCATGATCGTGTGTGACAACGGCCGTAACCTGGTGGCGGCTCTGCAGCTCGGCAGCCTCACGCACGTGCCATGCCTGGCCCACGTCTTTAATTTGGTGGTTCAGCGCTTTCTGAAAAGCTACCCACGCTTGTCAGACCTGCTCGTAAAGGCGCGCCGGCTCTGCGCACATTTCCGCAAGTCCCACACGGACGCTGCCACCCTGCGCACCCTGCAACATCGGTTTAAGCTGCCAGTGCACCGACTGCTGTGCGACGTGCCCACACGGTGGAACTCTACGCTCCACATGTTGGCCAGGCTCTATGAACAGCGTAGAGCTATAGTCGAATTCCAACTCCAACATGGGCGGCGCAGTGGGAGTCAGCCTCCTCAATTCTTTTCAGAAGAGTGGGCCTGGTTGGCAGCCATCTGCCATGTCCTTGGTAATTTTGAGCAGTCTACCCAGGTGGTGAGCGGCGATGCTGCAATCATTAGCGTCACCATTCCTCTGCTATGCATCTTGAGAAATTCCCTGCAAAGCATAAAGGCAGCTGCTTTGCGCTCGGAAACGGGGGCGGTGGAAGACAGTATGCCGCTGGATAGTCAGGGCACCCTCCTGTCTATTTCTCAGCGCGTACAGGAGGAGGAGGAGGAGCATGAGGAGGATGAGGAGGAGGGGGAAGAGACAGCTTGGCCCGCTGCTGACGGTACACCGGCTGATTGCCTGTCATCCTTTCAGCGTGTATGGCCTGAGGAGGAGGAGGAGGAGGAGGAGGATCCTGAAAGTGATCTTCCTAGTGAAGACAGCCATGTGTTGCGTACAGGTACCCTGGCACACATGGCTGACTTCATGTTAGGATGCCTTTCTCGTGACCCTCGCGTTGCACGCATTCTGGCCACTACGGATTACTGGGTGTACACACTGCTCGACCCACGCTATAAGGAGAACCTGCCCACTCTCATTCCCGAAGAGGAAAGGGGTTCGAGAGTGTTGCTATACCACAGGACCCTTGCGGACAAACTGATGGTAAAATTCCCAGCCGACAGCGCTAGTGGCAGAAGGCGCAGTTCCGAGGGCCAGGTAGCAGGGGAGGTGCGGAGATCGAGCAGCATGTACATCCCAGGCAGTGCAACAGTCTTTAAGGGCCTGGACAGCTTTATGGCTCCCCACCAAGACTGTGTCACCGCTCCCCAGTCAAGGCTGAGTCGGCGGGAGCACTGTAAAAGGATGGTGAGGGAGTACGTAGCGGATCGCACGACCATCCTTGGTGACGCCTCTGCCCCCTACAACTACTGGGTGTCGAAGCTGGACACGTGGCCTGAACTAGCGCTGTATGCCCTGGAGGTGCTTGCTTGTCCTGCGGCTAGCGTCTTGTCAGAGAGGGTGTTTAGTGCGGCTGGGGGAATCATCACAGATAAGCGTACCCGCTTGTCAACCGACAGTGCCGACAGGCTAACACTCATCAAGATGAACAAAGCCTGGATTTCCCCAGACTTCTCTTCTCCACCAGCGGACAGCAGCGATACGTAAGCAATACGTAGGCTGCACCCGCGGATGGAAGCTACGTTCTCTCTCACCATCCAAAACGGGGACATTTCTGCTTCATCAATCTGTGTCTAATATTCCTCCTCCTCCTCCTGCTCCTCCTCCTGAAACCTCACGTAATCACGCTGAACGGGCAATTTTTCTTAGGGCCACAAGGCTCACTCAAATAATTTTTCTGAACAATTTTTATAAGTTTCAATGCTCTTAAAAGCGTTGGAACTTTAACTTGAACCAATTTTTCGTTACACTGGGCTGCCTCCAGGCCTAGTTACCACTTAAGCCACATTAACCAAAGCGATTAATGGGTTTCACCTGCCCTCTTGGCTGGCCATGGCCAATTTTTGGGATGTAAATTAGTACTGTTGATACAGCAATTTTTGTGGGCCCTCGCCTACAGTGTAATCAAATTAATTTTTAGCCCACCTGCATTACAGCTGACGTTACCTCAGCTGTGTTGGGCAATGCAATGGGATATTTTTGTGTACCGCCGGTGGCTTCCTGGCACCCACCCATGCTGTGGGTCCACAGGGAATTATAAATGCATGTGTTTCCACTTGTAAAGAACCCCAGTCTGACTGGGGCATGCAGTGTGGGCCGAAGCCCACCTGTATTACGCACAACATTACTACCTCAGCTGTGTTGGGCAATGCAATGGGATATTTTTGTGTACCGCTGGTGGGTTCCAGGGAGCCACCCATGCTGTAGGTGCACACGGAGTGTAACCTACATGTGTCCACTTGTAAAGAACCCCAGTCTGACTGGGGTATGCAGTGTGGGCCGAAGCCCACCTGCATTAAGCACGACATTACTACCTCAGCTGTGTTGGGCACTGCAATGGGATATTTTTGTGTACCGCCGGTGGGTTCCAGGGAGCCACCCATGCTGTGGGTCCACAGGGACTTCACAATAGGGAGTTGTACCTGCCTGTGTCTATGAATTAAAAAGCCCGGTCTGACTGGGGCATGCAGACACCTTGACAGAATGAATAGTGTGTGGCACATAGGTTCCCCATTGCTATGCCCACGTGTGCAGCTCCTGATGGCGGTGGCACAGGATTCTATTTCTCATTGCTTCTGTACAGCATTGTGGGCTATCGCCCCGCCCCTTTTAAAGAGGGTCGCTGCCTAGCCATGCCAACCTCTGCAGTGTGTGCCTGCGGTCCCTCGTCATGGCAGACGCACTTCTAAATAGACATGAGGGTGGTGTGGCATGAGGGCAGCTGAAGGCTGCGCAGGGACAGTTTGGTGTGCGCTGTGGGGGGGAGGGGGGGCGGTTGGGCAGCATGTAACCCAGGAGAAGTGGCAGTGGAGTGTCATGCAGGCAGTGATTGTGCTTTGTTGGAGGTAGTGTGGTGCTTAGCTAAGGTATGCCATGCTAATGAGGGCTTTTCAGAAGTAAAAGTTGTTGGGAGGGGGGGGGGCCCACTCTTGCCGGTATTGTGGCTTAATAGTGGGACCTGTGAACTTGAGATGCAGCCCAACATGTAGCCCCTCGCCTGCCCTATCCGTTGCTGTGTCGTTCCCATCACTTTCTTGAATTGCCCAGATTTTCACACATGAAAACCTTAGCGAGCATCGGCGAAATACAAAAATGCTCGGGTCGCCCATTGACTTCAATGGGGTTCGTTATTCGAAACGAACCCTCGAACATCGCGGGAAGTTCGTTCCGAATAACGAACACCCGAACATTTTGGTGTTCGCTCATCTCTAGCAGAGACAGGACATGGTGTGGTACATGGCAAATAACTAGCCTCCCTTTGCCCCATGTAGGGATACACTTACTGCTGTAAGCGTTGTCTTGCTGCCACTTGCTGCTCACGCCCGCCATACTCTGCATCACGCTGCCGTTTTCTATGTAGCACTAATGCCCTATGCCATGTGCTGCCTACTGCCACATTGATGCAGGTTTGCTGCGCTGGTTGCTGCATGACTTGTGGTTTGTACTCACCAGATGATTCCGGGTGTCGGCACTATCATTCCATGAGAGGTGCTGGGCGGGGATTACATGCAATCTACGATCATCATTGCAGGTATTTCATAATTTTTTTTATTTTTATGTATATATAAAGTTTTTTTCTGATTTGGTGCTGTTGTATTACCTCTGCTGGTCCCCTGATGGCCCGTGGGTCGGATGAGACCCTCTACCAGTAACTGTGGCTTTTTCTTACTATAGTCCCTATTTGCATACTCCAGTTAGGGCCATAACGGGGTTTTCTGGTCTTCAGGGTATCCGCAGAGCCGCTCTTTCAGGGCGCTCGCCCCACATGTTGCTGCATAGGGTGATTTGGTTATTTGGGATATTTAGGGACAGCGTTCTCCTTTCCCTTCACGCTCACCCTCACAAAGAAGCTCCTGCTGACAGTCATCAATGATCACGAAAAACTGTGCCTAGATATATGGACGGCCTACAGGAGCCATAACATCCATCTTTATTACTTTATCTTTTTTTTGGCATGCTGGATCTTGATAAAGTCTATTATTATGATTTGTTGAGCAGCATATATATTCATCTTATCACAGTAAAAGTTATGTTTTACATTTTACATTTTTCGCCTTTTCCTTGATGTGATTTACTTTGCTGATTCCATAGTATCGGATCCACTCTACGTGGTAAGGATTCTTTTTGGTCCATGCTATGTTAATAATAATAATTAGTTGCCCATATGGTATCTTTTTTCCAAATGGGGAGCATAAAAGGTGGCCAAAGAGCAAACCAAAGATGCACCGATTATGTAGACAGGAGTTGGCTGCCCTCTAGTGTCTAAAACAGAATAGTCACAGGTTATAAGGTAAAAGGGAGCCGTCCGGAGGGCTGAGGGTGATCTCATGAGACAGAGAGTGCGGAGTTTAGTAAGTTACAACTGTGATCAAGGGGAGATGGCCAATGCCTGGAAACCCACCTACACTTTGCTGAATTTATCACGTGTCCTTAATTCCCAGCTGGAAAGCTCTTCTAAGGGAGGACACCCACTTGTGTTTTTCTTGTGTGTTTTTTTGCACACAATTGACAATGGGACTTTCTAATGTTAAAAACGCATAGCACAAAAATTGCAAAACACAAACTTGTGATGTGTTTTTAACATTAGAAAGTCCCATTGACAATCGTGTGCAAAAAACGCAGCGATATCGCGTGAAAAAAACACGCAAGAAAAACGCAAGTGGGTGTGTCCTCCCTAACTTTGGTTTCTTCTGTCCACAATCAGATATCTGGGGGGTCTTTGCTCAACCATCTATGGGGTTTAGTAGTGCTGCAGCCATGATAAAGAGGCTGGGCAGGTGACAGAGGTAGGCTTACAAGCACCAGCTGAGGTGTAAGGCTGTATGCACACAGGCATTAGGGCCACAGGCTTTATCTCAACATCTCAGTTTACTATCTTGTTGGTTCCATCTAGTTATACGCTGAGGCAGGGCATTAGCTCTTTAGTATCTAGCTGAACTTAGGTAGTGTATTCAGTTCTGATACAAATTGAGGGATTGGCTGCTTTCAAGCGGCCACACAAGTGGGAGAGGTAGAAATCTCTCATGTGTTGCAGCGACTCAAAAATAAAACTAAATCTGATATAGCAGTGGTGTCCTGACTAGAGATGAGCGAACGTACTCGTTTCGAGTAATTACTCGATCGAGCACCGCGATTTTCGAGTACTTCCGTACTCGGGTGAAAAGATTCGGGGGCGGCCAGGGGGTGGGGGGAGGCGTGGCGGAGCGGGGGTAGCAGCGGGGAGCCCTCTCTCTCTCCCTCTCCCCCCCACTCCCCGCTGCAACCCCCCACTCACCCACGGCACCCCCCGAATCTTTTCGAACGAGTACGGAAGTACTCGAAAATCGCGACGCTCGGGCGAAAAAGGGGCGTTGCCGAGTAGGTTCGCTCATCTCTAGTCCTGACCCTTCGTTAATATCACTAACCCTACACATGCACTCCATCACAATACGATAAGGCCTAAACGCTGTGCGCTCACACAAGTGTCAAGACAGTGTTGCATCTTCTATCTTTGGACATTTTCAGCCCTGCGTCACCCATTGAAATGAATGGGCAGCGGTTTCAGCACTGCTGAAAACGCAGCAACACTTGGTGCTGCGTTTTTGGCATCGATTTTCAGGGGGAGGGCTTGCAATATAAGCCCTACCCCGAAAATCAATCCTAGCTGCACTAGGTGGAAAAAAAAATCAATACCCACCTAGCAGCTGCCGTCTGGGTCCTGGCCGCTGGTCTCTGCCACTGCTTCAGGCTTCCCCTGCTCTGACAGATGATCTATTGCTGTAAGCCAGGTTTGAGAACCCTGCTCCAGCAGTACATTGCTGTGATTGGTTCTCGGCGCTGGCTCGATGCTCAATCACAGCCATTCATTGACTGACTCAGACAATCAGAGCTTCACACGGGCATATTTGCACAAAAAAAACAAAAAACATGCTCTATTTTTCTGCAAATTTATGTACCAAAGGTTCCCATAGAAGTCAATGGGGCGCACTTGTTTCTTTTTTTGCCTGGTCAAAATACAAAGGAAAAATACTAGAGATGAGCACGCACCAAAATGCTTGGGTGCTCGTTGTTGGAGTCGAGGTTTTCGGAATGCTCGAGAGCTCGTTTCAAGTAACGAATCCCATTGAAGTCAATGGGCGACTCGAGCATTTTTCAAGGTCACCCATGCTCCGCATAGGGGAGGGTGTGTGAATCACCTGAAAACATCAGGAAGTGATGGAAACACCACAGAAACAGATAGGGAACAGCAGGGCAGCATGCATGGGTGCATCTGAGGCACCCAGGTCCCACTATTAAGCCAAATTGTGGGCAAGAGCCTGGCGGTCACCCCCTAACAATTTACTTGGGCCAGACCATAATCAGCAAGGCAGAAAAGGAGAAGAACCAGGCAGCATTCATTAAAAATCCTCCTCTTTATTAGAATAGCATGAGGAAGCAAGCAGCCACGTATTGACCCTGTGCTCGGGTCTTTATCAAGCTGATGAATGCTGCCTGGTTCTTCTCCTTTTCTGCATTGATGACCAACGGTGGACCCGGGGAGTCGGAACCCTAACTGGGCTATTGCATAGTGCCTTGCACCAGCGGTGTGACTGAACTTTTGGAGTGCTGCTGTAACTCTTTTTCTTCTCATAATCAGCAAGGCACACGCGCTGGCACATCTTAGCTAAGCACCACACTAGCTGCAACCCATAACAATCACCGCCTGCAAGTGACACCTCTGCCTCTTCTCCTGTGTTACATGCTGGCATTGCTGTCCAATCCCCCCCAAGACGCAGGCACGAGCCTGCGTCCACTGCATACTCAAATTTTTCGCTGTGCAGCGTTCAGCTGTACTCATGCCACACACTCGCTTCATAGGTACTCCACTCTCATGTCTATTTATAAGTGCGTCTGCAATGAGGAGAACCCGGAAACACACACTGCAGAGGGTTGGCAGGGCCAGGCAGCGACCCTCTTTGAAAGTGTGGGCAATAGCCCACAATACTGATGAGAATTGCTGATAAATTAACGTATGATCATATTTCCAATCCCATGCCACCTCCGTCACAAAATTTCATGAGCCACAAACGTGGCCATAAAGAGGACTCAGATGCCAGTACTTCTACACATCTGCACAATTTAACAATCCATTCTAAAACTAAAGATTGGTTTGAAGCAGGAGGTGTCGCAAAAGTAGCCACCACAGGTATACAGTGACCCTGTGAAAGTATTATTAAATTAGTTACGCTTCCTTTGATTGCTACAAGGACAGCATGAACCATAAAGAAATTTGAGTGCCAAACCTGGCACAGCTGCACCCCGCCTTTGCCTATGGCCACACCCTCATTCGGGCGCCCACATCCACGTCCTCGACCCTTACACCTAGTCTTCATCATGTTGCATAAAGCACTGTGTCAAAATGCTACACAAACTGCGAGGAATTTAGCGTACGCTTTAAGCCAAAATAGTGTAAAATGTGTAGTCTTGTTATATGGTGTGGATCAACAGGACACACACTTGGGCCTATTATGCAAATGCTTTCAGCCAAACCCCCCGCCACAAAAAGAAAAATGAGAGGAGTTTTGTTAGTTCCTATATAGTCTGTGTACACCAGTAGCAGTGTACTGTATAGAATCGGTAACAGTATGCAGAATAGAGCCGGGATGCTTGCGAACCCTTTGTGCACACTACTGGTATCAGGCAGCCAAACTGATGATGCTCAAAATGAGAGGAGTTGTAGTCCTAGAAAGGACTGTTAGGTTCCAATAATTCCAGTCCCATGCCACCTCAGCACAAAATTTCATTAGCCACAAATGTGGGCATAAAGGGAACTCAGATGCCAGTACATCTCCACAATTCAACAACCCAGATGCTAGTACTTCTACACATCCCCACAATTCAACAACCCATTCTAAAACCAAAGATTGGTTTGAAGCAGGAGGTGTCGCAAAAGTAGCTACCACAGATATACAGTGAACCTGTGAAAGTATCATTAAATTAGTTATGCTTCCTTTGATTGCTCCAATCCAGTATCTCGGATAACTGTGGTAAAACGAGCGATAATACATGCCGACCAGCACTGACCCCCAGGGATGCGTGCATTTATCACACATAAACCAATCCGGCTGTTTACCACTCAGGACATTATAAGTCCTCCTAAATCCAAAAATACGCAGTGTACAATGAGTTCTGTCTTGCCATACAGTGCTGAGCAGAATTCCAATGTCCATGCCACCTCCGTCACAAATTTGTCAGGAGCCACAAATGTGGCCATAAAGCGGACTCAGATGCTGGTACTTCTAACCATCTGCACAATTCAACAACCCATTCTAAAACAAAAGATTTCTTTTAAGCAGGAGGTTAAAGTTGCCACCACAAGTATACAGTGAAAAGGGTCAATGTCTCATGAAATCAGTTATGGTTCCTTTGATCACTACAAGGACAGCATAAACCATGAAGAAATTTGAGTGGCCAAAGCAGGACAATTCATTCTGTGTATGTGTCAGATAGCTGAACACTGCGCTGGGAAACCTTTGTGTACCAAGAGTATAGGTGAACACCTGATAGATTTGTTGACCAAGAGTATAGGCGAACACCTGAAACATTTGTGTACTAAGAGTATAGGCGAACCCCTGAAACATTTGTTTACTAACAGTATAGGCAAACCCCTGAAACATTTGTGTACCAAGAGTATAGGTGCACCCCTGAAACATTTGTGTACCAAGAGTATAGGCAAACCCCTGAAACATTTGTGTATCAAGAGTATAGGCGAACCCCTGAAACATTGGTGTAGCAAGAGTATAGGCGAACCCCTGAAACATTGGTGTAGCAAGAGTATAGGCGACACCATGAAACATTTGTGTACCAAGAGTGTAGGCGAACCTCTGAAAAATTGGTGTACCAAGAGTATAGGCGAACACTTGAAAAATTTGTTTACTAAGAGTATAGGTGAACCCCTGAAACATTTGTGTACCAAGACTATAGGTGACCCCCTGAAACATTTGTGTACCAAGAGTGTAGGCGAACCTCTGAAACATTGGTGTACCAAGAGTATAGGCGAACCCCTGAAACATTGGTGTACCAAGAGTATAGGCGACCCCATGAAACATTTGTGTACCAAGAGTGTAGGTGAAACTCTGAAACATTTGTGTACCAAGAGTATAGGCGAACCCCTGAAACATTGGTTTACCAAGAGTATAGGTGAACCCCTGAAACATTGGTGTATCAAGAGTATAGGCGACCCCATGAAACATTTGAATACCAAGAGTGTAGGCGAACCTCTGAAACATTTGTGTACCAAGAGTATAGGCAAACCCCTGAAACATTGGTGTACCAAGAGTATAGGCGAACCCCTGAAAAATTGGTGTACCAAGAGTATAGGCGAACATCAGAAAAATTTGTTTACTAAGCGTATAGGT
Source organism: Eleutherodactylus coqui (assembly GCF_035609145.1). Classification (NCBI taxonomy): domain Eukaryota; kingdom Metazoa; phylum Chordata; class Amphibia; order Anura; family Eleutherodactylidae; genus Eleutherodactylus; species Eleutherodactylus coqui. The sequence goes on from NC_089844.1 coordinate 158,402,933, forward strand.
GAAGCTCAGAAAACGTTGTGTACAAAGAGTACAGGTGTACCCCCAAAAAATGTGTTTACCCAGAGTGCAGGTGTACCCCAGAATTTTTGTTTTGACATACTGGCTTAATTCGCTAACAGAGCCTGGAGGCAGCCCTCCGAAAAAAAAATTAGCTTTTACAGAGCCTTTTGGCCCTCTGAAAAATTGGCTGTTCAGCGTGCTGATATGCTGGTTTGGGAGGAGGAGGATGAAGATCAGAGAAGGATAGACCACGCTACTTCTCCCTTTTTATGGGGTGATAGAGGGTGCATGGTTCTCCTGTTCCAGCTTAAAGAATCTTTATGTTCCGCTGCTTTCCACCGGTGGAGAAGAGAAGTCAGGGGAAATCCAGGCTTTCTTCATCTTAATGAGTGTAAGGCTGTCAGTTGACATGCGGGTAAACTTATCCGTAATAATCCCCCCAGCAGCATTAAACACCCTCTCTGATAAGACGCTAGCGGCAGGCCAGGCCAGCACCTCCAAGGTGTACAGCACAAGTTCATGCCACGTGTCCAGCTTTGACACCCAATAGCTGTATGGAGCAGAGGGATCACGGAGGATGTTGGTATGGTCGGCTATGTACTCCCACACCATCTTTTTACAGTGTTCCCTCCAACTCAGCCTAGACTGGGAGTGGTGACACAGTCTGGCTGGGAAGCCATAAAACTGGCAAAGGCCTTGGAGAGTGTTCCCCTGCCCGTGCTGGACATGCTGCCTGTTCCCCACATCTCCCCTTCTAGTTGGCCCACTGAACTACGTCCTCTATTGCTAGTGTTGTCAGATGGGAACATTAGCGTCAGCTTTTCCACCAGGGCCTTGTGGTATTGCATCACTCTGGTATTCCTTTCCTCTTCGGGTATGAGAGTGGAAAGGTTCTCCTTATACCGTGGGTCGTGAAGGGTGAACACCCAGTAATCCGTGTTGGCCAGAATGCGTCTAACGCGGGGGTCATGGGAAAAGCAGCTTAACACATGAAGTCAGCCATGTGTGCCAGAGTCCCAGTAAGCAGCCCATTGCTTTCCTCACTAGGAGGATGACTGTCAGTCACCTCCTCCTCCTCTTTAGCCTATACACACTGAACAGATGCAAAGGAAGTAGTATGGGTACCCTCTGCAGTGTGGGCAGCAGTCTCTTCCCCCTCCTTCTCCTCCTCCTCCTCCTCCTCCAATATGCGCTAAGAAACAGACGTGAGGGTGGTCTGGCTATCAAGCAACGTATTGTCATCCCCCATCTCCTCTTCTATCTGCAAAGCGTCGGCAATAATGCTTAGCAACGACCTTCTCAGCAGGCAAAGCAGAGGGATGGTTACGCTGATTATGGCCTCATCGCTGCTCACCATTTGTGTAGACTTCTCAAAGTTTCCTAGGAACTGACAGATGTCAGACATCAATGCCTACTCCTCTGTGAAGAACTGCGGAGGCTGACTACCACTCCGACGACCATGTTGCAGCTGGTATTTTACAATGACTCTACGCTGCTCATAAAGCCTGGCCAACATGTGCAACGTTGAATTCCAGTGCGTGCGCACATCGCACAACAGTGGGTGCATTGGCAGCTGGAAGCGATGTTGCAGTGTCCTGAGGGTGGCAGCATCTTTGGTGGACTTTCTGAAATGTGCGCACACGCGACTCACCTTGCTGAGCAGGTCAGACAAATGGGGGTAGTTTTTAAGAAAGGGCTGAACCACCAGATTGAACATGTGGGCCAGGCATGGCACGTGTGTTAGTCTGCCAAACTGCAGAGCCGCCACCTGGTTACGCCCATTGTCACACACGACCATGCCTGGTTGGAGGTTCATCGGCGAAAGCCACAGATGTCTGCTCCGCCAAACCCTGTAACAGCTCTTGGGCGGTGTGACTCTTGTCACCTAAGCTCAGGAGTTTCAGCACGGCCTGCTGACACTTCCCCACGGCAGTGCTGCAGCGCCTCGAGCTACCGACTGAAGGCGGCATGCTCACACATAGTAATTGAGAGGTGGAGGTGGTGGAGGAGCAGGAGGGGGGTAGTTGGAGGAGGTGGCATAATAAGCCGGAGAAACCATCACCAAAGTAGGACCCGCAATCCTCAGTGTGGGTAGCACGTGAGCGGACCAAGGGTCAGACTCAGTCCCAGCCTCCACCAAGTTAACCCAAAGTGCCATCAGGGAGATGTAGTTTCCCTGCCCGCCAGCACTTGTCAACATGTCGGTGGTTAAGTGGACCTTCCCAGTAACCTCGCTGGTGAGGGCATGGCTTATGTTCCGTGAGACGTGTTGGTATAGGGTGGGGACAGCGGGAAAAATAGTGGTGACTGGGGACCAAGTACCGAGGGACGGCCGCCGCCATCAGGTTGCGGAAAGCCTGTTTGGCAGCATCTCTGGGCTGAGTAGTTTTGAAATATGCATGTTTAAAGATTGTGCATGCAAGTGGGTGGCCGCGTATTTCCGCTTGTGTTCTAATGCTTGGGTTATCAACAGCTAAACGCTGTGCGGGGACACATTGGTGGAGGCAGTTGAGGACCATGGAGGTGAGGGTGTGGGTGCAGGCCGGGAGATGCTCGTGCCTGCGTCCTGGGAGGGCGATTTCATCTCTGGGCCAGGATGTGACACAGGGGAAGAGGCAGTGGTGTGACCCACAGGCGGTGAATGGCCTTCATTCCACCTCGTCGGGTGCTTAGCCATCATATGCCTGTGCATACTGGTGGTGGTCAGGCTGGTAGTGGTGGCTCCCCTGCTGATCTTGGTGTGGTACAGGTTGCACACCACTGTTCTTTGGTCGTCCGCGCTCTCAATAAAAAACCTCCAGACCTTTGAACACCTAGCCCTCAGCACGGAGGCTTGCCGCGAGGAGATGCTGTGGGGAACAGTTGGGGGATTATTTGCTGTGGCCCTGCTTCGCCCCCTGGCCACCCCACTGCCTCTTTGAGCCTGTTCTGCTGCTGCACTTGCCTCCCCCTCTGAAGCCCTGTCTTCAGTTGGCTTAGCAACCCAGGTGGGGTCAGTCACCTCATCGTCCAGCGGCTCTTCCTCTGAATCATCTGTCTGTTCCTCCCTCAGACTTACTCCCCTAACAACAACCTCACTGACAGACAACTGTGTCTCATCATCATCATCATCCACAAAAACCTCTTGAGACAGTACTTGGAAGTCCCCAGCCTCATCATCCTGACTCTGTTAAAGTTCCAAATTTTGGGCATCAGTCACGATAAACTCCTCAGGTGGCTGATGAACAGTTTTTTCCGACTCAGGACAGGGACCCGAGAACAGTTCTTGGGAGTATGCCTGTTCTGAATCTCTCTTTTTCCTGGAGTGACCAGGCTGGGAGGAAGGAGGAGTAGCCTGAGCATTATCGGCCATCCACGTCATCACCTGATCGCACTGTTGTGCTTTTAATAATGGTCTACCACGCAGACCTGTAAAATGTGAGATGAAGCTGGGGAGTGGAGATATGCGGCACTCTACTAATTCCTCAGCAGCAGGCACTGTTTCACCCCGCCCAGGACCTCGGCCTCTGCCCACACCCTCATTTGGATGCTCACGTCCACGAACTCGACCATTACCCCTAATCTTCATCATATTGGATCAAGCACTTGGACTAAATGCTATGCAAAATGCAAGTTATTTTGCGTACGCTTATAGGCCAAAATAGACACAATAAACAGTGTATATTGTTGTTAGATAGCGGAGATTCACAGCAGCCAGAGACTTGTATATAGCCCACGTTATCAGCAGGCCCCCAAAATTTTAAAACAGTGTATACTGTTGTTAGATAGCAGAGATTCACAGCACCCAGAGACTGGTATATAGCGTACGCTATCAGCAGGGCCAACAAATATTCCAGTGTGTATACTGCTGTTAGATAGCGGAGATTCACAGCACCCAGAGACTGGTATATAGCGTACGCTATCAGCAGGGCCCAAAAATATTCTGTGTACACCAATGGCAGTACACTGCATAAAACCGATAACAGAGTGCAGAATACAGCTGGGATGCTTGAGATAAAATTTGTGCGCACTACTGGTCCCAGCCAGCCAAAATGCTGATGCACACAATGAGAGGAGTTGTAGTCCTAAAGAGGAGTGTTGGGTTCTTGGAGTAAAGATCGCTGCCTAACCGCAACCAAATCCCTACACTAACGCTTTCCCTATAGCAGCAGCTCTATCCCTCAGCTCATGCAGCATGTGTTTGTGCTAAAGCCTTCCCTGCATGTTTATTGACAAAAAAAATGGCGCTAAACATGCGAGGAGGGGAGATAAAATCTTCTTGAGCACAGCGTGGTGCTCGCTCGAGTAACTAGCACCATCGAGTATGCTACTGTTCAAATGAGCATCAAGCTCGGACAAGCATGCTCGCTCATCTCCAGTTTTTATCTCTGTATAGTATGAGGATAATAAGGATGTTTTTAAATGCTTCCTTACATTAAAGTAGTCTATTACTACTACAAGTACCCTCATGATGTACCTCGGGAGTCACACTCTCTTCTGAGAATTAGTCTTTAGCCATTTTTGTTTTTAACCCCCTTGTTATTATTGTACCTCATTGCCGCCTCCAGTTTTGCTGGCTCCCTGCTGATGGTCACTTCAAATGCTTGTCTGACCTCCACTATATCCATATTCATGTCTCTCACTATGTGTAAGCACTGCTTCTGTGTCACCTGTGGGTGTAGTGCGCACAGTCTTCTGTAGAGCAATTTTTGTTCTTTATCAGGGCTTTTACCCACTAGCATTTTTTTCCCGCTGCGATTTCGCAGGTTTTTTTTCCAAATGTCAATAGGAATTTCTAATGTTAAAATTGCATCACACAAAAATCACAGCAACGCAAACATGCAATTTTTGTGCAATGCGATTTTAACATTGGAAAGTCTCATTGACATTTGGAAAAAAACGCAGCGAAATCACAGCAAAAAAAAAAAAACTCTAGTACATAAAAGCACTTATTATTCTGTATAATCTTGCATTTATGAAAACCTTTTTAAATAAACCAAATTAAAAAAACATATTGGCCCATGTCTAGCACTGAAAAACTGGCCTGTAATGAGGGGATAAATCTTCCAGTAATGAAGTGGTTAATCGGCTTATTGCTAGTCCGATATTGTATTGTTTAGTGGCTTAGTTTCATCATCATCTTCTTCTTCAGATAGCTGATTGGCTGCGCACAAACCATCACTACTCTTTATCTCCATCTCATGAGGAGAACGCTCCCTCAGTCCAGCTCTATGTTTCTCCTCATTGCTCAGCAGTGAAGTCTCTTCATTGTCTTCCTGCAGTGATTCCCCGGCCGGACATAAACCTCCACTATTCTCTCTCCTCACCTCCTCAGAGGTTTCTTCTTGTTCAGCTTGCTTTTCATTCAATGGATTATTGATGACTTGTGAAGTTTCTTCATTCTCTTCTTCCTTCTCATTAATTTCTTCCCTGGTAGAAGGTTCCTTTGATTCATCAGTCACTTGTTCATTAAATGGGTTATTGATGACTTGTGAAGTTTCTTTGTTCTCTTACTTCTCCTTCTTCAGTTCTTCATCTTCCCTGGTAGAACTTTTCTCTAAGTGATCAGTCTTTTCTTCACCTCATGGTTCATTGGTGGGTGATGGACGTTCTTCATCCCCTTCTTCCCCAGACAGTTCCTTAGCCGGACACGATCCTTTGCTCTTTCCATTCTTCGGCACTGGTGTACAGTCCTGGTTATCACGTTCTCTCAGTAGATCGGTTTCTAGTTCAGCTGATGTTTTCTGCTTCTCTTCATGAATTGATTCATTTACCAGTAATGGACGTTCGCCACCCTCTGTCCTCCGCTCTTCTGTAATTCTTTCTTCTGCAGTCTCTGGTAATAGTAATAGTTAGATTTTAATATTGAAGATGTGATGAAACAATGACAAACATCAGGCTATAAGGGCTTATGTAAGAGATCTATGGCCAGTGTCACGTATATGATATCTGGTTTATATAGACATGCGTTCTTTATTTCAGGACAGTTATTTGCATATAATTATGTTTCTCATTTTTAGCTAGTTGTAAATAGCAGCATCGGGCAAAGACTTAAAGGGGTTGTCCCGCGCCGAAACGGGTTTTTTTTTTTCAAACCCCCCCCCCCCCCCGTTCGGCGCGAGACAACCCCGATGCAGGGACTTAAAAAAAAAAAACAGCACAGCGCTTACCTGAATCCCCGCGCTCTGGTGACTTCTTACTTACCGGTTGAAGATGGCCGCCGGGATCCTCTCCCTCCGTGGACCGCAGCTCTTCTGTGCGGTCCATTGCCGATTCCAGCCTCCTGATTGGCTGGAATCGGCACGTGATGGGGCGGAGCTACACGGAGCTACACGGAGCCCCATTGAGAAGATAAGAAGACCCGGACTGCGCAAGCGCGTCTAATTTGGCCATTAGGCCGAAAATTAGACGGCAACCATGGAGACGAGGACGCCAGCAACGGAACAGGTAAGTGAAAAACTTTTTATAACTTCTGTATGGCTCATAATTAATGCACAATGTACATTACAAAGTGCATTATTATGGCCATACAGAAGTGTATAGACCCACTTGCTGCCGCGGGACGACCCCTTTAAGGTGAGGGCTTCAGCTAGACTTTTGTGAAATGAAACAGTATCAGTTAATGGCAAAAATTACATGTAAATTTGATTTAAGTAGTTCTCTTGTCTATGTCTAGATTGGGAGGATGACTTAGCCATCACCCATGTAGTTCGCTTTATTCATTCAGCGGCCAGTTGAGCGCTGATACCAGGAGAACAGCTGGGAAGGTAAGTATGAAACATCTCACCGGACTCAGCAGGTCAGCTACTCTTTAAAGATGGCACCGGTACAGTAGCATGCTTCTGGGGATGGGTTTGACTAGAGAGCCATTTGTTACGTTCAAGGCAGGCATGAAAAGGCCTGAACAATAGACAGCAGAGAAAAAGAACAGTGTAAAAGTAGGCAAGGTTCCTATAGATAAAAAAGTGTGGTGTCCCGCAGAGACCGAGGCACGACACTGAGGAGCTGGCTTGGCTAGAGACAGCATTTGTCATGGTGGCTCTACAAAACTTCTCCCCAGAGGAATGCATGCGGCTTGTGCCAAGGCACCGCTAGGCCTCTACCAGACAATGCTGGGACAGCGATTACCTATATAGATATGTAGTTGGCTTGAAAAGTTGTCACTTGTGACGCCACCATTTCTTCACTCCGTTGGTTGTCCGGCGGAGAATAATAGAGTCCACACATGGTTATAATGAATACCTCAATCACTGGGAACAAGCAGTGACTGCAACTTGACTTTTTTAAGACAACTTTCACACATCAGTGAAGGAAAAACAATTTCAGCAAGGTCAAGGAGGAGAACATAGGGATGACTCCGGGCCTACAGTCCTAGTTAGCTGTATGACTCCGCTCCTGAACAGAACACATACACTCCGGGACACAGGATGACACCGGGCCTACAGGCTAAGTTATCTGTAGGGCACACCAGAGGTGGACAGAAAACTCAGCTGACACTTACTTGTATTCAGTAGACGGAACACTGTACGGCGGGCTCCTTCCTTCGACCCACTCATGGTAGGGGTCATCGGATGGGAATGTCAGGATATCTCTTTTCGGCCTTCATTCTTCACCACATGAGGGTTGAAGGTACCCGCATGTGGCTGTCACTCTCTCTCGGAACCCAGAAGAAATGAACTCCAGACTCACGTCTTGCAAACACATTTATATTAGCACATCACATGACAAATTAGTTTTAATTTCCAGCCACTCTCAGACATTAACTTCCTACATGCTGCAGCTGTGCAATGCCCATAACTAGAGACAAGACAATTTGCAGAGTGCATCCACATAGAAAATATGACATGTATGACAGTTATGGAGGGGCCAGATATATGAACTTCAGGCCACTACAGTTCCCCCCTACTTAAAATAAGCCATCACCAGCGCCTCCAAACAGAGTTTAATATTTGGAGAAGGGATATCTCAGTGTACTAATCCAGTTTACTTCTAGCAACACTGCGCAGTCTCTGAGTGTGCAAGGTGAAATCTATAAACACACCTCCTACCCTCCAGTTTTTTATACAGAAACTTAACCCATTTTTGTGTTCTGAGACCACCTGAAGAATGTCACTTTCTTAGTAAGGCATTACATTATGACAGCGTGTATGAAATGGTTTTGGCCAAAACCATAAGAGAACCTCTGCTAGGCTGAACCAAATTCAGGATACACTAGCATAGCTATGGGGCACATACATGACTCTTCTCCTCAAAGACAAAAGATATGTGGCAAGTGGATTGATCATCCCTTCCTCTGAAAAAGAGAATACAACACTGATGCGGTACTAGAGAATAGAGAAGGGCGACTGGCAGGAAAAACAAGACTCCGTGATGGGTGATAGCTTAAGCCAATACCCCCTATCCGGGACTAAGAGGATGAGGTGAAAGATGCCCAAGCCAACTGAGACAGCTAGGCCAAAATGTAGCCTGCTTACTTTTAACATGGAGCAATAAAAATATTTTTTTATTTGAAATCTGCTGCTTATGCTGCCACTTCTTCTACTACTTTTCTGTACTGAGACAGCTAGGACGGTGGACAGACACTGGCACAAAAGACGCACAGTGGGGAACAAAACTTCCAATCATACACATTTATCATTCATGCCATTCGTGCGGTCACATTTAATCAGGAGCTCTTAGCATATTAACATTACTTTACTTTAACTCATTACTTTGTTCTCCTCCTGCACATAATCTTAAACTTTAACGTTGCCCTCAACATATTAATACAGAGCAGCATACACATAGCATAGACAATTGGCAGCTTTGGGCAATGCATTTTTTTTAGTCCTTGAATGTTAAGGGGGCTTAACAACAGAATAAGAAAATGTCTCTTACGTAAAGAATCTTTGTATTAGTAGCAGCAAGTGCGTCTGAACGGGAGCACACTACTGACAGGAATTTGCTCATCTGAATCTGAGTCCAAAGATAAGCCAGTGGGGGTGGACAGACTTGACCACGTCAATCCGCAGGGATGCCAAAGATGAGGGACTATCTGAATCCCGAATCCGTTTCTTTGACTTCTCCCTAGCAGACACTAAGTAGTGTGGACAATGTCCTATCAACTGCTGCAGGATCTCTTCCTGGGAGACTGGATCCATTTCAGCCCTTTGTTCAGGGGGTTCTGTTGTTCGCTGCAGCGCTTTCCATGGATGAAGGCGTTCATGGGAATGGAACAATATTTTGACCCCAGGGTACTCAAAGTCCCTGACAAAGGGACGCAACCCTGAGGGAACTGTTGCATGCACCACTCGGTTCCCTTGGTGAACAATGATCCATGGGAGGATCAGGGGTTCTTTTTCATACAGAGGAATCCATTGTCTCACCGCCGGTGCGGGGACTTCTTTGTTGCAAGTAGGCCGCACTTATTTTCTGGCCCTGGACGGTTTCAGGGTTCCTGGCCGTATAAATCTGTTCTGCTGAACTTCCTTGGCATCTTTATCTGGAAAAAAAGGGTCCGACAAGGCTGTCACCAAATCAAGGAGCTCCGGTTTGTCTCCTCAATAAAACTGCAGCTGCTGTGGAGGGTATGCATCAGGCACACCCTGTATTTTCCTGGCGCTTTGGGTCTCATGCTGGGGAGGAAACATCTCACCCAGATAGCTGGAGACTTTCTGAATTGAGAGGTCTAGCAGCTCCTTTCTAGCACAAGGCTCCACCTCCTGGGGGTGGTCCTGATCTTCATGCCCAGAGTCCCTCAGTGGGGTCGTCCTGCCCCCTACTTTTTGTGCCACCAAGGCGGGAACTTCTTGGTGGGAAACGTTTAGCGGTAACTCTGGTGTGGGAACGTCTTGTGAAGAAGAAAGACAAAGTGGCTGGGACCCATCTTGGGTGTCAATGTTGGAACTCATGTGGGGCTGTGTAGCAAAGTCCATCAATTGCACACGGTTCAACAGCATAATAACATCATTTCTCACAGCATAATACTTTCTTGCCACTGCAGCTTGAGAAGAATTTTCCTGTTTAATTTCTGATTTTAGCATGAGACTCAGTTCTGACTCATGCAAGTCCTCTTGGGTACTAAATAAACACATGGCGGAAACTTGACTTAGAGATTTGAATTATCTCCCAACATGCCAGAAGAAAAAAAAATTGAATTCTTGCAGTAACGCAAGCACTTGGATGTGACACAGAGGCGTTTTATCCTGTTTGTGACTCCAAAAGAAGAGGGGTGGTGTCCTGCAGTGACCAAGGTACAAGGCACAACACTAAGGAGCTGGCGGAGGTAGAGATGGCACTTGTCATGCTGGCTCTATCAAACTTCTTCCCAGAGGGACGTATACGGCCTGCGCCAAGGCACCGCTAGGCCTTTTTCAGGCAACGCTGAGTCAGCGGTTACCTGTATAGATGTGTAGTGGACTTGAGAAGTTGTCACTAATGATGCTACCGTTCCTTCACACCATTGGTTGTCCGGTGGAGAATAATAGAGTCCACACACGGTTATAATGAATACCTCAATCACTGGGAACAGGCAGTGACTGGAACTTTTCTTCTTTAAGACAACTTTCACATACCAGTGAGGGAAGAACAATTTCAGCAAGTTCAGGGAGGAGAACACAGGATGACACCGGGCCTACAGTCCTAGTTATCTGTATGACTCCGCTCCTGGACAGAACACACACACTCTGGGATGCAGGATGACACCGGGCCTTCAGACTGTTATCTGTAAGTCTCAGCTCCTGGATAGACATACCAGAGGTGGACAGAACACTCTCTTGACACTCACATGTATTCAGTAAACGGAAAACTGCACGGTGGTCTCCTTCCTTCCACTAACTCAAGGTAGGGGTCGTGGGATGGTAACGTCATGATGCCTCTCCTCGATCTCCAATCTTCCCAACATGAAGGTTGAAGGTACCCCCATGTGCTGGCACTCTCTCTCGGAACCCAGAAGAAATGGACTCCAGACTCACGTCTTGCAAACACATTTATATTAGCACATCACATGACAGGACAATTGGTTACAATTTTCAGACATATTCCAGCCACTCTCAGACATTAACCTCCTACATGCTGCAGCTGTGCAATACATATAACTAGAGACAAGACAATCTGCACATGAATCCACATAGAAGATATGACATATATGACAGTTATGGAGGGGCCAGATATATGAACTTCGGGCCACTATAAAAGCATAACCCAGGTAGGGGAGGCTGAGGTACCTTTACATGAAGCAACTATCATGCAGCTAGACACTCAGAAAAGTCACTGAAGAGTACAAATGACAGTCGTTCATTTGCTTTTACAGAGAGCGATGATTGTTTATTAGTTGTTTGCCAAGATATCATTCATAGAGGGATCTCCGTGCAAATTCATTAGCAAGTTATTCAAATATGCATAACTTTAACCAGATGAATTTTGACCAGCCAGCGACTATTTTCTTTGGTAAGCTGAAACAAAATGGCTAGTGACCTATCAGTTGTCACCCTGCCGGTGGCCATGTTTACACTGAGCGACTATCATGTGATTTTGCGATTATTTGGCTGATATTTGCCCCATCAAAAGATATCTTTAGTCAGACTCTTATTCTCAGTAACCCAGTCCCACTGCCCCGATCCTCTTGTACGCGGGTGGCAGAGTGATTCCTGAAATTGTGCAGCCAGATAATAAGACTCAATGCACTAGAAGCGTCTTCTTCTCACCATCACTGGACACATTAGATGGAGGGAATAAAAAGATCAGCAGGGAATACTATAACATATATGTGACAGCGGAGGGCCCTGTAACATGTATGTAGCAGCAGAGGGCCCTGCAACATGTATGTAACAGCAGAGGCAGGGTAACATGTAAGTAACAGCAGGATCTACACTTGGAGAATTCTTTTATTGACTCTGTATAAAAAAAATTGCTACATGTTCGGCCCGTCAGCTTATGTGTCTTGGCCAAAATGCTAAACTAACACCCACATTTTATTAGTGTGTATCAATATTTCTTTTATGTAGTTTGCTAGGGGAGCCCAAGATGTCAGCCAGTGCGGCCCACTGTTGAGAAACGAGGCAACCCACTGTCATGTCAGTGTGAGTTGTAATCCTGTATTGTGGGATGCACCCATCTATTGGCTGGCTTCTGTGGTATCGTTCACATTGCAGATTTAGTTGCATGTAGTCGCTCCTCCCCAATCTGGGCTGGGTTGAGTGGGTGGCTGCATATAGGTCTGCAGTAGACAGTTTAGCTCCTTTGGCTTATAGTCTGGCTTGCTGCATATTGATAGGTTCTACAGCCATTGTGCCGACCCTACGGTCATTGTGCCGACCCTACGGTCATTGTGCCGACCCTACGATCATTGTGCCGACCCTACGGCCATTGTGCCGACCCTACGGCCATTGTGCCGACCCTACGGCCATTGTGCCTGCTCTGCACCTTATCAGGTGCTACTATCGCCATTTTGAGCTTGGAACTGCTATTGCCTTTGTTCCCATGTGTTGTAGAGGGGTAATGGGGCATTGTTGGATAGTTCCTGTTGATGTACACTGTTTGTGATTAATTCATGATAGTGGAGGCTGCGAACAATTTATGATACTCATTTGCCCATAGGTAATGGTCTGATAAATTCCAGAATATATAACACAAGGTTATCTCCATCTAGTTGGTAAGTGGTATTTACCCCGTTTAGTTTGAAGGTTTTCATGTGCTCAGGTCAAATGGCTTAAATAGCAACAACAAAGGAGAAGAGCCGATTCCTTAAAAACACTTATTTTATTCTTTTTTTATTCAAAAGAATCCATAAAATTACAAATTGTAGGATCAAGAAAGAGGTGTGCTTCGAAACGTGTCTGACGTAGACACTGTGTCACATGGTAGCCACCATTTGTAATTTTATAGATTTTTTAGAATAAAAGGAGTGTTTTCAATAAGTCGGCTTTTCTCCTTTGTTGTAGTAATGCTCGGATACCATCTAGTGGTTATGATAATTGTTGTAGTTCTATTATGCTTAATTCCCTGATTGGCAGTGGGGGTCATGTGGTACGCTGGAGCAGAAAGGAGGAAGCAATGTTGTAGAGGCAGTGGAAATGGCCAGCCTGGATGCATTAGGCGGCCGACCGGTACCTGTATCAGAGCCTCTGGATGGGCCTTTAGGCAGCACATAGCCTATGGAGTGTCCTGACCCTGGATATGGTCTCTGGCACTGAAGGTACCCAGAGTAACATAGTATGCTAGGCTGAAGGGAGACAAATGTCCATCTAGTTCAGCCTGTTTCCACATCTCCACAGGAAGGCAAAAAGCCACCAATGAGGCAAAGCTAATAAGCCCCCTTGGTGGGAAAAAATTTCTTTCCGACTCCATTATGGCAATCAGAATAATCCCTGGATCAGCGTTTTGAAAGTTCCTACCTGACTCCAAGACCCGGATCAACAACCCCGCTGGTTATTTAATGTCTATATTCTGTAATATCAATGCGCTCTAGAAAGGGATATAATCCCTTCTTGAACTCCTCTATGGATTTTGCCATCACCACATCCTCAGGCAGAGAGTTCCACAGTCTCACTGCTCTTACAGTAAAAAACCGATTTACCAACTGGTACCTGCATCAGGGCATCCAGATGAGCCTTTGGGCAGCACATAGCCTATGGAGTGTCCTGACCCTGAATATTGCCTCTGGCACAGAAAGTACCTAGAGTAGCTAGGGCCTGTACAACAGGGTACTAGAGCCTCCATGCCCACCCATATCACATCTTGTATCCAAGCTACAAGCACCCCAACAGGGTACTAGAGCCTCCATGCCCACCCTAATCACATCTTGTATCCAAGCTAGAGGTGGTACAACAGGGTATTAGAGCCTCCATGCCCACCCATATCACATCTTGTATCCAAGCTACAAGCACCCCAACAGGGTACTAGAGCCTCCATGCCCACCCTAATCACATCTTGTATCCAAGCTAGAGGTGGTACAACAGGGTACTAGAGCCTCCATGCCCACCCATATCACATCTTGTATCCAAGCTAGAGGCAGTACAACAGGGTACTAGAGCCTCCATGCCTGCCCGTATTACATCTTGTATCCAAGCTAGAGGTGGATCAGCCGGGTACTAGAGCCTCGATGCTCACCTGTTTCACATCTTGAATCCAAGCTAGAAGCAGTACAACAGAATACTAGAGCCTCCATGCCCACCCATATCACATCTTGCACCCAAACTAGAAGCAGTAAAACAGTGTACTAAAGCCTCCATGCCTGCCCGTATGACATCTTGTATCCAAGCTAGAGGCACTACAACATGGTACTAGAGCCTCCATGCCTGCCCTTATCATATCTTGTATCCAAGCTAGAGGTGGTACAACAGGGTACTAGAGCCTCCATGCCTGTCCGTTTCACATCTTGTATCCAGGCTAGAGGCACTACAACAGTCTACTACAGCCTCCATGCCCACCCATATCCCATCTTGTATCCAAGCTACAAGCACCCCAACAGGGTACTAGAGCTTCCATGCCCACCCTAATCACATCTTGTATCCAAGCTAAAGGTGGTACAACAGGGTACTAGAGCCTCCATGCCTGCCCATATCACATCTTGTATCCAAGCTACAAGCACCCCAACAGGGTACTAGAGCCTCTATGCCCACCGTAATCACATCTTGTATCCAAGCTAGAGGCGGTACAACACGGTACTAGAGCCTCCATGCCTGCCCATATCACATCTTGTACCCAAACTAAAAGCAGTAAAACAGAGTACTAAAGAACCGCCGGAGCCGGAAGCCCGCAGAGCGGTAGGCGGGAGGCGGCATGAAAGGGTGAACGGGGAGGAGTGACGTCATCGGGCGCAGCGGATTATGGGAGGGGGCGGGGCCTCCGTCGGGAGGCCCTATATAAGGGGGAGCAAGCAAGGGAGAAGTCAGAGCGGCAAAAAGAAGAGGAGAACAAACAAAGAGCGAAGTCAAGAGAGCGAAGACGTATGGAGAAGCACAGCGGAGTTCGGAGAGCGGAGAGCGGAGAAGCGGAGAACGAAGAGAGGAAGGGCGGCAGCGGAGCGACGAGCGCTGAAGAAGAGTGCGGCAGCGGAGCGGCGAGCGCAGGAAAAGTCCGAAGGGCGCTGAAGTTGGCAGTGTCGGGCGAACGGACGGAAGAAAGCTGAGCGCAGAAGTTAGTCAGTAGCGGCGATCAGAAGGCGGCAAGCAACAAAAGGAAGACCGGCCAGGTGGGCATTGATCCAACAACGGAAGGAGTCCGGAGGAGGCGGAGCTACAGCGATTAACCGGAAGTCACTGAAGAAAGAAGTAAGGGCCGAAGATATCAGCAGCTGAAGGAATGGAGGCGGTTCTGGCACGAATTCGGGCGGCAGCGGCGGAAAGAGGCCTGGAATGGCTACTACAGATATCAAACCAAGGACTCAGCACAGTGGATGGATCTACTTCAAGGTCTGCCGACATGAGGAACGCTGCAACCCAGGACATGACGGCAGGGAGCGTAGAGCCTTCAGGAGCAAGGCCGATGGAGGGAAGCAGTTCGGCAAAGGGTGCGGGGCCGGCGGCGGCAGCACCAGCGGGGCACACGAAAGAGCTAAGACCGCGGAGGGCCCGTGCACCAGAAAGGTTTAGCCCCGAGCACGGACCCTCGCGGGGAAAAAGGAGGCGGAGTGGCTCCCCGGCCCCCCCACATAGCACGGCAACACCAACAGGCAGGGGAAGCAAGGCGGGAAAAACTCCTGCGAGGCAAAGGAGGACGGCAGGCAGCGTGGGGTCCCGTGCTGAGAGGGGGAAGGGACCTACCGCTAGTCGGCAGGCAAAGAGCAGGAGGAGAGAAGGAGGCGGCGCTGCAAAGCAGGAGCAAGCCTGCAGCGAGTCAGGAGCACAGCGGCCCGGGACATCGACGGGTCTGACGGCAAGAAGAAATGAGGCGTTTGCAGGGCCAGCAGAGCGGTCGCAGCACAGCGGGGGTCAGGAAGAAGCTCGATCTGGAGGTCCGGCGGCTGGTGGGCCCACAGCTCCCACGCGGCCAGGTGAGTCACACTCCATGTACAGTATGTCTTGTAATTTTAGTAATACAGAAAATGTGGGTAATAGGTATACGATGTTTAGTAATGTTAACCGTGCAGAAAATGTAGGGGATATGTATACCATGCCTAGTAATGTTAACCTGACTGAAAATGCAGGGGATATGTTTACCATGTCTAGTAATGCTAATGTCGCTGAAAATGTGGGGGATATGTGCGGGATGCCCAGTAATGTTAATCGGGGGGTACTGGCTGGGAGCAATTTTGGTCAACGATCGGGGAGTAGTGGATCTACACCTAGCGTGTGCAAAGATGCATCGGCACTGCTGGGTTTCATGGTAGAATTTTTGAGACGTCAGGGGGGGGGTTGGTAATCCATCGCCTGTCACAGCATGGAGCTCACCATGCACTGCGTCATCCAGCATAGAGGAAGGTCGGTTGGGACCCCTAGCTGGGGGGACTGGGGCAGGACAGGCGATAGGAAGCATACAAACCCCCATTACAGTAGAGAGAGTAGCCACGGTGACATCATTTGTCGCCGGGGAAAACCTACAGACGGAGGCAATAATGGGGGCTTCAGAGGCAGGGGCAGCAGCAGGCGTTACGGTGGCAGTACAGACAGAAAAAGACCTCTGGGGGCGCATCTCAAAAAAGAGGTGAGGGAGAAGATTTGGAAGGACGAATATGTTGAGATATTCTCCCTCCTCCCCTTGGAAAAATTTAATTTGGACAAGGGGAAGAGAACGGACTTTAAAAAAGAGGAGGAAGAGAAGAGGAGATGGCGCTTGATTCCCCAGACGTTTGCTAATTGGCTACAAGCGTTCGCCATTTTAGCCAGCGTG
Organism: Eleutherodactylus coqui; assembly: GCF_035609145.1. Classification (NCBI taxonomy): domain Eukaryota; kingdom Metazoa; phylum Chordata; class Amphibia; order Anura; family Eleutherodactylidae; genus Eleutherodactylus; species Eleutherodactylus coqui. Next base: position 158,419,721 of record NC_089844.1, read on the forward strand.
ATAGGAGAAAAAGCACCGGAAAATTGTTCCGGCCTTTTTTGCTACATGGACTCAATAGGGGAGGCTTATAGGGTATACGGGGGCCAGACATGGCTACGCTACGATGAGCAATTTAGGCAGCGTAAGGCGGTGCGCCCATCTATCAGATGGGAGCACAAAGATATAGGCCTATGGTTGAGGGTAATGGCCCCCGCACGATTTGGACAGCCCTTTCAGGGAAGTGCCGGGTCATTCGGCCTGGCCACTAGTTCAGCAGGGGGCCAAGGCAGCACAGCGGGGGGTAGCAGGCTCGGGTACTGTTGGCAATACAATGAGGGACAGTGTAAGTTTGGGGCAACATGCAAATTTCGTCATGCCTGCTCCCATTGCAGTGCAGGCTCCCACGGAGCGGCACGGTGCTTTAAAAAAGGTAAGGGAAAAGGGCCCGGCGGTTTTACGAAAAGGGACGACCCCGGTGATTTTGGAAGAGATGTTACCTCATCTAAGTAGGTACCCTGATAGAGAGAAGGCGGAATTGCTGTATAAGGGTTTCAGGGATGGGTTTCACATCCCTGCCCCGTTGCATGCGGTCCCCTTTTCGTTAAAAAACTTGCGATCAGCATTAGAGTTCCCGGAGGTGGTGTCAGAGAAGATAAAAAAGGAGGTAAGCTTGGGGCGCATGGCAGGGCCGTTTAAAGAACCGCCGGTGCCAGATTTCGTGGTGTCTCCTTTGGGGGTGGTCCCAAAGAAGGAGCCGAAAAAATTTCGGCTTATACACCACTTATCTTATCCAAAGGGCGCATCGGTGAACGACGGAATAGACCAGGAGCTTTGTTCGGTGGTGTATACCTCGTTCGATGCGGCATTGCAATGGATACGAAGGTACGGGAAGGGAGCATTGATAGCAAAGGCGGACGTAGAATCCGCTTTTCGACTGCTCCCGGTTTCACAGGAAAGCGTGAGGTTGTTGGGGTGTTATTGGGAAGGGGATTACTTTGCGGATCGTTGTTTACCCATGGGATGTTCCATCTCGTGTGCATACTTCGAGGCGTTCAGTTCCTTTTTAGAATGGGTGGTGAAGGATGCGGCTGCGGTGCAGTCGATCATTCATTACTTAGACGATTTTCTGTGTGTGGGGCCTGGGGGATCGCCCGTGTGTGCGAGCCTGCTGGGCACTTTGCAATGTGTGACAAGGCGGTTCGGGGTGCCGTTAGCTCCCGATAAGACGGAGGGGCCCACTACGTGTTTAAGCTTTCTGGGCATCACCATCGATTCAATTGCGATGGTCTGTCGCTTACCTAAGAATAAATTGGATGACTTACGGGAGGAGGTGCGCGCGGCGCTAGGAAGTAAGAAAATTACGCTAAGAGGGCTGCAGTCACTGTTAGGCAAACTGAACTTTGCCTGCAGGATTATGCCCATGGGTCGGGTGTTTTGCAGACGGTTGGCGTCAGCAACAGCGGGCATTCGGGCACCCCACCATTTCATTCGTTTGCTGGCCAGCCACAAGGCAGACCTGACGATATGGTCTACCTTCCTGGAAAAATATAATGGCAGGTCGGTAATCATGGGCGAGGTTAGTAACAATGTGGACTGGGAGCTATATACTGACGCGGCGGGCAGCGCGGGATTCGGGGCCTATTTCCAAGGGAAATGGTGCGCGGGGGAGTGGCCGGAGAAGTGGAAGCAGGAAGGCTTGATACGGAACTTAGTGCTACTGGAGTTATTTCCAATAGTGATGGCCATCATGCTGTGGGGGGAACACTTTCGGGACAAAAAAGTGAAATTTCACTGTGACAACTTGGGGGTGGTGCAAGTGATTAACACCCTGTCGGCATCATCCCCCCCGGTGGTAAACTTGCTGCGTCACTTAGTGCTCGAAGCATTGTCGCTAAACATGTGGATAGTGGCGGCTCATGTACCCGGTGTTGACAATTCAATTGCGGATGCTCTCTCTCGGTTTCAGTGGGAGCGGTTCCGGACACTGGCGCCGGGTGCAGAGAGGAAAGGAAGAGAGTGCCCGGATCTAATTTGGAGCATGGTAAGCGAGCAGTGAGGGGCCTGTTAGAGCGGTCATTGGCTCGGCGAACCAGGGTAGCGTATAGCGCAGCGTGGAACGAATGGGAAGAATGGGTGAGAAAGGAGGGGGGCGCGGACTCAGAGGAAGACAGAGTAGGTATGCTACTGAGTTGGTTGGGTAGAAGTGCAGAAGGGGGTAGGTCAGTGGCGCAAGTAAACCAATTTATAGCAGGGCTAGCATTTGGGTTCAAGTTAAGGGGGATGGGGGATGTGACTAAAAAGTTTTTAGTAACACAGGCGCTGAAGGGGTTCAGGAGAGGTAGGGAGAGTGTAGACACTAGGCGACCAGTTTCCTTTGACATATTAGAAAAATTGGGTAGAGCATTGGATACGGTGTGCGGAAGTGAATTTGAGAGACGGTTGTTCAGGTCGGCGTTTTCTCTGGCATTCTTTGGAGCATTCAGGATAAATGAATTGGTGTCTCCAAGCAAAAAGACCGGGGGGGGGGGGGGTTGCAGGCAGAGGACGTAAGGTTAGTTGAAGGGAGGCTGGAGTTGCGGATCCGCCGGTCAAAGACAGATCAGCAAGGTCGGGGAAAGATTAAATTGGGCGAGGTGCCAGGGGCCCTCATGTGCCCTAAGAGGACATGGGGGCAGTATAGGGGAGGGTTAGAGTCTAGAACAGGCCCCCTGCTGTGCCATGAGAATGGCCAATTTTTATCTCGCTTCCAATTTATAACTATATTTAAGCGGACACTGGAAGCGGCAGGGTTTGATAAAGAACAATTTGGGTCACACTCATTTAGGGTGGGAGCAGCGACAGAGGCATCAGTGAGAGGTATGGGGGTGGAAGCTATAAAAAGAATAGGTCGATGGGAGTCCAGACGTTTCGGATCCTTTGTACGCCCTCACCTACTTTAAGGCTAAAGGTCAGGGTGAGGGTGGGAGGGAGGGGGGGGAGTAAAATAGTAGGAGCGACCGTTACTAAATTATGCCGGTAATTTTGTTTTACAGATGAGCATCCAGCGTTAGTGTGGATCTTAGGCCATTCTTATGTCTTCTGGGGGGCGGAGAGAGCGGGAGCACGATCCAACGGCAGGCAATTACGGTTCCCTAAGAACGAAGCAAGGATAAAGTGGATGGGCATTAGAGGTATGTCCTGGGGCGCGGTTTTGGAGGAGGTAGAAAGGAGGGTGAGAGGGGATAGAGCGCCGGACGTATTAGTCATTCATGCAGGGGGAAATGACCTGGGGAAGAGGAGATTTAGGGACCTATCGAGGGACATTCGGTATGACTTCCTTAGGTTACAGGAGTCATACCCGGGAATAGTCGTGGTTTGGTCGGAGCTAGTGCCGAGAAAAGTATGGAGGGGAGCGCGGTCAGAAAAGGGGCTGAACAGGGCGAGAGTAAAACTAAACAAAGAAGTCTCTCGTTTTGTGGGCGGAAAAGGGGGCATAGCAGTGCGGCACATAGACCTAGAAAAAGGCACGGGTAACTATTGGAGGTCAGACGGCGTTCATCTGAACGACATAGGGATGGACCTATGGATGGAAGGATTACAAGAAGGCATCGAGCGAGCGCTGGCAGTGTGGAGGGCGGCGCAGGCTCAAGGGGGTCGAGCCTCGCTTGCGGTGGCGGGGGATGGAGAGGGACCCTTGGAGCCCGTATAGAAGGTAGTGAGGGGAATGGTGGGGGCTAACTAGCCTCCCCCCCCGTTCCTCTCCTTTTTCGAGTTTGGGACCTGTCGCCTCCAGGGTATAGGGCGGACCCCTGATAGGCGGTAGGAGAGGCTAGCCAGGCCTGGCTAGCCGGCCTCGGGGTCGGTAAAAGATGGCGGCCGGAGGTTAATGGGGAGTGTCGTTGGGCTCCCGAGTCTGCCGACCTGCGGCGGGAGGAAATAGTTAAAAAAGTTCGTGGGGATAGCGTCGCCTGAGTCGGCCAAGTTGCGGCAGGTGACCGGGACAGCTATCTCCTTGTAGGGGTGAGGCGGCAGTAGGTGGCAGACACAGGGGTGCGGCTCCAAGGTCCTTTCCAGGTATCGGGATATGGTCATCATTAAGGTTGATGTTGAAATAAGTTAAAATGTATTTTATGTTGTTTGTGTTAATAAATGGCTGCTGTGGCCAAATTTATCCAACAGAAGGTGTCGGTGGTTTGTTCGACGAATGGTGAGGGAGGGGGAAAGGGGAGGTAAGGCCATTAGCAGCAACGACTCCGTTATACCCGGGTCAAGCCTCCATGCCTGCCCATATTACATCTTGTATCCAAGCTAGAGGTGGATCAGCCAGGTACTAGAGCCTCGATGCTCGTCCGTTTCACATCTTGAATCCAAGCTAGAAGCAGTACAACAGAGTACTAGAGCCTCCATGCCTGCCCGTATTATATCTTGTATCCAAGCTAGAGGCACGACAACAGGGTACTAGAGCCTCCATGCCCACCTGTATCACATGTTGTATCAAGGCTAGAGGCACTACAACAGGGTACTAGAGCCTCCATGCCTGCCTGTATCACATGTTGTATCCAAGCTAGAGGCGGTACAATAGGGTACTTGGGCCTCCATGCTCCCCGTATCACATCTTGTATCCAAGCTAGAGGCGGTACAACAGGGTACTAGAGCCACCATGCCCGCCTGTATCACATCTTGTATCCAAGCTAGAGGTCATACAACAGGGTACTAGAGCCACCATGCCCACCTGTATCACATCTTGTATCCAAGCTAGAGGTGGTACAACAGGGTACTAGAGCCACCATGCCCGCCTGTATCACATCTTGTATCCAAGCTAGAGGCAGTACAACAGTAGAACAGAGCCTCCCTTCAAAGGTTCAGATTTCCACAATAAATGATCCTTTTGCTCTGATATTGTAATCACTTACTTATATCAACGTTACAATCACAAAGTCTCATTCCATTCTGACAACTCCTCCTAGGGGCTTGATTTCTTTTTTCAATGTCACAGTTGATATTTTAAACAATTCCTAAATTCCTGCAGTTTTCACACAGACTGCTAAGCTCAATAGTAGCCTGAAATGTCCTGTTCTGTAGAGAAAACTTCTCACCAGTCATTTCATCATCATTGTTAAATTTAGTTTTTGAGAAAAAAAATGATCTTTCCTATCCCCAAACATTATAAAACAGCTAATACTCCGCTCTCCTGACTGTCTGCATCTCCCGCTCCGCAGTCACCGGTCTCCCCTGTTACATACGGTTTGCAAGCCGCAGCCAGCTAAGCTCCGTGTTTGTCTGCCGCAGCCTATGACGTCCTGTGCACAGATCTGCAACCTGTACACAGTACATCATGGGGGGCCTGCTGTGAACTGTCACCGGGGGCCGCAGTGTGCGACTCGCAGTCACATGATTGCCGTTATCCAATGGATAACAGCGATCGCATAAAAGTAAAAAAAAAGTTAACTTAAGTTTAATCTCCTCTCACGAATCGGATTTGTGATTGGAGCTGCAAGTACTCACTTCCGCCTCCGTGATGTCCCGCGGCAATCTGGTTGTGAAGGGCAAAATACCGGGCGCATGCGCAGAAGGCTGGAGGGCCCGGGAAATTTATAATCTCCCGGCTAACAAAGATAGCCGAGAGCAGGGAGATGTTACCGGGGGTCTCTGGTCACGTTGTTATATAATGGATAACGGCGATCAGGTAAAGTTAAAAAAGCCTCCGAATTTGTCCTCTGACTATATACCTATCCGTAGACCTTTCTTCGGCTTCTGTGCATGCGCCCGTTGGCAAAATGGCGGACACATGGGCAAAAGCCAAGCATTGCCTGGGAAATTTAAAGCTTTCCTCTTTTTGGCTACCAAAGGTACCCCAGAGCCTGAAGATTTCATGGGGGTGCGCAGTATGTGGTCCTGTTACGGCACTCTGCCCCCCCCCCCTTGAGCGCCAGATGGGGTGCCCTGAACTTCCCGCACCCCACTGTCCCTGCCTACTTGCCTCAGCCCTGGCTAACCCCAGGCTGACAACTGGGCGGCGGTCCCTGCTCTGGCTAGGGACCTGGCGACTACCTAGATGGAACTAACTAACGGGGGACAGAGTGCCGACAGAAGAGGCAGGTGGAACAGACCAACAGAACTTACAAGCAGAGTAAGGCTGGAGATGGAGCTCACAGGCAAACTGAAAGGAAACTGACGAGCAACTAGAGCAGACAGAGACAGACCTGACTAGAGGCTAACAGAACCAATAACTGGCAGTGAGCTCAGGTCACTGCCAGCCTTTTAACTTAAAGCCTCCACCCCAGGAGCGGAGAGTGGGAGGAGCCGACTCTCCCACTGTTGCATATGGGAGGTGGAGGAGAGCGGGCAGCACCCTACGGGCGGACACGCCCACGCCGCTGCACGCTGGCTGCTCCACGCCGCCGGGAGAGCCCCCACAGCAGAGCTCCGGGACATCGGAGCGGCGCGCGCCGGCCGCGGGACCCAGCGCCGCCCTGCATGGTAACAGGTCCCTAGTCATGTGATCACTGTTATCCAACGGACAACGGCGATCATGTAAAAAAAAAAAAGTTACATTTTCACCTCCCCTCATGGATCAGTTCTGTGAGGGGTGGTGAAATTACCTACCTAAGGTCTCTGGCGATGTCCCCAACGGGATCTTTATCTACAGACTTTTCCTCAGCTTCTGCGCATACACCCATCGGCAAAATGGCGGATAAAAGCACAGAATCTGGCGAGGTCCTGGGAAATGTAAAATCTCCTTGCTTCTAGTTAGCCAAGAGCCTGGAGCAGTGACTAAGGGTCACGGTGAGCAGTCCCTGGTCACGTGATCGCCGTTATCTAATGAATAATGGTTATCACGTAAAAGTTAAAAAAAAGTTAAAGTTTAATCTCCCCTCACCGATGCAATTGGTGAGGGGGGGGAAACTCCTTACCGGAGGCCTCAGCATTTGAACCCCAACACAATCCTCCTCCATGGACCTGCCACGGCTTCTGCGCATGCGCCTGCCAGCAAAATGATGAACACATGCGCAGGGGAGGGCACAGAAAATTTAAAATTGCTCCTGGCTTCCAAAGGTAGCCGAGAGCCTGGAGCAGTGACCGGACGCCCTGTGGAGCGGTCCCCGGTCATGTGATTGCCATTATCAAATGGTATTAAAAGGTAGCGATATACCTTAGGCCGGTCTCACACAATCGGATAGGAATTGGGGATTCTGCATGTGTTTGATCTGAGGTAATACACTAATCAATCAAATGCACTGAATTACACATTTCCGCTCACATTAGCAGGTTAGAAGTACATAATCCACTCACAGAAAACAGAACGCAGCATGTTCTATTTTACCGCGGATGTCCGTGAGAAAACCCCTTGTGCTCTATGGTCACGGAGATACCAGCAGCCCATATACAATTACATTGTGTATGGATTGTTGGTACCCACATCATCGATAAGCGATGGCACGGGAAATATAAACAAATTAAAAAAAGGTGTACTGCGCATGACCGCCTGTGTGAGTAGGCAGTTATACGCAGTACATTACGCGGCCGTATGCAGGACCACAGCCGGGCTCACAGCTGGGATCCGCTTCAGGCCTCGCAACTGTATTCCACATACAGACCGTGTGAGCCCGGCGTTATTCAGACCGCTACCTGTAATACGTAATTTACAAGAAGCCCCGGGAACGCTCATCTTCCTGGAGCTCCAGGAGCAGCTTGTTGAGCGCCTTCTGTGTGAGACCAACGAACTTCAGCAACCTTACGAAGCCTCACAGAGCGCCACTTTTTACACTGAGCTCAAGAAGTACCCCCTAAAAAGTGCTGGGTTTGCCGAAAGCATGGGAGGAGGAGAAATACCCGGTTTTATCTTCCCATGTGCCCATCCCAACCAGCCTCTGTAATTACCCCTGTTTTGAGACATACAGAATTATTTTTCTGCCCACGGAGCAATGGGGCCTGGAATTTATTCAGTTGTGCCCTGAAATCCAACGGGTGTTCCCTCCATTATAGGCCAAGCCATGGGTCTAGAAATCAGACTGCAGCTAAAATGTGGGTATTGCTATACACAGAAGAACTAGTGCTATAAAATTTAGGGTGAGTCTCCCCAATTTATCCTGCTTGAAACAAAGGAAACTGTCATGAAAGTATGAAAAAAATAGAATTTTAATTATTATTTCACTATTTACTTTAAAATTAGAGATGAGCGAGCAGGCTCGTTAAAGGCTGCTACTCGATCGAGTAGCAGTCTTATCGGGTAAATGTGTACTCGCCCAAGGGGAAGCGGTGGGGGGGAGCGGGGGGAGAATGAGAGAGATCTCCCCCCCCCCCCCCGCTGGCCCCTGCTGCCCCCACGCATGCTGCTCGGGTGAGTACACAGTTACTCAATAAGACTGCTACTCGATCGAGTAGCAGCCTTAACCCTTTCCAATCCACTGTCTGACATCTGAAGACATTCTGATTGAAGGCTGTAAAGCTCCACTTTCAGAAGACATCCGGCAGGGTATTCTTGCTGTATATTACTGGCTGCTCTGTTGTCGGGGGCCTCTCCAGCACGTCCCATACTGCAGTACTGGCTCTAGCCAGAAGATGGTGCCATTGTATGATGGCAGAAGGAAAAGCCCCCTAGGAAACCCGGAATCCTAAATTGGATTGCAAAGGGTTAAATGAGCCTGTTCGCTCATCTCTATTTATAATGTTTTTTTACGAAAAAACTGTGGGGACAGAATGCGCAGTACACACCTAGATAAATGGGCTAAGGGGTCTAGATTTGAAAATTGCGTCATGTGTGGGGAGCGTTATATTGTTTTTAGAGATGAGCGAACGTGCTCGGCCACGCCCCTTTTTCGCCCGAATACCGCGAATTCCGAGTACTTCCGTACTCGGGCGAAAAACTTCGGGGGGCGCCGTGGCGGCACGGGGGGTAGCAGTGGGGAGTGGGGGGGAGAGGGAGAGAGAGAGGGCTCCCCCCTGTTCCCCGCTGCTCCCCCCTGCACCGCCACGCCTCTCCCCGCCCCCCGGCGCCCCCCGAATCTTTTCACCCGAGTACTGAAGTACTCGAAAATGGCGGTACTCGGGCGTGTAAGTACTCGAAACGAGTACGTTCGCTCATCTCTAATTGTTTTGGATCCTTGATGGCTCTACCGGTATGCAAAGGGGCCTAGAATTTGTACACTTGTGCCCCGAAGGCAAAAGGGTTTTCCCTCCATTACAAACCTAGCCGTGTGTCCAGTAAGCAGATTGAGGCTACAATGGGTATGTTTCTGAACACGGGACAAACAGGGGGATCCATTTTTGGTATGTAAGTCTTCATCTATAAGTGTGTTGTACAAAAAAATGTTTTTCACATGACACAATTGGCAAAAAAATTATAATCGTAATTTTTTTAACTTCTGTTTTGTTTAGATTCATTCAAAAATTGTAGGGTAAAAATACACAGTAGACCCCTAGATAAATTCATTAAGCAATCTAGTTTTTAAAATGGGGTCACTAGTGGGGGTTCTCCATCATTTTGGCTGCTAAAGGGCTCTACAAGTGTGCAATAGGGCCTAAATCTCCTTCAAGCACAATGTTTGTTCTGAAAGCCACCGGCTGCTCCTTTCGATTTGGGCCCCATTGTGCATACAGACAGAAGATTAGGGCCACAACGGGTATATTTATGAATACAGGACAAACGGGGGATCCATTTTGGGGTGTAAATCCTCATTTTCATGTGCACTATAGAAAAAAAATGTCTTTAAAATGACATGTTTGCAAAAATATTAAATTTTATTTTTTCTCCTCGAAATTGCATTAACTCCTAAAAAGAAATTGTGGGGTCAAAATACTCCTGACCCCCCTTAGTGAATATATTAAGTTTTTTAAAAAAATGGGGTTATTTGTGGGGGTATCTATCATTCTGACACCTATGGGCCTTTGCAATCTTGGCTTGGTGCAGGAAACAAAATGTCCCTCAAAATGTTAATAATTAATGTTAAATTTGTACGTCTCCTAAATGGTTAAAAAAAACAATTTTTTCAAATGTGCTTCCAGAATAAAGTAAACAGATGGAAATATATATCTCATCAAAAATCTGTATAGTATGCTGCACATATTTGACATATTGCAGTTGAAATTTGTGAAAAAATCTATTTTTACCAGCTAAATGTACAATATGTGGCGAAAAAACAATGTCAGAATAACTTGGATATGCAAAACCTTTACGGAGTTATTCTGTTAAAGTGACACATGTCAAGATTTTTCGGAATATGGCCTGGTCATTAAGGCACAAACAGGCTTGGTCACTAAGAGGTTAAGCCTTTCATACTGTGTTAATATATATCTCCCCTATGTGTCTGAAGCAGCATTATATACTGGTTTTCCATATGCTCATACCTGTCTGATGTAGCTGTAAGCACTGAGGCTCTGCCATAGAAGAATGCTTCCATGCCACCTGCACAGGAAATCGGAGGTCTGCCCGTGGAATCCTACATTCACTAACAGCATCAAAGGCTTCATCCTCTTCATCGTTCACCTGGAGGACGGTCTTTGATACCAGCACACTGCCGTCTCCATTCATCCAGGTCACACTAATTACTTTAGGAAAGAACCTTCTTAGAGTCATAGAGTACAGGACCTCATCTCCATCGCAGGTCACTACTACCTGTTCTCTCTGCTCCGGGGTCACTGAAAATTAAATATAGCATAGAATAAATATCTGAGGGTCCTGAAAACCGTATACAGTGTGATGAGATAAAAGGAAATATAGACTTCTATATAGGAGCATTTAGGTATATAGAGAATCCTTCTCATACACGCCATTACAGAATTTTGAAGGGGATCCTCTACATCCTCATCCCTTGTCCAGAGTGAGGGCTCAGATGTATATGTCAGTGAAAACGAAACGCCAAACGCACGTATAAAAACGCGTGACCAAAGCTTCAGACACGTTTTTTATTCGCACTTGCAGCCGCAGGATGTGACAGCCCTGGATGTGACAGCATCCAGGAATTTCACCTTGTTGTCAAAGGGGAAATTGAACACATAGAGGGGTCTTTACTTAAGGCCGCCTGCAGACGGGCGGAAATTCCGCGGCAGGATTTCCCGCGGAATTTCCACCCTTGGAAGCTGCCATAGGATTGCGTTAGCAAACGCAATCCTAGGCAGACGGCTGCGGTTTGTCCGCGCGAAATCTCGCGCGGCAAACAAACCGCAGCATGTTCTATTTCTGTGCGGGGCTCGAGCCCCGCACAGAAACGTCACTCACTGGTCAGATCTGGAGCTGCAGGGCGCGGGTGAGTACACGCCGCTCTCTGCAGGTGCTCGGGTCGGGTCTCGCGGCAAGAATTCTCGCTGCCGGATCTGACCCGGCCATCTGCAGGCAGCCTAAACCAGCATTTTTTACACAGTAAAAGCTTAATCTGGAGTGAAGTGCTCCGTGTTTACAAATGCCAGAAAACTAGCAAAAAAGGGTTTGTGAACCCCCATAAATGCCCGGTTTCCATTTAGTTAACATCTGATCTCTGGGAGTCTCAGCAGGAGGTCACTTTGTGATTGACTTATTATCAAAGCCCCCTTTTAGCAAATGTAGTGACCTAGTACATCATCCTGGTCCCCTCCATAAATGTACGTCTTGTGTTCATGCACTGTGCAAAGCTGTCATTTTCAGTATGTGTGTTGCAGTGCAATTCAAAGCCTGCATGTAAATGTATCAAGTCTGTCATGCCATGTGGTATGAGAGGAGGTTATAAAAGTGAGTGATTGAGAGCGGGAAAGGGTCCATGCCTTCAGGAGTGTTGCTGTTCAGGAGGTCCAGTACATGGGGGCACCTTCAGCCCTCATGTGTTGAAGCATGGAAGAGGAGGAGAGATTTCCCATACCAAATGTGATTGAATGTTAATGGAGTGAGCCCCCGAGAGAGAGAGAGAGCATTTGTGAGTAATCATTTTCCTTCAAGGCCAGGGCAGAGGTACTCTCTATTTCTTCTGATTTTCTCATTTGGCCATCTGAAGTCTGGATCACCCAGACCCACGTGTCTCCAAGACCGGGTGGAGGTACTACAATATAATAATCTCTGTTTACACATGTGTGTCTTTGAGCCTGTAAGAGCTGTGTGGAGGTACTGAGTTCTGAAGTCTATTCATTTGCCTGCACTGTGAAGTCTACAATTGAACTACCTTGTATTGTTTATTCTTTATCCAAGTAAATTTGTTCTAGGCTCTGTCCGTTCCTAGAGACCCGTGGTACTTAAAAACTGTCTGTGGCTGAATTACTTATCCTCCGAGGGACATACCGGTGTGAGTGTTGGAACGTTGGTGTCACGCGTGACAATTACCCCCCTGTTATCCAGTATACTGGGCATTCCCTATCCTAAGGGTGTGCTGCAGTGCTACTCTGGCCTTGGCTGTGTGTGTCCTTCTGGGAAGGAGTATGGTAAGTGCCACCATGACAAGTCAGCACTCTACCCTCCCAGCTCCCCACGTATGTCAGGTGTCCGGGGTCTCCCTATGGGACGCTGCACAAATATGTTTTGCCTAGGGCGGAAAACCCCTTTAATTGTTGTATAACTAAAGTTATGCAGCTTTATATTTTACTCAGTGTTTCAGTTCCTCACCATCTTCAAGATATCTGTTTGCTGGTAGTGACTGCAGACATGATTGTTAACATTATGAAGCCCAGACTCTAACAATCCTAAAAAACCTAGAGCTGATTGACAGATACCATGAACATACAGTAAGGCCGCCTGCACATGGGTGAATTTGCATTGGGCAGTTCTGCAGCAAATACCGTCCATAGCGTGCGATGGAAAAGTGATTCTTCCTACACACAAGTCGAAACGAATTGTGGTTTCCACTTGTGGAGAAAAAGTCGCAGCATGCTCCATTTTTTTAGTCAATGGAAGTCATCTGATCCACAGCCCTTCCGCTATTAAGATTGCGGAAAGGTTGTAGATTCCGCGTCATTACTAGGCAAGGACACGGAAAAAGCATGAGTTTAAAAGCACGAAAGCACGTCATGTGGGGTGATGCTCTGTTAGGTTTGAGGATGTGACACTTGATAGAGTCTTGTGTCTCATCGTCCGGCAGATTTTGGAGGTCGGAACCCAGCGATCATACATTGTACAACAGAACATCCCAGAAAACACCTGAATGTTCTTAATATCACTATATAACACTACAGTAAGAAGTATGAAGAAGGCTCACATGACATGAAGAGAGGTCCTGCGGATTTCTCTATGGGGAGCTCCAGGCTGGCGTGTTGCACTCTGCACATGAACCAAACCCCATGATGCTGGCCGAGTGATGGCAGGAAATGTAATAAGGCTGTAGACTGGTATCCCGTATCAGAATATTGCCCCGTCAAGAGCTTGCTCTGGTAGCGAGTCCCGCACCGATCTACAGGGACATAACCATCCATTCCTCTCTCCTTTACAAACCAGCTCACGGTGAGTGTACGTGGGAAGTGTCCCTTGATGTCACAACGCAGCATTACTTCTTCATGTGGGGACAGAACTGGTGTGATTATATCACTTACAGTCGGGTACCAGGGGAGACCTAAAATATAGGGAGAACCCGAAACTGTAAGGAAGAGCTTGTACACAATATTATATACATATATCATCACTGGTAATGACGAGAGTCATCTGTAGTAGAGAAGTCAGGAAGTACAGAAAGTACTAGAGAAGTAATAATCATTTATTCCAAAGCCCTAAGGGTAGGGGAATCTGGAGAAAAATTGCTAATGTACTGTGAACGGCCACTTTATTGGAGACCCTCATCAAGTAGGGTGTCCATCCATAGGTATCAGAGGACCCATGGTGTACCAAGAAACTTCCCTGCACCACTACTCCACCTCCACCAGCCTGACAAGAAAGGGTCAACAATTCCTGCTGCTTGTGCCAAATTCTGTCCTACCATCAGCACAGAGCAACAGATATCTGGATCCATCTGACCAAGTGATGTTTTTCTGCTGCTTAGTGATACAAGTTTTTACGCCCTTTTGCTCCCTGGAGTCTCACACAATGTTGCTGGAACTGACCGCATGCTGCTATGGCCCATCTGCAGTAAGGATTGGTGAGTTGTGTGCTTGGATATGTTATTGGGAGCACCAGTGTTGTATTCGGCCGCCCCTGACTGTGTAGCTCCTGTTGGTCGGAAGTATACCCGATATGGTCCTCTGACCTCTTTCGGTGAGGAGTTGTTTCCAGCCACAGGATCACCTTTTTCTGGATGTTTTCCTCAATCATGCCATTCTCCGTATACTCTCCACACTGTTACACGGGAAAACCCTACGTGGTTGGCAGTGACATCCCGGCCCCGGCTAGTCCAGCACCGATGACTCGGCCTCGTTGGAATCACTCAGATCGCTGGATTTTCCCATGTAATGTGGATTCACAATGAAACTGATCTACGGAAACCTTGTTACATGAATTTATGCTGCACCCTGGGGTCATGGAGGTAACTTCCATACAGAGCAGCGCCAATTGTGAGAGGGTTGGGGACTCTAATAAAGGGGCAGTCAGTGTATATGAAAACCTGCTTACATACAGATTCTGAAGCCATGAGTATACGGTACATAGTATACACAACCTTCTGGTTGTACATTATGTGTGGAGTGTCCATACAGTAACGCTCCTGTTACTTTGTGTGTCTTTAATGAATTTAGCGACTGATTTAGGAATAAACATAAGTTTGATGATAGTCATTAAATTGATGATTAAAGAAAGGAGGACATAGCAGTAGAGATTAGCAAGCATGCTCGTCCGAGCTTGAAGCTCTTTCGAGCATTAGCCTACTCGAGATACTCGTTACTCGATCAAGTTCCACGGAGTGCTCGGGTGCTAGATAAAAAACAATGGTCTGCCAGCACCCCTGCATTCTTTTTCAGGGAAGGGCTTTACATATAAGCCCTTCCCTGAAAAATAAACATTTTAGTGTAAAAAAAAAAAAGTAAAAAAAAAACTACCACTCCGCCGCTGCCATGCCCTGTTTCCTGCAAAGAATTCCCTGCTGCACCTGCCACATCTGTGACAGATGCAGCAGGGGAATTCTAAATCCCTTCGGGGAATAAAGGATTCCCTACCGCAGCTGTCACACATGACAGTTGCGGTGGAGGATCCTGCTGCCGGCACCCCTGAAATGTTTTTCAGGGAAGGGCTTTAAATATAAATCCTTCCCTGAAAAACAAAGAAAAGTGTTAAAAAAAAAACAAAAAAAATACATACTCACCTCCCTTCGGCTGCCGGGGCTCAGTCGCGTCTTCTCCTGGCTGTCCCCGGCTCTGTAGATCTCAGCTATCAGCAGGCGGGGATTTTAAATCCCCGTCTGCTGGTAGCTCTGATTGTGATTGGCAGACCATTGTCTGCAATGGAGCCGCTGGCAGCAGCTGCGGCTCCATTGAAAACAAGTCAGGCAGCTACCGAGCATCGGTCACCCTGAATAATGCTCGAGTCCCCCATTGATGGAGTTCGTTACTCGAAATGAGATCTCGAGCATTACAAAAAGCTTGGCTCGAGTAACGAGCACCTGAGCATTTTGGTGCTCGTTCATCTCTACATAGCAGTCATTAAATTGTACTGTATGTTGTGTGGCTATAGCTGATTATTACCTGCATCCTTTATGCACATCTCCCTCCTTTCTGGTTCAGCCATTGAGCTGTGGCTCCAGGTAACTGTAATGGGGAAGTCGGGGTGACTGATTAGCTCCTGGCTGACGGCGCACTCACTTCTCACATTATAGGTTGAATCCTGATTGACTTCATAGGTTTCTCTGGATGTGAAATAATGGTTTGGGTTGCAGCTCCACTTGATGTCAATATGTTTGGGGTAAAAACTCTGCAAAATGAGAGAACAGAGAACTTCTCCTCCATGACCGAGAGACCATCGTATGGGGTCCTGCATCCTGGGAGACGCTGAGAAGAGAAGACATAACACACAGCTACATAAGAAGAAGCAGACGCCTGCTGCGGGATATTTCTTTGTTTCATAGAAGTAAAAAGGTTTATCTCAGCAAAAGTTGTTATCCTATGGACAAAGAATAAGGCATAGCTTAATGATTTCTGGGGGGCCCGACCGCTGAGACCCTTAATGATTAAAAACAGACGTCTGCAAGGTCCCCGGATAAATTAGCAGTGGTCCAACATATGAAGCACCACTACATTCATTTTAATGAGACTGCCAGGGATAATCGAGTGCTTGAACTCCACTGCATCCGGCATGGACAGCCTGACATTGAGATAAATAGCCATTCATGTAATTCATGACTTGAGTCCACCAGAGTGAGTCTTTCTTTCTTTGGGTTTTTTGGGTTGCAGCTCATCATTTGGGTTTGTAATTGGGGGTCTAGAGTACGGAGCCCCCTATGAATTCCATATGCCCTAATTACAGCAGTATGTCTATTGCCAATTCACAAGTACTAGAGAAGGACTCACCATGGACTTGTATCGGTCCTGTAGATCTCTCTATGTGTTGCCCCAAGCTGGGGTGCTCCACTTTGCAGATGATCTCAGCTCCATCGTGTTCTTTCACAGATGGTATTAATGCCAGGCTGGCGGTGCAGCTGTATGTGTTGTCAGGCTGGCGCTGTGCAGTGGGTGAAGTGTCCTCCATAAGAACCACATTTCCCTCCTCCTTCTTCATGTACCAGACCACAGCGAGATCATTGGGGTAATACTGAGAGATTTTACACTGTAATCTGGCTTCGGTGTTCACAAGGAAAACCGGTCTGACTATTTCTTCAATGACTGGACGCCAGGGAAGATCTAGAGATAAATCACAACAATGACCGATAGTTAAGATCACAGGATTTCATTTGTTATCTCTTCTTATGAAGCTTTTCTGTTTATTAACCCCCTTAATGACGCGGACACTTTTTTTTCTCCATTTTCGTTTTTTCCTCCCCCCTTTTAAAAAATTGTAACTCCATATAATGTACTAAAAAATTCTAAGTGAAGTAAAATAAAAAAAACGACATTCCGCCATCTTTCAGTGCATCTTGTTTCTACGGCGCACAAACTGCAACAAAAATGACCTGATAACTTTATTCTATGGGTCAGTGCGATTACTACGATACCAAACTTGTATAGTCTTTTTTTTTTCTTGCTGTACTACTTTTATTTTTTTACAAAGACATTTAATTTTTTCAAATTATTTTCTGCCGCCATCTGCTATGCGCAATAACTTTTTTATCTTTCCCTCGACCTAGTTGAGTGAGAGCTCATTCTTTGTGAGATGTCCTGTAGTTGGTGCCATTTTGGAATACATATGACTATTTGATCGCTTTTTATTGCATTTTTTCTGGGAGACAGGGTGACTGAAAAAGTGCATTTCCGGCGTTCTTTTTTTTTTTTTCGGATGACGTTCACTGTTTTGGGCCAATACTGCGCTACTTTGATAGATCGGACTTTTACAGATGTAGCGATACCAAATATGTATTTTTGTTTTATGGTTTAGATTTTTTTATTATAGATATGGGGAGTGATTTAAACTTTAACTTTTTTTTTACAATTAATAAAACTTTATTGATCCTATTTTTACTTTTTTTTAGCCCCCCTCGGAGGACCACAACTAGTGATGCTTTGATCGCTCCTGCATAATCCTATAGCATTATGTCATACTGCATTCTGACAGGCAGTCTATCAAGCCACCCCAGGGGGATGGCTTGATAGGCAGTCTGCTAAGGCAGCCCTGGGGCCTTTCAGAAGGACCCCGGCTGCCATGACACCCATACGGCTCCCTGTGATCTCCCGTGGAGGGCCGTATGGGACCCTTGAACACCGTTCAGGGGATTTAAATGCCGAATTGACAGCAGCATTTAAATGTCAGAATTGACAGCAGCCGATTGCAGCTATTGGCCAGGGGTGTCGGCTGTAATAAACTGCTGATGCCCGTGCTGTATGAAGAGAGTTCGATCTGTCTTCATACATAGGTCGCCAATGCATGCCATCAAAAGGCGTATCGGCAGTCGTTAAGCGGTTAATCTCTTCCTGCACCTCATTTATTATATCACAAAACCTCCAGCTTACAGGGCTGAAGAAAACTTACATATAGCGTTTGCAGTGATGTTCGGTGACACCGTACTGGAATATTTTCTGTTAAATGCCATTTATGTAAATACTATTACTGCATCATACTTGTTGTCTTCCTGGCGCTTGAGTTCGACACATAGCGGATCAGGTTGACAGATTATTGGAGGGGCTGGTGAGGATCCAGCGGTCATGGTACACATTGGCACCAATGACAAAGTTAGAGGTCAATGAAGGACCCTCAAAAACAATTAAGGAACCTAGTATCTAAGCTCAGGGTGAGGACCTCCAAGGTAGTTTTCTTGGAAATACAACATATACAACGAGCCACACTAGAAAGGCAGCAGGATCTTAGGGAGGTAAGCAAGTGGCTCCAGAGTTGGTGTAGGAAGGAGGGATTAGGGTCCTGGAGAACTGGGTTGACTTTGCTGTCAGCTACAGGCTCTACAGTATGGATGGGCTGCATCTCAGTGGGGAGGGGGCAGCTGAGCTGGGGCAGCAGATGGCTTAAAAGTTAGAGAGGTGTTTAAACTAGGGACTGGGGGAGGGCAAAAAGAGTAATAGGGGGGAAGACAGTGTACACAGTGACCTGGGACCATGTATTGGGAATGGGGGTCGAGTGGTGGGTGGGGTTAGTACAGTTAGTACAGAACTGAGAGAACAGCCAATAGGACTATAAGTAGCATAATGAATATAAAGAATAACAACAACCATATAAATTGTGTGGCAATGAATGCAAGAAGTCTCATCAGTAAAGTGGGTGAACTTGAAGTGAGAAAGTCTGAAGATAATTACGATATAGTAGGAATAACGGAAATGTGGCTTGATGATAAGTGCGATTAGGCTGTGAATTTACAGGGTTACAATCTCTTTCAAAGAAACCGTGGGAATCACAAAGGCGGAAGGGTATGTCTGTATATTAAATCCTACCCAATGACGAGGCTACAAGAAGTTATAGGTGTAGGAGCTGGACATGTGGAATCTCTGTGGGAAGAAATACAGGGAAGGAAAAAAAACAAAATCCTGATAGGGGTTTTCTATAGACCACCAAAAATAAAAGAAGAAATCGAAAACTTATTAATAAGGTAAATAGAAGAGGTGTCAAACCACAATGAACTAATTATGATGGGAGACTTTAATTATCTGGATATAATATGGGAAGACGAAGCCTGAAAATATCCTAAGGGGGAGAAGTTCTTGAGAACAATTAAAGATATCTATCTTTAGTAAAAAAATTAAAATCATGAAACAAAAACACATATTTGGTATCACCGCGTCCGTAAAAGTCCGTTCTATCAAAATAGCACAGTATTTACCAGCACGGTGAACGTCATCTGAAAAAAAAAACACTTTCAGTCACCCTGTCTTCCAGAAAAAATGCTTTAAAAAGCGATCAAAAAGTCATATGTATTTTGACACGGTACTAGCGCAAACTACAGGATGTCTCACAAAAAATGATTCCCCACATAACTAGGTGACGGAAAAATTAAAAAGTTATTGTGCGCAGAAGATGGCGGCAGAAAATCATCTGAAAAAATGAAATGTCTTTGAAAAAAATAAGTACTACAGCAAAAAAAAAAACCTATACAAGTTTGGTAGCGTAATAATCATACCGACCCGTAGAATAAAGATATCATGTCGTTTTTGTTGCAGTTTGTGCGCCGTAGAAACAAGACGCACTGAAAGATGGCGGAATGTCGGTTTTTTTTTTACTCCTTTAAAAATAAAAGAACTACAAGTAGAAGGAAACCAATGTGGCTCAACGAAACTCTAAGAGGGGTGTGGGGGGCTAAAAACATACAGGGAAAAAAACTAATTATGTAGGGAAAAGATCAAAACTGCCAAGGAGGAGGCAGAGACTGATTGCCAAAGAGAGCAAAAATAACCCTAAACTATTTTTCAATTATATAAATGGTAAAAGGATTTGCACCGAGAGCACTGGCCCTTTAACAAATAATGTGGGAGAAACCATAGAAGATGATGGGGGGGGGGGGGGGGGAAGGCGAATTTATTAACTAGTTGTCCTCAAGTGTATTCATGAAGGAAAACGTAATGTCACACTAGATGTAAGGGAATAAAACAAACACCAGGCTAAATATGAGCAGTCTAAAGGCCCATTTACTCTAGCAGATAATCGCTTAAAGATCGCTCAAACAACAGTTTGAGGGACAGCTTTGAGCGATTATTTTGCTTAAAAAATAATTGGTATTCAATTAGCTTCCCAGCTACTTAAATGCCAATTATGTATGATAATGAAGCCTTTACTGAGTGCAGGCTAATAGCCTGAGGCTATTATCTGGGCTCAGATCCTTTGATCTCCACGGGGGAACAATGCTATCAGCATATATCATATATGTCTGACATGGATTTGAAGCTTGAGAAAGGCATGTTTTTTGCCGAAGAGCGTAGCTAATAAAGATTTTTATTTGAGCTGAAGGTCTCTACTAGACCATTTAGTCTTTTTTCCTGCGGCTTGTTTTAGAGCATGGGCACTATTTTTTATCTTTTCCTTTTGTACACCTGTGCATAAATTACAGCTCCAGGCTACCCAGGTTGTTGTCAGTAACCCAGGACGTCTGTCCAGTTCCAGGTAATGGAACATACTTAGTAGAGGAGACCTATGTTAAAATAGGACTCCTCTATGTACCTGTTCATCCTCAATAAGCCAAGCCAGGTTTTGGAGAGTTTTGGTAACGGCTAGTTTATTGGTAAATACACGAGTATTGGCACAACCATATGTCAATGATATATGGCATGCAACGCGTTGCAAGGGTTCAACCCTCTTTATCAAGCATGGAATGAAAGCTTCGAAGAGGTGCCTTATATATACTAACATGATCACACAAATGCTTGTGAGGTCTGGACAGGAAGGCAGGGGTGGAGGGCGTGAGGAGAGGTAAAAAACTAGGTAGGTCTGCCCCCCAATACCCCAGAACAATCGTCCTATTGGTCGCGGGGGAATGGGTATGCACAAGCAGAGAAGTCCCAGCTCTGTGCCGTCATTGCCATATCAGTCACAAGGATATAATAATCTTTTAACAATATGTACATACACACAGTGTGGGCCCACATCTAAAGTGCTGGATATTAGCATGATGGAGATCTTCTAACCTGTGCAGCCGGCGTTCAGACCTTTGTGAGGTCACGTGCAATAAGCGTGGTCATGTGGGTACAACCAGCGTCAGTGGTCATGTGGGGGTGCCCAACCGCATCATGTGGCGTGGATCTGGAGCTAGGTGTTGAATAATAGCCTGGTTCCTTATAATGACTTGGGCTAGTAATGAAGTGCATAATCCCACATAGATGAAAAAATATATAATAATAGAGTCCATTGGCTCCTAGTAAAGTACCCACATTCAGTGGTGATGTTCTGCTGGTGTGAGTCACTATGCTGATGTTTTGGTTTTTCTATGCATTGTGGTCTGTGACTCTGTTAGGAGTGGTTTTGGGTGTGTTGCTATTGGAGCACACAGGGGCTATTGGGGAGGGTTTTTATTCCCTCCTTACTTTGAGCTTTGTGCTGTTGATTTGCTCTAGCGGTCTCCTGAGAGTGAAAGCACCCTGGCAAATGCTACCGCAGAAAAATGTGGCCCGCGGGCCTAATGAAGGACTATGAATGTACATGAATGGTAATCCTCTTACTGTATGGTACTGCTAATCCCAACCAATCTCTGGTAGTAATTAGTTGTGGAGCCAGTTGGGAAGATGATCGAAGTGTGTATATATATATATAGATAATCAGTGTCCTCTTACAACTACTGGTTTGTTTATCATTCTGTACCTTGTACATAGAGGTCCCGATGCTGAGGAGACGGCAGGGATTGATGCTCCCAAGTCACTTGCACTCCAGAGATAAAGTACTTCCAGGGAACGGTGCATTCACTTGTAGCATCAAATGTCTGTTCTTCGTCCGTCTGGATGAGTCTTCTGGTGGATGGTATCAGTTTATCTTTATTAGTCCAAATGATCTTAATATCCGATGGGTAAAACCTTGTTAAGCTAATGGAGCTCGTCACTGCGCCTGATTGGCTGATTGTGAACTTCACCTGCACTTCCATCTGTGGAATCACTGGAAAGAAAAGTGAAAAACTTAAAATATACAGAAAAAAAAACATAGAGGCACGTCTATTAACCCCTTACAGCAAAATTCTGGCACCAGAAAGTTGCGATTTTGGAGCAGGTGCCAAAATTGCAACTTTTTGAGGCTTTACTCTGGCCCCACAACATTTTTGGAAATGTCAGGGAAAAAAGGAAGAAAGAGATACCTGCAGCTTATAGTAAGTGTTTTATCTCACTCCAGTGTTGGATTCACACCTACACTGCTCAGTCCTCCCTTGGGCTGGAGATGTTATATGTTCCAGACAGTGTGCATGCGCCGCACTTCTGGAATAGGTGTGTGCATGTGATGTCAGGGCAGGTGATGAAGAAAGGACGACTCATCACTGTACAGGCCATGATTTTGTGGCATATGCACATTATCTGGAATGCATGGCATCTCTAGCTCAAGGGAGCTTGAAATATCAATCTTTAGCAAAGGGACATGGTTAGTGGCAATGGAGGAGGAGTGAGCCTGGACCAGTCCAACCTGTAAGGTATTTTCTATAACACTCTTTGCTCACCTCTCATCGTGGCTTTCCCCGTACTCCGTTCTATGGAATGCTTTAGGCTGGGATGGAAAACCCTGCAGATAAATTCCAGGTCATCAGACTGTGATAGCGCTGTGAATGATAAGGAAGCTGAGCAGGAGTAGGAGTTATCAGCGATCCTTTCTGTTCTATGAGAGATATTGTATATATGACCTGCACAATCTATCAAGGAGGTCCCGTTCTTCTCATACCAGCTCACCATCAAGTTGTCTGGGAAAAATGTGAAGATTTTGCAGGTGACTGTAGTAATTTTGCCCAGTTGCAGAATCAGAGGAGTCATGTCTATAATTCTTGGACGCCACGGATAATCTGGAAGATATTAGTGTTAGATGTAGAGAAATATTACCACCTTATTTGTATAGAAAGACAATGCAGACATGTGATACCAACAAAAGCTGTGTGAGATTTTCATTCGGATACATACATTGCTACACGGGGGGTTTGGGCTGCCTTTCTCTTCATACACAAACTCATGCAGTAGGTCTGAACCCACCATGTCAGTGACTCATGAGACTTTGGACTACTGAGGATTTTACTAAGAGGTTCCCTGGTTTTCACTTTTTAAGTCCTGTTTGAGGTATCTAGCCTTCGCTGCACGGGCTCCTAGGCCATAAGAGTAGTCCTGGTTCAGTGACAGCTGATATGGAAAGGTCAGAGGTACCAAATTGAGCTACTACTGGATGGACAGGATGGCACATAGTTGATATAACAGGCTGAAGTCAGGGCAGGTGGAGTTCCTACCAAACAGTGAAACCGGCAGAGGGTCAGGGTAGGCAGAATTCGGCAAAGTTGAGTATGTGGGTGAGGGCCAAACGAGGAGTCAGGCAAGAAACAGATAGAACTTCACAGAACTAGGTGGAACTTATTGCTTAGACACCCTTCAGTGGGGGAGAGTGCTTTAAATAACCGAGGAAACATCAAAATTTGTTGGGGACTGTAAAGCTAGGTGCGCGTAATGGCCCCTTAAGAGGTGGAGCACATACCCTATGGGCGGCACTGACAGCTAGAGGAGGTATGGTACAAAACACTTAACTACTAAACATGTGGAGGTAGCGGGAACAAAAAAAAAAGACAACACATCACCGTCTAAAGGGGTATTCCCATGTCATTGCCTACTGGCTGAGATGGGAGACCCGTGGCCAGATTCCCGACCACCTCGCCGAGTGTTATGGAAACAGTTGAGTCTGGCAGCCTTATAATGTTTCCGTAACACTCACTGAAGTCAATGGGAGTGCAGATGCCATCTGCATAGATTGAAAGTTGTTTGTATGAGTCTTCATGGAGAGACTGCAGTTGAGCAATGAGTAAGACTGGTGGAGGGGGGGGGGGGAGTCAGATTCTGGACTCACTAATTCAGATGTAGCAAAGGTTTACTTGATATCTAACACAATCAAAGCCATTGAGAAAGCCAAGCTAACGTTTACTGCGATTGTGCATGTAATGCATTATATATGTCAGCGTTTGCGTCATCTGTAAGCATAGGCAATGTATTACATTGTTTCATCGTCTCACCTGGATGTCCTACTGACATCTCTCGGCTCTCGGCTCTGTCCATGGCTTCATGTTTCCAAGTCACTGTTATTTTAAAATCTTCTTTAAAGAGGCTCCCGGGGATCGTACACCGTGTGTTCATGGAGAACGTCCCATCAGGGTCTGCAGTGGGTGTCTCCTCTGATGGCCTCCTCTCCTCGGAGCCGCCATATGTCCATGTGATCCTTATGTCTTTAGGATAAAACTTTAGAAGTAATAAAGTCGCAGTCACATCTCCCGAGTCACTGATGGAGAGCTGCATGGGGCCACCAACTGTGGGTTGTACTGAAAGAGAGACATATAACATACATTATCAGTGGTACTGAGGTCGTCCTCCCTGTCAGTGGAGGCAGAGTCTGTATGTAGGTCCTTTACAGTACATGATAGTTAATGATTAGGTTTTATGTACTAAATCCTGGAAAAAGATGACCAAAAATCCAATTCAAGCTTTATTTGATAACTTCATAAGATCCATACTAGAAGACAAGACCACTTGCATGTTTCAGGTGTTTGTCTGCAAGGGTATCGCTTTTCCTTAAGGAGAGCGCCTAGAAGGTGTGTGAGGAGACACACTGGAAAATATGAAAATAAGGAAAATGGAACAATACCTCTGCAGCACCACCTATTGGAAGGCAGCATTCCTGCAAGTCAATATTAGACTCTTTATACAAGCCTTATAACAATGACTGGGAATTGAAAACCAAGCCAGAATCCATACACAGAGAGCCGTTTAAGGGTTTTTGCCCCTCATCCGTGTGAAGTAGGTTTCTGGGTTGGCTAGAGATAGGCCTGTGATGTGGGTCGGGACAGGTATTGTTTCTTTTTAACCCCTTAGTGCCCACCCATGTGTGTTTTCATATCCTGAGTGTCTGGGCTTTAATCTACAGGGCCATAAAAACTTGCCGGCCCTGTAGCCTGAAGCCCCGGGGTCTGTGTATGTAACAGCTACCTGCTATCGGCTTCCAGAGGTTGCCAATAGCAGGGAGCTATCATCGAGGGCTGCGGTCACGCAATCACTGTTATCCAATGGATTATGGCAATTGCATAAAAGTTAAACAACGTCGTAAGGGGACCTGAAACAACTCGCCTCCAGAGTCTGTGAAGTCCTGCAGCGATCTCGTGGTGGAAGGACCTGCTGCCAACTTCTGCGCATGCGTGTCAGAGGTAAATTGTCAGAGAGCCCCAGAAATATAAAGTCTCCCTGCTCCCGGCCAGCAACGATAGCGGAGAGCAGAGAGATATCACAGTAGGCTGTGGTATGCGGCCCCGGGTCACCGTTTTCTAATGGATAACAGCGATCCAGTAAAGTTACTTTTTTAAAAGTAGAGAAAAGCTTAAAAAAAGTTGAAGTTTCATCTCATCTCACAAATCATATCCATGAGGGGAGAAGAAATTACTTACCCAAGGCCCCAGAATTTGTCCCCTGGTGGGATCTTTATCAGCGGACCTTTCCTCGGCTTCTGCGCATGTGCCCATCGGCAAAATGGCCGACGCAAGTACAGAAGCCAGGGAGGGCCTGGGAAATTTAAAATCTCATTGCTCTGGCTACCAAAGGTCACCGAGAGCCTGGAGCAGTGACCAAAGGCCTCGTTGAGCAGTCCTTGCTCACGTGATTACCATTATCAAATGGTATATAAAGGTAACGATCTATCTTAGGCCGGTCTCACACAAGCGGATAGGAATTGTGGATTCCGCATGTGTTTGATCCACGGTAATACACGGATCAATCAAATGCACTGGATTACACAATTCTGCTCACATTAGAGGGTCGGAATTACGTAATGCACTCGCAGAACACAATGCAGCAGGTTCTATTTTACTGCGGATATCCGCAACATAAAGCACATTGTGCTCTTAAGGTTGTGAATATACCCGCAGTCCATACGCAATTATATTGTGTATGGGCTGCCGATACCCAAGGGTGCTAAGCGACGGCGTGGGAAAAACAAACAAACAAACAATAAAAGGTGTACTGCACATGACTTCTTGTGGAAGTACCTAGTTATGCGCAGCACATTATGCGGCTGTACGCAGGGCAGCTTTTTGGGGGTCAAGAAATACCCCCCAAAAAAGTATTGGGTTTGCAGCAAGCCTGGGAGGAGGAGGGATACCTGGTTTTATTGCCCCATGTGCCCATCCCAACCAGCCTCCGTAATTACCCCCTTCTTCGGACATACCACATGGTTTACATTATTACTTTTATCTAAGATTTAGGGAACGCCAAAAAATGGAGGGGAATACTTTTTAGGAAGTCAATTTTGTTTCTGCTCAAGTGAGCAATGGGGCCCGGAATTTATTCAGTTGTGGTCTGAAAGCCAATTTGTGTTCTCTCCATTATTGGTTTAGCCATGTGTCCTTAAGGCCTCTTCCGCACGGGCGATTTTCTTGGACTGCGAGACTGTGAGAAATCACATGTCTATAAAGCCCATGCTTTCCTATGGGTTCTTCCACACATGCAATGTTTTGTAGCCCATGTTTCCCTATGGAGTCTGTGATTTTCTAGCATCACATAACAACCACTAGCGACATGCATGCTATGCTATGCGAGAAAACTCTGCCTGCAATGGAGATCTATGCAAGGGTCAGAGACCGTTCACTTCACACCTGCCTGATAATTAATTCAATACATTGGGGGTATTGCTGAACACAGAAGAACTAGTGTTATAGAATGTGGGGTGCGTCTCCCCAGTATTACTACTTGAAACAAGGGAAACTGTCATGAAAGTGACATTTATGGAAAAAAACTACATTTTATTTATTTTTCACATGCTTCATAATAATTTTTGAAAAAAACTGTGGCATCAGAAAGCTCAGTACATGCCTAGAAAAATGGGCTAAGGAGTCTAGATTTAAAAATGAGGTCACTTGTGGGGGGCGTTTTATCGTTTTGGCACCTTGATGGCTCTATAAGTGTGCAGTGGGGCCTGGAATTTATTCAGTTGTGCCCCAAAAGCCACAAGGTGTTCCTTCCATTACAGACCTAGCCGTGTGTCCCGTAAGTAGATTGCGGCTACATTGGGTATGTTTCTGATCACAGGACAAACAGGGGGATGCTGTACAAAAAAAACAGTTTTTTAAAATGACATTTGCCAAAAAAAGAAAAGATTAGATTCATTGAAAAACTGTGCAGTCAAAATGCACAATACACTCCTAGATTAATTCATTAGGGGGTCTAGTTTTCAAAATGGGGTCATTTGTGGGGGTTTTCTATCGTTTTGTCCGCTCAAGGGCTCTATCAGTGTGCTTTGGGGCCTGAAACACCTTCAAGCAAAATGTCTGTTCTGAAAGCCACCGGCTGCTCCTATTTGGTTTGGGCCCCGTTGTGCATACCGACAGAAGGTCGGGGCCACAATGGGTGTGTTTCTGAACACAGGACAAACAGGGGTATCCATTTTGGGGTGCAAATCCTCACTTTCATGTGCACTATAGAAAAAAAACCTGTCTTTAAAATGACATGTTTGCAAAAATATGACTTTTTTTCACTAAACTACATTACCTCCTGAAAAAATTGTGGGTCAAAATACCCATGACACAATGGAGTTATTGAAGAACATTGGGAAGCTTCCAGAAAAGGCTCTAATTGGCTGTGTGGCATTGGGGTTGAAGTAAAGGTGATCTGATTGTCACTGTAGACCAGGCGCTAAAAAAGAGCCAATACACAGTGAAGAGGACGCTGGCAGTCATAAATGCACAATTACCCCTGGGAATGCTAGATGTAAATCTCTGGCCAGCGTGAGAGATGTGGTCTAGTGGAGCTTCTTCCCTAAGGGATGCTGAGATGTTAGCATGTTGAGTAAAGTGATGGCGCCACAGTGCAGTGTGAGGCCTCAAAATGTTAAAAAATGTGTTGTGTAAAGCAGGGGTCCCCAACTCCAGTCCTCAGGGACCACCTACAGGTCATGTTTTCAGGATATCCCATGCTAAGAACACCTGTGGCAAAGTCTGAGGCACCGACAATAATTACATTACCTGTGCAACACTGAGGAAATCCTGAAAACATGACCTGTTGGCGGTCCCTGAGGACTGGAGTTGGGGAACACTGGTGTAAAGTCTGATGTGTGTCATTACGTAATGGGGCAGCAACACACTTGTTGAGGAGAGTATTTGGGAGATGTATGTGGGAGAGAGACCTCTGGATATATTTGGTGTCAACGACATCGAGTATCCTGTGTGCTATGGACACAACTCCTACAGAGCGAGAGGTCAGGCTGTGGATGAGGAAACCCACTGTAATTGTAGTGCACCTTGTTTTGTGAGAGAACCCCTTTTTATGGTAACACCTATGACGTCTGGTGTTCTGTAAGGTCGGGAGGCAGCTTCTATGAAGCTGAAGGGAGACAGCTGTCAGGCATGATTGGAGAAGACCCAGATAAGGGGATGTACAGGCGATGTTTGCTCCGGTGCTGTCTCCGCCTCCATCTGCACCATAACACTACCTCCTTCACCGTGCTGAGGGGAAGGCAGTATTTGGTGCAAGCAGCATGAATCGATCACCCCTTCCAGTCAGCTGGTCAAAACATGTCAGCACCTCCATCTAATCTGTGGTAACTACAAGAAGTTTCCTGTCCGCAAGGGCCGATATTCCTGCAGAACAATTTCATCACATAGTGGAATCTACACCATGATGAATTACTGCAGTTTTGAAATGCAAAGGAGGTCGAACGCGCTACTAGATGGGGCTGTAATAAAGAGGGCCGTCAGTGTAGTTTCTCCATTTTTCTGAAGGGAACAAACATAACACATAATCCCTGGGTGGGGAGATTGGTGTGTATTTAGATCATGGGACATTGCCGTCACTATAGCTTTAGTGGCCTGGACTTACCCCACACCTGTAGGTGTCCTGTACTCCTATCCGCCGGCTGCTCCAGGGTGGGATGAGTAACTCTACAGATGATCTCGGAGCCTTGATCCTCCATTGATGGGGTGAGCACCAGGCAGGCCGTACAGATAAATGTCTTATCATGCTGCTGCTGGGATCTGTGGGATGAGATCTTGTATTTCTCAGATGTCTGGATGATTTCCTCCTTGTCCACCACTTTCCTTATCCAATTGACGGTGAGACAATCGGGGTAGAACTGTGAGATTGTGCACTGGAGCTGCGCCTCTCTGCTCAACATCAGTCTCGGTGCAAGTAATTCCCCCAGTTGTGGAGAAGACCTGAAAGCTACAAAGACAAGGTTAGACATCAGGTCCGGTGATTGCACATTAACACACAGCAAGCATGAACTAATAGAAACAGATGAAAAACCTGCGAGCCTTCATTTATCCCAACCCCCCAATGGTCATGTTGTGGGGAAGATAGGGCAATGGAGATCAGCCTCCCTCTATCTAACCATTTAGTTATTGCGGTTGTGATGTACAGTGGCATCCTACGGGGTTAAAAAGTCCGTGTCAAAGTTATTTCTGATCCCAGCTTTTGCTGCAGAATGTAGCTGACACCCGTTGTGTATGGAGTTGTGCCCAATCCTCACACTCTCTGCACACATCCTCTGTGACTATACGGTAGATGTCACTAACGCGTTTAAGTAACTTTTGGATCTCCAAACTTTTCATCATGTTTTGAGGTCCAAAATTCCATGTTAAAAGAACTTTTTAATATATCAGTATAACATTAAGATCGCCATCTGTCTGATACTAATCAAAATCATTTGTGCAGACAGAGATTTACCATATAGTCCTATTCATTTCAATGGGGCTGCAGTACCACGCCGGACCACTGTACGATGTACTGAGCAGTCTGCTTCTGGCTGCAGAAAAGCTTCACACACCAAGGCAGTGGTGCGAATGGTGGACCCCACCTATGTACTATTAATGACTAGAGATGAGCGAACGTACTCGTCCGAGCTTGATATTCGTGCGAATATTAGGGTGTTCGGGATGCTCGTTACTCGTAACGAGCACCACGCGGTGTTCGGGTTACTTTCACTTTCCTCTGTGAGACGTTAGCGCGCTTTTCTGGCCAATTGAAAGACAGGGAAGGCATTACAACTTCCCCCTGCAACGTTTAAGCCCTAAACCACCCTCCTGCAGTGAGTGGCTGGGGAGATAAGGTGTCACCCGAGTATTGAAATCTGCCCTTGCCGCGGTTCGCTACGGATGTATTCTGACATTAGTTCAGGGAAAGTGCTATCGTGTTGGAGCTGCTATAGGGAGAGTGTTAGGTGTATTGTAGGCTTCAAGAACCCCAACGGTCCTTCTAAAGGCCATAAATCGTCTCTATATGCGCTCAGTGGGGCCGGCGGCAGCAGCGCCGACCCCATTGAGAACATATAGAAGACAAATCCTTCTTTTCTGCCACAGCTGTAACAGCTGTAGCAGAGAAGAACGATGTTTGCCCATTGAATTCAATGGAACCAGCAATACAGCAGGTTCCACTGAATGCAATGGGCTGCCGGCGATCGCAGGATGAATGGTCGAGAAGGGGTTAAATATATAACCCCTTCCCTGCAATTCATCCAGAAATGTGTTACAATAAAAATATATACCGGCGTATAAGGCGACGGGGCGTATAAGACGTCCCCCCAACTGTCACCTTATACGCCGGGAATACAGTGGAGCAAAGAATAAAAATCATTACTCACTTCTTCAGACGATCTGCGCCGCTCCTGTAGACTGTCACTCCTTCCTGGTGTTCTGCGGTGCTCCTGCAGGCTGTCGCTCCCTCCTGGTTCCCGGCAGAGCATTGCTTTCTCTACGAAAAGCTTTAAATCCACGCCTCCAGAAACACACGTGCCTTCAGCCAATCACAGCCAATGACAGTGATGTCATTGAATTGCTGTGATTGGCTGTGTTTCTGGAGGCGGGGATTTCAAGCCTTTCATAGAGAAAGCTTTAGTCCGTGGACCACGAAGGAGTGACAGTCTGCAGGAGCGGCGCAGATCGTCTGAAGAAGTAAGTAATGCTTTTTATTCTTTGCTCCACTGTATTGCCGGCGTATAAGGTGACAGTTGGGGGGTCGTTTTATACGCCGGTATATATTTTTAGTGTATCACATTTCTGGATGAATTGCAGGGAAGGGGTTATATATTTAACCCCTTCCCGACCATTCATCCT
Source organism: Eleutherodactylus coqui (assembly GCF_035609145.1). Classification (NCBI taxonomy): domain Eukaryota; kingdom Metazoa; phylum Chordata; class Amphibia; order Anura; family Eleutherodactylidae; genus Eleutherodactylus; species Eleutherodactylus coqui. The sequence continues at coordinate 158,450,881 of NC_089844.1, forward strand.
GCGATCGCCGGCAGCCCATTGCATTCAGTGGAACCTGCTGTATTGCTGGTTCCATTGAATTCAATGGGCTAACATCGTTCTTCTCTGCTACAGCTGTTACAGCTGTGCCAGAGGAGAACGATCTTTACACTGACAGTGCGGGGGGGGGGGGGGGGGGCACTCTTGCTGCTATTGTGGCTTAATAGTGGGACCTGTGAACTTGAGATGCAGCCCAACATGTAGCCCCTCGCCTGCCCTATCCGTTGCTGTGTCGTTCCCATCACTTTCTTGAATTGCCCAGATTTTCACCAATGAAAACCTTAGCGAGCATCGGCGAAATACAAAAATGCTCTGGTCGCCCATTGACTTCAATGGGGTTCGTTACTCGAAACGAACCCTCGAGCATTGCGAAAATTTCGTGCCGAGTAACGAGCACCCGAGCATTTTGGTGTTCGCTCATCTCTATTAATGACCTGTCCTCAGAATAGGACATCAATAACTACTGTAGAATTAGGACAACCCCCTTTATTTATTTCCCCCATTAACGTTGATTGTTAGACTTCCGACTATCAAATCTTCATCCAACTCAATTAGTTTCCTTTTTGCTCTTTTTATATTTTCTAGTATGAAGACTTTCTATAATGAAAGTCTTAAAACAACAGCGATTGTGAAGAAGTGGAAGGCGCTGTGCCGTGTGTAGGTGTGATTCCTGTGAGTCTCCAATGACACTTACATGTGTTGTCCTTGTTCTGATTACTCCATTCTCTGTAGGACGGACGTTTCAGTTTTTGGTGCTTTACCGCGGCGCGCACAATATATTCCTCGCTCTCAATGACTTTATCTCGGAGGCTCTCAGTGGTGTTGGTCACATTAAAGGTGCCGTCCTGGTTTTGTTGCATGAGGCTTGTAGATTGTAGGGCCTGGGGGTTGTTAGTGAAAGGAGGTTGGAAGACTTCCCAAGTCACAGAGATGGCTTCCGGATAAAAATGGTCCACATTGAGACTGAAGCTGCCGTCTGTGGAGTACGTGATGTTTCTTAACTTCGGATGGCCTGGAACAAGAAGCAAAATCCATTACAGAGAAGTGCATGTGGAGGTAAACTTCTGGAATCAATTAATATGTAGAAAGAAAAATAGCTGAATACTACAGAAAATGTTAAAAAAAATCAATAATCCCCAAAGCTCAACGGAACTCCATCCTGAGAGCCGATATCTTACAGAATTGTATAATTTGCCGCTCCCTTATCCAGACCAGGTTTATAGAGAGTAATGAAAGTCAAGATGATGAATGTAATGAAACTGGCAGTGGACGCTGGAGCAGATGACATGGAACCAAGATAGCAAGCAGAAAAAAAACTTCCTATGTCTTTCCCTAATTTCTCTGTTGAGTATATCCCTCAGCATCACTGTCCTTTATGCAGACCTCAGGTATCCCTCCTGACAATTGTAAGAGACTGTATGCAAGGGGAGGGTGAGTGGTGCCCCATTCCCCCTTTACACATAGCAGCGGCTCTACTACCTTGACAGGCAGCTTAGGAGTTGTGTTGCTAAGCCCAACCCCTCCAAGGCCTCGTTCACACCAATGGCACCATAGGAATCTATGGTGCAAATGCACACCCGATAGCCACGCAATTGTGCAATTTTGCTAGGAAATCAACTGATCGGAGACTAATTAAGACTGCCTTTTAAATCACAGCATGAGTGTGTCCCACGCTGATGTGAACGGTCCGTGGCAGAGCAAAAAAAAATCCAATAAAATGCGTAAATACGAGCACAGTAGAGCAACCTTCACTGCACAAAAAGCTGTGTTATCGTGTGCATTTTTGCGCTTACACCCATGTGAGGCCTCCCTTACTATGAGAAGTAAGGTTAATTACTTACGTTTCTGCCTGTTCCTGTACACATAAAAGAAAATGGTCCCAGCTCCTAATAGGGCAGACAGTAATATGGCGACCGTTACAACTAGAAGTTTGTAATTTGCCTTCAGATCTAAAACAATCAAGAAATAAGAAGAGATTGTTAATGATGTGATAAAATGCAACAAATCAAATAAACCAATAGTGTAAGAATTGTAATTTTGTTAGTTCAATCCCATTTGAATGCAGTTTCCTTCTGTAACATGTTTTCTGCACCATACTTATAATGTCATAATCTGCAGAATTACTGCATGTTCCCCCTGATTGTAGCAACTCAGGAATGTAATGTGATCACCGAGGTGATCCCTTTAAAATATAACCTTTATTAAATTAATTAAAATATATAAAGAGCCCCAAAGACACACACAACGAGAAAAAACAAAACAACATATAAGTCATTGATACTACTAGTCCTATGGACGTAGAATATTGTGGCTATTTACCCCTTACAAGGACTAGTGAGGATAAAACTGGGAGGTACGCGAATGGACCAAATTGGTCTACGTTATATACCCGTAAATGGCCAACTAGGACCTAGATACAATGTTACTGGATGGCTGGATGAAGTAGTACCAAGTTAGAATCAATTCAATGTATCTACAGGTACCTCCACAAGCCTGAAAAAAGGTAGAGCAAGAATGCTGGCTGATTGATAATTGAAATAACCAGTCTCCAAAGAAACCAGGTGCTGGTGAAGAGGTAGTGGTTAGTGTGACAAGTGGTTCTCAACCACATCTAGAGAAAATATGCAGGTATTCTCTAACACACCAGGAGAAAATATACTGTCAAACCACTGACATACTTTGTCTTAAGCCCATTCGGCATGAGTGTGCCAATTTGGCGTGAGTGTTAAGGAGGAGTTTCAACACACGTAACTTATTCAATAAAAGGTTCCTGATGAGTCATTCACATGACGGAAATGCGTCAAACCTATTAATTTACTACCTTTATTGGAACCAAATATTTGGTTCTTATTGAATTCGAACCATCTCATACTTACCATATTCAAAAATCTCCTGTCCATCACATATTCTGGCCGTAAGATTAGGGGTCTCTATTTTGTAGAGTTTTCATCTTACCCTAACAGGCCTGGTCTCTTTGGAGACTGGTTATTTCAATTATCAATCAGCCAGCATTCTTGCTCTACCTTTTTTCAGGCTTGTGGAGGTACCTGTAGATACATTGAATTGATTCTAACTGGGTCCTACTTCATCCAGCCATCCAGTAACATTGTATCTAGGTCCTAGTTGGCCATTTATAGGTATATAACGTAGACCAATTTGGTCCATTCGCGTACCTCCCAGTTTTATCCTCACTAGTCCTTGTAAGGGGTAAATAGCCACAATATTCTACGTCCATAGGACTAGTAGTATCAATGACTTATATGTTGTTTTGTTTTTTCTCGTTGTATGTGTCTTTGGGGCTCTTTGTATATTTTAATTAATTTAATAAAGGTTATATTTTAAAGGGATCACCTCGGTGATTATATTTCTTTGTTCTGCTGATCCCCCTGCCTCAGTGATTTGCTCAGGAATGTAATCTGACTTCTTCATTTAGGTCCTTGTAATTTGATAAGATTTTGTGTGATCAGTTGATTCTATATGCAATAATACCAGATTGTCACGCACCTTTCCCAAATACTGTCACGCTCTTGGCCTGTGGATGGAGCAGGGTTTCATGTTCCACCACACAGGAGACCTCCGTGCCCCAGTTCTCCTCTGTTGGCGTGAAATGGAGAATAGTTTCCACGGCTGAGCTGTTAATTCTCTTTATTTCGGATTTCTGCACAGGCGTCCCATCCAAAACCCAATTCACCACAATGGATTCTGGGTAATACCCAGACACGAGACAAACCAATATCTGTTCTATGTTCTTCTTAAATGTGTGAGGGAGGATATGAACAGTTGGGAGGGCTGCAAGGGAAGTAAAACGGGGTCATTTCAGTGTTATGTATTTATATTATCAGAAGAACTTTTTAGGAAGACGTAACTTTTTAGCTGTTTGCATCGTGTTGTACCTTGTGTTCAGTATCGATTATATAACTTATGTTTGTACATGTATAATATCTAAATAGGTGTGAGTAGAAAAAAGGAGGGGGCAGAGCAAATAGGTCTGGCTCTGTGCAATAACCCACAAGTAGTGAGGCTCAGTGTGGTTAGCTCAGAATAGTGAGAAGGTAGAGCTGGGCCCATGATAGGTGCTGCACCTAGTATCGCTAGTGAGCCAAAGGCAATGTAAGCATCAAAGATTATACTGAAGGGTAAACATAAAACACTAGGGGCATGGGGCAACCCAACTAACTGGTATTATAGATGCATGAGAACTGCCAGTTGTGCTTGGAGTGAAGAAATGACTTCATTAGAAGCTAACATATAACACGTTTCGAAGGATTGCCCTCTTCATCAGACAGCTGGACAAAGAACTATTTCAATTAAAATGACAGCGATGTGAATTACAAAGCAGAACCAAAGAAGGAAATAAAACAAGGACAAAATAAAACTGATATCCGAATGTAAACTGGATAACATTTCATAATAAAATACATATAGAATAAAAGACGTGGATAAACAGACAGTAATGCTAGTAAAAAGTCATAATGCCACTAAAGCAAAAAAATGCAAATCTGTGGCTACAAAGTAATATAGTATTACTAATCTAAAATAAATGTGTAGATGAAAGTTCATGATGCCGATTAAAGCCAAAATAGGTATCAGCAATGTGAAGCTGGAGGTCAGTTCTGACAGATAATTATTCGTGCGGCTAGATTCAGTATATAAAAATGTCTTTAAACAGTAACGAAACCTCAGCGGCAACACCAGCAAATATCTAACAAAGGTCTTAACAATTCCACAATATTAGTAACATCATTAGAGTAAGAATGTAATGTATCCATATAAGAATTGACACTTCAGGCACTGGGTGGATATTTGCTGTGGAATCTGAGGTCGGCATCCGCATCGTGAATCTGCAGCAAATGCCGTCCGGTATGTCCTATGGAGATCTGCTGCTTCCTACACACGAGCGGAAATCAATTGCGATGTCTGTTCGCAGAGGAAAAATCACAGCATGCTCCATTTTTATGTGGGTTCCACACGGACGGCTTCCATTGCACATTGCAGACAGGGTGCGGGAGAAAAAAAATCTGTATTGCACATGTACGAGTTGTCGGGTCCATCTGCGGTACAGAAAAGACGGCGGCAGAGATGGTAAGTGCGTATCTGTACCATAAGAGACAATGACAACAATGTCCTGTAGTGAATAAGGAGGAAGGGAAGGTGTGCTGAGCTTTGTAGTTATCTGTAGTTACCTCCATATAAGAGTTGAAATATTTCCTGTAGCGGGTCCTGCAGAGACTCATGTTGGACTCTACATGAGAAGTTCTGCCCTCTGTCCTCCTCGGTGGGTATGATGGTCACTGAGCTGTTCACATTATATACTCCATCTTGGTCTCTCCATGGAATCTCCATGCTGACATCTTTCAGCATCTCTCTGCCTCTGAACCATTTAATACTGATGTCCACGGGGTAGAATCCAGTGACGGAGCAGTGCAGGATGCTCTCTTCATTCAGTACAACCGTCTTACCTGTGATGGTCACCTGCGGAGGAGCTAAATCAAAGGAAATATATCACGGTATATTATATGTACTGGCTGTCATGTAAAGAAATGACCAGATATAAAATCTCCTCAACTAAAGCAGCATACGGTTTGTGTCTTTAGATGTCCACAGACCTTCCACAGCTGTAGGCCAAATGATAGCTGTTCCTGCATACACATGAATGTTGGGCCTTGCTGAGGGTTTATGAGTTTAGGAAGCTAAGCTGCAGCCAGACAGTTCATTTATCCCAGGGAACAAAAGCATCAGGCATTGGGATTCAACATCCCAGATCCTTCTTGCCCCGGCATCATCTGTCAGGAAAAGGTGATCAGCTCTCATACACATTAAAGAGTCTACTGGCCCACTGTAATCGGCAGGTACAGATGTCTAAAGCCTAATCTGTATGGGGGCCTTTAGAGCTCAAATCCCAACCTGTGAAAATCTCCAACATGACTGACCTATCAGAAGTGGTTTTACTAGATTTTTTAGTCTAAATCATGAAGACAAGTCCCTCTTAAAGATTGAGCGGTCAATCTAGTTTGGCCTCTCTTATCCCAATTGGTCCAGATATTTCATCAGCAATGGCCACTGCCAGAGGAACATGGGACATGGCAGCCATTCATATGAATGACCATCCTTTTACCTTATCGACAGGCTGAGTCCACCAGAGTGGGAGGCACTTTCACAGCAGATCTCTATTCTGGCACATAATAGGAGGCCCCTTGTGATGCACACCCCATTAAGGTATGAGAAATCCATAGATAATAACCAACTCAGATTAGTCAAATAAACTTCAAAACTCTTTTCATGGAGGACAATCCGTGTCCTGATGCTCTGTGGCGGCAAATGGATGTCATTGAAAGAAGTGACGCCAATTTATGTAGCGAGCATGGGATGTTGGGAACAGGTCGGGGTTTATATTCATATCAAGGTGACAATTTACTCCTACCAGGTCATCCTACAAATAAACGTGATGGTGGTTGTAGTCCCTGTTTCTGGAGGGCGGTGTAGTATAGCTTAGTGCAGATGTTCCTAATGGGGAGGAGCTTCAGGAGACGAGGGGAACAATGCAAGCAATATAACATTTTATTTGAGGTTCCAAGGCAAAACAAGGTAAACATCCAAATACAGTCCGGTCTTCCTTTACATCAGCAACCAAAAGTCTGGTGACTGGAGATACCGCCCCTATTATCAATATTCCAATGAAACATATGTGTCGTATCTGACAACGTTTTCCTTTGATTTTAAGAAATTAACTACTTCTGTCTTGTTCTTTATGCTTCAGTTACTTTAGCTTTTTTTATTCTTTCTCTCAGCTACACCTCTCCTCCAACACAGCACTAACCTGGTTACTAACTATTCTCTACTCTTATAACTGTCTAACTGAACCCTCCAGAATCGGGCGGAGGTATTTTGGGATTCTGAGTCCTCCCAGGAGCATAGAGCTCAGGGGTTGGACAGGTGCATCAGAATGCAGTCATTGTCTACAGGATGGTTCTGGGGTTTGAGACTTGTTGGTTCTCCAGTCACCAACTATATTTTAGTAATATTCTTAAAGTGAACATAAGTATATAACAAGTTTATGCAGTGACAACTTCAGGTCACTACACAGCCTCACTCTAGATGCCCGGGGAGCCCGGGCTGCTGGTTCAGTATGGGCCACTGAGCGGTGCAGGGCAACCCATCAGGCTGAATAGTATGGGGCGTCATTAATAGGTTGTAAGCCTGCATGGTGCACCCCATGTATCAGTGAGACTGACACCCTTTGTATGCTTTATCTATGTGCAGTTGTGTAATACTAAGCAGCCCCCCCAGTATGTGGTTGGTCATCAGTATCTTGCATTTGTACAATGCTCCTCGGTATAGTAATCTAGCTGTCTGCATTCTGCTGGTAGGTGGTGTATGTCCACCCTGGTGTATCTATCTATTAGTATATCGCAAGTATGGCGACTGGTAGTGATTTTTGAGTTAATTTGACCTTTTGCAGTGACATGAATATGCTGGATTATTAAATTATTTGTCATGACATCTATTAACCCTTACCTTGAATGTCTAGCCTGATTTGTCCCTCCTTTCTCTGTGAGCCGTACATTACAGAACACGTGTAGAGGCCACCATCAGACACCGTCGTGTTAGAAATGAGCAGATCAGCACCGCCATCCTGAGCTCCATCTGCGGAGGACAATCTGGGATTTGTTGTTTTCACTGATTTGCCAATAACACGTAAGACTTGTTTTCCTTGAAATTGCCAAATGATCTCAAGCAGCGTACGATCCACGGGAGGCTTATCCACTGTGAAGGAGCACGGTACCTGCACATTCTTCCCCAGCTGGGCTTTATGAGTGTTCGGGGCAAACACCTGCAAAGCTGCCACTGTAGACAGAGGGAGATGACAGTCGGTGACCATTTCATTGATATATTTGTATGAAAAAACAAAATATCAGCACCTCATATATCGTATGGTTTTCTATGTACTGGTGAATAAAGAGTTAACTCACCTGGTGTCTAGTGGAACTCCCTGGCTCGAGAGTCCACCAGCACCTAATATCCACGTCAGCTTATAGTGACTACCCTGGGTCCTTGATCCGGATCTCCGGAGAGTCGTCCTGGGGTTACAGCCCTAGCCCGGCTGTAGCAGAAAATAGCACTCAGGGACATACAAAAACCCCCGCGCTCGTAGGAATCCAAGGATTAAGGTCGGACACAGCGGTCCATAGACTTAAATATTTATTTCAAATGCAACGCGTTTCGGTGATGCACAATATCACCCTTTTCAAGCATACACAAAGACACAATAAGGTTACATTTATATAATGATTAAAAAACTCACATTTCCTCTTGCAGACGCCGTTGTCCAAGGCCATCTTTGTATCCCGTGTGAAGTAACTCATCACATCTGTTTACACGTCATTCTTTCAGATCACATGATCTTTAGCGGTTCATTCATAAAAAGTTCTCTTATAGTAAAACTCCGTCGTTCAAGCGGAGATCATCCGAAATCCTAACGAATCATTCATTCCATCATATTCCTGCTACATAGCGTTTTCTATATCACACAGTTACACAATTACACTTTATAAAAGGACCTATTCTAATAAAATACCTTATGACCCTCATTTCTTCGAGAACCCTTATTCATATTTGACCTACAAATGTATAATCTCTCTTCTGCATGATGTAATTTACATCTAAAACTCTATATATAACTAAGACTATCAAAAAATTATAAATGAAAAATAAATGAAAACCGCAAGTATAACGCAATTGACTCCCTTTCACTATCCATATCTTCTACTAAAATCAAATAGACAAATAATTTAAACACATTTTGCTATTTACCTTACCCCTTAAACTGTATCTCTCTTAAAATTATAATTTATTTTATCAAAAAATATAATTTTTTTTAAAGTTTTCTCATAAAATTTTTTTTTTAATTTATATTTATCTCTCTTAAAATTATAATTTATTTTCTCAAAAAATATAAATTAAAAAAAAAAATTTTATGAGAAAACTTTAAAAAAAAAATTATATTTTTTGATAAAATAAATTATAATTTTAAGAGAGATACAGTATTTAATAAATTATTCAAGTTTTAAGGTAGAATAATTTACATAAAATAATTTTAGGTGTACATTTTAATGAGATTTATGTAGAAGTTTATAATGAACTGAATATTGCTATTTATGCATAAGAGAATAGATGGATTTATAAGGGGTAAGGTAAATAGTAGAATGTGTTTAAATTATTTGTCTATTTGATTTTAGTAGAAGATATGGATAGTGAAAGGGAGTCAATTGCGTTAGACTTGCGTTTTTCATTTATTTTTCATTTATAATTTTTTGATAGTCTTAGTTATATATAGAGTTTTAGATGTAAATTACATCATGCAGAAGAGAGATTATACATTTGTAGGTCAAATATGAATAAGGGTTCTCGAAGAAATGAGGGTCATAAGGTATTTTATTAGAATAGGTCCTTTTATAAAGTGTAATTGTGTAACTGTGTGATATAGAAAACGCTATGTAGCATGAATATGATGGAATGAATGATTCGTTAGGATTTCGGATGATCTCCGCTTGAACGACGGAGTTTTACTATAAGAGAACTTTTTTTGAACGAACCGCTAAAGATCATGTGATCTGAAAGAATGACGTGTAAACAGACGTGATGAGTTACTTCACACGGGATACAAAGATGGCCCTGGACAACGGCGTCTGCAAGAGGAAATGTGAGTTTTTTAATCATTATATAAATGTAACCTTATTGTGTCTTTGTGTATGCTTGAAAAGGGTGATATTGTGCATCACCGAAACGCGTTGCATTTGAAATAAATATTTAAGTCTATGGACCGCTGTGTCAGACCTTAATACCTGGATTCCTACGAGCGCGGGGTTTTTTTGTATTTCCCTGAGTGCTATTGATATATTTGTATAGATAGTGTAGTGGCTCAGAGTTGGGGTGTCTTTAGCTTGTGTGTATGACTGTTAAATGTAGACTATCTTTTGTATGTGGTTGTGTGGGTCTGTGTCCCTTTAACTGTGTGTGATGTAGTTAGAGGACCAAAGTAACTTAGGGGAGGAGTTTAGGAGAGAGAGAGGGAGTTCGAGAATGTACTCGGGGAGGAGGACGTATTAGCCGGGAGCTGCAGCTCGCTATTTCTTCCGCCTGTGCAGAGCCACGGGCCTATCTCACTTGCCGTGGGATGTATTCCCTCTCAGGACTGAAGCTTAGAGCAACTGTCTGCTGCTGTCACTGAAAATCAGAGATAAAGAGAGAGTAACTAGCAAGGACATAGAAGAGAACACCGAGTGAGTGTTTCACCATGTCAGGAGTGTGCCTCAGGGATCATCTAATCAGATCACTAAGACTGAAGACATCTAAATAATAGGAGGAAACGTGACTCCTAGTAAGCATGTGTGTGTAACACCATGTCAGGAGTGTGCCCCGGGGGTCATCTAATCAGATCACTAAGACTGAGGACATCTAGACAATGGGAGGAATAGTGACTCCTAGTAAGCATGTGTGTGTAACAGCGTGTGAAGGAAAGAAGTTTACCAGAAGTGATGTGAGATTGTCAACGTATGTTAACCATGGAAAATCCAAAATCTGTCTAGCGTGAGTAAAGGCAAACTGTGTACCTCCAGTTTATGAAAACTATTTTCTTGACTGTGGACTCTTTTATTCCACACTGAGTGACCGAATGCTCGTGAAAAGGTACTGGCATCACGTGACAACACCGTTATGGACAATTACCAACATCATTTATTATGAAAAGGGATGAATTGCCAGCTTCTTCCCACAACTTCTTTATTTATTATAAGTTCATGCTCAGAACACAAGACATATAGATAAAGCGCCTTGTTCGCAGTGACGTGTTTCGGCAGCGACTTCTGACTTTGTCAAAGCTGACTACAACAAGGAAATACAATACTTTTAAATGAATAAAAACAGCTGGACTTTCTTCTTCACATTGCCTCCTCTGTTTATACCTTTCACCTCTTTTATGCCTTGGAACATGAATGAACCAAGATTACCATTCTGGCATTCCAAAAAGTGTTTGACCGGTCCCAAACTGTTATTATTTTTGTTATTGATATCTCTAATATGTTCCATGATCCTGGTATTTAATTGCCTCATGGTACAGCCTGTATAAACTTTGGCATCCTCTCAGGGGATGCTGGTTATTCTTCTGACTCCAGTATGTCTTGACTATGCATGTCAGATATCTCTCTGTGTGCTGTCTTCATGTCTGTCTCATGGTCCAAACCCTACCTGACATCTGTTCATACACTCTCAGTCTGAAGGCAACATAGTAACATGGTATACTACACTGAAAAAAGATAAATGTCCATCTACTTCAGCCTCTTTCCACCGCCCTTGTTGATCCAGAAGAAGGAAAAAAAACAACAATGAAGCAGAAGCAAATTTACTCCATTTTGAGGAAAAATTCCTTCCAGATTCCATAATGGCAGTCAGAATAATCCCTGAATCAACATTTGAAAAGTTCCTTCCTGTCTCCAAGTCCAGCAGTCAAAAGATCTCATGATCAACAACCCTGCTGGTCAACTAATGTCTATATCCTGTAGCACTCTAGAAAGACATCTAGTCCCCTCTTAAACTCCTCTATGGATTTTGCCATCACCACCTCCTCAGGCAGAGTTCCACAGTCTCACTGCTCTTACAGTAGACAACCCCCTTCTATGTTGGTGATGAAACCTGCTTTCTTCTAGACGTAGGGGATGCCCTCTTGTTACTGTCGCAGTCCTGGGTATAAACAGATCATGGGAGAGATCCTTGTATTGTCCCCTAATGTATATATACATAGTTATTTGGTCGCCCCTTAACCGTCTTTTTTATAGGGTGAATAATCCCAGTTTTGTTAGCCTCTCTGGGTATTCCAGTTCCCCCATTCCGTTTATTAATCGTGTTGCCCATCTTTGAACCCCCTCAGATATATATAAATATAAATAGGAAAGCGCCTACTGGATCGTCTATTAAATGAATCACACACAGATTCTGTGTATAGAAAATAGACTTACCTGGCACTGGTGGGGACCCCTGTTAGAGGGGTTAACTCACTCAGCACCTGTAGTCCAGGCGTACTTATAGATATCAGAAGTAATCCCTAGTCCTCTGGCCATCAAAGGTTCAGGTGGCAGCAGGAGACACGCCGACACTCCTGAGTGGAGGGGTAATAATCCAAAAAGCAAACGAAAACTGCCTAGACAGTCTGAAAAAACTCCCGCTCTCCAAACTTCTATATATCCAAGGCGCAGGAGGAGGACGTTACAGGATGACAGCCTGCTGTGAGCCATCCCAGCCACCCTGTGGAGGGCAGCATGTGCTCCACTGTCTGTGCCCGCGCACAGCGCCACGTCAGGTGGAATGCATCGTGCGTTCCAATTCGCATGTGCAAAACAGCATCATTCACAGAGTAAATTGAACGTCATGTGGAACGCACCTTGTGACTGCGCAGACCCCCAATTGGAAGCAATACTATTGAAATCTATATGAAGAATATATACTCCTTCTATAGACAATAAGAACTCAGCATAACAGGGGAGAAGCTCAAAGATGGTTACAATAATAGATATTAGATACATCCAAAGAACTAAACCATCATTTTAAAGGACACAGACTAAAAGCATATATTAAATACATGGTGATTGTCTAATAAATATCCAGGGGGCATCTTAACTAAAAATTACAAGTTCATAATTACAAAATTGTACTTCATTGTAAATGAATACATGAGAATAATTAAAATAAGGGAGTAAAATTCATCATAGGAGTATAATATAATTACATTTGCGCACACTTTGTTTTACATGGGCACAGACAGTGGGGCACACGCTGCCCCCGCAGGGTGGCTGGGTTGGCCCACACGTCATCCTGTGACGTCCTCCTACTGCGCCCAGCACCCCAGCAGTGAATGCCTGGTCAAGCCTCATGTGGAAATGACAACAGTATTGAGGTAATTAATTATTTATGTATATATATATATATATATATATATATATATATATGTGTGTATTGATATGATAAGATCCGTAATGCTTGAGAAAGGCGCTATAAGCCCAGAAACGCATTGCATTGGGCTTTTGTAATGTATTGTCAGCTGGTTAATAGGTGAGAGGTATTCTACGCATACTTAAGCTATTTTTGTGTCATTTGGATTATGTCATATCTTCTCCTGGTGGGGCATTAAAAATTTTGGATACATAGAATTTTGGAGCGCGGGAGTTTTTTCAGACTGTCTAAGCAGTTTTTGTTAGCTTTCTGATCCCCCTCAGGCACTGCAACATCTTTCCTGAGCACCGGTGTCCAGAACTGTACACAGTATTCCATGTAGGGCCTGACCAGTGCCTTATATAGTGGGAGAATAATGTTCTTATCCCTCGCCCCTACATTTTATTTGCCTTTCCAGCACTGACTGGCATTGGTTGCTCCAGTTAAATTTACAATCCACTAGTACCCCTAGGTCTTTTTTCCATATCACTTTTCCCTAGTGGTACCCCATTTAGTGAATATTGGTGACATTCGTTTCTCCTGCCCATGTGCATAACCTTACATTTATCAACATTGAACTTCATTTGCCATTTTTCAGCCCAAGCCCCCAGCTTATCCAGGTCCGTTTGTAGCCGCACATTATCCTCCGTTGTATCAATTGTCTTGTGTAATTTTTTACTGTGAAGCCCCTCTACAAGGTCATCAATAAATATATTTAACAGAATGGGGCCTAATACTGAACCCAGTGGCACCCCGCTAGCGACGGTGGCCCAATCAGAATATGAACCATTTATTACCACCCTCTGCTTTCTATCTCTGAGCCAGTTCTTTACTCAGATACACACGTTTTCACCCAATCCAAGCTGTCTCATTTTATATATCAGCCTATTATGCGGCACGGTGTCAAATGCTTTAGATATACGAGATCAATAGACTCTCCCAGGTCCAGCCTAGAACTTACTTCTTTATAGAAGCTGATCAGATTGGTCTGACATGATCGACCCCTCATGAACCCATGTGGTAAGGAGTTATTCTGTTCTTCTCCTTGAGGTTTTCCAGGATGGTATCTCTCAGAAACCTCTCAAATATTTTTCCAGTTCTTGAAGTGAGACTTACCGGCCTGTAGTTACCAGGCTGTCTTTTAGGCCCCTTTTTGTATACTGGAACCACATTGGCAATATGCCAATGCAGTGGTATGACCCCGGTCTCAATAGACTCCCTAAATATAAGAAATAGTGGTCTTTCTATCACGTCATTTAGTTTCCATAGAACCCTTCAGTGTATTCCATCTGAGCCCGGCGATTTGTCGATTTTGATCTTCTTTAGCTGATTCTGCACTTTCTCCTGCATTAGGCAGGTGATATTTAGTGGGGGGTTCATTATATTCCATTGCATCTGAAATGACATTTTTTTTTCTCTTGTGAATATACTTGAGAAAAAAACTAATAGATTCGCCTTCCCCCCATCATCTTCTATGATTTCTCTTGCATTATTTGTTAAATAATGTGAGTTTCGCAGGCTTCATCTTCCCATATTATATTCAGATAATTAAAGTCTCCCATAATAATTACTTCATTGTGGTTTGACACATCTTCTATTTGTCTTATTAATACGTTTTCAGTTTTGTCTTTTATTTTTGGTGGCCTATTGAAAACTCCTATCAGGATTTTTTTTGTCTTTCCTCCCGGTATTTCTAGCCGTAGAGATTCCACGCATTCATTTCATACACATATATCTTCTCATAGCCTCAGCATTAAGTAGCATTTAATGTAGAGACATACCCCTCCCTCATTCTGGTTCCCACTGTCTCTTCTGAAAAGATTGTAACTCTGTAAATTCACTGACCAATCGCACTTATCATCAAGCCATGTTTCCGTTATTCCTACTATTACTACTATTTTGGTCTCATCAGCTACACAAGTTCTTGTCTTGCATCTCTATTAACATAAGTCAGTCTGTGGTTTTAGTATAAGCTGGAGTGTTGCAATATTATCCTTGTACTAGCTATAATATTTTGTGTCATCTAATTTGACACTGTTCCCTGTTGCCATCTACAGAAATATGGGGTCACCCTAGGGTCCTGATGTGGGACTGCCCTTAACAGGGTGATCACTCAGCTTTTAGGCAGGATTTTCCATATCTGTGACATCAGCAGCGCTCAGAGAAGATCCTCCCTCCTCCCCAGCGTCTGCGCTGCATACAGTATGATCTGGAACACAGATGCTGAGGGCAGGAGAGAGGAGCCCTTCAGCCGTGTCCTAACTAGAGTAAATTTCCAGCTGGGCTAGTGGTTTATTTGCCAAGTGGCAACCCTAATGTTGTGTCCAGTCCTTGGCAAACATCATACCCTCAAGGGGATTGCTTGCGATTAGAAACAAGTCTGCTTTTCTTTGCTTCAGAAACCATTCAGGTTGCGGGGTTGTGTAATACTACAGGAAAGCCCCATCCTTCAGCTGCACTCAGGGTGAATGCAGCGAGGAGGTCGGTGATGGTGACATTCATGCACAGAGGTGTAATACAAGGTGATATCTGTCTGCTCCCTGCTCTACACGTAACCTGCTGCTGTATATTATACCTCTCACTACACACATCATCATCCATGCAGCATACGATGTATATATGATCTATTATACTGTCTGATGAGGTATCGGCTGTATATAAGTCCTCCGTTGTCTCCTGTTCTGGAGGAGCTCTAGCAGATTCTCAGAGGATTCTATGTTTCTTCCCTCTATGACTTGTCTGCTAATAACATAAGAAGCCTACCTGTGTGCAGGAGGAGGAGGACAGCAGCCGCAGCCTCCATGTTCAGCCAGGTGCAAAGTCTCTTTATCGTCTCTTTTACTTTCGGTTTTACACAATGGATGATTGGGAGGGATCTCATCTCTCTTTAACCCCATAAGGACCAGGCTACTTTGTACCTTAAGGACCAGACACTTTTTAGGGATTTTACCCATGTGGCGGTTTAACTGCCCTATTTTCTTTCCTTCAACTATCAAAATTATTTTTGCTGTGTTTTTTCTGTGACATATAGGGTGATTTTTTAATGTCTTTTTCACTGACTTTTTTTTGCTTTTTAGTTTTATTCAGGCTAAAACGTAAAAAAAATGACTTTTTTAACATTTATATATTTTTTTTTATTAGTATATTTACACTAAAAGAAAGTATGGGAGCAATTCCTCATTTTTTTAAAATTTGACATTTCTTTACTGTAGCTGGGGCATCCATAGAAGCCTCAGTTACCGGGTATAATATCCCCTGTATTGACAATGGTCACTGGCAGAACTGATCAGTGTCTGCTGGGACCGCCAGCTTGCGTAATGGAAGAAACACTTCCCCTTCCACTCTTTAGTACACAGCACTCATTGAGCGCTGTGTATTAAAGAAAGGAGGAGGCAGAAGGGGTTAAAAACCACTTCTCCCTCTTTCTCCGTGTTCTCAGCTGTGACTAACAGCTGACAACCCAACCTGCTTCTGATTAATTGCAGAACCAGGGACTTTAATCCCAGATAGCATCACACTGCGGTGCCATGCAGGAAAACATCGCTAATGTGAATGTACCTATTCAAAAGAATGGGTTTCATATTTGTGCATCTCCAATGTACAAACCACGCCAGTGTCAAGGAGCCCTAAAAAGCGCAAAAAAACATTGCCTGCCTTCTCTTTTCCACCATGTTGTATTTTATTTCCATTTTGTTTATATAAATCTCTGACTGTGTCTGTCGGCATCATGGGCTGATCGCTGGGTTCTGCTCCTCGCTCCTCCAGCAAACAGATGATCTGTGAAACAAGTGAGGGGGCGGGGATAAGTTCTGGAACTTATCTCTGCCCCCTTCCATTGCAAATAGTGGCAAGGGGCACTGCTCCCGACTCTTCCAACCTCCTCCCCCTGCAGAGAGGGACGCTGTATATCGGCAGCAGGCCAATATATGGTCGTCTGAAGGTGCCCTGGGAGCGCAATTTAGAAGAGCATTTTTTTGCGCTCACGTATGTGTGAAAAAAAAGATCTATTAGAATGATTGGTTTCCTATGTAGTGTTCTCATGTCCGTTTTTTTACAGGCACAGAATGTTTGCACCTGCAAAAGATAGGACATGATGAAAAATCCGCTTGTGTGCCTATTTAACCAAACGAGGTGCTGATGACTACGGATATGTGCAACGTTTTGTGCATACCCACACTTGCTATGTGTGCATTTTCGCACCTCCCATAGACCTCAATGGGTCTCTGTGGTGCATAAATACGGACAAAGTAGAGCAGTTTCTATCTTTGTGTGTGCGTGAAGATCTCGCACGCAAACAAAGAAATAAGATCATGGGTTCTATTCTGCATTTTGCGCACAGGATTTTACAATGCACAAAAATGCACGCAGGCACGCTCATGTGAGGCAGCCCTGAGGCGAGGTGCACACTGTCCAACGTTTTTCCATCTGTAGTCAGTTCCGCGTGCCATCCGTGTTTTAGAAAACTAAAACTCCCCCGATTCTTCTCTAGTGCACCAGATGTGTAAGCCTGGTGGTGTAGAACAATATACTCAGTCTTTGTGACCCGGACAGCACATGACCCCATATCAGTAGAGATGAGCGAGCACCAAAATGCTCGGGTGCTCGTTACTCGGAACGAAATTACCGCGATGCTCGAGGGTTCGTTTCGCGTAACGAACCCCATTGAAGTCAATGGGCGACTCGAGCATTTTTGTATTTCGCCGATGCTCGCTAAGGTTTTCATGTGTGAAAATCTGGGCAATTCAAGAAAGTGATGGGAACGACACAGCAACGGATAGGGCAGGCGAGGGGCTACATGTTGGGCTGCATCTCAAGTTCACAGGTCCCACTATTAAGCCACAATAGCGGCAAGAGTGGCCCCCCCCCCCGCACTGTCAGCGTAAAGATCGTTCTCCTCTGCCATAGCTGTAACAGCTGTAGCAGAGAAGAACGATGTTTGCCCATTGAATTCAATGGAGCCGGCAATACAGCAGGTTCCACTGAATGCAATGGGCTGCCGGCGATCGCAGGATGAATTGTCGGGAAGGGGTTAAATATTTAACCCCTTCCCTGCAATTCATCCAGAAATGTGTTACAATAAAAATATATACCGGCGTATAAGACGACCCCCCAACTGTCACCTTACACGCCGGCAATACAGTGGAGCAAAGAATAAAAATCATTACTTACTTCTTCAGACGATCTGCGGCGCTCCTGCAGGCTCTTGCTCCCTCCTGGTCCACGGCAGAGTATTGCTTTCTGGACACAGGGCTTGAAATCCCCGCCTCCAGAAACACAGCCAATCACAGCCATTCAATGACATCATTGTCATTGGCTGTGATTGGCTGAAGGCACGTGTGTTTCTGGAGGCGGGGATTTAAAGCCTTTCGTAGAGAAAGCAATAGTCTGCCAGGAACCAGGAAGGAGCAAGAGCCTGCAAACACCAGGATTGAGTGACAGCGTGCAGGAGCGCCGCAGAACGTCAGAAGAAGTGAGTAATGATTTTTATTCTTTGCTCCACTGTATTGCCAGCGTATAAGGTGACAGTTGGGGGGTCGTCTTATACGCCCGGTCGCCTTATACGCCGGTATATATTTTTAGTGTAACACATTTCTGGATGAATTGCAGGGAAGGGGTTATATATTTAACCCCTTCCCGACCATTCATCCTGCGATCGCCGGCAGCCCATTGCATTCAGTGGAACCTGCTGTATTGCCGGTTCCATTGAATTCAATGGGCAAACATCGTTCTTCTCTGCTACAGCTGTTACAGCTGTGGCAGAGAAGAAGGATTTGTCTTCTATATGTTCTCAATGGGGTCGGCGCTGCTGCCGCCGGCCCCATTGAGCGCATATAGAGAAGATTTATGGCCTTAAGAAGGACCGTTGGGGTTCTTGAAACCTAAAATACTCCTAACACTCTCCCTATAGCAGCTCCAACACGATAGTGCTTTCCCTGAACTAATGTCAGAATGCATCTGTGGCGAGCCGCGGGAGGGGCAGATTTCAATACTCGGGTGACACCTGATCTCCCCAGCCACTCACTGCAGGGGGGTGGTATAGGGCTTGAACGTTGCAGGGGGAAGTTGTAATGCCTTCCCTGTCTTTCTATTGGCCAGAAAAGCGCGCACATTTCTCAGAGATGATAGTGAAAGTAACCCGAACATCGCGTGGTGCTCGTTAAGAGTAACGAGCATCCCGAACACCCTAATATTCGCCCGAGCATCAAGCTCGGACGAGTACATTCGCTCATCTCTGTATATCAGTCAATATAACAAGTATATAGCTTTTTTTTAAAACAAATAACTGACCGGGTTTCTCAGTGCAAAAGATTTTTCTTCCTTTATTATTATCTTCTATTACATGGTGGGACGCACAGATAAAACCGCTAGATGCGTTTCAGCCAAAAAACGGTCTTTCGCACAGCTTAACATCACTAATACAAACTTAGGGCTCAGAAACACTCTTTTCTCCTTAGGGAGAGCAACTATATACTATAAATAAGTGAGGAGACTCAAATGGCCACGCACGCTCCTCTGGGTAATATGCAAATAAGGGAGATGGAATAAATCCTCCACAGTGCCACCTACTAAAAGGCAGCATTCCTTCGAGTCAAAGTGGGACTTTTTATACAAGTCTTGCTACAATGACTGGGAATCAAAAGCAAAGCCAGACCCCATGTACATACAGCTGTTTCCGGGTTATTGCCCATCATCAGTGTACAGTAGGAGTCTGGCTTTTGCTAGTGAGAGGCCTGGGACAGGGGTCAGAAACACTGTCCCAGGCCTCTCACTAGCAAAAGCCAGACTCCTACTGTACACTGATGATGGGCAATAACCCGGAAACAGCTGTATGTACATGGGGTCTGGCTTTGCTTTTGATTCCCAGTCATTGTAGCAAGACTTGTATAAAAAGTCCCACTTTGACTCGAAGGAATGCTGCCTTTTAGTAGGTGGCACTGTGGAGGATTTATTCCATCTCCCTTATTTGCATATTACCCAGAGGAGCGTGCGTGGCCATTTGAGTCTCCTCACTTATTTATAGTATATAGTTGCTCTCCCTAAGGAGAAAAGAGTGTTTCTGACCCCTGTCCCAGGCCTCTCACTAGCAAAAGCCAGACTCCTACTGTACACTGATGATGGGCAATAACCCGGAAACAGCTGTATGTACATGGGGTCTGGCTTTGCTTTTGATTCCCAGTCATTGTAGCAAGACTTGTATAAAAAGTCCCACTTTGACTCGAAGGAATGCTGCCTTTTAGTAGGTGGCACTGTGGAGGATTTATTCCATCTCCCTTATTTGCAAACTTAGGGCTTATTCACACAAGCGGATATTAGCCGCTGGTTTCACGGCCGAACGATATACGCTACCATCACATGTATTCCTGTGGTGTAAAAGCACCGGACCGACCAAGATACCTCATTTCGGCCAGGCGCTGTTACGCTGACGAGGAAAGATAGTTCAGGAACTATCTTTCCTGGCCAGAATGCAGCGCTGCCATAGACTCCTATGGGAGCCAATGGTAGTTGCCGGAGAAGGAAGGTGAGAACGAGTTTAGCAGGGTGTCTGCTAAAGCTCCTCCCCCTTCCTTCCTCTTCTCCGCCCCTTGCCGCCTGTTTGTAATAGCTAGTTGCTAAGCTCCCGGCCCACCCCCTCCCATTGCTGGCAGCCGACAAGAGGCGGAGAGGAGGCGGGAGCTTAGCACACTAGCTCCCGCCTGCTTTCCTTACCATCAGACAGCAAGGGGGCAAAAAGAGAAAAGGCACTTTAGCAGAGCTGAACTGTCTCCCTCTACCTGACGGCAATCCTGGCTCAGCGTATATGCTGATTTCTGCGCCCGTTTGCACGTTTTTACGACACCTGGCAAATGTAAAAATGTTGACGCCCGTATGAATAAGCCCTTAAGAGCTTTTAATATCAAGGGCATGTCCCCCTTCAATGAGGTCATTAATTAATTAAGTATGCACACACCTTCTACCACCGCCATAACCCAATACCATGTATAGACACACATTGGGTTTATATTTCAGTGCATAATAGCAAATTCAATCTATTTTAACTTATTATAAATGGAAAAACATGCACACAGTTCAAACCAGTGTCTTAGATGGATTATCACCTATTCTAAGCCCCATGCATATCCGCAAAAATATCACAAAAATCGCATACGTCATAAAAGATCAGACACCCGCATAAATATTACATATGTATTCCATTAATTTTGCATAAAAATCACCTAAATGTTGCATAGGTATTGCACAAAAATCATGCATTGTTCTCGCATCGCATGAATATCACATAAAAATAAAAAAAATATCGTAAATATACGCATGAATATTGCATACCTATCACATTAAATGCTATATATGGACACTCATGGGTTTTAGCGCATGGAAACAAACTGAATCTACATTGGCTTATAAATGGAGGACATAAACATAAATGTGTTTATGTCCTCCATGTCACATAAACATCACACACAACCGCATAAATACTGAAAATTTCGTATAGTTGTTCTTTGCACAAAAAAATAAAAAGTTGTCACATAAATAGTGTATATAGACACTAGAGATGAGCGGGCACACTTGTCCAAGCTTGATGCTCGTTCGAGCATTAGGGTACTCGAGATGCTCGATACTCGAGACGAACACCACACGGTACTCGAGTCAATTGCATTTCCTTCCCTGCATGTTTAGCGCCATTTTTTAGCCACTAAGCAAGCAGGGAAGGCATTACCACTTCCTGCTGTGATGTGCCAGCCCTCTGCATGTCTACAGCAGTGAGTGGCTGGGCTGATCAGGTGACTGCCGAGTACTTAAAGTGGTGCCACCCGTGGCTCGCCTCAGACGCATGCTGGCAGAAGTTAGGGAAAGTGCTGATGCTGATTAGGAAAAGTTTTAGAGTAGGATCCTCTCTTCAAGAACCCAACAGACCTTCTTAGGGCTACTCCTCATTGTGTGCATTACAGTTGTGGCTGGCTGTTTTTCAGGGGTTCGCCTATACTCTTGCTACAGAAATGTTTCAGGGGTCCACCTATACTGTGGGTGCACAAAGGTTTCACAGCGCGGTGTTCAGCTATCTGGCACAAAAACACTGAATGACTTGGGTAGGGTGCAGACGGCTTTCCCATTGCGGTGTTCAGCTATCTGACACATACACAGAATGAATTGTGTGGGTTTCCCTTAGCTATGTAATTCATGGCACATTGGGTCACACAAGGTGGAGGCTGGGACCAAGCCTGACCCAGGGCCCGCTCACGTGCTTCCCACACAGAGTATTGCGGGTCCTACCTCGGTCACGGTTTCTCTGGCTTATTATACCACCTCCTCCTCTTCCTTGGGGTCTGGCTGTCAGCGCTGGTCGGCATGTATTATCTCTCGAGCTACAAATTACCACAGTTATCCGATGTACTGGACTGGGGTATTCACAGGAAGCGTAAATGATTTAATGAGACGTTCACAGGGTCACTGTATACCTTTGGTGGCTACCTTTGCGACACCTCCTGCTTCAAACCAATCTTTAGTATTAGTATGCCCTGCTGCATTGTGGAGATGTGTAGAAGTACTGGCATCTGAGTCCACTTTATACCCACTTTGTGGCTCCTGACAATTTTGTGACGAGGTGGCACGGAATTTGAATGCTGATCGTACGCCAATTTATCATCAATTCTTATCAGCATTGTGGGCTATCGCCCACACTTTCTAAGAAGGTCGCTGCCCGACCCTGCCAACCCTCTGCAGTGTGTGTCTCCTGTTCCTCCTCATCCAATACGCACTTATGAATAGACATAAGGGTGGTGTGGTTATTAAGCGAGCGTGTGGTATGAGGGCAGCTGAACGCTGTGCAGGGAAATTTTTGTGTGCGCTGTGGATGCAGGCTCATGCGAGGGGTTCGACAGCAATGCCAGCATGTAACCCGGGAGAAGAGGCAGCAGTGTTAACTGCAGGCGGTGATTTCCTTGGTTGTAGCTAGTGTGGTGCTTAGCTAAGATGTGCCAGCACGTATGCCTTGCTGCTTATGGCCTGTCCCAAGTAAATTGTGAGGGGGGGGGGGGGACCGCCAAGCTCTTGCCCCCAATTTGGCCTAATAGTGGGACCCGGGAGCCTCAGATGCAGCCATGCATGCTGCCCCTGCCTTCCCCATCCATTTCTGTGGTAATATGACTTTCTGACATATTCATGTGTTTCACACAACCTCCCCTATGGAAGCATCGGTCCCCAAAAAAAATGCTCGAGTCGCCCATTGACTTCTATGGGGTTCGTTACTCGAAACGAGCTCTCGAGCATTACGAAAAGTTCGACTCGAGCAACGAGCACCCGAGAATTTTGGTGCTCACTCATCTCTAATAGACACACATTGGTTTTAGTGCATATTTTGCACTGATTGTTTGTTATTAGTATTTTCTTGTGATTTTATTGCAAATCGTATAGAAGACATCTCATACTTATCGCACATATATCATGCAATATCTGTTTCCCATAATCTCAGTCTGTGAGCGGTCCGTATTTTTTAGGATATGCAGATGTGAGAAACAGATTATTTATGGAAGTTGGAGTGGACGCACAGGTGCAACAGGGAGGGGTTTGCGTATGCTTGTGTGCCACTAACCTTCCTTCATACTTGTGTATAATCAGGCTGTGCGCTGTCCGTGTATATCATGGCCAGCGCATGGCCCCATCATATCCTGTGAGGCAATACACATGCTGACCAGACCAATGGTAAAAGATAACCAGGTGTCCATGTGTGTCTGATTTGTGTTGCACCTGAGTTTCTTGGGCACAACATACATAGACCTGTGTGAATAAGCCCTAAGAGACATGTCCTTAGTTATGGTGACCACATTTTCCCAGGGTCAAAGTAGGATGGAGGGGTGTGGTCAGGGCTGGGGCTTATCATAACGTAGGATTTTGTTTACATTCTCTATTTTGGCCCCAGTATTGGTGTCCCCCATATTCGTGGCTGTAATAGTAATAATGTCTCCTATGTTTGCCCCAGTAGTAATATGTGTCCTCTATATTTGCACCAGTAATACTTGTGTCCCTCATATTGGTGGCCCCAACAGTAATATTGCTCCCCTCAGACAGATATACTCCATCTCCTCCTGGTCTTCAAGTGCCATTTCTCGGCGCTGCTGCTGGCGGAAGTCTGTGCACCTGGACTCCTCCTTCTTCTCTCCTCCTGCGGAACCAAGGAGGAGAGGTTAGGGGAGGAGGATCCCGGGTGCACATACTGATGTCAGTGTATGTATCCTGCAGCAGCGCCACTGAGTGATTACCAGCAGGGCAACCGCAGTACCCTGGCTGGTAATCATCTTCATGGTGACCAGGCATCCCGAAAGTGGGACAAAAGGCTGTCCCGCTTAGGGACCCATGGGAAAGTGGGACACAGGGTCCCAAATTGTGGCTTTCCCATCTAAATCAGGACATCTGGTCACCTCATCTTATTGAAGGACCCTCTTCTCTGATGTACATGTGGCTTTAGGGGATTTTCACAGAGAATGTCCACGAAACGCCCCCTTCTGTTATTATGTAATGTATTGGAATAGACGAGGCACCAGAAGGGTCACACAGGGATGTGATGGATTTTTCAGTCTTCTTGTTGACAGTTTCTCATAGAATCATAGAATGGTAGAGTTGGAAGGGACCTCCAGGGTCGTCTGTTCCAACCCTCTGCTCAGGACAGGATTCGCTAGTCATGCCAGGCAGATAATTGTTCAGCCTTTGTTTGAACACTTCCATTGAAGGAGAGCTCACCACCTCCCATGGTAGCCTGTTCCACTCTTTGATCACCCTCATTTTTAGAAAGTTTTTTCTAAAATATCTAATCTGTGTCTCCTCCCTTTCAATTTCATCCCATCACTTCTAGTCTTTCCTTGTGCAAATGAGATAAGGCCTAATCTCTCTGCACTGTGACAGCCCTTCAGATATTTGTAGACAGCTCTTAAGTCTCCTCTCAGCTTTCTCTTTTGCAAGCTAAACATTCCCAGATCCTTTAACCGTTCCTCATGGGACATGATTTGCAGACCGCTCACCATCTTGGTAACTCTTCTCTGAACTTGCTCCAGTTTGTCTCTGTATTTTTTTTAAATGGGGTGCCCAGAACTGGACACAGTATTCCAGATGAGGTCTGTGTTACCATGCAGGGCGGCGCTGGGTCCCGCGGCCGGCGCGCGCCGCCTCGAGCTCGGCTTCGGCGTCCCGGAGCTGTGCTGTCAGGGATCTCCCGGCGGCGTGGAGCAGCCAGCGTGCAGCAGCGTGGAGCAGCCAGCGTGCTGCGGCGTGGGCGTGTCTGCCCGTAGGGTGCCGCCCGCTCTCATCCACCTCCCTTATGCAACAGGGGGAGAGTCGGCTCCTCCCACTCTCCGCCCCGGGGCGGAGGCTTTTAGTTAAAAGGCTGGCAGTGACCTGAACTCACTGCCAGTTATTGGTTCTGCTAGCCTCTAGTCAGGTCTATTCTAGTCTGTCCTAGTTGCTTGTCAGTTTCCTTTCGTTTGCCTGTGAGCTACACCTCCAGCCTTGTTTCCCTAGTAGTTTTGTTGGTCTGTTTCACCTGCCTCTTCTGTCGGCACTCTGTCCTCGGTTAGTAGTTCCATCCAGGTAGTCGCCAGGTCCCTAGCCAGTGCAGGGACTGCCGCCCAGTTGTCCGCCTGGGGTTAGCCAGGGCCGAGGCAAGTAGGCAGGGACAGTGGGGTGCAGGAGATCAGGGCACCCCAACTGGCGCTCGGGGGGCAGAGTGCCGTAACATAATAACTGGCCCTTTAAAACCGTTTTTGTCATGGAGGCGATCAGTTCCCTCACGAACCAGCTGCAGGCCCTGGTGCCTGTGATCCAGGATTTATCCGTCCGCATGGTGGCCCAGGAGCAGCGGGGGGGGTCGCAGGGGTCGGATGCCTTAACCAGCCCCGAACCCAAGTGCCCTCTTCCCGAGTTGTTTTCTGGGGAGAGGAACAAGTTTTTTGTTTTCCGACAGGCGTGT
This sequence comes from Eleutherodactylus coqui, assembly GCF_035609145.1. NCBI lineage: Eukaryota > Metazoa > Chordata > Amphibia > Anura > Eleutherodactylidae > Eleutherodactylus > Eleutherodactylus coqui. The sequence continues at coordinate 158,476,832 of NC_089844.1, forward strand.
CGCCTGTTTTTTCGCATGCGTCCCCGTTCTTCCGGGTCGGAGGCTCAGAGGGTCGGGCTGATAATGTCCCTGCTGCGGGGCTCGGCACAGACATGGGCTTTCTCCATCCCCGAGGGTTCCTCCTGCCTGCAGTCCGTGGACTCCTTTTTTCAGGAACTCGGGGGTATCTTCGACGAACCGGACCGAGCGGGGTTGGCGGTTTCACGGTTGTTGGCGCTGCGGCAGGGGTTGTCGTGTGTGGAGGATTATTGCTCCAACTTCAGACGCTATGCGGGGGATACGACATGGAACGATAGCGCGCTGAAGGACGTTTTTCTGCAGAGCCTCTCGGACGCAGTTAAAGACCTGCTAATTTCCCATCCCATTCCCGGGTCCTTAAGGGAGGCTATGGAGCTAGCGGTGAGAGCAGATAGGAGGCTCAGGTCTAGGAAGCAGGACAGGCAGACCCGTAGAGTCAGGGAGGTCAGTGGCCCTGGTCCCTCCTCCTCCTTACCAGTCTCTGCGCCCGAGCCGATGGAGGTGGACCCGCTGGACCCCAAAGAGCGACGCCGGATCCGTTTGTTGCATCGTCTCTGCCTCTACTGCGGGAAAGCTGGACATCGGGTGATAACCTGCCCACTGAGGTCTCAAACGCCCGCAGCCGGAACCGGCGGAAAACTCCGAGTCCTAGGCGATTGCAGGGAGGATCGCCTAGGACTTCAGGTACTTCCTAAACTTTTGGTACCGGGTCATGTTAGATTCGGGGATTTTTCCCGATCAGGGCGGGCGTTTATTGATTCCGGAGCAGCCGCTAATTTGATAAGTCTGGGTTTTGTCCGTTCTCTGATGGCGGAATTTGTGGCGTTGAAGACGCCAATTCATTTTACCAGCATTGATGCTACCCCTCTCTCTACAGGCTTGGTACGATGGAGGACCCCAAGATTACAGTTCACGGTAGGGGTCCTCCACTCGGAAGAACTGTCTTTCTTGGTTATGGAAAAAATGTCGGTTGATGTGGTGCTTGGTATGCCCTGGTTGGCACTGCACAACCCCCAATTTGATTGGTCCACCCGGGAATTGACTCATTGGGGGTCATCGTGTCACAATCACCTGTCTACCATAGCTGTGTGCTCCGCAGATACGGTGCTCATTCCGGAGTATTTGTCAGACTTTCAAGATGTATTCTCCAAACGACTGTCTAAGGCTCTGCCCCCCCATAGGGAGTGGGACTGTGGTATCGACCTGATTCCCGACGGTCCCATCCCTAAGGGAGCCATTTTCAATCTGTCAGGTCGTGAGCATGAAGCCCTCAAGTCCTATGTCTCGGAAGCTCTGGCCAACCGACATATCCGGCCGTCCAGGTCCCCGGCTGGGGCAGGTCTCTTCTTTGTAGAGAAGAAGGACGGGACACTAAGGCCTTGTGTGGATTATCGGGCCTTGAATAAAATCACTGTGAAGAACCAGTGCTCCTTGCCCCTAATTCCTGACTTGTTGAATCAGGTGGTAGGGGCTCACTGGTTCTCCAAACTGGACTTAAGGGGGGCTTACAATTTAATTCGCATCAGAGAGGGAGATGAATGGAAGACAGCGTTCAACACCCCGTTAGGACATTTTGAATGTCTGGTCATGCCTTTTGGACTCTGTAATGCCCCCGCTGTGTTTCAGGGTTTTATGAACGCAGTCTTCCACGACTTCCTGGGGGTATTTCTGGTCATTTATCTGGACGACATCCTGGTGTACTCACCTGACTGGGATTCACATGTGCGGCACCTGAGGTTGGTCCTGACCCGTTTGCGCGAGTATCAACTTTTTGTCAAATTAGAGAAATGTACATTTGGCTCTAAACAAGTATCCTTCCTTGGTTATGTAATTTCCCCCACAGAGATTCAGATGGAGTCTGATAAAGTAGCAGCAATCTCCCAATGGGTCAGACCGGACAACCTCAAGGCTCTCCAGCGGTTCTTAGGTTTTGCAAATTTCTACCGCAAATTCATTAGAAATTACTCAGTTATTGCTCAACCTCTGACCGACCTGACTAAGAAGGGGGCTGACTTGGGTAAGTGGTCGCCTGCAGCCCTTGAGGCCTTTAGCCGTCTAAAAAAGGCATTCACGACTGCCCCGGTGCTAATACAGCCGGACGCACTACTACCCTTTTTTATTGAGGTAGACGCGTCGGAAGTGGGGACAGGAGCAGTATTGTCGCAGGAAGTCAGTGGGAGGTCTGGCTATAGCCCATGTGCGTTCTTTTCGCGAAAGTTCAATTCAGCAGAGCGCAACTACGACGTGGGTAACCGGGAATTGTTGGCTATCAAATGGGCTCTGGAAGAGTGGCGACACCATCTTGAGGGTGCTAGACACCCAATTACCGTATATACTGATCACAAGAATCTGGTATATCTCGCCAATGCGAAAAGACTCACTGCTCGTCAAGCCAGGTGGGCGTTGTTCTTTGCCAGGTTTAACTTCGTCGTGACATATATCCCCGGAGAGAAGAACGTGAAGGCGGATGCTCTATCACGGAGTTTCGGGGTACCAGACAGTGGGACCATGACTCCCGAGAATATCTTAGCCCCCGGCGTGGTGGTGGCAGTGTTAGAGTCTAACTTCGTCCCTCAACTACAGGATGCTCAGCAGGACGCTCCGTCAGGGGTGCCGGAGGGCAGATGGTTTGTGCCAGAGACCCTACGCCCTAGAGTCATGGATGAGTCCCACTCGTCGGCTCTCGCCGGGCATCCAGGGTTCCAGGGGACCCTGGAGCTTTGCTCCCGATACTTCTGGTGGCCAGGCATGTCTCAGGAGATCCGCAACTTTGTGAGGGGTTGCTCGGTCTGTGCTCGCAATAAGAGTCGGCGGCGTCCTCCGGAGGGTCCTCTGAGACCACTACCGGTTCCTTCCAGTCCCTGGTCTCACTTATCAGTAGATTTCATCACTGACCTACCAGAATCCCAGAAATGCACCACTATCTTAGTGGTGGTCGACCGGTTCTCAAAGATGGCACATTTTGTGGCGTTAAAAAAGCTACCCTCGGCAAAAGAATTTGCCACGATTTTTGTAAAGGAAATAATTCGCCTACATGGGGTTCCCCAAAATATTGTATCTGATCGCGGGGTTCAGTTTGTGTCGCAGTTTTGGCGTGCCTTCTGCAGAAACCTGGGAACGTCGCTTTCCTTCTCGTCAGCGTTCCACCCGCAGACTAATGGTCAGACTGAGCGGAAGAACCAAGACTTAGTGCAATATTTACGGTTGTTTGCCAGCGAAAAGGCTTACCAGTGGGCAGAGTTCCTGCCGTTGGCAGAGTTTGCACTAAACAACCGCCTTTGTTCTTCTACTGGGGTGTCCCCATTTTTTAGTGTATACGGTCAGCATCCTCGCTTCCTTACAGCAATCCCTACTCCGTCGCTCTGTCCGGCAGCGGATGACGCCACAGATACGCTTCGGGGAGTATGGAAAGAGGTGCAGAGAAACTTGGAGGCAGCGGGGGTCCGTATGCAGTTGCGCAGTGGGAAGAGTCTGTCTGTGTCTGAACCTTACAGGGTGGGACAGAAGGTATACCTGTCTTCTAAAAATCTCAAATTACGGGTCCCGTCCTTGAAGCTGGCGCCACGTTACGTGGGGCCGTTTGCCATCACACGTGTGGTGAACCCACTCGCCTACGAGCTGGGGTTGCCAACCACATGGAGGGTTCACAGGGTATTCCATAAGTCGCTGCTGAAACCTTTTGTCCCTTCGGTGATACCCACCTCCGGTCCCCCTCCGCCCACCCTGGTCCGGGATGAAGTCGAATACGAGGTCCAGGAGATACTGGACTCTCGTCGGTGTCGAGGAATCCTACAATACTTGGTGGCCTGGAAGGGTTTTCCACCAGAAGATCATTCCTGGGTGGCCGCATGTGATGTTCATGCTCCCGTGTTGGTACGGCGGTTCCACCGTCGTTTTCCAGATAAGCCTGGTCGAGTTTCCGGGGGCCCGGAGGTCCCCCGTCAGAGGGGGGGTAATGTTACCATGCAGGGCGGCGCTGGGTCCCGCGGCCGGCGCGCGCCGCCTCGAGCTCGGCTTCGGCGTCCCGGAGCTGTGCTGTCAGGGATCTCCCGGCGGCGTGGAGCAGCCAGCGTGCAGCAGCGTGGAGCAGCCAGCGTGCTGCGGCGTGGGCGTGTCTGCCCGTAGGGTGCCGCCCGCTCTCATCCACCTCCCTTATGCAACAGGGGGAGAGTCGGCTCCTCCCACTCTCCGCCCCGGGGCGGAGGCTTTTAGTTAAAAGGCTGGCAGTGACCTGAACTCACTGCCAGTTATTGGTTCTGCTAGCCTCTAGTCAGGTCTATTCTAGTCTGTCCTAGTTGCTTGTCAGTTTCCTTTCGTTTGCCTGTGAGCTACACCTCCAGCCTTGTTTCCCTAGTAGTTTTGTTGGTCTGTTTCACCTGCCTCTTCTGTCGGCACTCTGTCCCCGGTTAGTAGTTCCATCCAGGTAGTCGCCAGGTCCCTAGCCAGTGCAGGGACTGCCGCCCAGTTGTCCGCCTGGGGTTAGCCAGGGCCGAGGCAAGTAGGCAGGGACAGTGGGGTGCAGGAGATCAGGGCACCCCAACTGGCGCTCGGGGGGCAGAGTGCCGTAACAGTCTGACTAAGGAAGAGTAGAGGGGAATAATGACCTCATGTAATCTAGACGCTATGCTTCTCTTAATACATCCCAGAAATGTGTTTGCCTTTTTGGCTGCTGCATCACATTGTTGACTCATGTTCATTCTATAATGTATTAGTCTACCCAAGCCTTTTTCACATGTGCTGCTGCTTGGCCCAATTCCTCCCATTATGTGCTTTTCTTTTCATTTTTCTTGCCCATATATAGGACTTTGCATTTCTCCTTGTTAAATACCATTCTGTTAGTTGCTGCCCACTGTGCAAGCTTTTCTAGATCTTTTTGAATACTCTATCTCTTCCCTAGTGTTAGCTAATCCTCCTAGCTTTGTGTTGTTGGCAAATTTGATCAGTTTCCCATCAATTCCCTCCTCTAGATCATTTATAAAAATGTTGAACAACACTGGGCCCAGGACAGAGCCATGTGGTACCCCACTTGCCACATTCTTCCATTTGGATGTTCAATCAGCCAGTTGTGAATCCACCTAACAGTTGCCTTGTCAATCCCATATTTGATCATTTTTTCAATAAGTAAAGATGTACTTTTACTACGTCTTCATTTTAGCTTAAAAGCACTGCTGGATGTTCCTGATGCTTCTGCACATTCACTTATATGTGTAATTACTTCTCTCAGTAACTGATAACACGAACATGTTCCCAGGAAATATCCATTCCTAGAGGTCAGATGTGGTCTCGCTGGTAAATATTAACCAGACTGTTAGGGGACAGAAGCTGACAATTACCATCTACAGAATGTACAGTATAGCTCTACAGAATGTGGTGGTGGGGCATATACAGCAGGGAAGAAATCATTTAGGGGGTTTGATTAATGTTTAGTTTATGTCTTTCCCCTTCTTGTCCGGTGAGCGGGAAAGCAGAAGGCCTTTTCTTGGCCTATAATGGCTGATAACATAGAACAGTTTATTGCATATATCTGATGGACTTAGACCATTCCTTGTTTATATGATATGTAAGTGGCAGATGGTACAAAGTCTCTGTAGTGCCAACTATTGGAAGGTAGCTTTCTTACAAGTTAAAGGGGTTGTCCCGAGAAAGCAAGTGGGGTTCAGCACTTCTGTATGGCCATATTAATGCACTTTGTAATATACATCGTGCATTAAATATGAGCCATACAGAAGTTATTCACTCACTTGTCTCCGTCCTCGCGCTGTCTCTGCGTCCCCGTCGCCATGGAGCTGTCTAATTTCTTCCTCAGCAGTCTTTTTTAGACGCGCTTGCGCAGTCTGTACTCTCCCCGCTGTGAACGAGCCGCTCCAGCGTGCCCGCGCGATACAGCTCGTCTGCGCATGCGCAGACGAGCTATCACTGCACGGGAGCGGCGTTTCATTCATTACAAGTGCATGCCTCCACCGATGACATCAGTCACCTGCTCACGTGACCGGCGTCTCGGGAGCGCGCATGAAAGCCTCCTGGAAGCGCGGTGTACCGTGGAACGCACCCTGGGACATCACAGGCGCTATCTTGGAAGAAGAACTTTATAAGTTAATATTTCTTCAAAACGGTAAGTAGGAAGCGGTTTATAACCGCTTTAAAGGGCTGCTTTATGTCGGGGGGTGACAGGGGGAATAGGCTAATTGAAAATTTTGAGGTTTTGGCTCGGGACAACCCCTTTAATATCCAATCTTCTAGCAGGTGTTACAACATAACGTGGAATATAAGGAAAAACTAACCATCTACAGACAGGCTGCTGTGCGGTTGTTGTTCTTCATCTATGTACAGTACCTACCAACTGTCAGTCCTGGTAATATCAGGTTTAATCCTCCTGAGGCCATTTTCATATGGACAAAAAACAAATCTCATGTGTATATGAACCCTATTTATTTTAGAAAAGAGCCATATACACAAGCAATGTTTTCCCACGTTGCGTGAAATTCACACGAGAGGATTGAAATTTCAAGATGTGGTGCGTTTTTGCTTGAAAATCACCTCACATCTACGAGTAAACTTCACGTTCACAAGCACGATATTGGGCCATGTTTCTCTGCCTGACATAGCGCTCCCCCCGTATAGGTAGCCTCAGGAGGGTGCTTAAGCAATTTAGTGTTTTCCTGCTATATAAGCCTGTTTCCTGTGATTTTTGTGTTCTTTGGTTAAGATTCCAGCCTGCTCCTCACTATTGTGATTTCTCCATTCTCTCTCATAAACTATCCAGCACTCTGCTGCACCCTGAAACTGGGCTCACTCCCTTCCAAGCTCCCCATACCACGGTTTTTAAGGAGCCTTTACTTACTGTTATGGATGGTGAGTGTTAGGATCACCATGTCGACCAACCGTTTTGGCCTTAGATCACATCCAGTGTGATTGGCAGCTGACTCTGATGGACAGAGGTACTGGAGCAAGGGACTGCAAAACAGACAGACCTATTAGCAGGAACTAGTGCTAAGACACACTTCGTGGGAGCTAGGGCCGTTGACACCAACCAGGTAATATTAGATGGGAAATCTCGCCCTAGGCTAAATGGGAAGATAGGAAAGCCCCTGCGTAGAAGCAGGGTAGGCGTCCTGATAAGAACAGCCCCACGGTCTTCACCTCAAATCTAATTCTCCCTGTCTGGCCACAGGAGGGATGTACTAAACACAGGACACAATGCAGTAGACACCAAATACAGAATGGGGATGACTTACCACAGAGATGGGAGCGATGCAAAAACTGGAAGGAAATGAACAAATGCAAACAGACAAAAGCACAAGGCAAAGAACATACAGTAATGCCAGGAGCAGAGACCAAGTTGGGTGGCTGTGATACAACACATACCAACACTAAGGCAATGAGGGAGGACTCTAAGCTCAGCTAAATAGGGAGGTAAATACCCATACCATAAAGCTGAGCGCTGGGAGCACTGGAAAAAGTAACCCCTGCACTGCTGGCGAGACGTGTCTGCCAGAAATAGCAGAAGAAAGGCAAGTCTGAGAAGCGGACCTTAGGGCGAGCACCCACTGGCGTTTTTTTACCTGCGTTTTGCGTTTTGCGTTTTTCCTGCACAGGCATAGAGATAACATGTGTTCCTGTCCACTGGCGTTTTTTTTGCGTTGCGTTTGCGTTTTTAACATAGGAACTGTCAGTTGCATATGTGTCCTTATTTTTCTCCTAATGCACCCATGAATGTCAATGGAAATTAACGGAAAAGCCGCGAAAACGCCGCGAAAAACGCCACGAAAACGCTGCGTTTTTTTCCCGCGGCAAACGCAAACGCCAGTGGGTGGGCGCCCTTATGCTTACTTTTAGAACAAAACCAAGACAAACTACAATTATAATAAACACTCCCCCCCCCCTTACACATGTATTTATTTAGTTCTCAACTCATCTTGTTGTGATATTCTTTTAAGTGCAAATTAATCATATCCATGTCTGTGCCTTGTCATAAGTATGTTTGTATATATGTGTATATATATATATATATATATATATATATATATATACACATGCCTCTTCGGATCTATTTCATCATGCCAAAGAGGTTTGAAAACTCGTTATAATATCATGCATTTTTGTTAGCCAATAAAAGGTATCCTATCTACAAGATTACTTGGTTTCTCTTGCTGGGGACAATTACATTTAGTTTTAGTACCGTATATACCGGCGTATAAGACGACTTTTGAACCCCGAAAAATCTGCTCTGAAGTCGGGGGTCGTCTTATATGCCGGTAATACAAAAAAAAGAAAGTGTAAAAAAAAAAAATCATTACTCACCTCCCCCGGCGTTCTGCGGCACTGCTGCAGGCTGTCGCTCCCTCCTGGTCCCTGGCAGAGCATTGCTTTCAGGACGCAGGGCTTGAAATCCCCGCCTCCAGAAAGCTAATACTGTGATTGGCTAACACACGCTGTCAGCCAATCACAGCCATTCAATGACATCATTGAATGGCTGTGATTGGCTGAAGGCGCACGTGTGTTAGCCAATCACAGCCATTCAATGATGTCATTGAATGCCTGTGATTGGCTGACGGCCCTGCGTCCAGAAAGCAATGCTCTGCCGGGGACCAGGAGGGAGCGACAGCCTGCAGCAGCGCCGCAGAACACCAGGGAAGGTGAGTAATGATTTTTTTTTTTTGCTCCACTGTATTCCTGGCGTATAAGGTGACATTCCTGGCGTATAAGGTGACAGTTGGGGGGTCGTCTTATACGCCCCGTCGCCTTATACGCCGGAATATACGGTAGTTGGTGCTCTCCATTCTCTAGTCATAGGGAGTTGCAGTAACCAATTTGATCAGTAGATGTCACCCTCTTACTGATCTTCTCATCTGGATACAATGTTTCATGTCAAAACTGTTACAGTTACATCTATTCCCAAATATAATAGTATATATTTTCCTGTTTTGCCAACTGGAAAACTACAAGTTCGGATACGGCTTTAAAGAAGGAAAAGTGGGTTGATACAACACAATTTATTAATATGAATGAATAAATGATCAAATGAAACAAATTTACATAAAAATAGGTGATATTGTGTAAATGTTTACAATGATTCTCTACACATACAGCAAGTGATAAGACATAAACACACTTTACAATACAAAAGACTTACAGGGACATACTTACAACATACAAACTGCATCCATTAGGAGCTTTCCTTAAACACTTCTGCCTGGAGTTCATCTTTTCACTGGAGCAGCCACAATAAAAAGCAGACAGGTTTCAGGGAGAGATTGTCTTCTACTTACAGGTACAAGATTAGAGATGAGCGAGCACCAAAATGCTTGGGTGCTCGTTGCTCGAGTCGAGCTTTCCGCGATGCTCGAGAGTTCATTTCGAGTAACGAACCCCATTGAAGTCAATGGGCGACTCGAGCATTTTTGTATATCGCCGATGCTCGCTAAGGTTTTCATTTGTGCAAATCTGCAAAACCTACGAAAGTGATGGAAACTACACAGAAACGGATAGGGCAGGCGAGGGGCAACATGCAGGGCTGCATCTCAAGTTCCCAGGTCCCACTATTAAGCCACAATAGCAGGAAGAGTGAACCCCCCCCCCCTAACAATTTTTACTTCGAACAAACCCTCATCAGCAAGGCACACCTTAGCTAAGCACCACACTACCTCCAACCAAGCACAATCACTGCCTGCGGGACACACCGCTGCCTCTTCTCCTGGGTTACATGCTGTCCAACCCCCCCGCACGACCCTGCGTCCGCAGTGCACACGAAAGTGTCCCTGCGCAGCCTTCAGCTGCCCTCATGCCACATGCTGGCCTCATAGCCACACCACCCTCATGTCTATTTATAAGTGCGTTTGCCATGAGGAGGAACCGCAGGCACACACTGCAGAGGGTTGGCCGGGCCAGGTAGCGACCCTCTTTGAAAGTGTGTGCAATAGCCCACAATGCAGTTGAGAATTGATAATAAATTGACGTTCCATCTTCATTCCAATCCTTTGCCACCTCCCACAGGAGCTGCAAACGTGGGCATAAAGGGGACTCAGCTGCCAGCCCAGCACTTCTACACATCTCCACAATGCAGCAATACTCGGTGTGGGAAGTATGTGAGCGGGCCCTGGGTCAGCCTCCGTCCCAGCAAACACCTTGTGTGGCCCAAGGTGCTGCGAGTGACATAGCAATGGGGACTCCATGTGTCTACACACTACTCATTCTGTTTGGGTGTCGGATACCCCATCGACAACGCAAACGGTAAACCATCTGCACTCTGCACCCTACCCAAGTCTGTCAGTGTTTTGGGGACAGACAGGTAAAACACCTCAATGGGAAGTCTGTGTGAACCCACAGCATGGGTGGCCCCCAGGAACCCACAGATGGTACATAAAGAAATCCCTTTGCAGTGCGCCGGATAGCTGAGGTTACGTGATAGAAAATACATGTTGGCTTTGGCCCACACTCCAAGCCCTAGTCAGTCTGGGGTTTTTTAAAAGTGCCAGGCAGGTACAACTCCGCTATGGCAAGTCTGTGTGCACCCACAGCATGGGTGGCTAGCAAGAACACAGAGACGGTACGGAAAAAATTCCCATTGCAGTGCCCCGGATAGCTGCAGTTGCGTGAGAGGAAATACATGTTGGCTGAGGCCCCCACGCCATGCCCTAGTCAGTCTGGGTTGTTTTTCGGGCCAGATAGGTAGAACACCGTGATGGGAAGACTCAGTGCACCCATAGTATACACAGACCCCTGTAATATTCCTGTAGCAAAGGTATAAGCTGAACCCAGTAACAGTTATGTGGCAGAAGTCTAGGGAGACCCCAGTAACATTTCTGTAATAACGAATAGACAGACCCCAGTAATATTTCATTAGCAGAAGTATAGGCAGACCCCTGTAACATTTATGTAGCAGCAGTATTGGCAGACCCCTGTAACAATTGTGTAGCAGCAGTATAAGCAGATCCCTGTAACATTTATGTAGCAGAAGCATAGGCAGACCCCAGTACCATTTTTGTAGCAGAAGTATACACAGACCCCAGTAACATTAACGTGGCAGAAGTATAGACAGACCCCACTAACATTTCTGTGGTAACGGTATAGACAGAGCCAAGTAACATTTCTGTAGTAACAGTATAGGCAGATCCTAGTAACATTTCTGTAGTAACAGTATAGGCAGATCCCAGTAACATTTCTGTAGCAGAAATATAGGCAGACCCCTGTAACATTAACGTGGCAGCAGTATTGGCAGACCCCAGTAACATCCTTGTGGCAGCAGTATAGGCAAACACCTGTAAAATTAACGTGGCAGCAGTATAGGCAGACCCCAGTAACATCCTTGTGGCAGCAGTATAGGAAGACCCCTGTAACTTTCTTGTAGCAGAAGTATAGGCAGACAGACCCCGGTAAAATTTCTGTAGTAATAGTATATGCCAACCTCTGAAACATTGGGATACCATGAGCGTAGGCGAAGGCCAGAAAAATTAGTTGGATAAGAGTGTAGGCGTGGGCCCTAAAAATTAGTGTACCAAGAGTACAGGTGTACCTCTGAAAAATTTATCAACTGAGAGGGCAGGTGAAACCCATAAACTTTTTTTAAAAATATAGCTCACTGTTGCTTAATTTGTAACAGAGCCTGAAGGCAGCCCTGTTGAAAAAATTGGTTCATGTTAAAGTATCAATACTTTTGAAACTTAGAAAAATTGTAAAAACATTGGTAGATGTAGATGAGCCTTTTGGGCCGCAGAAAAATTGGCTGTTCAGCACGATGACATGTTGTTTCTGGAGCTGGAGTAGCAGGAGGAGGACTAATATCAGAGACAGATTGACAAAGCTAAATGCCCCGTTTTCCCGGTGACAGAGAAGAGTGCTTTTATCTGCGGTTGCAGCGAAAAGAATCCTTAGGTTCTGCTGCTCTCCGCCGGTGGAGAAGAGAAGTCTGGGGAAATCCAGGCTTTGTTCATCTTTATGAGTGTAAGCCTGTTGGCACTGTCAGTAGACAGACGGGTACGCTTATCCGTGATGATTCCCCCAGCTGCACCAAACACCCTCTTTGACAAGACGTTAGGGGCAGGGCCAGCCAACACCTCCAGGGCATACAGCGCAAGTTCGTGCCACGTGTCCAGCTTTGACACCCAATAGTTGTATGGAGCTGAGACATCTCGGAGGATGGTGGTACGATCGGCTACGTACTCACCATCTTTTTACAGTGCTCCCTTCGACTCAGCCTTGACTGGGGAGTGGTGACGGAGTCTTGCTGGGGAGCCATAAAGCTGGCAAAGGCCTTGGAGAGTGTTCCCCTGCCTGCGCTGTACATGCTGCCTGATCTCCGCGCCTCCCCTGCTACTTGGCCCTCGGAACTGCGCCTTCTGCCGCTAGCGCTGTCAGATGGGAAGTTTACCATCAGTTTGTCCATCAGGGCCCTGTGGTATTGCATCACTCTTGAACCCCTTTCCTATTCGGGAATGAGAGTGGAAAGGTTCTCCTTATATCGTGGGTCGAGAAGGGTGTACACCCAGTAATCCGTAGTGGCCAGAATGCGTCTAACACGAGGGTCACAAGAAAGGCAGCCTAACATAAAGTCAGCCATGTGTGCCAGGGTGCCAGTACGCAAGACATGGCTGTCCTCACTAGGAAGATCACTTTGAGGATCCTCCTCCTCGACCACAGGCCATACACGCTGAACAGATCGGAGGCAAGCAGCATGGGTACCCTCTGCAGTGGGCCCAGCTGTCTCTTCCCCCTCCTCCTCCTGCTCCTGCCCCTCCTCCTTCTCCTCCAAAACGCGCTGAGATATAGACATGAGGGTGCTCTGACTATCAAGCAACATACTCTCTTCCCCCATCTCCTGTTCCGACCGCAAAGCGTTAGCCTTTATGCTTTGCAGCGAACTTCTCAGCAGGCATAGCAGAGGAATGGTGACGCTAATGATTGCAGCATCGCCGCTCACCATCTGGGTAGACCCCTTAAAGTTTCCGAGGACCTGGCAGATGTCTGCCATCCAGGCCCACAGCTCGGTAAAGAATTGGGGAGGCTGACTCCCACTACACCGCCCATGCTTTAGTTGGTATTCCACTATTGCTCTACGCTGCTCATACAGCCAGGCCAACATGTGGAGAGTAGAATTCCACCAAGTGGGCACGTCGCACAGCAGCCGATGCTCTGGCAGATTAAACTGATGTTGCAGGGTCTGCAGGGTGGCAGCGTCCGTGGTGGACTTGCGGAAATGTGCGCAGACGCGGCGCACCTTGCCGAGCAGGTCTGACAAGTGCGGGTAGTTTTTCAGAAACTGCTGAACCACCAGATTGAAGACGTGGGCCAGGCATGGCACGTGCGTGAGGCTGCCGAGCTGCAGAGCCGCCACCAGGTTACGGCCGTTGTCACACACGACCATGCCCGGTTGGAGGCTCAGCGGCGAAAGCCAGAGGTCGGTCTGCTCAGTCAGACCCTGCAACAGCTCGGCAGCCGTGTGCCTCTTCTCTCCTAAGCTGAGTAGTTTCAGCACGGCCTGCTGACGCTTACCAACCGCTGTGCTGCTGCGCCGCGCCACACCGACTGCTGGCGACGTGCTGCTCACATTTCTTAATTGAGAGGTAGAGGTTGCGCAGGAGGAGGAGGAGGGGGAGGGTTTAGAGGAGGTGGCATAGACCGCCGTAGATACCCGAACCAAGGAAGGACCCGCTATTCTGGGTGTGGGTAGGATGTGTGCGGTCCCAGGCTCTGACTCGGTCCCAGCCTCCACCAAATTAACCCAGTGTGCCGTCAGGGAGATATAGTGGCCCTGCCCGCCAGTACTTTTCCACGTGTCCGTGGTTAAGTGGACCTTCCCAGTAACCGCGTTGGTGAGGGCACGATTGATGTAGGGCTGGGACGGTATGCCGGGAAAAATAGTGGCGATTGGGGACCGAGTAGCGTGGGAACGCCGCCGCCATCATGTTTTTGAAAGCCTCCGTTTCCACAAGCCTGTACGGCAGCATCTCCAGGCTGATCAATTTGGCAATGTGCACGTTTAAATGTCTGCATATGCTGGTGGTGGTGAGGCTGGTATTGGTGGCTCCCCGGCTGATCTTGGCATGACACAGGTTGCACACCACTGTTCGTCGGTCGTCCGCGCCCTCACTGAAAAACATCGACACCTTTGAAGACCTAGGCCTCTGCAGGGTGGCTTGTTGCGAGGGGGTTCTTTGGGAAACAGTTGGGGGAGTCTTCGCTCTGGCTCTTCCTCTACCCCTGGCCACCCCACTGCCTCTTCCAACCTGTCCTGCTGCTGCACTTGTCTCCCCCTCTGAAGACCTCTCCTCAGTAGGCTTAGCGAACCAGGTGGGGTCAGTCACCTCATCGTCCAGCGGCTCTTCCTCTGAATCCTCTGTGCGCTCCTCCCTCGGACTTACTGCCCTTACTACTACCTAACAGATAGACAACTGCGTCTCATCATCATCGACCTCCTCACCCACTGAAAGCTCTTGAGACAGTTGCTGGAAGTCCCCAGCCTCATCACCCGGACCCCGGGAACTTTCCAAAGGTTGGGCATCGGTCACGACAAACTCCTCAGGTGGGAGAGGAACCATTTTTTCCCAATCAAGGCAGGGGCCCGAGAAAAGTTCCTGGGAGTCTGTCTGCTCATCAGAATGTGTCATCTTCATGGAGTGAGGAGATTGGGAGGAAGGAGGAGCAGCAGCAAGAAGATTCAGAGTTGCAGCAGTGGACGGCGTAGAAGACTGGGTGGTCGATACATTGCTGGATGCATTTTCTGCCATCCACGACAGGAACTGCTCACAATGCTCATTTTGTAATAAAGGTCTACCCCGTGGGCCCAAAAATTGTGATATGAAGCTGGGGACCCCAGAAACTTGCCTCTCTCCGGCTGTAATTCACCTGAACCAGACACTCGGCCTGTGCCGACATCCTCACTTGGACCTCCGCGTCTTCGCCACAACCACGGCCACGTCCTCTAGGCCTACCTCTACCCTACTACATGGTGTATTACGATTAGAGCAGACACAGAGCGGTCTGAATAATTATGCAATTAGTGCCGTGCAGTTGGAGGCTGACAGCGGTTATGTTAGGCACACTGCAGTCTGCAAAAAATTATACGCTAGGCTGCAAAAAGGCCTAGCTGGCTAATAGTGAACAACTACAACTCCCAGCGGCCACGCAGTAAAATGCACACGGTCACAGGCAGCCCTAAGAAGGAGCTTTCTTCAAATTTTTTTGAAAAAGCAAACAGCCTAGATAGTGTGTATATGTCTTTCCCTCTATCAGGGGCTGTCGCCGCACGCTGTGCATGAAGTTGACGTGACGCACAGAGCAGTGTAAAAAATTAGGCAATTATTGGCCTGCACTTGGAGGATCAAAGCGGTTGTGTAACGCACACTGCAGTTCGAAAAAATTATACGCTAGGCTGCAAAAAGGCCTAGCTGGCTAATAGTGAGCCACTACAACTCCCAGCAGCCACAACAGTAATTCACACGGTCACACGTAGCCCTAAGGAGGAGTTTTTTTTCAGATTTTTTGGAAAAAAACAGCATCCTAGATAGCGTGTATATGTCTTTCCCTCTATCAGGGGCGGTGGCTGTACGCTGTACGGGAAGTTGACAGGACGCACAGAGCAGTGTAAAAAATTAGGCAATTATTGGCCTGCGAAAAAATGTACGACATTGACACTGTCTAATTGACTGCAGACTGAGAACGCAATAGTCTGCAGAGCCCAAGATGAAAAAAAAAAAAAAATTGTGCAAAACTGCTCCCAGCAGCCACAACAGTAATGCACACGGTCACAGGTAGCCCTAAGAGGGAGCTTTTTTGGGGTACTTGTTGACAGGATTCTACACTTACACTGTCCCTGCCTCACCAGTACTGCCCCTATACTCTGTATAATTGACTGCAGACTGAGAACGCAATAGTCTGCAGAGCG
The DNA here is from genome assembly GCF_035609145.1 of Eleutherodactylus coqui. NCBI lineage: Eukaryota > Metazoa > Chordata > Amphibia > Anura > Eleutherodactylidae > Eleutherodactylus > Eleutherodactylus coqui. Next base: position 158,492,730 of record NC_089844.1, read on the forward strand.
CAAGATGAAAAAAAAAATTGTGCAAAGCTGCTCCCAGCAGCCACAACAGTAATGCACACGGTAAGATGTGGCCCTAAGAAGGACCGTTGGGGTTCTTGAAAATGCCAACACTCTAACTATAGCACCAGCAGCACCCTCCCTAATCTCTGCCAGCATGTGTCTGAGGCGAACCACGGGCAGGACTGCTTTAAATACTCGGCGGTCACTTGATCTCACCAGCCACTCACTGCAGGGGGGTGGGATAGGGCTGGAACGTCACAGGAGGAAGTTGTAATGCCTTCGCTACATGTCTATTGACCAGAAAATGGCGCAAAACATGCAGGGAAGGAAAGGGAATTGACTTGAGTCTCGAGTAACGAGCATCTCGAGCACCCTAATACTCGAGCGAGCATCAAGCTCGGACGAGTACGTTCGCTGATCTCTATTCACCATGTCAGGAGTGTGCCCCGGGGATTGTCTAATCAGATAACTAAGACTGAGGACATCTATATAATGGGAAAAAAGTGACTCCTAGTAAGCATGTGTGTGTAACAGCATGTGAAGGAAAGAAGTTTTACCAGAAGTGATGTGTTTGAGATTGTCAAAGCATCTTAACCTTGGGAAATCCAAAATCTGTCAAGCGTGAGTAAAGACAAACCGTGTACCTCGGGTTTATGAAAACAATTTTCTTGGCTCTGGGTTCTTTTATTCTACACTGAGCTGCCAATCGCTCATGAAGAGGTACTGGCGTCACGTGACAACACTGTTATGCACAATTACCAACATCATTTATTTTGCCTATTTTGTTTGCACTGCTTGTGCCTGAGCTAGGCCATGTTGACGCCGCTGTTGGGAGATATCATAGAGCCGCCCATTATGACCATCGAAGTTTCCTTGTGGTCTCCCCTGCAATGGTGAACCTTCCACTTGGATGCTGCAATAGCAAGAGAAGAACTGGCTGATAGGTGCCGCATCGACTTTTGGGGTCTGGTTTGTTTTTTGCACTAACAAATAATAAATCATGATGTAAGTCCTCAGAATTCCTGCTTGTGCTAGCCTATTATGGTACTAATTAGGGTGTGTTTACATGACAGAATTAGTCTCCGATTTTTTTGCGTGGATTCCACCACCAAAAACCACAACAGAAATCCACAGCTAGGCTGCAGAGCTCTGCCACGGACATGCAAATGTATAGCCACAGCTCTGCACATAGATTTAGCCTTTTAACAAGCCAATACAGTTCTAGAATTTCTGTATGGATATAGCGAGGACTTCACATCAGGAAGTGACATGTCACTTTGCTTTTTTTCTGCTCTGTATAAGTTATGGTGCAGGTTCCCATTGAAAGTAATGGAATTGTGGATTTCCCACGGTTTTGATATAGAAATGGCACGGGGTTGCCACTTTTGTCAGCAAAAAATACAAGCCATGGAAAAATGTCCATCCTGTTCAGCCTATTTCCACCCCCCTTGTTGAGCTAGAGGAAGGCAAAAAAAACAAAACAGTGAGACAGAAGTCAATTTATCCCAGTTTTGGGGAAAGAATTCCTTCCTGACTCTATAATGGCAGTCAGAATAATCCCTGGGTCAACATTTGAAAGGTTCCTTCCTAACTCCAAGTCTAGCAGTCAGAAGATCCCCAGGTCAACAACCCTTCTGCTTATTTAATATCTATATTGTGTAATATCAGCGCTCTAAAAAGTCATCTAGTACTCTCTTAAACTCCTCTATGGATTTTGCCATCACCACAGTCTCACTGCTCTTACAGTGTTGGTGATGAAACCTACTTTCCTCTAAACTTAGAGGATGCCCTCTTGTTACTGTTGCAGTCCTGGGTATAAACAGATTATAGGAGAAATCCTTGTATTGTCCCCTCATGTATTTATACATAGCTATTTGATTGCCCTTAACCGTTTTTTTTCTAGGCTGAATAATCCCAATTTTGATAGCCTCTCTGGGTATTTCAGTCCTCTCATTCTGTTTATAAATTTAGTTGCCCTTTTTTGAACGCCCTAAAGCACTGCAACATCTTTCCTGAGCACCGGTGACCAGAACTGTGCGCAGTATTCATGTGTGCAGGAGGAGGAGGACAGCAGCCACAGCCTCCATGTTCAGCCAGGTGCAAAGTCTCTTTACTTTCCTTTTACTTTCAGTTTTACACAATGGATGGTTGGTAGGGATATAATCTCAGAGAACCTAGTAGGTGAGGGAGGAGACTGCAGAAGTATTGTTCCATTTTCCTTATTTGCACAATGGATGATGTATTGAACATTTGGTGACTGTGGCCCCTTTGCACCAGCTAATCAGGGGAGGAGACCGGTGTTAGACACTTGGCATCAGAGGAGGTGACCGGTGTCAGACAGTTTTGGTCAGAGGAAGTGACCGGTGTCAGACACGTGATCAGAGGAGGTGACTGGTGTCAGACACTTGTGATCGGAGAAGGTGACCAATGTCAGACACTTGTGATTGGAGTAGGTGACCGGGGTCAGACACTTGTGATCGGAGGAGGGGACCAGTGTCAAACACTAGCAATCAAAGGAAGTGATCGATGTCAGACAGGTGTGATCGGAGGAGGTGACCGGTGTCAAACACTTGTGATTGGAAGAGGACTGGTATGAGACACGTGATCAGAGGAGGTGACTGGTGTCAGACACTTGTGATCGGAGAAGGTGACCAATGTCAGACACTTGTGATTGGAGTAGGTGACCGGGGTCAGACACTTGTGATCGGAGGAGGGGACCAGTGTCAAACACTAGCAATCAAAGGAAGTGATCGATGTCAGACAGGTGTGATCAGAGGAGGTGACCTGTGTCAGACACTTGTGATCGGAGGAGCTGACCAGTGTCAGACGCTTGTAATCGGAGGAGGTGAGAGGTGTCAGGCTCTTGTGATCGCAGGAGGTGACCGGTGTGAGACACTTGTGATTCGAGGAGGTGACCAGTGCTAGACACTGGCAATCGGAGAAAGTGACCGATGTCAGACAGGTGTGATCAGAGGAGGTGACAAGTGCCAGACACTTGTGATTGGAGGAGGTGACCTGTGTCAGACACTTGTGATCGGAGGAGGTGACCGGTGTCAAACACTGGCAATCGAAGCAAGTGACCAATGTCAGACAGGTGTGATCGGAGGAGGTGACCGATACCAGCCACTTGTGATAGGAGGAGGTGACCGGTGCCAGACACTTGTGATCAGAGAGTTGACAGGTGTCAAAATCTTGTGATTGGAGGAGGTAACAGATGTCAGACATTTGTGATCAGAGGAGGTGACCGCTGTCAAACACTGGCAATCGGAGGAAGTGACTGATGTCAGACAGGTGTGATTGGAGGAAGTGACCGGTGTCAGACACTTGTGATCGGATGAGGTGACCGGTTGTGATTGGAAGATGTGACTGGTGTCTGACAGTTATGATCGGAGGAGGTGAGAGGTGTCAGACACTGGTGATTGGAGGAGGTGACCGGTGTCAAACACTGGCAATCGGAGGAAGTGACCGATGTCAGACACTTGTGATCGGAGGAGGTGACCAGTGTCAGACATTTGTGATTGGAGGATGTGACGGGTGTCAGACACTTGTGATTGGAGGAGGTGACCAATGTCAGACACTTGTGATCGGAGGAGGTGACTGGTGTCAAACACTGGCAATCGGAGCAAGTGACCGATGTCAGACAGGTGTGATCGGACGAGGTGACGGGTACCAGACACTTGTGATAGCAGTAGGTGATCGATATCAGACAATTGTGATTGGAGGAGGTGACCGGTGCTAGACACTTGTGATCAGAGGTGGTGACAGGTGTCAAAATCTTGTGATTGGAGGAGGTAACAGATGTCAGACATTTGTGATCAGAGGAGGTGACCGCTGTCAAACACTGGCAACCGGAGGAAATGACTGATGTGAGACAGGTGTGATTGGAGGAAGTGGCCGGTGTCAGACACTTGTGATCGGATGAGGTGACCGGTTTCAGACACTTGTGATTGGAAGATGTGACTGGTGTCTGACAGTTGTGATCGGAGGAGGTGAGAGGTGTCAGAGACTTGTGATCAAAGGAGGTGAGAGGTGTCAGACACATGTGATCAGAGGAGGTGAGAGGTGTCAAAATCTTGTGATTGGAGGAGGTGACAGGTGTCAGACACTTGTGATTGGAGTAGGTGACCGATGTCAGACACTTGTGATTGGAGGAGGTGACCGATGTCAGACACTTGTGATTGGAGGAAGTGACCAGTTCCAGACACTTGTAATCAGAGGAGGTGACAGGTGTCAAAATCTTGTGATTGGAGAAGGTAACAGATGTCAGACAGTTGTGATCAGAGGAGGTGAGAGGTGTCAGACACTTGTGATCAAAGGAGGTGAGAGGTGTCAGACACTTGTGACCGAGGAGATGACAGGTGTCAAAATCTTGTGATTGGAGGAGGTGACCGGTGTCAGACACTTGTGATTGGAGGAGGTGACCGATGTCAGACACTTGTGATTGGAGGAAGTGACCAGTTCCAGACACTTGTGATCAGAGGAGGTGACAGGTGTGAAAATCTTGTGATTGGAGAAGGTAACAGATGTCAGACACTTGTGATTGGAGGAGGTGACCGGTGTCAAACACTGGCAATCGGAGGAAGTGACCGATGTCAGACACTTGTGATCGGAGGAGGTGACCAGTGTTAGACATTTGTGATTGGAGGATGTGACGGGTGTCAGACACTTGTGGTTGGAGGATGTGACGGGTGTCAGACACTTGTGATTGGAGGAGGTGACTGGTGTCAGACACTTGTGATCGGAGGAGGTGACCAGTGTCAGACACTTGTGATCGGAGGAGGTGACCAGTGTCAGACACTTGTGATCGGAGGAGGTGAGAGGTGTCAGACACTTGTGATCAGAGGAGGTGACCGGTGTTGAAATCTTGTGATTAGAGGAGGTGACTGATGTCCGACACTTGTGATCAGAGGAGGTGACTGGTGCCAGACACTTGTGATTGGACAAGTTGACCGGTGCCAGACACTTGTGATTGGAGGAGGTGACCGATGTCAGACACTTGTGCTTGGAGGAGGTGACCGATGTCAGCCACTTGTGATTGGAGGAGGTGACCGATGTTAGACACTTGTGATTGGAGGAGGTGACCGATGTCGGACACTTATGATCGGGGGAGGTGATCGTTGTCAGACACGTGTGATCGGAGGAGGTAACCAGTGTCAGGCACTTGTGATCGAGGGAGGTGACCGGTGTTAGACACTTATGATCGGAGAAGGTGACCGGTGTTAAACACTGGCAATCAGAGGAAGCGACCGATGTCAGACTGGTGTGATTGCAGGGGGTGAACGGTGTCAGACAGGTGTGATCGGAGGAGGTGACCGGTGTCAGACTCTTGTGATCTTCTGTTGATGATGTATCCTCAGGATTATCTCTCAGTGCCTTTTGTACCTGAGAACTGTGATCTCACATACAGCTCTTGGCATGAGGCTTTAGGCTTCTGTCTACATTTTGCATTCGCTCTTATCTTCCTGTTTTCTACCAACTTTCACATTATTTCATTTATGCTCAGTGCTTCATCCTTCTGTTTTGCTTATTCATCAGTATAATACAAACATTTCCACAGACATCACATGAACTAAATAATTAGATACCAGCTGGTTATCTTCGGGATATTCCATCCCTGGTGTAATGGATCAGTACATCATCCTGTTCCCCTCATAAACATCATACATGTTTGTCTTATGTGAATGCACTGTGCAAGCTTGTCTTGTCATTTCCAGTGTGTGTTGCACAGCTGCGGCGCTTGAGAGGTTAATTCTAATAAAATCATAGCCTGCTTGTAAATATATCAATCTGTCATGTGGTATGAGTGAAGGTATAAATAGGAGTGCCTGGGAGTGGGAAAGGGTCTTCCCTCTTCTCTGCTACCTGAGTGTTATCAAATACAGAGCCACATGGAAGCACCTTCAGATTGCTTGTGGTGAAGATGGAAGAGGATGAGAGATATCCTGTAGTGACTGTATTGTGGGTGTGAATGGAGTGAGCCTAGAATAAGAGAGAGAGAGCAATTGTGAATAATCACTTTCCCTGGCAAGGCCAGTGCAGAGGTACTAAATACGTCTACAAGTTTTCCTACGCGGCCAAGATCACCGTGTAGAAGTACTCTCTTCAAGTCAATAACTATTGTCAGAGTGTCTGTGGAGTAACCCTACCCCTTTCCTCCTCCGGAGTGTTCCCTTCCAGGAGCGGTTCCTGACAGATAACGTGGACTGCAGGACCGGTGTCATCCTGTGTTTCCTCCCTAACCTCTGATCTCTTGTCTTGCCTGCACTGTATAGACTGTACCTAAATTGCCTTGTAATAACTGTTTACTGCAAGTTTACTAAAGTAAAGTTTATACTGGCCCTAACCGTTCCTGGGGACCCGAGGTATTAAAAGACTGTGTCTGTAATTATTCTCCGCCGAGTGTTATTCCGGTGTGTAGGAACCGTGGCGTCACTCGTGACAACTACACCCATTTCCTGTTTATTGGCATTCCCTATACTAGGGGTGTCTTTGGTGGCCTGCAGTTACACTCTGGCCTTGGCCTTGGCTGTCATCCCTCTGATAAAGGAGTTTGGTAAGTGCTGCCGTGACAAGCCATCATTTAACCCTCCCAACTCCCCACGTGTGTCAGATGTCCAGGGTATCCCTATGGGATGCTGCGCTGGTTCATGTTGAGGTTGAAAACATAAGTAGTGAAGTCCTGCAATTTTATTTCCTTCACAATATGGAAAATGAAGGAACACTATGAGCCATATTATATAGTGACATGCACTGAATGACCCCTTTGTTAAAGCCCTCTCACGAGCCGTGATCCCAATAACGTGGGGTTTGCTTGAGTGGTGGTTTGGAGAGTATACAGAGTATGGCGTGATCGAGAAAAACATCTAGTGAAAAGAGCTCTTGTGGACGGAAACAACTCCTCATAGAAGAATGACAGGAATTGATCAACAGGCACTGCAGAGTCAAGAACAGCCGAATACAACGCTGGCGCAATAACTAACGTGTCTGAACATAAAATTTGCTGCTCCTTAGCACAGATGGAATATTACAGCAGGCAACCAGTTCCAGGCCCATTATGTTTAAGAGAAATAAAAAAGTGAGACTCCAGGGGGCTAAAAGCTCCTTCACATTGGTGAGGGCGATATCAAGCTTTGAATCACGTCCCCATATCACCCTCGCCATCCATGTAAAACCCGTGGTTACGAGACCTTTCATGTGAAAATAGCCTCCCATCACTGCGGGGATAAAGGGAATTCCTGCCAAAGCTATCATGGCCGCAGCAGAGGATTGCAGAGTTCTCCCATTGCTTTCAATGGAGCCAGTGCTCCTGCCACCCGCCAGCCCAATTGAAAGCAATGGGTGATATTGCAGAAAGATAGAACATGCTGCGATGTATTTCCCAGATAACATCACATCGCTGTGCCATGCAGGAAAACATCGCTAATGTGAATGTACCCAATCAAAGGAATGGGTTTTATATTTGTGCGTCTGGCAATGTACAAATCTCGCATTATATTCACACAAACGTGAAGGTGCCCAAAAACGTTTTCATTATGTCTTTGTTTTAGTTTAGAAGCGCTGCTGGGTGTTCCTGATACTTCTACACATTCACTTCTTTGTGTAATCACTTCTCCTCTCAGTAACTGATAACATGAACATGTTTCCAGAAATATCCATTCCTAGAGGTCAGATGTGGTCTCGCTGGTAAATATTAACCAGACTGTTAGAGGACAGAAGCTGACAATTACCATCTACAGTATGTACAGTATAGCTCTGCAGAATGTGGTGGTGGGGCAACAACAGGGAAGAAATCATTTAGGCCTCATGTCCACAGGGAAAATCAGGCCTGCTGCGGATATGTAATGCGGATTTCTGCTGCGGATGCAGTGCGGATGAGCTTAAAATTGTATTTTACTGCATGCAGGTGACATGTGAATGCCGCACCCATAGAGATCAATGGGGCCATCCAGGAGCGTGATCCGCACTTAAATGGAGCATGTCGCTTTTTTTCACGCACATGAAATTTTTAAATCACTTTAAATACCATCCGCGGCTATTTATATAACCGCGGGTGGTCATTACATTCCAATGGAAAATTGTACATGCGAATCAGCACGCGGGTGATCCATTGCGGCTTTTAAAATATGTTTTCCCCATGGACATGAGGCCTTAGGGGTTTGATTGTTTAGTTTATGTCTTTCCCCTTCTTGTCCAGTGAGCTGGGGAGCAGGAGGACTTTTCTTGGCCTATTATGGCTGATAACATAGAACAGTTTATTGCATATATCTGATGGACTTAGACCATTCCTTATTTGCATGATATGGAAGGTAGCTTTTGGAAGGTAGCTTTCCTATAAATCAATGTCCAATCTTCTAACAAGTGTTGCAACATGACTGTGAATATAAGGAAAAGCTAACCATCTACAGACTGTCTGTTTTGGGGTTGTTGTTCTTCATCTATGTACAGTACCTATCAACTGTCCGTCCTGGTAATATCAGGTTTAATTCTTCTAAGGCCATTTTCATATGGAAGAAAAACTCTGTACAAATCTCACGCGAATATGAACCCATTTTTAAAATGGAGTCATGTACACGAATTATGTTTTTCCGCATTACGTGAAATTCGCACGAGAGGATCGAAGTTTCTCAGATGCGGTGGGCTTTTGCCTGAAAATAGCCTCGCATCTGTGAGTGAATTGCACATTGACAAGCACGATATTTGGCCAAGTTATTGCGCTCGCCCCGTGTAGGTAGCATAAGCAATTAAGTCTTTTCCTGCAATAATTCAATAATTGGAAACCTTTTTAAGGGGTTTCTGAGGGATGGCATCCTGAAATACCTTAAGTAGAATAATAGTATAACTGCTCACTAGAGATGAGCGAACGTACTCGTCCGAGCTTGATGCTCGTTCGAGTATTAGCGTGTTCGAGATGCTCGTTACTCGTGACGAGTACCACGCGATGTTCGAGTTACTTTCACTTTCATCTCTGAGACGTTATCGCGCTTTTCTGGCCAATAGAAAGACAGGGAAGGCATTACAACTTCCCCCTGTGACGTTCAAGCCCTATACCACCCCCCTGCAGTGAGTGGCTGGCGAGATCAGGTGTCACCCGAGTATAAAAATCGGCCCCTCCCGCGGCTCGCCTCAGATGCATTCTGACAGAGATCAGGGAAAGTGCTGCTGGTGCTGGAGCTGCTATAGGGAGAGCGTTAGGTGTTATTTTAGGCTTCAAGAACCCCAACGGTCCTTCTTAGGGCCACATCTGACCGTGTGCAGTACTGTTGAGGCTGCTTTTTGCAGTGTTGCACATTTTTTTTTTTTTCTGTATATTGGCCGTGCAGAGCATTGCGTCCGCAGTCTGCAGTAATTTTACATAGTATAGGGCCAGTACTGGTGAGGCAGGGACAGTGAAAAAGGTGAAAGAGATATACTGTCTATATAGGCAGTGGTCTTTTCCCAAAAAATTTGGGAAAAAACATTCTATTTGGGCTGCCTGTGACCGTCCTCAGTGTACTGCGTCTGTGCTGGGGGTAGTAGTCCTAATTAATACGCAGCCAGCTAAGTGTTACAGCAGGCTTGCTCAAAATTCTTTCCTGGCTCTGCGTTGGCCGTTATATCACCGCTGTCATCCTGTCCAGAGGGAAACAGTCTGCAGTAATTTTACATAGTTTAGGGCAAGTAGTGGTGAGGCAGGGACAGTGAAAAAGGTGAAAGAGATATACTGTCTATATAGGCCGTGGGCTTTTCCTAAAAAATTTGGGAAAAAACTTTCTATTTGGGCTGCCTGTGACTGTCCTCAGTGTACTGCATCTGTGCTGGGGGTAGTAGTCCTAATTAATACGCAGCCAGCTAAGTGTTACAGCAGGCTTGCGCAAAAGTCTTTCCTGGCTCTGCTGTGCGTTCCATAAGCGAAGTCAGCCTCCAACCACAGGCCAATAAGCGGCACATCTAATTACAGCGTTCTGTTTCTGCACTACTGGTAATACACCATGCTGAGGGGTAGGGGTAGGCCTAGAGGATGTGGACGCGGGCGAGGACGCCGATGCCCAAGTCAGGGTGTGGGTACAGGCCGAGCTCCTGATCCAGGTGTATCGCAGCCGACTGCTGCGGGATTAGGAGAGAGGCACGTTTCTGGCATCCCCACATTCATCTCACAATTAATGGGTCCACGCGGTAGACCTTTATTAGAAAATGAGCAGTGTGAGCAGGTCCTGTCGTGGATAGCAGAAAGTGCATCCAGCAACCTATCGACCACCCAGAGTTCTGCGCCGTCCACTGCTGCAACTCTGAATCCTCTGGCTGCTGCTCCTCCTTCCTCCCAGCCTCCTCACTCCATTACAATGACACATTCTGAGGAGCAGGCAGACTCCCAGGAACTGTTCTCGGGCCCCTGCCCAGAATGGGCAGCAATGGTTCCGAATCCTCTCCCACCAGAGGAGTTGGTCGTGACCGATGCCCAACCTTTGGAAAGTTCCCGGGGTCCGGGGGATGAGGCTGGGGACTTCCGGCAACTGTCTCAAGAGCTTTCAGTGGGTGAGGAGGACAATGACGATGAGACACAGTTGTCTATCACTCAGGTAGTAGTAATTGGAGTAAGTCCGAGGGAGGAGCGCACAGAGGATTCGGAGGAAGAGCAGCAGAAGGATGAGGTGACTGACCCCACCTGGTTTGCTAAGCCTACTGAGGACAGGTCTTCAGAGGTGGAGGCAAGTGCAGCAGCAGGGCAGGTTGGAAGAGGCAGTGGGGTGGGCAGGGGTAGAGGCAGGGCCAGACCGAATAATCCACCAACTGTTTCACAAAGCGCCCCCTCGCGCAATGCCACCCTGCAGAGGCCGAGGTGCTCAAAGGTCTGGCAGTTTTTCACTGAGAGTGCAGACGACTGACGAACAGTGGTGTGCAAGGTTTGTCTCGCCAAGATCAGCCGGGGAGCCACCACCACCAGCCTCACCACCACCAGCATGCGCAGATATATGATGGCCAAGCACCCCACAAGGTGGGACGAAGGCCGTTCACCGCCTCCGGTTTGCACCGCTGCCTCTCCCCCTGTGCCCCAACCTGCCACTGAGATCCAACCCCCCTCTCAGGACACAGGCACTACCGTCTCCTGGCCTGCACCCACACCCTTACCTCCGCTGTCCTCGGCCCCATCCACCAATGTCTCTCAGCGCACCGTCCAGCCATCGCTAGCGCAAGTGTTTAAGTGCAAGCGCAAGTACGCCGCCACGCACCCGCACGCTCAAGTGTTAAACGTGCACATAGCCAAATTTATCAGCCTGGGGATGCTGCCGTATAGGCTTGTGGAAACGGAGGCTTTCAAAAACATGATGGCGGCGGCGGCCCCGCGCCACTCGGTTCCCAGTCGCCACTACTTTTCCCGATGTGCCGTCCCAGCCCTGCACGACCACGTCTCCCGCAACATTGTACACGCCCTCACCCATGCGGTTACTGCCAAGGTCCACTTAACAACTGACACGTGGACAAGCACAGGCGGGCAGGGCCACTATATCTCCCTGACGGCACATTGGGTGAATTTAGTGGAGGCTGGGACAGAGTCAGAGCCTGGGACCGCTCACGTCCTACCCACCCCCAGAATTGCGGGCCCCAGCTCGGTGGTGGTATCTGCGGCGGTGTATGCTTCCTCCACTAAACCACCCTCCTCCTCCTCCTCCTACGCAACCTCTGTCTCGCAATCAAGATGTGTCAGCAGCACGTCGCCAGCACTCGGTGTCGCACGGCGTGGCAGCACAGCGGTGGGCAAGCGTCAGCAGGCCGTGCTGAAACTACTCAGCTTAGGAGATAAGAGGCACACGGCCCACGAACTGCTGCAGGGTCTGACAGAGCAGACCGACTGCTAGCTTGCGCCGCTGAGCCTCCAACCGGGCATGATCGTGTGTGACAACGGCCGTAACCTGGTGGCGGCTCTGCAGCTCGGCAGCCTCACGCACGTGCCATGCCTGGCCCACGTCTTTAATTTGGTGGTTCAGCGCTTTCTGAAAAGCTACCCACGCTTGTCAGACCTGCTCGGCAAGGTGCGCCGGCTCTGCGCACATTTCCGCAAGTCCCACACGGACGCTGCCACCCTGCGCACCCTGCAACATCGGTTTAATCTGCCAGTGCACCGACTGCTGTGCGACGTGCCCACACAGTGGAACTCTACCCTCCACATATTGGCCTGGCTTTATGAGCAGCGTAGAGCTATAGTGGAATACCAACTCCAACATGGACGGCGCAGTGGGAGTCAGCCTCCTCAATTCTTTACAGAAGAGTGGGCCTGGTTGGCAGACATCTGCCAGGTCCATGGAAACTTTAAGGAGTCTACCCAGATGGTGAGCGGGGATGCTGCAATCATTAGAGTCACCATTCCTCTGCTATGCCTCTTGAGAAGTTCCCTGCAAAGCATAAAGGCAGACGCTTTGCGCTTGGAAACGGAGGCGGGGGAAGACAGTATGTCGCTGGATAGTCAGAGCACCCTCATGTCTATATCTCAGCGCGTTGAGGAGGAGAAGGTGGAGGAGCATGAGGAGGAGGGGGAAAAGACAGCTTGGCCCACTGCTGAGGGTACCCATGCTGCTTGCCTGTCATCCTTTCAGCGTGTATGGCCTGAGGAGGAGGAGGAGGAGGAGGATCCTGAAAGTGATCTTCCTAGTGAGGACAGCCATGTGTTGCGTACAGGTACCCTGGCACACATGGCTGACTTCATGTTAGAATGCCTTTCTTGTGACCCTCGCGTTACACGCATTCTGGCCACTACGGATTACTGGGTGTACACACTGCTCGACCCACGGTATAAGGAGAACCTTACCACTCTCATACCCGAAGAGGAAAGGGGTTCGAGAGTGATGCTATACCACAGGAACCTGGCGGACAAGCTGATGGTAAAATTCCCATCTGACAGCGCAAGTGGCAGAAGGCGCAGTTCCGAGGGCCAGGTAGCAGGGGAGGCGCGGAGATCAGGCAGCATGTACAGCACAGCCAGGGGAACACTCTCTAAGGCCTTTGCCAGCTTTATGGCTCCCCAGCAAGACTGTGTCACCGCTCCCCAGTCAAGGCTGAGTTGGCGGGAGCACTGTAAAAGGATGGTGAGGGAGTACGTAGCCAATCGCACGACCATCCTCCGTGACGCCTCTGCCCCCTACAACTACTGGGTGTCGAAGCTGGACACGTGGCCTGAACTCGCGCTGTATGCCCTGGAGGTGCTTGCTTGCCCTGCGGCTAGCGTCTTGTCAGAGAGGGTATTTAGTGCGGCTGGGGGAATCATCACGGATAAGCGTACCCGCCTGTCAACCGACAGTGCCGACAGGCTAACACTCATAAAGATGAACAAAGCCTGGATTTCCCCAGACTTCTCTTCTCCACCAGCGGACAGCAGCGGTACCTAAACAATACGTAGGCTGCACCCGTGGATGGAAGCATTGTTCTCTATCACCATAAAAAACGGGGACCTTTTATCTTCATCAATCTGTGTATTATATTCATCCTCCTCCTCCTGCTCCTCCGCCTGAAACCTCATGTAATCACGCCGAACGGGCAATTTTTCTTAGGCCCACAAGGCTCAGTCATATTACTTTTGTAAACAATGTTTATACATTTCAATTCTCATTAAAGCGTTGAAACTTGCACCTGAACCAATTTTTATTTTAACTGGGCTGCCTCCAGGCCTAGTTACAAATTAAGCCACAGTACGCTAAGCGATTAATGGGTTTCACCTGCCCTCTTGGCTGGGCATGGGCAATTTTTCTGAGGTACATTAGTACTGTTGGTACACCAATTTTTTTGGGCCCTCGCCTACAGTGTAATCCTAGTAATTTTTATGGGCTTCGCCTGCACTCATGGTACAGCAAGGTGTGTGGGGTTGGCCTACACTTTTGCTACATAAATGTAACTGGGGCCTTGTCTATACTGCAACTACTGAAATGTGAAAGAGACTGTTATCTCCCAAAACTGCTGCAACGGGAATGTTACTGTGGCCTGTCTTGACTGCTACTACTACTGAAATGGAACTAATACTGTGCTGCCCCTATACTGCTGCTTCGGAATTGTTACTGGGGCCTGTCTTGACTGCTACTATTACTGAAATGGAACTAATACTGTGCTCCCCCTATACTGCTGCTTTGGAATTGTTACTGGGGCCTGTCTTGACTGCTACTATTACTGAAATGGAACTAATACTGTGCTCCCCCTATACTGCTGCTAGTGATATGTTACTGGGGCCTGTCTAGACTGCAACTACTACTGAAATGGAACTAATACTGTGCTCCCCCTATACTGCTGCTAGTGATATGTTACTGGGGCCTGTCTTGACTGCTACTACTACTGAAATGGAACTAATACTTCCGCTCCCCCTATACTGCTGCTAATGATATGCTACTGGGGCCTGTCTAGACTGCAACTACTACTGAAATGGAACCAATACTGTGCTCCCCCTATACTGCTGCTTTGGAATTGTTACTTGGGCCTGTCTTGACTGCTACTATTACTGAAATGGGCGGTTGGGCAGCATGTTACCCAGGAGAAGTGGCAGCGGAGTGTCATGCAGGCAGTGATTGTGCTTTGTTGGAGGTAGTGTGGTGCTTAGCTAAGGTATGCCTTGCTAATGAGGGTTTTTCAGAAGTAAAAATTGTTGTGGGGTGGGCCCACTCTTGCCGCTATTGTGGCTTAATAGTGGGACCTGGGAACTTGAGATGCAGCCCAACATGTAGCCCCTCGCCTGCCCTATCCGTTACTGTGTCGTTCCCATCACTTTTTTGAATTTCCCAGATTTTCACAAATGAAAACCTTAGCGAGCATCGGCGAAATACAAAAATGCTGTTGTTTTTCATTCAATGGGTTATTTTTTTAACAAATTTTTATTTGTAACTGGAGGGGGAAGAGGAAGAAAATGGTTACATAATTTCCTCTGTAGCAATTATGGCATAAAATAGTGTCAATTATTAGAACAATAAGAAATAAGAGCTTTTGCAAGCTTAAATGCACCTGCTATAGAACTTACAATTATAACATAACTAGCTGATATACCCGGCTTCGCCCGAGTTAATTTGGTACTGGTGTTTATGTGGTGTTCACATGGAAAATCTTATGAAGTCGTGGTTACTTTAGAGATACTGAGGAAAAAGATATGTTCACCATTTTGCATAGTTCTCTGCGTTACCCAGAAAACACCACGTGGAGGTAACCATGCGACGCTTCCTTTATATAAAATGACATCAGGAAGTGAGAGAATTAGATTACATACATAAAATTTGGACACTAATTCTTTTGCGCTTAGAATTGAATAATCGAGTTGGGACCCATTAGCTTTTCCTATTTATGACATAATCAATGCTCGTGCCAAATTACCCGTTTCTATGACACAGGAAAGTGAGAAAATTACATTCCGCACGTAAAATTTGGAAGCTAATTCTTTTGCGCATAGAATTGAATAATCAAGTTGGGACCCATTAGCTTTTCCTATTTATGACAATCAATGCTCGTGCCAAATTTCCCGTTTCTATGACACCGGAAAGTGAAAAAATTACATTCCGCACGTAAAATTTGGACGCTAATTCTTTTGCGCATAGAATTGAATAATGGAGTTGGGACCCATTAGCTTTTCCTATTTATGACATAATCAATGCTCGTGCCAAATTTCACGTTTCTATGACACCGGAAAGTGAGAAAATTACATTCCGCACGTAAAATTTGGACGCTAATTCTTTTGCGCATAGAATTGAATAATGGAGTTGGGACCCATTAGCTTTTCTTATTTATGACATAATCAATACTCGTGCCAAATTTCAAGTTTCTATGACACCGGAAAGTGAGAAAATTAGATTCCGTACGTAAAATTTGGACGCTAATTCTTTTGCGCATAGAATTGAATAATCATGTTGGGACCTATTAACTTTTCCTATTTATGACATATTCAATGCCCGTGCCAAATTTGAAGTTTTTATGACATTGGGAAGTGACAGATTTAGATTATGTACGTTAAATTTCGACGCCAATTCTTTTGCGCTAGAATTGAATAATCGAGTTGGGATCCAATTACTTTTCCTATTTTGGAGATAATCTATGCTTGCGCCAAAATTCATGTTTCTACGACATCGAGAAGTTGGAGAACTTTTGGCGACTCAGTCAGTCAGTCAGTCAGTCAGTCAGTGAGTCAGTGAGTGAGTGAGTCAGTCAGTCAGTGAGGGCTTTCGTCTTTATATATATAGATAATTAGTATCTTCTTCCAGCTGGGCAAATATCCCGATACTTTCAATGCGTTCGGAAGAATGGAAATGATAAAACAGCATATCTTCGTCAATAATTATTAACAATAATTTATCAACAACTATGTACATAGTGTGGTTGCTACCGTTGCCTCTGGAGTTACTGTAACTGGGTAGGAGGCTAAACCTCGCACCCAGACTTTAAAAGGAAAGATTGCTATGGTCCGAGTCAGTGGGAGACCCCAGCGAGCCGAATGTCCCCCTTGAATAGGTGTCAGGCTTAGTATTGGATGCCAGGTCCATCGTCCTTGAGTCTCAGGTAGGCCGTGCAATCTGCAGGATGGGGCTATCTCCACGCCACATCTGCTATTTCTCTCAGACTAAGGAGGTGTGTTCCTCTGAGAGCCAGTTGGGAGGAATCTATTCTTCCGGTAAGACAGCCAGGGTGACCAGACCTGCAGGTATTTGGCATGTTGTCTGCTCTCCCAAGCAGCTAGTTCCTCCATCCTACAGATTTTGTCCAGCCTCTCCATCCATTCCCCTATAGTGGGAGGTTCCTGATCCCTCCAGTGTGCTGGGATAGTTAGTTTTGCTGCCACTATCATCTGAGCAATAAGATCGTGATGTTTGGGGCAAAAGAAACCCAAAGGTGCCCAGATAAGGATAAGCTCCTTTGTAAGGGGAACAGACTTGCCTGTGATAGATTTTATAGGATCTGTAATACTCTTCCAGAAGTTCTCAATCTTAGGACAATCTACCCATATATGTGTAAGTGTTCCTGTGTGGGCATCACAGTGCCATCATTTATCTGAAGGGGTCAATATTATTCTGTTAAGAAATCTGGAGTGCGGTACCATCTTGTTAAAGTTTTGTACGAGTTTTCTTGTATTCTGACACATCTTGAAAAGCCACGTGAATGTGATAGAACAAAACTTGGTTTACTCGGGCGAGTGTGATGTAGCAGACCAGCATGTATCTTCGAATTCAAATCCAGAGGTATTGAGGAGAGGAGCTGGAATTTTTTTGAGCCAAGATGGCTCATGAAATGGGCCAAATCTGTCCCTGAGGGAGAGTGCCTGCAAGAAATTTGCTTGTCTGGCTACCTCTGCTGATTCCCTGGGCCTAACATCAAAGTGTTCAGTTGTGGTGATATCTAGCCAGTATTTCCAATCAGCCAGATATGACTACTATGGAGTTTAAATAGAATGGTAGAAAACTCATTGGCGCCAGAGCTGAAATACTTCTGTGGGCATCAGGGATGTTAAGTATTCACTAAAGACTGTTTAATGTACCTCTGGTCAGCGGGCTTATATTCTGTTGTTGGAGAGATTTGCTTTTGGGCCCCAGAGGCTCCCCAGGAGTCCAGGTCCCAGTAGGTCTCTTTCTAGTGCAATATGTAAGGGATCATCTTATATTCTGGCCAGCTTTAGCCATCTGTTCAGGTATCGCCCTATAATAAAGTGAGAGGTCCGGAAGGCCTATACCACCGTGTATGGGTTTTTGAAACAGAGGGGAATTTGTATAGTATAAGTATAGCTTGGATGAAGGGGGATGGGAAACCAAATCTGGTGAGTGCAGCTTGCATGTAAGGCCAGCTGTCTTTGCCATTAGTACCTAACAGAGTCAGTGGAAGCCAATGGGACTTTGTGTGGTGTATTATGTTCATTAACTGTGAGGGATTGTGTTTACCCTCTCGTGACATAACAAAGCCCACTAGCACTGGACCTATTATTCTAGGTAGGAGGTGTCGCATTCTATATGCCAGCAGCTTTGCCCACCACTTCACATCAGCATTAAGTAGAGAAATTGGTTGATAGCTGTCATATTCCTTGCTGTCCTTGCCTTTTTTGGGGTTGAGGGAAATATGTCCCATCAAAGTTTGCTCTGTAAATTGCTTGCCATTCAGAAGAGAGTTAGGGTGGCTTCACAAGAGCGTGTTTTTGTGAGTGCATATGTACGCATAAAAACACTCGTCTATTACAAGCAATTCATTCCCTATGGTGTGTTCACATGTCCATGCTTTACAGGCGTGCACCTGCAAAGATAGGACATGCCTGCACCATAGGGAATGCACGCATTGTCTTCAATGGAGCCATGGCTGCTGCCGGCGGCACCATTAAAGACAATGGTCAGCCGGCAACCCGTAATTGTTTTTCAGAGAAGAGCTTAAAACATCAGCTCTTCCCTGAAAAACAAACATTTTAGTGTAAAAAAAAAAAAAAAAAAAAAAAAAAAATATATATATATATATATACAGTATATATATATATATATATATACTTACCTGTGTGCCACTGCCGTGTCCCCCGTGGGGATGAAGAACACATCTGCCACATGCTCACCTTCCTTAAGCTGCGGGGGCTCAGCCACATCCTCTCTGCGCTGTCCCCGGCTCTTCAAAACAGTTCTTTGAGCAGGCAGGGATTTAAAATCCCCGCCTGCTGAAAGAGCTGCTTCTGATTGGCTGTGGCGATCAGCCAATCACAGGCAGCTCTCGCCTGTCATTTATTCAATGAGAGCTGCCTGTGATTGGCTGAGGTGCTCCATTAAAGACAATGCGTGGACCTGCATACACGCGTGTTTTTGCGCGTACAGGGGGGGCGCACAAATGTACGCACAAACACACGCTCGTGTGAAGCCACCCTTACACAACATCAGGAATCTCGAAACTAGTAGCTCTCGGAATCTTTTATAGTAGCTGGTTGGCAAATCATCTTGGACCGGTGCCTTCCCACTGTCTATGGATAATAGCACTTTCTAGTAAATGGTTAGGCCAAGAGGTGTTTATCCTCATCAGTGAGCGACAGGAGCTCAATCAAATCCAGGAAACTGGAGGTTAGAGTTCCTGCATCTGAATGTCCTTGGAATTTTTCAAATTCTTTCCTGATTTCATCTATTTTAGAGACTACTACTTGGCTGGGGGGATTTAATTGCCTTTATAAACAGGCAATTAATTTTTTTTAAACTTTTTTTTAGCAGGGCAGACATGACTTTAGAGCCTCTGTCTCCATGCATGTAATATTTGAAAGAGCTCCTCTGGTACAGCCTTTCAGAACATTTATTAGGTACATTTTTGAGATTCCTCCGTCGCTCTCTGAGCTCCTCTTGACCACTGTCCGCCCCCGAGAGTTTACTTATTCTTTCCATCGTATTGATCTGTGCAAGTAAAGAATTTAGTTCAGCTTGTTGCTGTTTTTTGCATTTAGCTTTCAGTGCCATGAGCTCACCTCTGATGAAGGCCTTATGGGTCTCCCATAAAATAGCTGGCGAGATTCCTGGTGTGTCATTTCTCTCAAAAAAGTCTTTTAAGGTATCGTTTAGTTGGGCCTGGTGCTGTGAAGAGTCTAGTAAAGTTTTATTTAATGTCCAGGACCAAGCAAGCGGAGGGGTACTATCGATCCTTAGTGAGAAGATACTGGTGCCTGGTCCGACAGTGTAATAGAACCTATTTGTGGGTCACTCGTCTGTGGGAGAAATCTATAACACAGTAGGAAAAACATGAGAAACAGATTTATGCAATACAAGTTTCCTTCAGCAGAGTCATGCCCATGCCGGAGGAGGAAACAAAGGTAACAAGGACCTATAAATGCCCCTGAATGTGATATTGCATAATTGGTTACTAGACGGGAAAAACACAGGTAAGGAGAGAAAAGGGGGAAGCAGGGGGAGGAGAGGAGGGGAAAGCATAGGGGAGAGGAGGCAGAGGGAGGGGGGAGAAATTAAAACCAACTATAAAAGTAGTGTCCACAGTCCTCCTGTTAGTTAAGTTCATGCAGAATCGTTGAGACTCTAGTAAAACCCCTCCCGAACAGATCTGTCAATTGATCCTTTGCTCTTTCCATTCCTCAGCACTGGTGTACAGTCCTGGTTATCACGTTCTCCCAGTAGATCGGTTTCTAGTTCAGCAGATGTTTTCTGCTTCTCTTCATGAATTGATTCATTTACCGACCATAGACGTCCGCCGCCCTCTGTCCTCCGCTATTGTTTAGTTCTTTCTTCTGCAGTCTCTGGTAATCGTAATAGTTAGATTTTAATATTGAAGATGTGATGAAACAATGACAAACATCAGGCTATAAGGGCTTATGTAAGAGATCTATGGCCAGTGTCACGTATATATCTGGTATACATAGACATGTGTTCTTTATTTCAGGACAGTTATTTGCATATAATTATGTTTCTCATTTCTAACTAGTTGTAAATAGCAGGATCGGGCGAAGACCTAAGGTGAGGGCTTCAGATAGACTTTTGTGTAATGACACAGTATCAGTAAATAGCAAAATTACATGTAAATTAGATTTAAGTAATTCTCTTGTCTATGTCTAGATTGGGAGGATGACTTAGCCATCACCCATGCAGTCCGCTTTATGCATTCAGCAGCCGTTTGAGCGCTGATACCAGGGGAACGGCTGGGAAGGTAAGTATGAAACATCTCCCCGGACTCAGCAGGTCAGCTACTCTTTAAAGATGGCACCGGTACAGTAGCATGCTTCTGGGGAGGGGCTTGACTAGAGGGACTTGACTAGAGCTCAGGGCGGGCATGGAGGGGTCTGAACAATAAACAGCAGAGAGGAAGAAAAGTGTTAAAGAGGGCAGGGATCCGTTAGGGGAGGCTGAGGTACCTTTATATGGAGCAACTATTGTTCAGGTAGACACTCAGAAAAGTAGCTGAAGAGTACGAATGACAGTTCTTCATATTCTTTTACACAAAGCGATGATTGTTTATTAGTTGTTTGCCAAGATATCATTCATAGAGGGATCTCCATGCAAACTCATTTACAAGTCATTCAATAACTAACTTTACACCAGATGACTTTTGATCAACCAGCGACTATTCTTTTGGTAAGCTGAAACGAATTGACTAGTGACCTTCTGACTTGTCACCCTGCCAGTGGCCATGTTTACACTGAGCGACTATCATTTGACTTTGCCATTATTTGGCCGATATTTGCCCTGTCAAAAGATATCTTTATGGCGCGTTCACATGTCAGTTTTTTATGTTCAGTTATTTGCAAGCCAAAACCAGGAGTGGAGAGAAAGTATAATGGAAGGATTTGCATGTCTTCCATATTTTGGACCCACTCCTGGTTTTGGCTCTCAAAAAACTGAACATAAAAATTGTCGTGTGAAAGCGCCTGTTACGATCGTGCGGGCAGGCAAAGCACGGGACCCACACGATCGTGACCAAAGGGGACACACACACGGGATTCAAGCAACTGGCCCTGTGCTAATGGGAGGTAGACATGGCCCTACCTAAGCAGGGACATTGCCCCAATAAGGGCAGCCTAGCGGTCTTCGGATCTGGGCCCTAGCTGATCCTAGGAGCCACGCACCAGAACAGGATGCATTCACATGCCACATGACAGACCCAGAATACACTGCATACAACATGCAACCACTAGTAACAGATAGGAAGCTGAATATAAATACCAGGTATTAGTTGACATATTGTAGAAGATGTTGAAAGCTAGCGGGCCACTTCACGGCTCCTGGTTATACTGCTAGTCCCTACACTAACCAGGAGTCCAGCAGAACCGGACAGAGTTCACACAGCACGCTGACACAGGACATTACACAGATTGCAGGACACATAGCAAGCTAACACAAAACTGACAGAATTTAAACGTACAAACGGACATGAACCAAGTCACACTGCAAACCTCACCAGACAAGCATTCATGACTGCTCACCTGAGGGGCCATACAGACTGACCAGGAGCTGGGTTTATATGGGAGCACAGATCCAGGGGATTGGCTAGCAGAAAGTACCACACCCAGCCAGCTCAATCATTAACCCTGAGAGTGCTGTGCTGCTGGAATCACAATAGTACAACATGTCTCAGCAGCACACGTAACAGCGCCCTAAGGGCTTCTACCCACTAGCTTCTTTTTAATGCTGCGATATCGCTGCATTTTTTTCAATGGAAATTTTTAATGTTAAAAATGCATCGCACAAAAATCGCAAGTTAGTGGTTTTGCGATTTTAACTTTAGAAATTCCCATTAAAAAAACGCAGCAATATCGCAGTGTTAAAAAAACGCTAGTGGGTAAAAGCCCTAAAAAGTATACATAAAAGGATGTTACAAGGGAGATAAAGTTTACAGGCATACACAACTTGAAAGAAAAAGTAAAAATAAATTTTAAAAAGTTTTACTAATTAGTAAAGAAATAAAAAGGAAAAAAAAACCTTTGCAATATATATATATAGATGAAAGCCTTCACTGATTCACTGACTGACTCGTCACTAATTCTCCAACTTCCCGTTTTCATAGAAACATGAAATTTGGCACGAGCATAGATTATGTCATAAATAGGAAAAGTTAATGGGTCCCAACTCGATTATTCAATTCTACGCGCAAAAGAACTAGCAGCCAAATTTTATGTACGTAATCTAATTCTCTCACTTCCTGATGTCATTTTATATAAAGGAAACGTCGCATGGTTACCTCCACGTGGTGTTTCCTGGGTAACGCAAAAAACCATGCAAAATGGTGAACATATGTTTTTCCGATATCTCTAAAGTAACCACGACTTCATAAGATTTTCCGTGTGAACAGCAGATAAACACCAGTACCAAATTAACTCCGGCGAAGCCGGTATATCAGTTAGTATATATATAAAGGCGAAAGCCCTCACTGACTGACTCACTGACTGACTGACTGGTTGACTGACTCGCCACTAATTTGGTACTTCCTGGTGTCGCACAAACATGAAATTTGGCAGGAGCATTCTTTAGGTCGTAAATAAGAAAATTCAATGTTGCAAAAGTATTAGCACCCCTATGTTATGCACCTAATTTAATTCTCTAACTTCCTGGTGTCATACAAACATGAAATTTGGCAGGAGTATTCCTTCTGTCCTCAATAGGAAAAGTGAAGGGGTCACAACTCGATTATTCAAGGCTAAGTGCAAAAGTATTGGCACGCCTGTGTAATATACCAAATCTAATTCTCTAACTTCCTGATGTCGTACAAACATGACATTTGGCAGGAGCATTCTTTAGGTTCTAAATAGGAAAAGTGAAGGGGTCACAACTCGAAAATTCAATGCTAATTTCAAAAGTATTGGCACCCCTGTGTAATGTAATGTCTCAATAAAGGAATGGCAGCATCCTGGGCGTAATGCAAAGCAGTAATTTATTCCTCCAAAATCTTGCTACGTTTCGACCCCATTGGGGTCTTTGTCAAGCTTGACAAAGACCCCAATGGGGTCGAAACGTAGCAAGATTTTGGAGGAATAAATTACTGCTTTGCATTACTCCCAGGATGCTGCCATTCCTTTATTGAGACATTGGAGTATATCTTTTTGGGGTTTCTGGAGCTCTTACCCCTGCATGTTTGGCGTGCATCCTATTGACTTGTTAGTCATCTTTAATAGGTTTAAAAATCCTGAGGAGTGCTGGGAGTTAATCGAAGTAAAGTACCCCTGTGTAATGTACCAAATCTAATTCTCTAACTTCCCAATGTCTTACGGACATGAAATTTGTCATGAGCATTCTTTACATCCTAAATAGGAAAAGTAAAGGGGTCACAACTCGATTATTCAATGCTATGTGCAAAAGCATTGGCACATGAAATTAACTCGGGTGAGGCCGGGTATATCAGCTAGTATATAATAAAATAATATAAATAATAAAACAAAAATACAGATTTGGTATCGCAGCGTCCGTAAAAGTCTGATCTATCAAAGTAGTGCGTTATTTAATTTGGTATCGTAGTAATTGTACTGACTCATAGAATGTAGTCTATACGTTGTAGAACCAAGATGCACACAAGGATGGCAGAATCTTGTTTTTCTGCCATTCCACTCAACTTAGAATTTTTTTAAAACTTTTCGTTACATTATATGGTACATTAAATAGTACCACTGAAAAATACAACTCGTCCCGGAAAAAAACAACCCTCAGACAGCTACGTGGATGGATATATAAAAGAGTTAGGATTTTTTAGAAGAGGGGAGGTAAAAACGAAAATTGAAAGAAAAAGTTCAGTTGTCTTGGGGGGTTAAATGAATTCAGTCTGCTAGTGATTAGAGATGAGCGAACGTACTCGTCCGAGCTTGATGCTCGGGCGAATATTAGGGTGTTCGGGATGTTCGTTATTCGTAACGAACACCACACGATGTTCGGATGTTCGGGTTACTTTAACTTTCTTCCCTGAGAAATCATTTCTATATGCGCTCAATGGGGCCGGCGGCAGCAGCGCCAACCCCATTGAGAACATATAGAAGACAAATCCTTCTTCTCTGCCACAGCTGTAACAGCTGTGACAGAGAAGAACGATGTTTGCCCATTGAATTCAATGGAACAGGCAATACAGCCGACTCCACTGAATGCAATGGGCTGCCGGCGATCGCGGGATGAATTGTCGGAAAGGGGTTAAATATATAAGCCCTTTCCTGCAATTCATCCAGAAATATGTAAAAATAAAAAATATATATATACTCACCTGGTGCCGGCAGACGGAGTTCAGCGCGGCAGGCTGCAGTTCTCCTGAACTGCTCTGAACAGCTGTGAGTAGTATTCAGCAGCCGGGGATTTAAAATCCCCGCCTGCTGAATAAGATGCCTCTGAATGGTCACAGCCTGACCAATCAGAGGCCAGCCCTCACTCACACCCATTCATGAATTCATGAATGGGTGAGTGAGGGCTGCCTCTGATTGGCTCAGGGGCAGCTCTCCTGCCGGCAGCCCATTGCATTCAGTGGAGTCGGCTGTATTGACGGCTCCATTGAATTCAATGGGCTAACATCGTTCTTCTCTGCCACAGCTGTTACAGCTGTGGCAGAGGAGAACTTGCTGTGTCGTTCCCATCATTTTCTTGAATTGCCAAGATTTTCACACATGAAAACCTTAGCGAGCATCGGCGAAATACAAAAATGTTCCGGTCGCCCATTGACTTCAATGGGGTTCGTTATTCGAAACGAACACCCGAACATCGCGGGAAGTTCGTTTCGAATAACGCGAACCCGAACATTTTGGTGTTCGCTCATCTTTACTAGTGATTGTTTGCTCTTTTAGCATTACACCAGCTGTATGAGTGATGTTATAGGTAAATGGCTTCACACCAGTTCTACTACATTATATCCATTACTACTCACCCTTCACATGTAGCCGTTCTGTTCTTTTCTCTATCATCTTTTGAGTGTTGGAAGTTTTCACCCTACATATGTATGTTATTCCATCATCCGCTCCTGTTACTGGGGTGAGAGTTAGGTTGGCTCTGGAGGTGCACTCGTCCTCTGATTGTTCATCTATGGTTCTGAGCCTTCGTGAATCATTTACAGCTCTCTGTTCACCTCTTACCGCACTCTCTTCAAACCACTCCACAGTGTGTGCGCCCAATATATAATTATATAGTCTACACGTCAGCGTGGCCGTCTTACCCAGGATCAGCTCTGGTACATTTATATCTCCAATCTTCAGATCAGTCAGCGTTCCTGTATAATACAGTATACAAATACAGAGACAGTCAGCGAATATGACACAATATAACTACAATGCACACTTATATATTGTGCACCTGTATTTTAAAGATACTCGGTCACCTCCGACCACCCAAGAAAAATAAAAAAAAGAGGGAATACAATAAAGAAACTGCTCTGCATCCGCAAACCGCATCCTCTCAGCATGAAAATGCATAATAGGACTACTCTCCATTATGTGTGTACAGTGGCATAGCTATAGGGGTTGCAATGGTCATAATTACGACCAGGCAACTAAGCCTGGTGGGCCCAAAGGCTCCCCTCACCACAGTTATTATGCCCTCAAAGCCAGGAGTTGAAGCTACAGTAGCAATAATCATGTGGCTACCATGGCTAGTCATGGCACCATGCCTAAATCTATCAATCATTATACATAGCCAATCGCAATGCCAGCACTGCCACTCATACATCAGTCACTATGCATAGCTTATCACAGCTGCGCAGAGCGTAGCCTGGCTTGACTTCCCACTCCAGCGCACATGTAGGGGGCTACCTTGCTGAAATGTGCGAAATTGTACAGATAATAGTTGTAGTTGGCAAAACCATGAGGGTTAATGTAGAACTTATAGTAGAATCTAGCTTGTGTGTAGGCGTGCGGTACTTCTCTCTATTGAATACTCACTTATGTGCAGGGGTCCAGTACTTCTTTCTATGCGACACTCACCTATATGGAAGGGTCCGGTACTTCTCTGTATGGGACACTTATGTATGTGTAGGGTATGGTCCTTCTCTCTATTGGACATTTACCTATTTGGAGGGGTCTGGTTCTTCTCTCTATTTGACACTCAATGATGTGGAGGGGTCCGGTACTTCTCTCTTTTGCGCACTCACTTATGTGTAGGGTCTGGTACTTCTCTGTATGGGACACTCATCTAAGTGGAGAGATCTAGTACTTCTCTGTATGGGACACTCATCTAAGTGGAGAGATCTAGTTCCTCTTCTCTACAGGACACTCACCTATGTGATGGGATCTAGTTCTTCTATCTATAGGACACTCACCAATATGGAGGGATCTAGTGCTTTTTTCCTATAGGATGATCACCTATATGGAGGGGTCTGGTCCTTCTTTCTTTGAAGGGTAGGGTATGATCCTTCTCTTAACCCCTTGAGTGGCGGGTTTCCTACCACCTTGTCGTGCCCACCAGGGCAGGTTTTTTAAAATGGTCTAATCATTGAATTTCAACTAATTTTGCAGTTGCGTCTCAAGAGCCATAACTTTTTCATTTTTCCATTGACATGGCCATATAAGGGCTTGTTTTTTGCAAGACAAGTTGTGATTTTTTTAAACAGGGGGAGGAAAAAAAGAAATGGGGAAAAAAGAAAAAAAGGGGCCATGTCATTAAGGGGTTAAATAATGTATTAACTTCCTTCTCTGGGTCATTACGACGCATGGATACCACATGTGTGATTGTATTTTTGATTTTTTACAAAGTAAAGGGAGACAAGTGTTTTTATTATGTTTTTAATAATTTTTTTACTTTTTTTTTTTCTTTTTTCTTTTGTCCCTTTAGGGGACTTCCACAGGGACCCATCAGGACCCCCTGATCACATTCCGGGGGTCCGATGGTGACAGCCCTTTACATGCTGCAGTGACAGCCCTTTACATGCTGCAGTCACATAGACTGCAGCATGTAAGGGGTTAACACAGCAGAGATCGGAGGTTTTCTCTGATCTCTGCTGTAAGAGCTGGTACCTAGCTGTCCTCTCACAGCCAAGCACCAAGCTCTCCCTGCCATAGAGACCATCGTCTTGCTTCTGACAATCCGATGGTCTCTATGGCAACCTGTAAACAAACCAGTGCATGAGATTGCCAGCATGTCGGCAATATCTTCTGCTGGTTTTTCAAAGCCCTTGCTTTGTTCTCTGTGGGTCTGTGCAGGCAGAGCACACTGTCACAACTTGTGGCATTGTGCTCTACAGCTCCCATAGTGATACATAGCCCGGAAATCTTCCGAGCTATATCACTGTGGGCAGTGGAGCTCGTCCCGGAAAATTTCCGGGCGTGCCACTCAAGGGGTTAATTGGAAACTCACCTATGTAGAGGGGGTCTGGTAATTCTCTCTATGAGACACTTATCTATATTGAGGGGTCTGGTACTTCTCTTAATAGGATACTCACTTATTTGGAGGGTCCAGTGCTTCTTTCTATGGGAAACTCCTCTATGTGTAATGTGCAGTCCTTCTCTATATTGGATATTCACCTATGTGGAGGAGTCTGGTTCTTTTCTTTCTATGGGACACTCATCTACGTGGAGGGGTCTAGTACTTCTATTTATTAGACACTTACCTATTTGTAGGATAAGGTCCTTCTCTCTATTGGACATTCACCTATGTGGTGGGATCTGGTTCTTCTCTCTTTTTAAAACTCCCCAATGTGCAGGGGTCTGATTCTTCTCTCTATGGGAAGTATCGCCTTTGTGGAGGGATCCGGTAATTCTCTATATTGGGCACTCACCTATGTGTAGGGGTCCGGTACTTCTCTATATTGGGCACTCACCTATGCTGAGGGGTCCGGTACTTCTCTCTATGGCACACTCACCTGCGTGGAGGAGTCTGGTACTTCTCTCTATGGCACACTCACCTATGTGTAGGGTCTGGTACTTCTCTCTATAGGACACTCACCTATGTGAAGGGGTCCGGTACTTCTCTCTATAGGAGACTCACTTATGTAGAGGGGTCTAGTACTTCTATCTATGGGACACTCACCTATGGGGAGGGGTCCGGTACATTTCTATATGGGACGCTCACCTATGTGAAAGGGTCCGGTACTTCTCTCTATAGGAGACTCATTTATGTAGAGGGGTCTAGTACTTCTATCTATGGGACACTCACCTATGGGGAGGGGTCCGGTACATTTCTATATGGGACGCTCCCCTATGTGAAAGGGTCCGGTACTTCTCTCTATAGGAGACTCACTTATGTAGAGGGGTCTAGTACTTCTATCTATGGGACACTCACCTATGGGGAGGGTCTGGTACTTCTCTCTATAGGACACTCACCTATGTGAAGGGGTCCGGTACTTCTCTCTATAGGAGACTCACTTATGTAGAGGGGTCTAGTACTTCTATCTATGGGACACTCACCTATGGGGAGGGGTCCGGTACATTTCTATATGGGACGCTCACCTATGTGAAAGGGTCCGGTACTTCTCTCTATAGGAGACTCACTTATGTAGAGGGGTCTAGTACTTCTATCTATGGGACACTCACCTATGGGGAGGGGTCCGGTACATTTCTATATGGGACGCTCACCTATGTGAACGGGTCCGGTACTTCTCTCTATAGGAGACTCACTTATGTAGAGGGGTCTAGTACTTCTATCTATGGGACACTCACCTATGGGGAGGGTCTGGTACTTCTCTCTATAGGACACTCACCTATGTGAAGGGGTCCGGTACTTCTCTCTATAGGAGACTCACTTATGTAGAGGGGTCTAGTACTTCTATCTATGGGACACTCACCTATGGGGAGGGGTCCGGTACATTTCTATATGGGACGCTCCCCTATGTGAAAGGGTCCGGTACTTCTCTCTATAGGAGACTCACTTATGTAGAGGGGTCTAGTACTTCTATCTATGGGACACTCACCTATGGGGAGGGTCTGGTACTTCTCTCTATAGGACACTCACCTATGTGAAGGGGTCCGGTACTTCTCTCTATAGGAGACTCACTTATGTAGAGGGGTCTAGTACTTCTATCTATGGGACACTCACCTATGGGGAGGGGTCCGGTACATTTCTATATGGGACGCTCACCTATGTGAAAGGGTCCGGTACTTCTCTCTATAGGAGACTCACTTATGTAGAGGGGTCTAGTACTTCTATCTATGGGACACTCACCTATGGGGAGGGGTCCGGTACATTTCTATATGGGACGCTCACCTATGTGAAAGGGTCCGGTACTTCTCTCTATAGGAGACTCACTTATGTAGAGGGGTCTAGTACTTCTATCTATGGGACACTCACCTATGGGGAGGGTCTGGTACTTCTCTCTATAGGACACTCACCTATGTGAAGGGGTCCGGTACTTCTCTCTATAGGAGACTCACTTATGTAGAGGGGTCTAGTACTTCTATCTATGGGACACTCACCTATGGGGAGGGGTCCGGTACATTTCTATATGGGACGCTCACCTATGTGAAAGGGTCCGGTACTTCTCTCTATAGGAGACTCACTTATGTAGAGGGGTCTAGTACTGCTATCTATGCGACACTCACCTATGGGGAGGGGTCCGGTACATTTCTATATGGGACGCTCACCTATGTGAAAGGGTCCGGTACTTCTCTCTATAGGAGACTCACTTATGTAGAGGGGTCTAGTACTTCTATCTATGGGACACTCACCTATGGGGAGGGGTCCGGTACATTTCTATATGGGACGCTCACCTATGTGAAAGGGTCCGGTACTTCTCTCTATAGGAGACTCACTTATGTAGAGGGGTCTAGTACTTCTATCTATGGGACACTCACCTATGGGGAGGGGTCCGGTACATTTCTATATGGGACGCTCCCCTATGTGAAAGGGTCCGGTACTTCTCTCTATAGGAGACTCACTTATGTAGAGGGGTCTAGTACTTCTATCTATGGGACACTCACCTATGGGGAGGGTCTGGTACTTCTCTCTATAGGACACTCACCTATGTGAAGGGGTCCGGTACTTCTCTCTATAGGAGACTCACTTATGTAGAGGGGTCTAGTACTTCTATCTATGGGACACTCACCTATGGGGAGGGGTCCGGTACATTTCTATATGGGACGCTCACCTATGTGAAAGGGTCCGGTACTTCTCTCTATAGGAGACTCACTTATGTAGAGGGGTCTAGTACTTCTATCTATGGGACACTCACCTATGGGGAGGGGTCCGGTACATTTCTATATGGGACGCTCACCTATGTGAAAGGGTCCGGTACTTCTCTCTATAGGACACTCACCTATGTGAAGGGGTCCGGTACTTCTCTCTATAGGAGACTCACTTATGTAGAGGGGTCTAGTACTTCTATCTATGGGACACTCACCTATGGGGAGGGGTCCGGTACATTTCTATATGGGACGCTCACCTATGTGAAAGGGTCCGGTACTTTTCTTTATGTGGCAATCCTCTATGTGTAGGGGGCCGGTACTTGTCTCTATGGGACGCTCCAGGCTTGGATGCTCCACTCTGCAGATGATTTCTGATCCTTGGTCTGAATTTATTAATGGGGTAAAATGCAATGAAGCTTCATAGTTGTAAGTGTGATCTTTCTGTTTCTCCTCCTTATGTGAGATCCTGTAAGTTCTCTCCATCTTTGATGACTCTATGGGCTGAGCAGTCACATCTCCGTCCTTCTTTATGAGCCAACTAACAGATAGAAGATCAGGGAAATACCCGGATATCTCACAGGTCAGGTTGGCATTTATCCCATCTTCCAGCTTGGGGACATTGATAGATCCGACATGTGGACGCCAAGGCAGATCTGTAACATACATGGACTGAAATTAGTTATTTACAATTAGCCCTGTATGAGGGTCACAGATTAGTAATTTTGGGTGGATGGACTCTAGTTGCTATTACACGTGTGTCAGTGGTCTTGGCTAGTGCTTGCAGTTTACCACTAAATGTGGCGCTGCAACTGGACTTGCAATTAGTCCAGTGAAACCTGGCAATTAGCGATAAAGTGCAAGTGCTACCCACAGCCGCTAATGCACATGTAATAGCATCCTTACATCCACTGCATAATCCCATTCTCGCAGTCAGTAACACAGAACATCCCCCCTGTGAGCTCCCCTCCCACCCCGAGGACGGACGGACTCCTGAGAGGCTCTGAACATACATGGAATTGTAGAAGTCATCTCATGGAATGGAGATGGAAAATACAGATAAAACCCCACAGTAGCCCCTAGGGGTGTGTTCACACGTAGGTCATTCGCTACAGATTTTCAGAAGCTGAAAAAATCCACAGCCAATCTGTGCAAAATTTACACCAAAAATATGGATTGTGGTGTGAATGGGCCGCAGATTATTTTTTTTGCTATGGGATATCTGCAGCAAAACATCTACATGTGAACGCACCATAAGGCCTCCCTAACACAGGGCGTCTTCAGCAGCGTTTTCAGCCCTGTGCTAAACGCTGTACAAGGCTCCCATTCATTTCAATGGGACTGCTCACACAAGGCTGAAAACGTTGCTTTGAAAAACGCTGCATTTTGAAAGCGCTGCATGTTCTATCTTTGGGCGTTTTCAGCTGAGTCTCCTATTGGAATGAAAGGGCAGCGTTTTGCAAACGCCCTGTGTGAGGGAGGCCTAAGGCCCGCTTCACACTGGTGAGTGCGATATTGGGCCATGAATCACGGCACGATATCGCGCTCACCAGCATAGGAGTTTGCCGCGGATGCAAGGCATTTTTATATTAACCACTTAGTGACGGCCCTATGGTGTTTTTACGTCCTGCAGCTGCAAGACATGTATGGAGGGAGATCGCAGGGTCATCTCCCTCCATACATCGCGGGGGTCAGCTGTTTCTTACAGATGAGATTGCAGGGAGCCATGCGGGTATCATAGCAGTCGGAGGCCTTCTGAAAGGAACCAAGGGCTGTCATGGCAGAATGCCTATCAAACTATCCCCGTGGGGTGGCTTGATAGACTGCCTGCCCGATAGCAGTAGGATGTACTGCTATGGCATTACATCATACTGCAAAAATGATTAAAGCACCGCAAGTTGTTGTTCCCTAGGGGCAATAAAAATAAGAACAATAACATTTTACTAATTATTGAAAAAAGAAAAAGTAAAAAAAAAAACCTGTTGCCATATTTACAATAAAAGAATCTAAATAATAAACAAAAATACATATTTGGTATCGCCGCGTCCATAAAAGTCCGATCTATCAAAATAATGCATTATTTATCCCACTTGCTGAACGTCGTCTGAAAAACAATAATGAAAGCAAGAAATGTGCTTTTTTGGTCACCCTATCTCCAAGGAAACATGTAATAAAAAGTGATCAAAAAGTCATATGTATTCAAAAATGGTACCACCAGAAACTACAGGACGTCCCAGAAAAAGTGAGTACTCACACAAATATGTCAACGGAAAAATAAAAAAGTTATTGTGCGCAGAAGATGGCGGCAGAAAATAATTAAAAAAAACTAAATATCTTTAAAAAAATACAAGTAGTACAGAAAAAAAACAAAAAAAAACTATATAAGTTTAGAAGCATAGTAATCGTACTGACCCATAGAGTAAAGTTATTGTTGCAGTTCAACAACTGTAGAAACAAGACGCAATGAAAGATGGCGGAATGTTGTTTTTTTTTTCCATTTCTCTCCACTTAGAATTTTTTAAAAGTTTTTCAGTATATTATATGGTACATTAAATAGTATCAATGAAAAATGCAACTCATCCCGCAAAAAAACAGTCCGTCAAACAGCTAGATTGATGGACAAATAAAGGAGTTACGATTTTTTAAAACGTGGGAGGAAAAAACAAAGAGAGAAAAAAACAAAACAGCTCCGCCACTAAGGGGTTAAAACCGCCTCGTATAACTTCGGTGAAGTAGTGATCCTCCGCCATGGCTGTTTTCAATGGGGAAACCTGGCATCATACAGGGTGCACTTAGCTCGTGATGCCATGCTGCCGCCGGTCCCATTGAAAACAATGGGAGATGAGATGCTAAAGCACATCCTGGGATCGGACGTGCAGCAATGCAATGCAGGAAAAAAGTCACTCGTGTATAACCCCATCCAAAAGACAGAGAATGGGATTCTCCACACGTAGGAGAATTTCCGCAGCGGATGTTGGTGTAGATTTGCCTCAAAGTTTGCATTTATTATGTGTGAATTTTGCTTTGGATTTTGGCGTGGATTTTGGCGTGGATTTCACCCCCATTTGCAGAAGTGAAATCTAGAGTGACAATCCACAGTATAAATGGACAAGCCGCTCCATTCATTGCTATGGGGCAGACAGAGATAGCCAAGTACAACGCTCAGCTATCTGTCCACGCCATTGTGAGGAATGGAGCTGCTGCTGTGCTTGTGGGACCAACAACTCTATTCCCCAATACACAGCGGTCTTCAACTGTAGAATAGGGGGTCACAGGTCCCTCATTGTTGGGATTGGTGGGGGTCTCAGCAGTCAGACCCCCGCCGATTTATTCACAGTTTTCCCTGACAGTGACAACAAGTTCATCACTAAACAAGAAATACTGCAGACTGTCTTTTGTGCCTGCGGTCTTTCTGTCGTCTTCTGAGCCCTTATGTGATACATGGTCTCATTCCACATGTACAGTGCAGTACTGAGAGCTGCGGGGGAGGATGAGACGGGCTCTGCTGTGCACTGTGATAGGCTACGTATATAGACAGAAGCATGGCTGGCGGCGCTGTCATCAGCTGTGTGTAATGTTAGATAGATGTAGCCTTATAGCCTTATCCTCCACCTGAGAGACCCCAGCAGGTTAGTATCATGTCTGGTAAAGCCATTGGACATTGCAGTGCTGTACAGCGCTGGGGTAGAGGGGGATAAGACATCATGTAATATTGTCCACAGCTGATTATTACATATATTACTGTAACTACATGAAGCCGTGGTTCTGAAACAATAGCTATAACTATCTGTAACAGTAAGTGTCCCTTGTCCATACACACAACAATAACAAACCGGCTGCAAAATCTGCTTGTTTAAATGTGACAAAGTCCAAAAATTCAGACAATAAGTCGTCAGAGCTCCAATAATTACTGAGCACAGTCCGGAGAGAAAGGTCAGCTTATATCGTCAGCGGGGCTCAGCTCTTTAACAACACTTATCTTCACACCCAGCATAGACGAGACGAGGCCCGCACCGGCCGCATGATAATAGCGGTTTCCTTCACTCCATAAATGTTACTGGCAGAGACGGCCATTGTCATCTGTGGCGCTTGTCCACGTCTCTGCCGTAACCCTCATGGAATAAAGGACACCCCTATTATGATGCAGCCGGTGAGGCCGCTCGTCTCTTCTATGCTTGGTACAAGGTTTTATCTGTAGATTTTCCATGGAAATGCATTTGATTATTTGAAATGCAAGAGACAAAATCTGCCATAAGGGCTTAAACAGATGGATGGGATTTTTTCCTGTTATGTGACCGTGAAAATCACATCCGCATAACTGGACGAAACTATTCATTTGTGTGGATTTAAATAGTCTAACCCCCCCCCCCCCAAAAAGCCTTGGTTCACGCACTAATAAAATCCATAGCGGCGAATGTATTAGCACATGCCCCCTTACGTATTTGCCCTAAATTCATGACCAAACCTGCGCATAAGACGAGGATTTAGAGACATATTTCTGATGTGCCGTCTCATGATCACTGGTTGGTTTATCATTCTGTACCTTGTACATGGAGGTCCCGATGCTGAGGAGACGGCAGGGATTGATGCTCCCAAGTCACTCGCACTCCAGAGATAAAGTACTTCCAGGGAACGGTGCATTTACTTGTAGCATCAAATGTCTGTTCTTCATCCGTCTGGATGCGTTTTCTGGTGGACGGTATCACTTTATCTTTATTAGTCCAAATGATCTTAATGTCTGATGGGTAAAACCTTAATAACCTCATGGTGCACGTCACTGTGTCTGATTGGATGATTGTTAACTTCACCGGCATTACCCTCGGTGGAATCACTGGGAGGAAAAACAAAAAACTATAATATACGAAACAGTGAGGCATATCTATTAACCCCTTACAGCAGAACTCTGGAACCAGAAAGTTGCAATGTTTTGAGGGTTTATGCAGGTTCACAACTTTTCATTTAGTGGGTGGGGCCTAGTATTATGGGGCGTGGCTACACAAAGCCAGTCAGATTTACTATAATTTTTTTCCAAAAAAAAGCAACAAGGTGCAAGTTTTGCCAGTTTTGTCAAAACCCCCAGAAACAGGTTGCTCAGAAAAACCCTGCAGTGAGTAAGGATACTAAGGCATATTCACTGCACTTTTGTGGTCTGTGAATACAGGAGAGAATAGGGCAGCCTATGATTATTTATGTGCAACATTTGTACACCTAATAATGTAAATCTAAATACTGCAATTTAATTCAATGTGTCCGTATTCTGTCCATATTCAGTCCGTAAGAAATATGGACTGAGAATGGACAGAAAATACACCGGTGTGAATGGGCCCTAACTTTTCAACAAATTTGTTCTTATGTTATAACTAGCAAAACTGCAAATCACTGTATTTACCTAATATGAGGTTTTGGGGCTGAAAAATCCCTCTACAGTGCTGGCCACCAGGGGTCTCCCTTTATTGTAATTTACTGTCCACTGCCTGTTGTCAAGTGAAGTCCTTCTCTAGTACAAATGTATATAAGGAGGTGGAGCAGGTTGGTGACTCATGAGGCCAATAGAGGTCTATGGAGAGGTGAGAGGGGGGAGTAAGAGGGAGACGTGCCTGCAGCTTCTAGTAAGTGTATAATCTCACTCCAGTGCTGGATTAACATCTACATCTGCTTAGTACTCCCTTGAGCTGGAGATGTTATGCATTTCAGATGATGCACATGTGACACATTTCTGCAGTTGGCGCACGCACGTGATATCAGGCAGGTGATGAAGAGAGAACGGCACATCACTGCGCATGTGATGATGGTGCGGTGCATGCCACTTGTCTGCAACGCATGGCATCTCTCACTCAAGGAAGACCTTCCTTAACTTTCCCCTTAGTTCCTGCTAGAGGACTCTACTCTGTGGGGCGGGCGTTGTATATGCTGCATGTATCCATGAGAGAACGTATCAAATTGTAACATGAGAAATTGAAGTCCTCTACAACATTTGCCGAAATGTAAGACTGCCAGTACTCAAAAACCGGCCACCGGCCCTCTTTATATGGGTCACAAAGTAAACAACCTAAACTCAAATAAAGGCGCCACATGGGGGCGGTGTATCCCTATACCTCACTCCTACCCCCACCCAGCAGGATTAGGCCCAGCAGGATAATGATGAGGCCTATGTCATTTAGATGTACCCCAATCTGTAACATTAAAAGGCAGTTGTCCCCTTCCAGCTGGCAGTGTGTAATGACTATCCCACCCACGGATCTAATGTAGCATTTCCAACAGCTCAGCGGTTCGTTGCTCCTAGCCGCTTCTGACCAAATAATTATTAACTCCTGTAAACAGGAAGGAAGACGTGACAAATCAGACAAGATGAGCCCTGCCACTGGCTTATTACGGGATCATTTCCTCCCACGTGTATCACGAATACCGCAGGATCTTGTACTGCTCTGCTAGTGATAACCGACTCTGGTAGAACCTGCAGCCACTAAGGCCTTGGATGCCCCTCCAATACACATCAACACGGTTGAGTCCAAGGTAAGTGTCCCCCGGCCAGGTAGTTATTCTTTGTGTGGCTCTATAGCAATAAAAATGGCGCAAAAGTCAGACTACAGGATGATTGTGCCCTGTAACAGAGAAACAGGCAGGTGAAAGAAAAGAGACAAAGTGGGGACCGCAATTTGGAACATGTCAGGCCGGGGTCAGAAAAATGTGTGATGGCCTACATCACTGATACATAAACAAATGTGGATGACTATATCGTCTAAAACAGTCAAAACGCCATCTGCCGAGCTTTTGATTAATTTAACATGGATTCAAACCATAAATGTGTTAAAGCGGAATTACTAGATCTTGATTATCTTGTACCTATATAAGAAAGAAGAAACGCAATGCCCGGGCGTATTGCTGGAAAATCCTTAACTGGCAGCCACTGAATACATCGTGAGCCGTGAGGCCCTGATGTAGAGATCTGTCTCTCATCTCTTAACTCCTAGTTTAACTGAATCTGAAAAGATAATGGTATCTTCCCGTTTCATTTTTCCAGGATCGTTGTGGGAAGGGGAGACCGACTCGCTAACACTCAGCACAGTGAGGCTAAATAATTTCTTGTCATAGCTGGACAAACTATAAAGCCGGTGGCACACGAACGGATTTGTATTGCAAGATCCGCGGTCGGCGTCCGCACCAAATACTGTTCAAAGTATGCCAAGTAAAATCACTTATTCATATACTCTCATGGAAATGAATTTCAATTTTCGCAAGTGGGGGAAACATCACAGCATGTTCTATTTTCATGCGGATTCCGCACAGACGGCTTCCATTGAAGTCAATGGAAGCCGTCTCACCCTTGGCCCATCCAAAATTGACATTACGGATAGGTCAGGGTACCCTCGTCATCATAGCGACAGCGCAGGAAAGAGAAAGATTAAAAAATATATATATGTACTGCGCATATCTGACAGCGAGTCGCCCGGCCATCTGCAATACAGAAAATGAAAGATGTGCGTGGTCGCCGGATGGACACAAGGCTGGATTCCTCCCACATGCAGCATCCGGCCCATTAGTGTGCCGCCGGCCTAAGACATTAACAAACTAATGAAACATTTTAATAATAAAATAAAATATGGCGTCCGCTACCCAATGAGGTGCCTTCCTTTCTCCACCCTTTTAGGATCTGTATTCTTATAAAATCTTTTGTCACTTCATGCCACTCTCTCAATTTTAGCATTATGGCAACGCTGGCTAATTCCTTGCAGACATCTGACACAGAAGACCCCATAGATCTCAATTTGCTCAAAAATCTCCAAGTAGCAACCCTTCAAATTAACAATGAGAAAAAGGCCATTCCACCAGGCCTTATCTTGACTGGACCATGTTGCTGCAAATGCAACGTTCTGCATCAGAGGCATTATCTGCTCTCCAGCAGTGTCCACAGATAGTCCGGGCACTTTTAACCCTAGAAAAGAGAAAAACAGTCAGCCACACTCTAGGAACATGTTTTAGCCTGAAACAATGTTATGTTGTAGAGAATGCAAAAGGAAACGTCTGAGTAACGCTAGTACTGGTAACGAGCTTCAGGCTAGTTTGCTGATAGAATGCAATGTGCTTCCATTGTAAAACCAGATCCTTTTGTTCAACATTTTTATACTATAGTTCAATCACAGCCATAATTGGGAAGAGATCTAACATCATCAACTTCTTTGTGAAGCCCAAAATATACCAGGATTTTTGCCTTTTTTCCTATGACCGTTCACAATCAAAAATGGCGCTGTAGCCATTACTAGCAGAGACATCTATGAGGAGTTGTAGATCCCTGTTGTCAATGACTGGCTCAGGTATACAGGAGACCCCAGCGAACTCAACAAGAAAAAGAACAAAAAAAACGTGAATCATCTTTGAGTATTTTTGTGAGCCTTGGTTTGGTTTAGATATGGCAGTGGTAGCTATGAACAATCTGTGTGAAAACCCTACACAAGGGGAACATTCTGCATCCTGCACATGAAAACCAAGAGCTCCAACAGCGAGTTGCAGCTCCTGGGGTGTCTTCTTCTTCCTACCTAGGAATTGGTCAATCACAGATAAAAGCTCAGTCATTTTTTTTGTCTGGTAGCCAAAAAAACATATTATTGGAATCTGTTTCTATATACAAAAAGGACAGCGGGTAACCGGGCCTCCTGGTTTATCCTCAGCCCCCGGACTCTTAAACAGTGCATCATGCAACGGTGCATGGTAAAACTATACAGGCATGTGGCGGATTCTGATGGACCTTTGAATAGGAAGTCATCCAATATCGCTGAGCTGCCTGATTCTACTTATTGTCCATTCCAAAAAAGGAAGAGAGCATCTCAAGCCAGCAACAAGAGATCAAGCAACCCATCAGCAGGCACATAACAAGGTAAATAACACCATTCAGCTGGCAACCTAAATAGTGGAAACAATCCAGATGTATGGGGAGGGGGGCGGAAGTATCAGATTTGTCAAGCAAGGTACTTTGCCCGGCCTTATACAAGATGTGAACTGCTTTGTTTAAAGAGACATAGGTGATGGTCGCTTCCTCCTTGGATACCCCGTTATTATCAGATGCACCTGGAGGGAATGACAAGTGATGTATGATTCTTAATTTACCCAGCTCCTTTTTGGGCACCAGAACTAGCGGAGACATTTTTAAATGCTGGAGAGTTGGTTCATTGAAGGGGTCAGCCATGCAGCCCACAGCTACTTACCGTATATACTCGAGTATTAGCCGACCTGAGTATAAGCCGAGTCAGTAAGTTTTGCCACAAAAAAATAGGAAAACTTATTGACTGAAGTATAAGCCGAGCTATACTCGGGTATATACTGGGTAAAAGAAAACCCCTCCATGCTCACCTCCCAGCCGGTGTCTGTGTGGCAACCTCCCCGCTGTCATCCCCGCCGTTCTCTCTGCTCAGCTCTTTCATCTTTCTCAGCGCTGTGTAAGTAATCGCTGTGATTGGATTGAGCGCCAGCCAATCACAGCCGGCACTCGATCCAATCACAGCGCTGACGGCGGGGGATTTGAAAGCCGAGCAGGGAGATGACAGCAGGGAAAATTCTAAAGCAGCTTACAATTGGCTGTGAATGGTCGAGCGCTGACTGTGATTGGCTGGCGCTTGATCCAATCACAGCGTTGACGACGGGGGATGACAGAGCCGAGCAGAGAGAATGGCGGGGAATGACAGCCGGGAAATTTCCAGCAGCTTGCCGCATTGCCGCTGGGAACACAGGAATTCAAGCAGCTTGCTGCACCACCGCCGGGGACACAGACGCCGGCTGGGAGGTGAGTATGGAGGGGTTTTTTTTTAACCCTTTCCTGACTCGAGTATAAGCCGAGGAGGGCTTTTTCAGTAAAAAAAAAATGTGCTGAAAAACTAGGCCTATACTCGAGTATATATGGTACTTTTCAAGCCTATTTTAGTTCCATACCCAGAGACATAATAACTCACCCTCTAATGCTTGCATCTGCATGCAAAGGCTGTGGGGTAGTGGGTGTCACTGTTGCAGGAGTGATTGTTGATGTGACACCTGGCTGCTCTACAACCACATTATGCTTGTCTTGCCTTTGTTCATCTGCCCAATGTTCATTGGGACTTCTGCTGTACGAGGGGTAAACCGACAAAATAGACCTAGACCTTCAGCTATGGCCATCCTTATGTATTTCCTGTGACTGCAGGACCTATAGAACCCCTGACAATAGATGAATGGGAGTTTTGGCACGTATGATGCCTGCACCAATATCTGTCAACTAAGGAGTCACCAGAGTTGGAAGGGGAGAACAAGCTAAGGGATCTAACTGATGAGGCATGCTAAGTGGCAGGCTTTATTAACTACTGAGTGGGCAGAGGGTTCCCAGGGGCAAAATCAGCGCTAAAACATTCGGCCCCAGAATCCACTGTCACTCGAGCAACTGAGCTCTTATTCATGTATATGTGGCTTGAGGGTAAGGGGAGGCAGATGCTATTGTAGCCCCACCGCTCGCTGCTTGTAAAGGTCTAGAGATGGCAGAGCAAGCTCTCGCAACGTGAGTAGTGGAGATGCCGTGCGGACAGTCCAGAGAGGTAGCTGCCTTTGTATGCCTCTTATTCTAGAAGGTGGGGAAGAGGGGCTAAGTCTAATAGGAGGTGCAAGGTGCGCTGTGGGTGGGATGCAGCTGGAGTTGTGGGGGAGTCCTGTTGTACCAACTTCTTCTAAGAGGGGGAAAGTCAGGATGTGCCCTCTTTGAGCACTTTCTTGCTCAACAAAGTGCTGCGTTTTCTGCCATCAAAATATCAGGAACACACAAATGGTGCTCTGTGAAACCCGCCTGGATTCAAGGATCCAAAAAGGGAAATACCTCCCTTTGGGCTCCTGCACACTTGCATTTTTTTAATGCTGCAATATCGCTGCGTTGTTTTCATGCGATTGTCAATGGGACTTTCTAATGTTGAAAACGCATCGGAAAAAATCGCTAAGCACCAACTTGCGATGCGTTTTTAACATTAGAAAGTCCCATTGACAATCGCGTTACTGAAACGCAGCGATATTGCAGGGTTAAAAAAAAACGTGAGGGGGTAGGAGCCCTCAGCTGTGAGAATTATAGATTTCTTAAATTTTCCCCCAGGAACTTTTCTGACCAGTTAAAGAGGAGGATTTAGGGGGAGGAGGATAGAAGCCAACATAATGCTGGCCCATGTCAACTTACTCATGTTTAAACTCCTTAAGGTGGGCCAGCGGTCAAGTGCCCACTAGCTTATACACACAGGATGAACACATCTGTACATGGCATATCACACAGAGATCTGAGACTATGGCATTAGTGCAATACTCAGCTGCAGTGTATCACTATGGAGGCCGGTCTCTAAAGATCTTTATTGCATTTGTATTGTGGACATGTGGAAGGAAGAGTACTGGAAGGAGTATATATCTCACCCAGATGCTTGGCCTGGGTGAGCACAAACTCCAGTAAAGGTTTTCTTTTGGGGTCCCAGTGAGCCCAGCTGTGCCCACTAAACACATCACTGGATCATAAAAAAGGCTGCAAGTCCGGGCAGTCAGAGTCCAGTAGTAAGCACATCTACATTGTGAACCTCTACTGATCTGCTAACAAGAGGAACTACAGTATAGTCAGTGCCCTGATGGGCAGGTGGGTATTTTGTTTACTTGCACCAAGTATGTGTTCTTCTAGTGACTATTGATTTCCCACTGTTGCTGAAACCAAAAATAAAACTGGTTGGACTTTTATATGGACTTGGTGAACGGCTGTCTCCTCGCTGACCCCCACCCCATGCAGACATTGCTATAGTACCTAAAAATATACTAAAAACCCCAAGACTTCTCCTGTCAGCTACAATGAATGGTGATGATTTCCCTGGTTGGACAATCACTTATAGAAGATTCTGGTCTGTGAGTGAGGACTTACGGCTTTTCTACTAAAGTTTGTACATGAGAGGAACAAACATCTGCAATACGAAGACAGAAGAGGTACTCACGTTTATTCCGATATAAGACTACTAGAAGTATAATGGCCAGAATCAACACAGCTGCAGCGGTAATACCAATAACAACAGCAATATGAAGGCTCTGATTTTCCGGCATCACATTTTCGTCTGTAAAAATACAAAACTATAGATTAATTAGAACGATATTAATTACACAACATGTCTGGTAAAACTGCAGTGAAATGATGGGGCTTTCCATCTTTGAACCCCATACAGAGGGACTGGGGAGGGTTAATATTTCTCCTTATGTAGAGCACCACAAGGGTGTTGGGTGTTTTATAAGTCATGCAATTCTCCCTGGGAAATAGCTATGCAAATATGGGATGGAATAATCCTCCACGGTGCCCCCTACTGGTAGGTCGCTACCCGATGAGTTAATACCCAACATTTTTTACTGATTAGGAGCAAGAACTCTGAAACAGCGGCATGTACATGAGTACTTTGGTTTGGATTACATCCAGAGTCATACTGCAAGGGTTGGATTTGATTGGATAGTGACTCATAAGGTACCAGCCTTCCAATTGGTGGTGCTGTAGAGGATTATTCCAACACTCATTAGCATGGCTGTTTCCCAGGGAGCATTGCATGGCCTATAAGACTCCCTACACCCTTGTGGTGCTCTTCAAAAGGGGAAACTTTGAAGTTTAATATACAGGGTGATTGAATATCTTCTAAAAAGAAATCAAAGAAGAAAGCTATGTAGAACACTTGGATGGGTTGGGGGAAACTTTATGGCAGTAGGGTGCTGCCTGTCACCATCTTGGTGGCAGCCCTAGAAACATCAATGGAAAGAGCATCATGGGATACATCATATAAGGGTAGCATTTGATCTGAAATTGAAAGAGGCAGTTATTTTTTCAATACCTGCCACC
The DNA here is from genome assembly GCF_035609145.1 of Eleutherodactylus coqui. Classification (NCBI taxonomy): domain Eukaryota; kingdom Metazoa; phylum Chordata; class Amphibia; order Anura; family Eleutherodactylidae; genus Eleutherodactylus; species Eleutherodactylus coqui. Next base: position 158,536,016 of record NC_089844.1, read on the forward strand.
GTTGTTGATTTATGAATGATGTCATGTCGAGTATTAATAAAGTTATGTTGAATTATGGGGTATATAAAACACTAATCCCATGTCTTGTCAGGTACCAGAAGATGCCGTTAACAGGACAGAACTGAGATCATTCTGATGGTCGGTAACAGAAGTTCATGTGAGGCGGCCGAGGCTTTCAATCAAGAACATTCATGAAGAAACCAATGAGTGTGCGAACCATCAGGAAACTGATTCAGAGGTTCAGGAAAACTAGTAGTGTCCAGGACAAACCGAGAATCCCCAAGTATTGATAGCTGTGCTACCCTGAACTTCTGATGAAAATGATGGCAGATATTAAAAAAACTGACTGCAGCGATCAACCTCTGATCACATTCTACCCTAAATCATGTATCTCATGACCCCCTCGCCATTGAAGTCTCTTGGGCTGAATATGGCCACCACCAGGATGACTGACAAGCACCACTATAGTGCCAAAAAGTTTTTTAATTGTATCTACTTTTGTTCAGAAGATTTTCCAAGTAACGGGTGATGTTTTCTATATTAATGTAGGGCTGCGACTTTACAAGCTTCATTAAAGCCTCATTCATTGCAGCTGATTGAATCTTTTATTAAGGGCATCATCACCTCTGTATACTCTGTATAGTAGCTGGAAGTCTTCCTGGAGAGGCTCCTTTAGAGACTCATGTTGGACCCTACATGAGAAGTTCTGCTCCCTGTCCTCCTCGGTGGGGGTTATGGTCGCGGTGCTGTTCACACTGTAGCTTCCATCCGAGTTCCTCCGGGGTTTATCCACAGTGACATCTCTAAGCATCTCTCTACCCCTGAACCATTTAATACTGATGTCCACGGGGTAGAATCCAGTTACGGAGCAGCGCAGGACGCTCTCTTCATTCAGTACAACGGTCTTACGTGTGATGGTCACCTGCGGAGGAGCTGATAATAAAAAACAATAGTCAAGTATACTGTGTTATTCTTATATGGAGATGATGGCTGATGGCAAAAACTGCAGCAACCGCTATCTTTCGCTGATGGCAGATTTACAATTTATTAAAACATGTTAAATCCACAACAATTTGCCGTATAATACATGTGGATGGAACTTTCTAAAAGTTGTGGGGAAAGCTGAGGAGTTGTGAGCTGAACCTGAGCATACAGATGTCACCCTTCACCGTACAGTACAGGGCAGAATCTGCATCTAACGCATCTGGATTTTGCGGTGGTATCCCCAAGGTTTTGCTGGAGACTTGCAGTGAGTTCTGTAGAGCAAATATTACTCCCGGTGTGACTTCACCCAGCAGAGAGTTACTGAAGACATAATGTACAACATACATGGACAAGGCCTGACTTACCTGTAACATACACAGTGATCTCCTTCGTCTTCTGCACCGGGCTGTAGACCACTGAACAGGCATAGACCCCGGCATCTGATAAAGCTATATTAGATATAGAAAGGTCCACTCTTCCATTTAACACTTTCTCTATGTCCAATGAATATCTGGGATCGGTTGTTCTTACTTCATCATCGTAGCTCAGAATTTGTTTTCCCTCCAAGTACCAAAATGCTGAAAAAAATTTGGGATTGACGGGCGGCTTTCGTACTGTATAGTTACAAGGAATCAGAACTGGTGAGCCGACTGTAGTCTTACGTGTGCTGGGAACAGAGATCTCCAAAGCTGAACCTGCAGGTAGACACACACAATACATATGGTATATACAGTATGAATGCTAAAGTCAGACTATGGGCGGACACCCACTGGCGTTTTCTTCTCCATTGCGCAGCGAGAGCAAATGAGAACTCTCGCCTCGCAGTGCGAGAAAAAAAACAGGATGACGCCGGGATATCGCCAGTCTTTTCAATGGGGCCAGCGGCAGCAGCGCTAGCCCCATTGAAAAGATATGGAGAAAACTGCGGACTTCTGCCACAGCTGTCACAGCTGTGGCAGAAGTGCAGCATGCTATCCCATTGCTTTCAATGGGATCAGCGCTGCTGCTGGTCCCATTGAAAGCAGTGTTTTTTGGCAAACCCTGCAGTATGATTTTCAGGGAAAATTACAGATAGTGCTATTCTTTCATGAATAGCTAAGCACTATCTGTAATTGGCTGAACGCTCAGCCAATCAGCACAGCCCCTTCAGGAGGCGGGGATTTTTAAATCCCTGCCTACTGAAAGTGCTGGATAGCAGTGTGGGGGAGCCAGCTGGAGGACACGTGTGAGCGGTGGAGAGGTGAGTACTTTTTTAAAAAACTTTTTTAACCATTTATTGATGATTTTCAGGGAAGGGCTTATATTTCAAGCCCTTTCTCCCTTTTTCCAAAAATCATACTGCAGGGTTTGCCAAAAACCACTGCTTTCAATGGGACTGGCAGCAGCACCAATCTCATTGAAAGCAATGGAATAACATGCTGCACTTCTGCGACAGCTGTCACAGTTGTCACAGCTGTGGCAGAAGTCTGCGGTATTCTCCATATCTTTTCAATAGGGCTAGCGCTGCTGCCACTGGCCCCATTGAAAAGACTGGCGATATCCCGGTCTCATTCCGGCGTCTTTCTTGCGCTGCGAGGCGAGTATTTTCACTTGCTCTCGGAGCGCAAGATAGAAAATATCGCCAGTGAGTGTCTGCCCTATGGCTCAGTACTATGCATCACTGAATGATGATGTATATTGTGTGAAAGGTGGAACAATGCCAGCTGGACACAAGGTGATAGAACTGGACTTCACTTATTGCAGCCACCTTTTCTGGTTATTAAAAGTGTCTCCTGTCACATCCCAGTATGAGAGAGGAGCAGGGACAATACCCATCAATCCCGCCTCTGTCCCTGATTACTAACAGATCGACTATTCCAAATGCACTTGCCGCTACCTACCGTCATGGCAGAGCCTCGATCAATCACTCTAGGGAGATTGCAAGTTTGGGGTTGTTAGAATACAGGGCGATTTGTATTCATCTTTCCCGGGGTCCTGCTACATGCAGACCAAAAGCACAAATCACAACCTGATCCATTCTAACGCACTCCAAAGCTCTACAATGCCCACACAAATACATGCTGCCACCACCAGCTATTAATGGAAGCTGGGATCCAGACTTATGAATTGTGAACACAAAATTTGGAGTTATGAATCGTTTTAAAATGGACAAGGCTTAACTTATAAATTGTAGATTTATTCTAGAAAAAGACTAGTGCAGCATCTGAGGAGCGGGCACACAGCCAAGGAGATAGTGAGGTAGATAAAGAACTTGTCATGGGGCTCTACCATCCCTTCCCCTGGGGGTAGCTCGGGATCTGACCAAGTTACTTGTGGGGGAGGTCACAGGGCAAACTAACCAGAGGTTACCTGAAATCCAAATGTCACACGCCACCGTTCCGTCCTCTGCAGTGAATCTTGATGATTAAATAAAGTAGTCCACACACAGGGGAAATGTTCTGGACAAAACCAAGAATGGTCGGTACTGTCCATTTACTGTAACTTTAGCAAAGTCCAATTCACAACAGCAGCTTGGCACAGATACAACAAGATAAAGTGGTGCAACAGGGAGGATACTCGGGGCATTCCGGACGATCCACAGTCCAAGTTATCTGTGTGCTCCCACTCCCAGTGAGTCTCTCTCAATCTCTACTTGTCAACACTCACAGTACTTGTACCTTCGTTTAGCCATGCAGCGGTTCTTCTCTCACTGAGTGCTTAGTGGTAGCAGCGGCATATCCTGGGTAGACTGGTCCCAGGTCAAGCAGAAGGGAGTCACTCAGCTTCCTCCATTCTCTCTACACACCGACCGATCAGTGTCTGTGTGGCTCACTCGCAGAACTTCTCTCTGACTAACTTGCAGTCTCCAACTCTGCACTGACTCAGACTACAGACTAGACTTACTTGCATCCTACTTGCAAACACATATATAAAACAGTCACATGACACACAAAGTGATACATTTTTCAGACATAACCCAGACATTAACCCATTCAATCCTGCAGGTGCAATATACATAATCCAAATGCATACTACACAAAAGACACTGACAAGACAATGGCACGAGACACATATATAACATTATGGAGGGGCCCTACTAACTCTGGGCCACTAACTAGCAGTGCAGATTATATATGTACAAAACAAAGTAACGATCCGCGCCACCATATAGTGATTAATAAGAATAACTCACCTGGTGCCCAGCGGGGTTCCCATAGACCGTTAGATCTTAGGGGAACAACCCGCCTGCACCTGTGATCCGAGTATGCCTGTAGTGATCTACGAAGAGACTTCAGATATCCTTCGGTGGGGAAGGAGAGCCGCCAGGAAAAAAGCAATCCCAAAGAGAAAAAACTCCCGTCAATGGGTTAAAACAAGCAAGCTTCAAAAATAGAAAAAGCTCTTTCCGTGCTCCAGCTGGAGCTCCTCTTTGGACAAAATAAACTGTCGTGGCAGACAGTATTTGTATGAATTATTCATAAATTTATTTCCAAATAAAAGATTGCATGCAAGTGGAAATCTTGCAGCGATAGTTATACAATGCGTTTCAGCATTCTACAAACGCCTTTCTCAAGTATATAAAGCAATTAAAGTGCAAACATTTAAATAGCATGTCTTACCTTTTTGGAGGTGGGAGTTCCAGGTGCTCGGCGCGCACCTCCGTACCGTGTCGCTCTGGTGCGGTATCTAGGTGTCATAGCTGTGTAACGGAGAGGGTGTTCCAGCGTAGAGATGCGCTGATACTAAACGTAAACTCCGTAATTCTAGAAGGGAAGGCACGCTAGAAGTGCAACTCCCGATCTGATATCAAAAAGAAGGAGACTCCGACCTCCAAAGAGAATGGTACAATATTATCAAATTAATTATACTAAAAATTCGATCTAAATCAATATATTGGGGATGTTGATACCAAGATAAAATACTATATGGTGGAATTATATTACTCAAACAACCAACTATATATAAATATTATAAATAATGTTATTATTAATTAGAGAATACATTATGGGTAATGTGAATACTAATTCAATTAATCAAGAAGGAATAATAGAAGAAGCACCTAAAAATGGGCCCGATGCCAATAAGAAAATAAATACAACCATAATACCCTATCGAAAAGGGGGGATGAATACCTTAAACTTCATTCTAAAAATATATAAAACAAATGGTGATGGGAAAATATAATTAACAGTTACTGATAAAAAATAAATATCAAAATTTCTCTAAAACCTCGTTCAGACCAAACGGAGTTAGGGTATTTAATCTAAAAATCCAGAACATCTCTCTCGTCCTTAGTTGTGTGGATATGTTCTACTGGTGTTATTTTCATGTCCTTTGGATTTTTATTATGTTTCTCCGAAAAATGGCGTGAGACGCTGTGTTTAGAATAACCTGTTAATATATTAAATCTATGCTGATTCGCCCTTATGTTCAAAGTATTGGTGGTACGTCCTATATACTGCAATCCGCAAGGGCATTCAATCAAGTATATTATAAATTTAGAACAGCAATTTAAAAATTGATTGATTTTTATGTATTTTTGTTCTTTGGGGCAGTACACTGATTTTCTCCCCTGTGTAATTGTCAGAACCGGCAACTCTCGGGGCCGCCGGGCCCGCACCACCGGTCCGGCCACCCGGGGTACAGGAGCACGGCGCAGAGGTACCCCGGTTCTTGTGATCTCCCCGGGCCGCTGTAAGACTGGTCGCCGCCGGGTTGCTAGGGAGGCAGCTGGTGCTTCTAGTCGCTTGACTACCAGGCTGGCTTCCCTGGTAACTGTCTGTGCAGTGAGACTGGGGGCGTGCCCCCAGCACTGCCCTGATTAGCCCTGCTGCTGTCAGGCTCCCCGCCCCAATCAGCTTCTGGGGCGGGAGCGCTGACAGCATTTAAATAGGTGTGTTTTCCTCTCAGGCCTTGCCAGTGTTAGTTTGGTTCTCCAGCTGCACCCGCGTTTATCCTGACTGCTCTTGTGACCTCGGCTTTTCTGACACCTGCTTTTGGACTTGACTACGTTTTTGCCTGACCCCTCCGTACTGCGTACCCTCTTGTTGCCTACCCGGATTGTCTGACCATTCTACCGTTGCTTGTCTCAGTGTCTGTTTGTCTCCCGTGTCCCGCTTCCCTAGTGAGGGTAGGGACCGTCGCCCAGTTGTCGCCCTGGGGGGTAGCCCAGGGGGGCAAGTAGGCAGGGACAGGGGTTGCGGGATATCTCAGGGACCCCCATATCCCGGACACTGTCCTGACAGTAACACTGGCCGAACTAAGGTCAGACCCTTGCATCCGCCCGGCAACTTTGAGCCCCTCGATGGAGGCCGTGGCGGCTGTAGCGAACCAGGTCCAGGTCCTTACGACCCTTGCCCAGGACCTAACAGCCCGCTTGCAGCCACGGGAACAAGTGGCAGCTGCAGGCCCCATGCAGCCCTCGTCCGCTCCAGGAACGATGTCAGAACCTCGAGCCACGCTTCCGGATTGCTTCTCCGGAGAGAGAGATCAGTTTTTTGCATTTAGAGAGAGCTGCAAGCTCTACTTTGATCTCCGCCCCCACTCCTCTGGTACTGAATACCAGAAAGTGGGAATCGTAATTACCCGCCTGAGGGGAGAGCCCCAGAATTGGGCTTTCTCGCTACCAGCTGGCTCTCCAGCCCGACTATCCCTTGACGCCTTTTTTTTCGCCCTGGGTCAAATTTATGACGAGCCCGACCGGGCGGGCTACGCAGTCTCCAAACTTCTGGCCCTGCGCCAGGGTTGTAAGATGGCGGAGGACTACTGTTCCCAATTCCGTCAACATTGTACGGAATCCCGGTGGAACGATGCCGCCCTAAAAGACTTATTTTTGACCGGTCTGTCTGAGGGTCTCAAGGACCTACTTGTGGCCCACCCAGAGCCTAAAACCCTGGAGCAAGCCATGTCGCTGGCTATTCGAGCCGACCGACGTTTGAGGGCCAGACACGCCGCTCGGACCACCCCACTCCCCACGTCTACTTCTTCGACTGACCCGACCTTTTACCCTCCCACCACCGAGGCCATGGAGCTGGGAGCCGTGAACCCCGAGCAACGACGGGAACACCGCCTGAAGAAGAACCTCTGCTTCTACTGTGGGGAGCCGGGTCACCGCATTGCTACCTGCGCTAAGAAGCCACGGCAGGAAGAACTCCCGCTCCTAGGCAGTTATCGGGGGGACTGTCTAGGAGCCAAGGTACTCCCTGTGTTGTCCAAAATGTTAGTGCCTTGCACCCTAGAATTTCATGCTTTCCACCGTACTGGGCAAGCCTTTGTTGATTCGGGGGCTGCGGCTAATTTCGTTAACTTTAATTTCGTTGCTCAACTGTCCGGGGTTTTGTTACGTTTAGAAACTCCGATTCTGGTTTCAGGAGTGGACTCCACTCCTTTGCAAGCAGGGGTGGTTAATCTGGTGACCCCTGAAGTAAGGTTTACTATAGGAGCCTTACACGTGGAAACCTGCACCTTTCTAGTGATGAGAGATTTGTCTGTGGACGTCGTCCTAGGCCTCCCCTGGCTCCGGGAGCACAACCCGGTAGTAAATTGGGACACGTTGGAACTGGTAAAGTGGGGTCCCCGCTGTGCCAACCACCTTTGTGCGGTGAAGGTGGGAATCTCCACCTGCGAGGGGAGCCCCCTACCAGAATACCTCTCCGAGTTTTCTGACGTGTTCTCCAAACAATTATCTGAAGCTCTGGCCCCTCATAGGGAATGGGACTGTAAAATAGACTTGATTCCTGGGGCCAAACTTCCTAAGGGCCGCATTTATAACGTTACGGTTCCAGAGAGAGAATCCATGAGGGACTACATCCAGGACAGCCTGGCCAAGGGGCACATCCGGCCCTCAGAATCCCCGGTGGGTGCCGGGTTTTTCTTCGTTGAGAAGAAGGATGGGGGTCTCCGGCCCTGTATTGACTATAGAGAGCTAAATAAAATCACAGTCCGAAACCAGTATGCTCTTCCACTCATTCCTGACCTCCTCAACCAGGTCGCTGGTGCCCGATGGTTTTCTAAACTTGATCTCAGGGGAGCATACAACCTCATCCGCATTCGGGAGGGGGATGAGTGGAAAACCGCCTTCAATACGCCCCTCGGGCATTTTGAATACCTAGTTATGCCTTTTGGATTGTGTAACGCCCCCGCCATTTTTCAGGGGTACATGAACTCAGTGTTTCAGGATATCATGGGGGTGTTCGTGGTTGTATATCTAGACGACATTTTGATTTTTTCCTCCGACTTGCCGAGTCACCATACTCACGTTCAGACTGTGCTAGCTCGACTCAGACATAACAAGCTGTTTGCTAAACTCGAGAAATGTGTTTTCGGGGTACAAAAGATATCATTTTTGGGGTATATCATCACGCCATGCGACTTCCAGATGGATCCTGAAAAGGTGAAGGCCATCACGGAGTGGGCCCAGCCAGGGTCGTTGAAAGCCCTTCAACGCTTCCTCGGCTTCGCCAACTACTATCGCAAATTCATTAAAGACTTCTCCGTGGTGGCTAAACCTCTAACGGACCTCACCAGAAAGGGGGCAGATGTGAGGACCTGGTCTTCTGAGGCTCTGAGGGCCTTCAATACCCTAAAGGCGGCGTTCTCGTCTGCACCTGTCCTAGTACAACCGGATCTGTCCAGTCCTTTTGTGGTGGAGGTAGATGCCTCTGAGTTTGGTGTGGGAGCGGTACTGTCCCAAGGTCCCTCCACTCTCACCAACCTTAGACCGTGTGCCTATTTTTCTAGGAAGTTTTCGTCCACCGAACGGAACTATGATATAGGCAACCGGGAATTGCTGGCGATTAAGTGGGCTTTCGAAGAGTGGAGGCATTTTTTGGAAGGAGCCCATCACCAGATTACGGTACTCACTGACCATAAAAACCTCACTTATCTAGATTCCGCTAAGAGGTTAAATGCTCGGCAAGCCCGCTGGGCCTTGTTTTTCTCTCGGTTCAATTTTGTTGTTACCTATAGACCCGGTTCTAAGAATGTCAAGGCTGATGCCCTGTCTAGGAGTTTTGGTTCTCCGGAACCTTCCGAGCCGGAGCCTGAGAGCATTCTCTCCCCTGGGGTGGTCCTCGCTGCTGTCTCCTCCGACCTTTCACCTCTCATTCACGCCGCTCAACAATCTGCTCCTGAAGCCCTTCCGGAAGGCAAATTATTTGTCCCGTTGTCACTGAGATTGAAAGTGTTAGAGGAGACACATGCTTCAGTCCTAGCTGGACACCCCGGTATCAGGGGTACTCTGGAGTTAGCGGCCAGACTCTATTGGTGGCCGCACATGGCCAAGGATGTACGGGTATTTGTGTCCGCGTGCCCGGTTTGCGCAAGGGGGAAGAACCTCAGGAGACGTCCTGAGGGGCCTCTTCTGCCCTTGCCCATTCCGTCCAGGCCATGGTCCCATTTGTCCATGGATTTTATTACTGATCTGCCATCCTCGCTGGGGAATACGGTCATTTGGGTAATAGTTGACCGTTTCTCCAAAATGTCTCATTTTGTTCCACTTGGCAAGTTGCCTAACGCCAAACTTTTGTCTGAGATGTTCATCAAGGAGATTGTTCGGTTACATGGGATCCCCGAGGATATTGTGTCTGATAGAGGGGTTCAGTTCGTCGCTCGCTTCTGGCGAGCCTTCTGTAAAAATCTAAACGTTAATTTGTCCTTTTCCTCCGCTTTCCATCCCGAGAGTAACGGACAAACGGAACGGATGAACCAGGAACTTATCCAGTATCTGCGACTGTTTGTCTCTGATAACCAGCATCAGTGGGCCAACTACTTACCTCTCGCCGAATTTGCGATTAACAACCATGGTAACTCGTCGACCCAACTGTCACCTTTTTTTTGTAACTATGGGTTCCATCCCCGGTTCTCGCTTTCTACTCCTTTGGTCTCGAACAATCCGGCCGCCGACATATCCGCCGAAGAACTGTGCACAGTTTGGGCCCAGGTTCGTAAGAACCTTCAGGGTTCCCAAGAGAAACTGCGTAAATACGCAAATAAAAGACGTACTATCTCTGCACCTTTTGTGGTCGGGGAGCAGGTTTTATTATCATCTAAGAATCTGAGACTTAAGGTTCCCTCCCTGAAACTTGCTCCTCGGTTCATTGGCCCATTTACGGTTTCTCAGGTTATCAACCCGGTGTCATATAAGTTGGCACTTCCTGACCCCTGGAAGGTCCACAAGGTTTTTCACAAGAACTTGCTTAAGAAGTATGTGACTCCAGTTCTCCCCACCCAGAACCCGCCTCCTCCCTCTCTGGTACAGGGGGAACTGGAGTATGAAGTAGAAAGGCTTGTGGATGCCCGACGGGTTAGAGGTGGGCTGCAGTACCTGGTCCACTGGAGAGGATTTGGCCCTGAGGATAGGACGTGGGTCCCTGCCAGGGACGTGCATGCGCCACGCCTAGTCCAGGCATACCACAGGGCTTTCCCGCTTAAGCCCGCACCTGGCCATGGGGGTCCGGTGTCCCCCCGTAGAAGGGGGGGTACTGTCAGAACCGGCAACTCTCGGGGCCGCCGGGCCCGCACCACCGGTCCGGCCACCCGGGGTACAGGAGCACGGCGCAGAGGTACCCCGGTTCTTGTGATCTCCCCGGGCCGCTGTAAGACTGGTCGCCGCCGGGTTGCTAGGGAGGCAGCTGGTGCTTCTAGTCGCTTGACTACCAGGCTGGCTTCCCTGGTAACTGTCTGTGCAGTGAGACTGGGGGCGTGCCCCCAGCACTGCCCTGATTAGCCCTGCTGCTGTCAGGCTCCCCGCCCCAATCAGCTTCTGGGGCGGGAGCGCTGACAGCATTTAAATAGGTGTGTTTTCCTCTCAGGCCTTGCCAGTGTTAGTTTGGTTCTCCAGCTGCACCCGCGTTTATCCTGACTGCTCTTGTGACCTCGGCTTTTCTGACACCTGCTTTTGGACTTGACTACGTTTTTGCCTGACCCCTCCGTACTGCGTACCCTCTTGTTGCCTACCCGGATTGTCTGACCATTCTACCGTTGCTTGTCTCAGTGTCTGTTTGTCTCCCGTGTCCCGCTTCCCTAGTGAGGGTAGGGACCGTCGCCCAGTTGTCGCCCTGGGGGGTAGCCCAGGGGGGCAAGTAGGCAGGGACAGGGGTTGCGGGATATCTCAGGGACCCCCATATCCCGGACACTGTCCTGACAGTAATGTTACTGCAACACTTGCATTTTTTCTTGCTGCAGCAATAAACTCCTGTCACCATAGGTTTTTTTACTGTCTCTTTAATGAGTTTTTTGTGTGGATTAGATGGAGCCAGTACATTTTGTATTGTTTTGTTCCTGCGGTAAATTACCTTGGGTTTATCTTGTATTTCTTTGTTTAAAATCGGATCCTTTAATAGGGTATTCCAATTATTTCTCATTATTTTTTCAATCCTAGTTGCTTGGGAATTGTACTTTGTTATAAATAACACATTTTTTTCTGCATCTATTGTTTTAATTTTGTGAGACATTATAGTTGGGTCAGTGGACTCATTGAGTGCTTTTGTATAAGCAGCATCAATTAAATTAGCAGGATAACCTTTTTGTTTAAAACGATCTTTTAAAATCTGTGCTTGGGAAGAATACGTTTCTGTTGACGAGCAATTTCTACGAATTCTTTTAAATTGTCCGTAAGGAATGTTCATCTTCCATTCCTTCTTGTGGCAGCTCGAAAATTTTAAAAAACTATTACAATCAGTTTTTTTTAAATGTGTACTGGTTTCTATGTGACCCTTATCTGAGGATATCACTAAGTCCAGAAATATCACCTCGGTCTTACTCAGATTGTGATCGAATTTCAGGTTAAAAGATTTATTATTTATCCCCAAAGCAAATTTTTGAAGATCTTCCATTTCACCTTCCCAAATCAATAAAATGTCATCAATAAAACATCTAAAAAATACAAATCTTGGGTCATTAAAAAATCTAGATATGTAGTACATGTACCGTCTTACGTTAAAGATACTGGACACATTTTAACCCTTTTAAGAGATTTTATTTGGAAGGACACCTATGTATGGTGTACTTTAGATGTTTGTTCTCTGTATACAAATACTCGACATGAATTAGGAGTAGAAGCGATCTCACAATATTTAAAAATGGACCCTTTAATGCCACCGAAACAAAAAAAAATTTTAATTGATGCCATAAATTTTATATTAAAAAACAATTATTTTACATACAATGGGATTTTTTATTTACAAACTAATGGTACGGCGATGGGAACGAAATTCGCCCCAAGTTACGCCAATCTTTTTATGGGATTTTTTGAACGGATTATTTTTAACGACCCAAGATTTGTATTTTTTAGACGTTTTATTGATGACATTTTATTGATTTGGGAAGGTGAAATGGAAGATCTTAAAAAATTTGCTTTGGGGATAAATAATAAATCTTTTAACCTGAAATTCGATCACAATCTGAGTAAGACCGAGGTGATATTTCTGGACTTAGTGATATCCTCAGATAAGGGTCACATAGAAACCAGTACACATTTAAAAAAAAACTGATTGTAATAGTTTTTTAAAATTTTCGAGCTGCCACAAGAAGGAATGGAAGATGAACATTCCTTACGGACAATTTAAAAGAATTCGTAGAAATTGCTCGTCAACAGAAACGTATTCTTCCCAAGCACAGATTTTAAAAGATCGTTTTAAACAAAAAGGTTATCCTGCTAATTTAATTGATGCTGCTTATACAAAAGCACTCAATGAGTCCACTGACCCAACTATAATGTCTCACAAAATTAAAACAATAGATGCAGAAAAAAATGTGTTATTTATAACAAAGTATAATTCCCAAGCAACTAGGATTGAAAAAATAATGAGAAATAATTGGAATACCATATTAAAGGATCCGATTTTAAACAAAGAAATACAAGATAAACCCAAGGTAATTTACCGCAGGAACAAAACAATACAAAATGTACTGGCTCCATCTAATCCACACAAAAAACTCATTAAAGAGACAGTAAAAAAACCTATGGTGACAGGAGTTTATTGCTGCAGCAAGAAAAAATGCAAGTGTTGCAGTAACATTACACAGGGGAGAAAATCAGTGTACTGCCCCAAAGAACAAAAATACATAAAAATCAATCAATTTTTAAATTGCTGTTCTAAATTTATAATATACTTGATTGAATGCCCTTGCGGATTGCAGTATATAGGACGTACCACCAATACTTTGAACATAAGGGCGAATCAGCATAGATTTAATATATTAACAGGTTATTCTAAACACAGCGTCTCACGCCATTTTTCGGAGAAACATAATAAAAATCCAAAGGACATGAAAATAACACCAGTAGAACATATCCACACAACTAAGGACGAGAGAGATGTTCTGGATTTTTAGATTAAATACCCTAACTCCGTTTGGTCTGAACGAGGTTTTAGAGAAATTTTGATATTTATTTTTTATCAGTAACTGTTAATTATATTTTCCCATCACCATTTGTTTTATATATTTTTAGAATGAAGTTTAAGGTATTCATCCCCCCTTTTCGATAGGGTATTATGGTTGTATTTATTTTCTTATTGGCATCGGGCCCATTTTTAGGTGCTTCTTCTATTATTCCTTCTTGATTAATTGAATTAGTATTCACATTACCCATAATGTATTCTCTAATTAATAATAACATTATTTATAATATTTATATATAGTTGGTTGTTTGAGTAATATAATTCCACCATATAGTATTTTATCTTGGTATCAACATCCCCAATATATTGATTTAGATCGAATTTTTAGTATAATTAATTTGATAATATTGTACCATTCTCTTTGGAGGTCGGAGTCTCCTTCTTTTTGATATCAGATCGGGAGTTGCACTTCTAGCGTGCCTTCCCTTCTAGAATTACGGAGTTTACGTTTAGTATCAGCGCATCTCTACGCTGGAACACCCTCTCCGTTACACAGCTATGACACCTAGATACCGCACCAGAGCGACACGGTACGGAGGTGCGCGCCGAGCACCTGGAACTCCCACCTCCAAAAAGGTAAGACATGCTATTTAAATGTTTGCACTTTAATTGCTTTATATACTTGAGAAAGGCGTTTGTAGAATGCTGAAACGCATTGTATAACTATCGCTGCAAGATTTCCACTTGCATGCAATCTTTTATTTGGAAATAAATTTATGAATAATTCATACAAATACTGTCTGCCACGACAGTTTATTTTGTCCAAAGAGGAGCTCCAGCTGGAGCACGGAAAGAGCTTTTTCTATTTTTGAAGCTTGCATATATGTACAAAAGATATACAAAAAAGGTTGTTACACGGGAGTACAAGGAAATACAGTATAAATATACAACAAGACAGAATTTTTCTTAAAAAAGGGGAAAATAAAAGAAAAATACCGGATTTGGATATCGGTCCAATGTTTCAATATGTGCAGAGTCACTGAAGCGTATGGGACAGCCTTACGCTGAGGGCATATCTCTGTAGTCTGACAACTTGGTGTGTGTAGCCCCAAATTATAAAGGACCCTCAGAACACTCCTTCCCCTGCCCCCTCTGATTTCATTCAGGAGGGTTGGGTTGAAGTCCTGTATCTCTTGTGGAAAAATCATGATTCCCCATTTTCAGTAATATATCGGCATGAGGCCCTCCGATCGGGACTATAGGCCCGGCATAATTTTAGTCATGATTTATCTATTCATCGATATCAAGTGTGACATGTAAATTATTACTGTTACTCAGATAACATTTGGGGGGTTCTGGGGGGGTCGCATCTCGATGCGTGTGGATGCGTTTCATTCAGCTGGCCCATCCGATTTTGAATATATAATTTATATCGGGCTGAGACCTTCACATGACCATATACCCTTTAATAAAAGATTTCCCTCTGATGTGGGTTTCGCAGCCGAGAAGTCTATGAGAACTGTTTAAGGGGTCAATCCACACCAGCAGGGGTCACTTAGCATTGAACTGCCACTGACTAATTTGATTTCCACCTGAACAAAGGACTTCCTATAGACATATGTACATCAAAGCAGCCTGGTAGTTGTGAGATAGGGGAGAGTGAGAGTAGAGCATTGAACTCATCTTTCCCAGTTTCCTGAGCAGCAAATTGATACCGGACAGCTGGGGGACGCTTTATCAATATCTCTACATCATACCTCCCCTTTTTAGATGAGCAATGGTTGTTGATTTCTACGGATCACTTCCAAAGCCCATCCCTGCCGCCTAGTAAGTGCGAATTCAAGGGGGAAGAATGTTAGCTCAACTTTTCTAGTGTCCTGAACGGCACCTGATTGGTACTGGACAGCTGGGGAACAATTTATCAATCTGTTTATATCACATCTCACACTACTCATATACCTCCAGGACTTAAAGTAGGGCCAAATTATGTACTACCAAATGGACAGCCGAATGAGCAATAATATGAAGCATGTATCAGCACTTGTAGATAACAAGGATGCTACAAGAGGAACTTATAAGGAGAATATAGGAAGAGAATGGGAATTAGATGATGGCATCAATGTCTGATGATGGTAGTCAGATAGATATGGAATGATAGTCAGGTAATGGAGCAGATGAATGATGGTAAACAGATAATAAAAAAGACAATAACTTACCCTAACACCAGACACCACTGTCCCTGAATATTCACGGACCGCCGATATACGCTATGTTGGGAGAGCTAAAACTGGTGAACGGGTGCACAAATCAAATGTTTGTGCGCCCGTTCAAACGGCATGGGTCCCGGCGCATATACGCCGAAACTATCATGCCGTCGCCCCCCCCTTTTCCTCCCTTTGCCATCACAGGCTCACCTGTCCTCTCCCCCCAACTCGTTCTTTGCAATATGGAGGGGGCGGGATATGGGCTGAGCTAAGCGCCATCCCGTCCCGCATCCTCCCATGGATGGCTATGGACAAGGGGCGCAGAGAGGGTGGGAGCTTAGCTCCGCCCATGCCTGCCCCTTGTCCACAGCCAGCAATGGAAGGAGGTGGGATGGGCCGACACTTAGCTCCGCCCCATCCCACCCTCTCCATTGCAGAGAGCCAGCGTGGAGGAGAGGACAAGTAAGCCTGCACGGGGGGAGGACAGCAGAGATAGGGAGTTTAGCAGTCACGCTGCTAAACTCCCTCCCACATGCGACCGCTGTCATGGACTCCCATAGGAGCCCAAGCAGCAGCTGAAGTACTCCAGGCCAAAAGATAGTTCCAGGACTATCTTTTGGGCCCGTCGTAAAAATGCCCGGCGCTATATTGGTCGCTTTTTACGTCTCAGGAATACGGCCATGTGATCTGATGTATTGGAATCCAATGCATCAGATCACAGCGTATATCAGCCGGCCGTGAAAACAGCGGGCCAATATACGCTCGTGGGAAAAAAGCCTTAGAGATTAAAAACCCAATTTTCTACATCTTCATAAGTCTAGTAGGACCACTGCTATTAATGAAGTAAGGAAAGCATAATCGAAGTAGTCTCCTACAATGTTAGGGGAAGATCATCCAGGAAGTCATCAACCATCGCAGAGGCATAATTTAAAGCTTCTGGACCCCAATGCAAAGCCTATAACAGGGCCCCCAACTATGATGCTTTACTCATAGTACTGGGCTCCCTGTATGGAGAATAGAGGACTTATAGGCCCCCTAAGGCTCCTGGTCCCGGGTGCAATTGAATCATCTGCATCCCCTATAGTTACACTCCTGACCATCGTCTGTAGGAGATTCAGGTTCCGATCTGTGTTGAGAGTCCTTGAAATGAATACAGGTCCAACGAGGCGATCACACTAAATTCCAACCCTAACATTCACACTGAAATTTGCATTTTCTGATTGGGTTGTGCTCTTACTAGTAATTTGCATCATGTCTGCACTGAATCGGCGCTTTGCTGCTCACTAACAAGGTCCTGCAATCATAGCATCAGCCTTGGACTGCACTGTCGAATGGCTCCATGCATGTATCCTAGTAGAAGGAAACCACTTCCAGTACACTTTACTTACTGCAGTCAGCAGTGATCCTATGGGATTTGGAGAGATGCAGGAAGTGGTTTCTGCTTCTCACATGCTACTCTACAACTTTACAATTGGGGTTTTACTCGCTAAGGGCTCCCACCCACTAGCGTTTTTTTCTCCACTGCGCTGCGAGAGCAAGTGAAAACTCTCGCAGAGCAGTGCGAGAAAATCGCTGCGATATCGCAGCGACAGTCTTTTCAATGGGGCCAGCGGCAGCAGTGCTAGCCCCATTGAAAAGATATGAAGAATGCCACAGATTTCTGCTACAGCTGTGGCAGGAGTTTCCTTCATCCCCGCAGGGACCGCGGGGATGAAGGAACCCTCTGTCACAGCTGTGGCAGAAGGCTGCGGCATGCTATCCCATTGCTTTCAATGGGATCGGCACTGCTGCCGATCCCATTGCAAGCAGTGGTTTCTGACAAGCCCTGCAGAATGATTATCGGAGAAGGGCTTGAAATATAACCCCTTCCCCGATAATCATAAAAAAGTGTCAGCTGCATCCTCCTGCTGGCTCACCGGCACTGCTGTCCAGCACTTTCAGCAGACGGGGATTTAAAAATCCCCGCCTACTGAAAGGGCTGTGCAGATTGGCTGAGGGCTCAGCCAATAGCAGCTACTGCTTAGGTATTGGCTGAGCGCTCAGCCAATGGCAGGTAGCTCTTAGCTATTCATTCATGAATAGCAATATCTTAGCTATGGGATAGCATGCCGCGGACTTCTGCCACAGCTGTGACAGAGGGTTCCTTCATCCCCGCAGTCCCCGCGGGGATGAAGGAAACTCCTGCCACAGCTGTGGCAGAAGTCCGCGGCATTCTCCATATCTTTTCAATGGGGCTAGCGCTGCTGCCGCTGGCCCCATTGAATAGACTGGCGATGTCGCAGCGATATCCCAGCGATTTTGGGATATCTGCCTGCGTTTTTCTCGCACTGCGATGCGAGACTTTAACTTTAGAATCGCATCGCAGTGGAGAAAAAAACGCCAGTGGGTGGGAGCCCTAACTGTTAACAAGGGCCACAACACAAAATTGAAATCCATGTTCTGGAGCTCCCAGGGGCCCGTGCTCCATACCACTGTGTAGCAGGTCAGCAGTATTGAGATTTAGCACTAGATCAGTTATTAATGCATTATCAGTCACATGCTACATTCATGCATTATGATTGGACGAGGCTGATGTTGCAGCATTGTGGTTTCTGTGAATAAAGATTTGCAGTAACTTTTTATTCTATCTAAATTACACATTAAGTTAATGGAGGAAAGCCTCTACAAAAGCTTGGCAGTTTGGGAATGTATCAGCAGGACCAAACACCATTCCCATTCAGGATGACAATGGGATGGCTAAAAACCACATTTCTCCATGTGTGTAGGTAAAGGAGTTTGGAAAACCACAAGAAAACCAAAATTGTCAGGGCAGCATTCTGAAGAGTAATTGCAGTCCAGAGGTCGGCAGCATTGTAAAAGTACAGATATCCGGGAATACAGAACTGTAGAAGCTCATAACAAAGTCTAAAGGTAATCCTGTTATCGGCACTAAGGAGCACTAAACCTGCAAGTACAAATAAAGGAGCAGCAGTAATATTTCTCCACGCTCTCAGGGCTCTTTCACACAAGCGCATATACGGCACGTTTTCATGCCCGGGCGTATATACGACACGTTTTCACGCCCGGGCGTATATTCACTACCCATGTGAAGCATTGGTTTCCAATGCATTTGTTCACATGGGCGATTAGACGGCGCGTAAATACGCCAGCACTATGAAAAATGGAACATAGGCGGCCGAAATATGTCTGGTGTATATACAGTGGCCAAAAAGATATCTCTGGAACTATCTTTTGGCCAATATACGCCGGTGGGTCCCACAGACTTTTATGGGAGCAGGAAAAAAGAGGCGAGGGGGAGGCATTTTTGAAGCGTCCAATGCTGCGAAAAGTTTACAGGTGCCTCTATATAGGCACTGGAAGGCATCCCGAGGATTTTGGCAGAGCGAGAGTTTTTTTGTGGGGCGTCATATTTTTTTTCGCTAAGAACGACGCTCGCAGTCATGTGAATGGGTGAGAAATCGCTGGCTGTGATCGCAGAAAAACACCCATTTAGGCGCTTATACGGAGCAGGCGTGGAAACATAAAAACGCTGTCGCCGTTTATGCACTCGTGTGAAAGAGCCCCAAGTTGGCAGGATTTTCTACAGCTCTTGAGAAAAACTTGTAGCCAAGGAGTTGGTATAAGCTAAACAGCAACACTCAGTGTCAAGCAGCAGCTGCAAAAGCTAATAAGATTTGGGGATGTATAAAAAGAGATAAAGACCTGTGATACTAATAGAGTATTACCCCTCTATAGGTTCCCTGTAAGACCACATCTCCAGTATAGGATTCAGTTTTACAGAGCAGCTGGAGATGGTTTAAAGGCAGCAACTACAGTAGTTTATTAACCCTTTCATGAACATGGGTCATTAATGCTCCTGTGTGCAGGTCATATCTACTGGAGGGATTGTTTTTGTGGGACGAGTTGTAATTTTCAACAGCACCATTTAACATATTATAGTTCTCTTCCCAAGTTCTCTTCTACACTTCTTGCATTACTTACTCTCACTCCCAGCACCCGCACCCCTCTGCATCAGCTGAGCCCCCTGATATCTGTTTCCTCAGCCCCGCACTCATACACAATACCATCCCAACAAGGAATATCACCGACCTGTGTGCTGCAGGAGGAGGAGGACGACACATGTCTCTCTGAAGCCCATTTCTCGCCCGGATCCTTCATCGGATTAACTCAGGTTTCTCACTTCTTGTGGTCAAAGCTGCAAATCCTAAATCATCTGAAACCTGTACACTACTGTTCTCTTGTACTTATTCCGCACCTCCCAGGACTAGTGACTCATGCGCAGAATTTTCACTTTCACTTTAGGAAACAATTATCTCTTATCTCACTGGAAGAAGTTCATTTATTTATCTTGAGTGTTTTATGACTATCTGTTCTGTGAATACATAATTATTAGAGATGAGCGAGCGTACTCGTCCGAACTTGATGCTCGTTCGAGCATTAGGGTACTCGAGATGCTCGTTACTCGAGCCGAGCGCCATGCGGTACTCGAGTCACTTCCATTTCCTTCCCCGAATGTTTAGCGCCATTTTCTAGCCAATAAACATGCAGGGAAGGCATTACCACTTCCTCCTGTGAAGTTCCAGCCCTATCCCACCCCCCAGCAGTGAGTGGCTGGCAAGATCAAGTGACCGCCGAGTATATAAACTGGGGCCGGCCGCGGCTCGCCACATATGCACGCTGAGAGACATTAGGGAAAGTGCCGTCCTGCTGTAGCTGCTATAGGGAGAGTGTTAGGCTGTTATCTTCGTCTTCAAGAACCCCAACGGTCCTTCTTAGGGCCACATCTGACCGTGTGCAGTATTGTTGAGGCTACTTTTAGCAGTTTTGCGCATTTTTTTTTTTGTATATCAGGCGTGCAGACCATAGCGTCCTCAGTCTGCAGTCATTTTACTGATTATAGGGGCAGTACTGGTGAGGCAGGGACAGGGCACAGGGAAAGAGATATACTGGCTATATAGGCAGTGGGCTTTTTCAAAAAAATTGGAAAAAAAATCTTTGGGCTGCCTGTGACCGTGTTCAGTTTACTGCGTGTCTGCTGGGGGTAGTAGTCGCTCACTATTACCCAGCTAGGTGTTACTGCAGCCTTGCGCATATTGTTTCCTGGCTGCACTGTGCTTTCAATAACCACAGTCATCCTCCAACAGGGAAATCCATATACAGGCTATATAGGCAGTGGGCTTTTTCTCAAAAATTGGTAAAAAAATACAATATTTGGGCTGCCTGTGACCGTCTTCAGTTTACTGCGTGTCTGCTGGGGGTACTAGTAGTCGCTCATTATTACCCAGCTAAACGTTACAGCAGGCTTGTGCATAATTGTTTCCTGGCTCTGCTGTGTCCGTTACATGATCGCCGTCATCCCGCCAGAGGGAAAGAGTATACATATATACGCTGCATACGGTGTCTGTCTGGTTTTTCACCTCACCATTTTACAAAAATTGAAGCAAAATACTTAAGGCCTACCACTGGCCTTTGGCCACTTGACTGGTTCTGCCCTGTGAATTCCAGTAGCTCAGTCATATGCACCTAGGTCTCACTACAGGCTTGCGCATAATTGTTTCCTGGCTCTGCTGTGTCCGTTACATGATCGCTGTCATCCCGCCAGAGGGAAAGAGTATACATATATACGCTGCATACGGTGTCTGTCTGGTTTTTCACCTCACCATTTTAAAAAATTGAAGTAAAATACTTAAAGGGGTTGTCTCGTGAAATCAAGTGGGGTTCAGCAGTTCTGTATGGCCATATTAATGCACTTTGTAATATACATCGTGCATTAATTATGAGCCATACAGAAGTTATTCACTTACCTGCTCCGTTGCTAGCGTCCCCGTCGCCATGGATCCGTCTAATTCCGCCGTCTTCTGGCGTTTTTAGACGCGCTTGCGCTGTGCGGTCTTCTCCGTGGTGAATGGGGCCGCTCGTGCCGGAGAGCTGGTCCCGCATCGTCATCGTAGCTCCGCCCCGTCACGTGTGCCGATTCCAGCCAATCAGGAGGCTGGAATCGGCAATGGACCGCACAGAGCCCACGGTGCACCATAGGAGAAGACCCGCGGTGCATCGTGGGTGAAGATCCCGGCGGCCATCTTGGTAAGGGAAGAAAGAAGTCGCCGCAGAGCGGGGATTCGGGTAAGTAATAAACTTTTTTTTTTTTAACCCATCCCTTGGGTTTGTCTCGCGCCGAACGGGGGGCCTATTGAAAAAAAAAAAACCCGTTTCGGCGTGAGACAACCCCTTTAAGGCCTACCACTGGCCTTTGGCCACTTGACTGGTTCTTCGCTGTGAATTCCAGTAGCTCAGTCATACGCACCTAGGTCTGACTACAGGCTTGCGCATAATTGTTTCCTGGCTCTGCTGTGTCCATTACATGATCGCCGTCATCCCGCCAGAGGGAAAGAGTATACATAATATACGCTGCATACGGTGTCTGTCTGGTTTTTCACCTCACCATTTAAAGAAATTGAAGCAAAATACTTTAGGCCTACCACTGGCCTTTGGCCACTTGACTGGTTCTGCTCTGTGAATTCCAGTAGCTCAGTCATACGCACCTAGGTCTGACTACAGGCTTGCGCACAATTTTTTCCTGGCTCTGCTGTGCGTTCCGTAAGCAAAGTCAGCCTCCAACCACAGGCCAATAAGCGACACATTTAATTACAGCGTTCTGTTTTTGCTCTACTCGTAATACACCATGCTGAGGGGTAGGGGTAGGCCTAGAGGATGTGGATGCGGGCGAGGACGCGGAGGCTCAAGTCAGGGTGTGGGCACAGGCCGAGCTCCTGGTCCAGGTGTATCGCAGCCGACTGCTGCGGGATTAGGAGAGAGGCAAGTTTCTGGGGTCCCCAGATTCATCTCACAATTAATGGGTCCACGCGGTAGACCTTTATCAGAAACTGAGCAGTGTTAGCAAGTCCTGTCGTGGATGGCAGAGAGTGCATCCTGCAAACTATCCACCGTCACCACCCAGTCTTCTATGCCGTCCACTGCTGCATCCCTGAATCCTCTCGCTGCTGCTCCTCTCTTCTCCCAGCCTCCTCCCTCCCAGCAAATGACACATTCAGAAGAGCAGGCAGGCTCCCAGGAACTGTTCTCGGGTCCCGGCCTTGAGTGCGAAAAAATGGATCCTCTATCACCTGAGGAGTTTCTCATGACCGATGCCCAACCTTTGGAAAGTTCCCGGGATCTGGGTGAGGAGACTGGGGACTTCCAGCAACTGTCTCAAGAGCTTTCAGTGGGTGAGGAGGACGATGATGATGAGACACAGTTGTCTATCAGTGAGGTAGTAGTAAGGGCAGTAAGTCCGAGGGAGGAGCGCACAGAGGATTTGGAGGAAGAGTAGCTGGACGATGAGGTGACTGACCCCACCTGGTTTGCTAAGCCTACTGAGGACAGGTCTTCAGAGGGGGAGGCAAGTGCAGCAGCAGGGCAGGTTGGAAGAGGCAGTGCGGTGGCCAGGGGTAGAGGCAGGGCCAGATCGAAAAATCCACCAACTATTTCCCAAAGCGCCCCCTCGCGCCATGCCACCCTGCAAAGGGCGAGGTGTTCAAAGGTCTGGCAGTTTTTCACTGAGAGTGCAGACGACCGACAAACTGTGGTGTGCAAGGTTTGTCGCGCCAAGATCAGCCGGGGAGCCACCACCACCAGCCTCACCACCACCAGCATGCGCAGGCATATGATGGCCAAGCACCACACAATGTGGGACGAAGGCCGTTCACCGTCTCTGGTTTGCACCACTGCCTCTCCCCCTGTGCCCCAACCTGCCACTGAGATCCAACCCCCCTCCCAGAACACAGGCACGACCGTCTCCCGGCCTTCACCCACACCCTCACCTGCGCTGTCCTCGGCCCCATCCAGCAATGTCTCTCAGCGCAGCGTCCAGCCGTCGCTAGTGCAACTGTTTGAGCGCAAGCGCAAGTACGCCGCCACGCACCCGCACGCTCATGCGTTAAACGTGCACATACTCAAATCGATCAGCCTGGAGATGCTGCCGTATAGGCTTGTGGAAACGGAGGCTTTTAAAAACATGATGGTAGCGGCGGCCCCGCGCTACTCGGTTCCCAGTCCCCACTACTTTTCCCGATGTGCCATCCCAGCCCTGCACGACCACGTCTCCCGCAACATTGTACGCGCCCTCACCAACGCGGTTACTGCCAAGGTCCACTTAACAACGGACATGTGGACAAGCACAGGCGGGCAGGGCCACTATATCTCCCTGACGGCACATTGGGTGAATTTAGTGGAGGCTGGGACCGAGTCAGACCCTGGGACCGCTCACGTCCTACCCACCCCCAGAATTGCGGGCCCCAGCTCGGTGCTGGTATCTGCGGCGGTATATGCTTCCTCCACTAAACCATCCTCCTCCTCCTACGCAACCTCTGTCTCGCAATCAAGATCTGTCAGCAGCAGCACGTCGCCAGCAGTCGGTGTCGCATGGCGTGGCAGCACAGCGGTGGGCAAGCGTCAGCAGGCCATGCTGAAACTACTCAGCTTAGGAGAGAAAAGGCACATGGACCACGAACTGCTGTAGGGTCTGACAGAGCAGACCGACTGCTGGCTTTCGCCGCTGAGCCTCCAACCGGGCATGGTCGTGTGTGACAACGGCTGTAACCTGGTGGCGGCTCTGCAGCTTGGCAGCCTCACGCACGTGCCATGCCTGGCCCACGTCTTTAATTTGGTGGTTCAGTGGTTTCTGAAAAGCTACCCACACTTGTCAGACCTGCTCGGAAAGGTGCGCTGGGTCAGCGCACATTTTCACAAGTCCAACACGGACGCTGCCACCCTGCGGACCCTGCAACATCGGTTTAATCTGCCAGTGCACCGACTGCTGTGCGACGTGCCCACACGGTGGAACTCTACGCTCCACATGTTGGCCAGGCTCTATGAGCAGCGTAGAGCTATAGTGGAATACCAACTCCAACATGGGTGGCGTAGTGGGAGTCAGCCTCCTCAATTCTTTACAGAAGAGTGGGCCTGGTTGGCAGACATTTGCCAGGTCCTTGGAAACTTTGAGGAGTCTACCCAGATGGTGAGCAGCGAGGCTACAATCATTAGCATCACCATTCCTCTGCTATGCCTCTTGAGAAGTTCCCTGCACAGCATAAAGGCAGACGCTTTGCGCTCAGAAACGGAGGCGAGGGAAGACAGTATGTCGCTGGATAGCCAGAGCACCCTCATGTCTATATCTCAGCGCGTTGAGGAGGAGGAAGAGGAGGTGGAGGGAGAGGAGCCTGAGGAGGAGCAGGGGGAAGAGACAGCCGGGCCCACTGCTGAGGGTACCCATGCTGCTTGCCTGTCATCCTTTCAGCGTGTATGGCCTGAGGAGGAGGAGGAGGATCCTGAAAGTGATCTTCCTAGTGAGGACAGCCATGTGTTGCGTACAGGTACCCTGGCACACATGGCTGACTTCATGTTAGGATGCCTTTCTCGTGACCCTCGCGTTACACGCATTTTGGCCACTACGGATTACTGGGTGTACACACTGCTCGACCCACGGTATAAGGAGAACCTTTCCACTCTCATACCCGAAGAGGAAAGGGTTTCGAGAGTGATGCTATACCACAGGACCCTGGCGGACAAACTGATGGTAAAATTCCCATCCGACAGCGCTAGTGGCAGAAGGCGCAGTTCCGAGAGCCAGGTAGCAGGGGAGGCGCGGAGATCAGGCAGCATATACAGCGCAGGCAGGGGAACACTCTCCAAGGCCTTTGCCAGCTTTATGGCTCCCCAGCAAGACTGTGTCACCGCTCCCCAGTCAAGGCTGAGTCGGCGGGAGCACTGTAAAATGATGGTGAGGGATTACGTAGCCGATCGCACGACCATCCTCCGTGACGCCTCTGCTCTGTACAACTACTGGGTGTCGAAGCTGGACACGTGGCCTGAACTCGCGCTGTATGCCCTGGAGGTGCTTGCTTGCCCTGCGGCTAACGTCTTGTCAGAGAGGGTGTTTAGTGCGGCTGGGGGAATCATCACAGATAAGCGTACCCGCCTGTCAACTGACAGTGCCGACAGGCTTACACTCATAAAGATGAACAAAGCCTGGATTTCCCCAGACTTCTCTTCTCCACCAGCGGACAGCAGCAGTACCTAAACAATACGTAGGCTGCACCCGCGGATGGAAGCATCGTTCTCTATCACCATAAAAAATGGGGACCTTTTAGCTTCATCAATCTGTGTATTATATTCATCCTCCTCCTCCTGCTCCTCCTCCTGAAACCTCACGTAATCACGCCGAACGGGCAATTTTTCTTAGGCCCACAAGGCTCAGTCATATTACTTTTGTAAACAATGTTTATACGTTTCAATTCTCATTAAAGCGTTGAAACTTGCACCTGAACCAATTTTTATTTTAACTGGGCTGCCTCCAGGCCTAGTTACAAATTAAGCCACAGTAACCAAAGCGATTAATGGGTTTCACTTGCCCTCTTGGTTGGGCATGGGCAATTTTTCTGAGGTACATTAGTACTATTGGTACACCAACTTTTTTGGGCCCTCGCCTACAGTGTAATCCTAGTAATTTTTATGGGCTTCGCCTGCACTCATGGTACAGCAAGGTGGGTGGGGTTGGCCTACACTTTTGCTACATACATGTAACTGGGGCCTTGCCTATACTGCAACTACTGAAATGTGAAAGAGACTGTTATCTCCCTAAACTGCTGCAACGGGAATTGTTACTGTGGCCTGTCTTGACTGCTACTACTACTACTAAAATGGAACTAATACTGTGCTCCCCCTATACTGCTGCAACGGGAATTGTCACTGTGGCCTGTCTTGACTGCTACTACTACTACTGAAATGGAACTAATACTGTGCTCCCCCTATACTGCTGCTTCGGAATTGTTACTGGGGCCTGTCTTGACTGCTACTACTACTGAAATGGAACTAATACTGTGCTCCCCCTATACTGCTGCTAGTGATATGTTACTAGGGCCTGTCTAGACTGCTACTACTACTGAAATGGAACTAATACTGTGCTCCCCCTATACTGCTGCTAGTGATATGTTACTGGGGCCTGTCCAGACTGCTACTACTACTGAAATGGAACTAATACTGTGCTCCCCCTATACTGCTGCTAGTGATATGTTACTGGGGCCTGTCCAGACTGCTACTACTACTGAAATGGAACTAATACTGTGCTCCCCCTATACTGCTGCTTTGGAATTGTTGCTGGGGCCTGTCTTGACTGCTACTATTACTGAAATGGCGGTTGGGCAGCATGTTACCCAGGAGAAGTGGCAGCGGAGTGTCATGCAGGCAGTGATTGTGCTTTGTTGGAGGTAGTGTGGTGCTTAGCTAAGGTATGCATTGCTAATTAGGGTTTTTCAGAAGTAAAAATTGTTGGGGGGGGGGGGGCCACTCTTGCCGCTATTGTGGCTTAATAGTGGGACCTGGGAACTTGAGATGCAGCCCAACGTATAGCCCCTCGCCTGCCCTATCCGTTTCTGTGTCGTTCCCATCACTTTCTTGAATTTCCCAGATTTTCACAAATGAAAACCTTAGCGGAGCATAGGTCCTATACAAAAATGCTCAGGTCGCCCATTGACTTCAATGGGGTTCGTTACTTGAAACGAACCCTCGAGCATCGCGGGAAGTTCGACTCGAGTAACGAGCACCCGAGCATTTTGGTGCTCGCTCATCTCTAATAATTATATGATTTAGGGTGGTTCCGTATTTCCCTGTGACCAAACAGCCCTGTCTCTGACGGAACTGAACAGTGCCGACCGGACCCCATTGACTATAATGTATTCCGTTCGGTTTCCGCTCAGCTGATTGACATTTTACTGGAAGAAAAAGCGTTGCATGTGTTCGGACACGTTAGTTGGAGCATGGGTGTTATTTTTGGTCACTCTGGACTGTGCAGCACCTGTTCATCAGAACACTACTTGACATCCTCCTCTGACCCCTTTCAGCGACCAGTGGTTTGCATCCACAGGATCCCCTTTCTCTGAATATTTTTCCATAATCACGCTGTTCTCAGTATATTCTCCACACCGTTACACCCCACAAGGTTGGCAGATGTTGCACAGATGTAATAACATTTATTTCAATATGAGCCGGGGACATATCCAATTTTCTGTCAAATCTAAGATGAATCAAACAGGAAAACAATACTGTGCCTGAAATATGTACAGAGGAAACATTGCTTCTAAGAGAACGTATCAACATACATACAGCATTCAACAGAGCATGTGCGGCAGCAGACAGAGTCTTTAGGTAGCCTTCAAGTATCATGGAAAATCCACCATGGATTTCCAGAACTGCACACCACACCCTCATGTCTAACATGGATTTTGACATAGATTTGCTGTGGATTTTGGCCTTTGCAAATCCGCAGTAGTTACACGCAGTGGTGTATTTATAGGGGTTGTGCAGCGACCCAGACCTTGGAGGCGTTTAAGCAGCGGGGCATAGATAAGATGGTAGTCACGGTCGCTCTGCTGCTCCTCCTGGCAGAGTGGAAAAGATGCCAAGGTCTAGGGTGTGGGGGGTCTGGAACGCAGACCGTAATGCGAATGTTGCCTGTATCCAAATTAAGAGGAAATATTATATAGAGTACTCATAGAGAACCATAATAAATCACTACACATAAGACCGTCTAGTGATCAGAATGAATTCTGTTTATTGTTGTACATTGCTAGTTTATATGCAAGTTGGGAAGAAGGCGTTTCCAAATGTTACCTAATGCCTAGTTACAAAGTACTTTTGGTGACTGTAAATCAAAAAGCTTTTCTAAACAAAAGGTATCAACAAAACTGTTTGAAGTAGACATAAAAACAGTTACATGTGATAATAAAGGTCGACGCCTGGCTGTCTACTGGCTGAGTACTTTTGTTAATTACATTTCTCGTTTGACTAGAAATGTAATCTTCAAGGTCCATCAACAATTTGCACATCAAAAGAGGGGCCTTGTTTCTAGTTTACACATAGAACTGGTTCAGCCACCTCCTCGGGAGTCAGCACATTGTTTAGTAAGTTGGGATTCAGTAAGATAGCTGAATAAAATCTAATTAATCATACATTTAGTATTCTATAATCAATATTCAAATAAACGCTTGAATATACCTTTTTACATATGATTCTATATCCAAATTCTACTAGCAACTTCCGGAATATTTTACATATAATACATAACATTATATAACCAAATAACTAATGTCACATTTATTACACTGTTCCCTTATCTTTCTTATGTTAGGTTATTAAAAATAATGATTGAGCCACCATTATCTCCTGGTTCTGTCACCCATAGGTGCTGGGTTCCCAGGTAGGAATGGTGCACTCTATGTCCATCTAGGATATGAAGACATAATATCAAATATTGCAAGTCAATCAAGTTTACAATACAGTAATCTTAGATTTATCAACATCAATATCGTCATCGTCATATTAGACACTTAAAGGGGTGTATTTTTGAGTATGTCTCAAAGAGTCTCTACAGGAGTGGGGACAGATAATAGACAAGTCCGCAAAATGTCCTCTCCACTCCTGAGGTTGGGCATACACGTGTGGGAAATATTTGCCCATCCAGTCCATCGCTTCTCCATGTGGATCGTTCGTAGTGGTGTTCCCCAATAAGAAGACAGTCCAATAAGACAAATGCAAAAGTCAAAATCAAAATGTCCATTACCTCCCCCACCCAAACAACGCCGGGATCCCACCCATCACTTTTCCTCTGGCTCGGGAACTTTCTTGCAGTGGGAGGCATGTATCCACTTTTACAGATGTAGGCGTTGACAACAGAACTTGGTATGGTCGTCAAACCTTGGGTCCAATGCCTTTATTACGTGTCTTTTTTTGCGACCACCCAGTCTCCAGGCTGCAAGAAATGAGTCCCCTCTAGGTTGTCAGGGTCTGGAATTGGGGAAAACACTAGATCGGGTGTTATTTTCAGTTTACGACATAATTCTTGTACATATTCAATAACCTTATCACACCCCTGCTGTAGGGCCTGTGGATGGTACAGGCCTAATCTTGGCATAGAGCCAAACACTTCTTTTAACTTAAGCATATCATTTTAGTTCTTTCAACTCTGTTAAACTCTGCGGGTGGTATGGAGTGTAAAACGCTTGTTCCACCCCAAGGCTGACATCACCTCTCGCATCACTTAACCTGTAAATTGTGTACCTCTGTCACTCTCAATTGTCTCTAGTACCCCAAATCTACATACAAGTTCTGACACAAGTTTAGTCACTGTACATTGTGCGGTGGCTTTGAACAGGTCCACGCACACAAGAACGTACTCATACCTGCCTGATTTGGGAAGCCGGATGTAATCGATTTGTAATCTCTGAATAGGATACAGTGGTCTGGGGGTGCACTTCACATGCCTTCACATATGCCTTTGCCAACCTGTCGAACCCTGGAGCATACTATACCTTGTCCACAACAGAAACCATGGCATTCTGAGAGGCATGCACTTTCCCGTGAGCTAGGACGGCGAGGTGGGTGTAGGCAGTCGCTGGTACATCATCTACGTCCCGTAGGACGCCAAATCCCAAATCAACAAGAGTGGTGGGACCAAGATCCAACTTACAGCACTAGGGGTCTGGCGTACTGTCCAGGAGGGCTGCAGCCTTGGCTGCCCTATCCCCTTGCTCTCTGGTGACTGCCCCTGCGTGTGTGCTTTAACCTTTATTATGGCCACCTGTCCTGGCAACATGATAGCTTAATGGGCTTGCCTTGTGCCGTGAGAAAGCTCCTGGCAACATGATAGCTTAATGGGCTTGCCTTGTGCCGTGAGAAAGCTCCTGGACCGCCAGATGGGTCCATAATCGTGTGCAGTACCAAAGACGTACCTGGAATCAGTGTAGATGTTAGCAGTGGTAGTTTTTCAATCGTACAGGCCTCAGTTCCTGCGCTGACATGTATGGCGGCAGTGGCTTTTGTACAAGCATCTCATTCAGTGTGACTACTTCAAAACCTGTTACAAACCTTCCTTCGTCATTCAGGTATCTAGATCCATCCACAAACATTTCAAGGTGGGGGTTTAGGAGGGGTTTGTCAGTGACATGTGCGAACCCAGCTGTCTCCTGCTCCATGAGCGCTGCACAATCATGCTGGTGTTCTGCGTCAAAGGCCTCCTCTTCATCAGTCAGAGAATTTGCAAAAAGCTGGTCCTCTGTACTTACTCCCCCATTTGAATCAGTGTCACCTAATGGTAATAAGGTGGCCGGATTCAAAGTGGTGCAACGTTGAAATGAGACATTGGATGAAGAGTGTACTGCAAGTTCCATTTTGATCTGTCTAGCACGGGACAGATGTCTATGGCTTACCTGTGTCAGGATACCATGTATGTCATGTGGGGTGTAGATCACCATGGTGTGATCTAAGAAGTTTCTCTTTGCTGGCTTTGCAGCCATTCTACTCTGATGGAGGAAACACAAAAGGCTTAGTGATGCATTGAGGTAACTATTTGTGTCAGCAGTACATAAAAGAAAATAAAAACAAATCATCAACATATTACAAGAGGGCGGTGCCCTTGGGAATTGGCCAGGTGTCTAATACCAGTTTCATGAATCTGGTGAACTGGTTTTGGGCTATTCTGTGCCCCTTGTGGCAGCACTATCCAACAGTACTGCTTTCCTCTGAAATTAAATACAAACAAATACAGACAGTCTGTCGAGGTCCGTCTGACTGGTAGCCCAAAGGCTCGAAGGAACGACACTAAGAACTTGTTTCTCTGCGTGCGTAAAAGTGAAGACAGGTAGAGGTGTCGCTAGGTCTGCTGCCATCCGACAGAAGGTCGGGTGACTTTCAGACCTGGGGTGTATACGAGCCTCACCGGACGAGTGAAGTTCGATACAAGATCCCAAGGATCCCATCATTTCGGTTCCCAATATGCTTTCAGGACTTTCCAGCACAAGGAAGCGCATGAGGCATCGTGACCCTTTAAACATTACCTCTAGTGGTTCAGTTTCTGCCAGCTGAATCGGCACTCCTGAAACCCCTTGCACCAATTACTGCTAGATAATCAAGCTGGTATTCTATTAAAATAGATCAGAACCTTGTTGCAAAAAAAAAAAAAAATTTAGAAATTGCTGACCTGCAATACCTGGATCAATTATGTCAGATGTCCAGTTCCTTGGGCTAAGCAATGACTCAGGAATTGGAGTTTGTCTTGGAGGTGGCTTACTATTTGTCAGGACCTGCGGAAAGCTGAGTTTCTGCAGTAGCTATCAAGACAAATACATGAGCCGGATCTACCAAGAGAGCAGTTAGTTTACAAACCTCCTCTGAACTGTAACTTGAGGTCTCAACCCGTATCGATCCATCCGGTGAAAATTTGATGGATGCAGATAAGGCTTGTAAGATATTAGTACAAATAACAGACATGAATTATAACAAGGCAGAATAATCCACAAACATCTATCCACATTGAAATATGATATTCTTTAAGTAAATTCATTATTAATCTGATCCTGCCTGCAATGTCTCATCAAATTTGAGAAGAGAAAAAAAAAAAATTTTTCCTAACTACCCAAGCTCCTCACCCCCTCCCTTTGTAGACAAAAGAAGGATGAAACATTACCTACTTTTACATTATCTAGCTCCACTCCTTCGATGCTGGTCGTTTGCATGTCTCTCCTACAGAACATTCTCTCAGAGACAGTGCAGTACTAACAGCATTTAGCAGTGATATAGACGTCCAACCAATTACAGAACTGACATTTACCCAAAAAGCAAAAATATATATATATCTTAAAATCCCTATGTTCTCTATTTTTAAGACCGTATAATTCACATAATTCATTACAAGTTTCTTATTTCATCAGCGTCTGTCTTCCTTTCTATGACACTGAATTTTATCTCTCTATGAAACAGAACAATAGCTAAGATATTAATAAGCAACCAGAACATTCAGATTTTAAACAGCATTAATTATTAGTAATTACAAGACGTATACTTCTCAGCTAGGCTGGTCTGTGTTGAGGGTGGAGCAAGACCTCTTCCTATTGTTCTTCCCTCCCATCTCCTTACATCACCTAGCTCCACCCCCTGTGGTCTGGCTCAGCGTTTGGTCTTTCTTGCCTCATTTTATTTCTAGCCACCGGACAGTATATACCATATAACACAAGTATCTCATGTGAAGTAGAAACTGGGATTGTATTTACTGTACATAGAACTTCCCATTGCCAGAACCCATAGTTAAAGGTTCCCGCTTTTCTAAGTCCTATCTTTCTATATTTTATATGTTTGTCTGCGTACGTCTCCCCCTTCCCTTTCTCTTATGGACTTACCTCTTGATTTACCACTGTTACACAGCATTGAGGATGCATACGGCTTTCCTCAGATAAATCTGGCGGTCCCTTCTGCCAAGTCCGAAACTGGCAGGATAACTATTTATTTTTATTTCCCACTATTCATCACTAAGTAAACAGGACCTGATATCACCTAGTAAACTAAGGACCCCTGGTCCCTGGTCCTGGAATAGTTTTACGGACTCCTTAAGGGGGGGTTTAGGGGACTTCTGGTGATATTATAACAGACTCAGTAAAAGCAAATCATGGCTAACATGACACAGACTATCAACGTACAGATTTCAACAATTACTACAGGCAACATGGCAATATACACACAAGGGTTCTTCCGTCTAGCACGGTTACTAAGAACACCGTAAATAACAGGCAGAAGCGTCCTATATAACATACAGCAACTCACCCCCTGTCGACACGAGGACTGAATGAAGTCAGGAGAGCCCAGAGCTTGAGTGGCAAGTCAAGGGCTTACCGTACACCGGTGTTTTGTAGATCTGGGGTCCCGTGGCCTCTCGTCCGGCTGGTCGGCAGGTAGTGTCGTCAGGTATCGGCTGCAGGTAAGGAGTTAGCTTCTGCCCCACTTGTCGGGCGCCAAATAAACTGTGGGGGGTCTGGAACGCAGACCGTAATGCGAATGTTGCCTGTATCCAAATTAAGAGGAAATATTATATAGAGTACTCATAGAGAACCATAATAAATCACTACACAAGAGGGGCCTTGTTTCTAGTTTACACATAGAACTGGTTCAGCCACCTCCTCGGGAGTCAGCACATTGTTTAGTAAGTTGGGATTCAGTAAGATAGCTGAATAAAATCTAATTAATCATACATTTAGTATTCTATAATCAATATTCAAATAAACGCTTGAATATACCTTTTTACATATGATTCTATATCCAAATTCTACTAGCAACTTCCGGAATGTTTTACATATAATACATAACATTATATAACCAAATAACTAATGTCACATTTATTACACTGTTCCCTTATCTTTCTTATGTTAGGTTATTAAAAATAATGATTGACCCCTATCAAGGGTCTAACTACACCAGTGGTAAAAATAAGACAAAATAATAAAACTAGGCAGTTGTTGTAATCTGCTGTCGGATAGGAGAAGATGTTAGTTGTCGTGTCGTGGGGTAGGGACCCATTCCGGACAACAATAATAAATATAAAAATTGGAGAAATAAACAATAATGGGAGTAGTAGTCCTTGTCCCTGTTAATGCAGTATATCGGTGACGGGAAGAGACCTTAGGCCACAGACTGCAGATGGTAAAACAACTTTTAGGTACAGTATTTATTTGCTGGGAGTGACAGATTATTTTACGTGGAAACGGTAGTGCAGCATTCCGTAGGGTGACCCCGGACACATGGCATACGCTGAGGAGCTGGGAGCTGGGAGGGCAAGATGCTGGCTTGTCAAGGTGGCACTTACTGTGTTCCCTCCTAGCGGGACACACGCAGCCAAGGCCAGGGCAGTGTTGCGCCTCTTCCGGACACCCCTGGCATGGGGATGCCCAATAAACAAAAACAGGTGTGGAGTTTGTTGTGGGTGATGCCACCGGCATGAACATTGGCGGGGAAATAATTAAGCCATAGACAGGAGTATGGTGCCTCAGGTCCCTGGGAACTGTCAGGAACTGAAATAACTTTTACTTAGCAGAACTTCAACAATATACAAGACACAAATTATAGACTTGAAAGTGCAGGAATTAGATAAGCTAGAGTAGGCACACAGCAGACCCACACCTCAGGACACCAGTGTGTAACAAATAAAGGCACGTACCTCCGTTTAGCAGGATCCAGACTTCAGGATGCTTGAGTGTAAACTTTTAAAGTGGGGTACCTCCACCAGGCAGTCCCAGACTACAGAACACTCAGGTGTAAAACAATTATGAATGAGTACCTCTGCACTAGGCCTTGGACGAATGCTCACTCTCTCTCTCTGGAGGGGCTGACACTCTCTTCATAAAAGCAGCACTCCAGGAAATCTCTCTTCCTCTTCAACACATGAGGGCTGAAGGTGCCCTCATGTGCCTCTGTGCTTTACTCTCCAAGTTGGAACTCAAGATGGAATGGCCAAATGCAAGAAGAAGACTCCTTTCCCGCTCACAAGCACTCACATTTATACCCTCTCTCATACCACGTGACAGGACATAAATTGATACATTTACAGACAGTCAGCTCACACTTTGCAGACATTAACCTCTCATTTGCTGCAGCTATTCAATAAACACAACAAAATGACAAGACAGTTTTGCACAGAGGATCTATATAAGAGATACATGTATGACATTATGGAAGGGGCCAGGAAAGCATCTACTAGGCCACTACAGTAGCATAGCTTTACATCACATTGATTAGAAGTATTTGAACACTGAATTGCACTAGTAGACATTACATTATAAACGCTCTCTCAGGGAGCTGTGGCAGCACATTGCAGTAAATCACTTCCAGCTTTCATCCCTGGCTTTATCTAATACTGTGCATAAAATCCAGTTACTTGGTTCCTTCCTTTTCTCTTCTGTTTCCCTTTGCTCTCTTTTCTCTCCCCTCCACAGTCTCTCCAGCATAAACTTGGCTTGTTAGTACTCACACTTACAGCTCCCCTCCGCACTGACTCTGGTAGATGTTCTCCTTGTTCCTCCTCAGTCTCTATCTCTGAAAGATCTTCACTCCATTAGCTCCAGGTCTAGACTTTAGAAGACTTTGTTAAAGGTGTTCACCTTGTTCCTCCCCGATCTTTATCTCTGGCTCTCCTCTTAGCTGACTCCAGGACTAGATTGGCTAACCCCACCCACTCTCTATCTTTTATACATTTCCTGTCCACCAATCTTATGCTTGTGGAAATCTGACTATCTAATCCCAGGATTAGACAGGACTAAATACTACCAGACTAGTCTCATTTATTTCTTCAACATTATATCCCAAGAGTTTTGGTTGTAGTGCTGGTGTCATCATGACAAAAACAGTCTTCCTGTAAGCGTCCCACCGTGCATTGCCTGGCCTGGTGCACAGTCTCTATCTTTTTTATTCCTTTCCTGCCCACTAATCCTATGCTAGGGGAAATCCAATCCCAGGCTAGCTAGGGGTGACTGACAGGTGTGAGAGAGCAGACTAGCATGTAAGTCATACAAGGTTAGGCAGTAGGAACACCAGAATTTAACACTTTTATTACCATTTAAAGTGATATACACATAATTACACACATTCACAACTATATATACACTTCACATTAGATAGCAATAGCAGTGCTCTAGGACCCCAACTCTGGAGTTCTACAGTTGCAGCCGTTGCAAACAGGCCCTAAAGCTGTGGGGGACCTGTGGGCCCCACACAGCACACTATCCTTTCTGGCTGCTTGCCTACATGATGCATTTATGGGTCACAGAGAGACTCAACGACACATCATGCAACTGTAAAGTGAACAACTTGTTCCTGAAAGGAGGGGGGGGGGGGGGGGGGTAGGAAAAGGAATGGTAGCTGCAGGCGGCTCCTAACAAATCAGATTGTGTTCTGTGGCACTTACATTGCTTCCTCGGCAGCTGGGCTCTCCCGCCAGTCAGCTGATGAGTGTAGTTCCTATGGGACTATCACCCCTTTAAATACCAGAGACAAAAGCTGTGCACAATATTTTATCTGCAGGTCAGATGCCTAATTTATAGAAAAGCAACGGAAAGTACAGGGAGATTTATCAGAACTGGTGCAGAGGAGAAGTAGGCTGAGGACACGGTCTGGCTCCCATAGACTAGGAGAGCATGCTTACGGAACTCTGGAAAATGTCAGATTTTCTGCTCGAGCGCAGACTTCCCAGCTGGGCAATGCGGGAACCGGGAAGCGGGTGAGTATGAAAAATATGGCACCAGGTCCCTGTTACCTGCCTTAATAGCATCGTACGTTAGTTTACCGTGTCCTAGGCAGGTGAAAGATTTCTTTTAGCAAACTAAACCTGTTTGCCCCTTAATGACCAACACATTTTTCAGTTTTTTTTCATTGCCACATTTCAGGAGCCGTAACTTTTTAATATTTCTGTTTACATGGCCAAATGAGGGCTTGTTTTTTGCAGGACAAGTTGTATTTGCTAATGGCATTTCTGGGTACATATAATGCATTGCAGGACATACTAATTAGAGATGAGCGAGCACCAAAATGCTCGGGTGCTCGTTACTCGGGACGAAATTTTCGCAATGCTCGAGGGTTCGTTTCGAATAACGAACCCCATTGAAGTCAATGGGCGACCCGAGCATTTTTGTATTTCGCCGATGCTCGCTAAGGTTTCCATGTGTGAAAATCTGGGCAATTCAAGAAAGTGATGGGAACGACACAGCAACGGAGAGGGCAGGCGAGGGGCTACATGTTGGGCTGCATCTCAAGTTCACAGGTCCCACTATTAAGCCACAATAGCGGCAAGAGTGCCCCCCCCCCCTCCCAACAACTTTTACTTCTGAAAAGCCCTCATTAGCATGGCATACCTTAGCTAAGCACCACACTACCTACAACAAAGCACAATCACTGCCTGCATGACACTCCGATGCCACTTCTCCTGGGTTACATGCTGCCCAACCCCCCTCCCCCCTGCACGACACAGTGTCCACAGCGCACACCAAACTGTCCCTGCGCAGCCTTCAGCTGCCCTCATGCCACACCACCCTCATGTCTATTTATAAGTGCGTCTGCCATGAGGAGGAACTGCAGGCACACACTGCAGAGGGTTGGCACGGCTAGGCAGCGACCCTCTTTAAAAGTGGTGAGGCGATAGCCCACAATGCTGTACAGAAGCAATGAGAAATATAATCCTGTGCCACCGCCATCAGGAGCTGCACACGTGGGCATAGCAATGGGGAACCTATGTGCCACACACTATTCATTCTGTCAAGGTGTCTGCATGCCCCAGTCAGACTGGTAATATGTACCTTAACAGTAACCGCGTTGGTGGTAATGTGGTGGTGACTGCGGACCTAGTAGCGCGGTTGTATTTTGTTGGTTTTCGGAATGCGGCCAGGATTAAGTGGGCCGTGGCGGGGGGATGGTGTGGGGGCTCTCTTGTTGTGTCGGTAAAGGTGAAATTCTTGGACTGCCACCAGACGAACCAATGCAAAGGCATTTGCCAAGAATGTTTTCATTGTTGGAGGAGGTGGGGGATGTTTTTGAGGCACTACGTGTCCTCTCCACGTGTCCGTGGTTATATGCACCTTAACAGTAACCGCGTTGGTGGTAATGTGGTGGTGACTGCGGACCTAGTAGCGCGGTTTTATTTTGTTGGTTTTCGGAATGTGGCCAGGATTAAGTGGGCCGTGGCGGGGGATGTTTTTGAGGCACTACGTGTCCTCTACACGTGTCCGTGGTTATATGCACCTTAACAGTAACCGCGTTGGTGGGAAATGGCCTCGCCGCCATCATGTCTTTGGGAAGCCTCTGTTTCCACACCCCAGAGACATACCATTAGCAGCGGTATAGGCAGAGCCCATAATTCGTAACATTTCAGCCGTAGCATTAGGACAGGCCCCACTAACATATCACTAGCAGCATTATAGGGGGAGCACAGTATTAGTTCCATTTCAGTAATAGTAGCACTCAAGACAGGCCCCAGTAACAATTCCGAAGCAGCAGTATAGGAGGAGCATAGTCTAAGTTCCATTTAAGTAATAGTAGCAGCCTACACAGGCCCCAGGAACAATTCCGAAGCAGCAGTATAGTGGGAGCGCAGTCTTAGTTCCATTTCAGTAGCTGCAGTATAGCCAAGGCCCAAGTTACATTTATGTAGCTAAAGTGTAGGCCAACCCCACACACCTTTCTGTACCATGAGTGCAGGCGAAGAACATAGAAATTGCTATGATTACACTGTAGGTGAGGGCCCAAAAAAATTGGTGTACCAACAGTACTAATGAACCTCAGTAAAAATTGGCCATGCCCAACCAAGATGGCAGGTGAAACCCATTAATCGCTTTGGTTAATGTGGCTTAAGTGGTAACTAGGCCTGGAGGCAGCCCAGTTTTACGAAAAATTGTTTCAAGTTAAAGTTCCAATGCTTTTAAGAGCATTGAAACATATAAAAATTGTTTAGAAAAATTATATGAGTGAGCCTTGTGGCCCTAAGAAAAATTGCCCGTTCGGCGTGATTATGTGAGGTTTCAGGAGGAGGAGCAGGAGGAGGAGGAGGAATATTATACACAGATTGATGAAGCAGAAATGTCCCCGTTTTGGATGGTGAGAGAGAACGATGCTTCCATCCGCGGGTGCAGCCTACGTATTGCTTAGGTATCGCTGCTGTCCGCTGGTGGAGAAGAGAAGTCTGGGGAAATCCAGGCTTTGTTCATCTTGATGAGTGTTAGCCTGTCGGCACTGTCGGTTGACAGGCGGGTACGCTTATCTGTGATGATTCCCCCAGCCGCACTAAACACCCTCTCCGACAAGACGCTAGCCGCAGGACAAGCAAGCACCTCCAGGGCATACAGCGCTAGTTCAGGCCACGTGTCCAGCTTCGACACCCAGTAGTTGTAGGTGGCAGAGGCGTCACGGAGGACGGTCGTGCGATCGGCTACGTACTCCCTCACCATCCTTTTACAGTGCTCCCGCCGACTCAGCCTTGACTGGGGAGCGGTGACACAGTCTTGGTGGGGAGCCATAAAGCTGTCCAGGCCCTTAAAGACTGTTGCACTGCAAGGGCTGTACATGCTGCTCGATCTCCGCACGTCCCCTGCTACCTGGCCCTCGGAACTGCGCCTTCTGCCACTAGCGCTGTCGGATGGGAATTTTACCATCAGCTTGTCCGCCAGGGTCCTGTGGTATAGCAACACTCTCGAACCCCTTTCCTCTTCGGGAATGAGAGTGGGAAGGTTCTCCTTATAGCGTGGGTCGAGCAGTGTGTACACCCAGTAATCCGTAGTGGCCAGAATGCGTGTAACGCGAGGGTCACGAGAAAGGCATCCTAACATGAAGTCAGCCATGTGTGCCAGGGTACCAGTACGCAACACATGGCTGTCTTCACTAGGAAGATCACTTTCAGGATCCTCCTCCTCCTCCTCCTCCTCCTCAGGCCATACACGCTGAAAGGATGACAGGCAAGCAGCAGGGGCACCGTCAGCAGTGGGCCAAGCTGTCTATTCCCCCTCCTCCTCATCCTCCTCATGCTCCTCCTCCTCCTCCTGAGTGCGCTGAGATATAGACAGGAGGGTGCTCTGACTATCCAGCGACATACTGTCTTCCCCCGCCTCCGTTTCCGAGCGCAAAGCATCTGCCTTTATGCTTTGCAGGGAACTTCTCAAGATGCATAGCAGAGGAATGGTGACGCTAATGATTGCAGCATCGCCGCTCACCACCTGGGTAGACTGCTCAAAGTTTCCAAGGACCTGGCAGATGTCTGCCAACCAGGCCCACTCTTCAGAAAATAATTGAGGAGGCTGACTCCCACTGCGCCGCCCATGTTGGAGTTGGTATTCCACTATAGCTCTACGCTGCTCATAGAGCCTGGCCAACATGTGGAGCGTAGAGTTCTACCGTGTGGGCACGTCGCACAGCAGTCGGTGCACTGGCAGATTAAAGCGATGTTGCAGGGTGCGCAGGGTGGCAGCGTCCGTGTGGGACTTGCGGAAATGTGCGCAGAGCCGGCGCACCTTTACGAGCAGGTCTGAGAAGCGTGGGTAGCTTTTCAGAAAGCGCTGAACCACCAAATTAAAGACGTGGGCCAGGCATGGCACGTGCGTGAGGCTGCCGAGCTGCAGAGCCGCCACCAGGTTACGGCCGTTGTCACACACGACCATGCCCGGTTGGAGGCTCAGCGGCGCAAGCCAGCGGTCGGTCTGCTGTGTCAGACCCTGCAGCAGTTCGTGGGCCGTGGCAGTAACCGTGTTGGAGAGGGCGCGAACAATGTTGCGGGAGACGTGGTCGTGCAGGGCTGGGACGGCACATCGGGAAAAGTAGTGGCGACTGGGAACTGAGTAGCGCGGGGCCGCCGCCTCCATCATACTTTTGAAGGACTCCGTTTCCACAACCCTATACGGCAGCATCTCAAGGCTGATAAATTTGGCGATGTGGACGGTTAACGCTTGAGCGTGCGGGTGCGTGGCGGCGTACTTGCGCTTGCGCTCAAACACTTGCGCTAGCGACGGCTGGACGGTGCGGTGCGAGACATTGGTGGATGGGGCCGAGGACAGCGGAGGTGAGGGTGTGGGTGCAGGCCAGGAGACGGTAGTGCCTGTGTCCTCAGAGCGGGGTTGGATCTCAGTGGCAGGTTGGGGCACAGAGGGAGAGGCAGCGGTGCAAACCGGAGGCGGTGAACGGCCTTCGTCCCACCTTGTGGGGTGCTTCGCCATCATATGTCTGCGCATGCTGGTGGTGGTGAGGCTGTTGGTGGTGGCTCCCCGGCTGATCTTGGCGCGACAAAGGTTGCACACCACTGTTCGTCGGTCGTCAGGCGTCTCTGTGAAAAACTGCCAGACCTTAGAGCACCTCGGCCTCTGCAGGGTGGCATGGCGCGAGGGTGTGCTTTGGGAAACAGTTGGTGGATTATTCGGTCTGGCCCTGCCTCTACCCCTGGACACCGCACTGCCTCTTGCAACCTGCCCTGCTGCTGCCCGTGCCTCCCCCTCTGAAGACCTGTCCTATGTAGGCGTTGCACACCAGATGGGGTCAGTCACCTCATCGTCCTGCTGCTCTTCCTCCGAATCCTCTGTGCGCTCCTCACTCGGACTTACTGCCCTTACTACTACCTCACTGCAAGACAACTGTGTCTCATCGTCATCGTCCTCCTCACCCACTGAAAGGTCTTGAGACAGTTGCCGGAAGTCCCCAGCCTCATCCCCCGGACCCCGGGAACTTTCGAATGGTTGGGCATCAGTGACGATAAACTCCTCTGCTTGGAGAGGAACCACTGCTGCCCAATCTGAGCAGGGGCCCGAGAACAGTTCCTGGGAGTCTGCCCGCTCCTGAGCATGTGTCATTGTAGTGGAGTGAGGAGGCTGGGAGGAAGGAGGAGTAGCAGCCAGAGGATTTGGATTTGCAGCACTGGACAGCGCAGAACTGTGGGTGGATGATAGCTTGCTCGAAGCACTTTCTGCCATCCACGACAGGACCTGCTCACACTGCTCATTTTCTAATAAAGGTCTCCCGCGTGGACCCATTAATTGGGCGATGAATGTGGGGACGCCAGAAACGTGCCTCTCTCCTAATCGCGCAGCAGTCGGCTGCGATACACCTTGATCAGGAGCTCACCCTGTGCCCACACCCTCACTTGGGCCTACGCGTCCTCGGCCTCGTCCACGTCCTCTAGGCTTACCCCTACCCCTCAGCATGCTGTATTACCAGTGATTTCCCAGGCAGGAAATAAATTGGCGCAAGCCTGCAGGACAAATACAATTTTTCCCTTTTTGGGAAACGGAGGGCCCACTGACTATATTCAATCAGATAAGATATGTGTTGCACAAAAATGCAGTTATATGAAGTGCAGCAGAGCGGTTACTTTTCCCAGGCAGGAAATAAATTGGCGCAAGCCTGCAGGACAAATACAATTTTTCCCTTTTTGGGAAATGGAGGGCCCACTGACTATATTCAATCAGATAAGATATGTGTTGCACAGAAATGCAGTTATATGAAGTGCAGCAGAGCGGAGACTTTTCACAGGCAGCAAATAAATTGGCACAAGCCTGCAGGACAAATACAATTTTTCCCTTTTTGGGAAACGGAGGGCCCACTGACTATATTCAATCAGATAAGATATGTGTTGCACAAAAATGCAGTTATATGAAGTGCAGCAGAGCGGTTACTTTTCCCAGGCAGGAAATAAATTGGTGCAAGACTGCAGGACAAATAGAATGTTTCCCTTTTTGGGAAACAGAGGGCCCACTGACTATATTCAATCAGATAAGATATGTGTTGCACAAAAATGCAGTTATATGAAGTGCAGCAGAGCGGTTACTTTTCCCAGGCAGGAAATAAATTGGTGCAAGACTGCAGGACAAATACAATTTTTCCCTTTTTGGGAAACGGAGGGCCCACTGACTATATTCAATCAATAATATATGTCTTCTGGCCCTGCCTACACAATTCTCTCCCTGTAGTATTACTGCAAGGCGCAATGCTCTGCAGACAGCCGATTTTGAAAAGAAAAAAATATGCAACACTGCTAACAGCAGCCTGCACAGTACTGCACACGGATAGATGTGGCCCTAAGAAGGACCGTTGGGGTTCTTGAAGCCTACACTCACTCCTAACACTCTGCCTACCTAACCACCACTTCTGTCCCTGTAGTATTACTGCAAGGAGCAATGCTCTGCAGACTGCCGATTTTGAAAAAAAAAAATTTGTGCAACACTGCTAACAGCACCCTCCACAGTAC
This sequence comes from Eleutherodactylus coqui, assembly GCF_035609145.1. Lineage (NCBI taxonomy): Eukaryota > Metazoa > Chordata > Amphibia > Anura > Eleutherodactylidae > Eleutherodactylus > Eleutherodactylus coqui. The sequence goes on from NC_089844.1 coordinate 158,579,107, forward strand.
TGCACACGGATAGATGTGGCCCTGAGAAGGACCGTTGGGGTTCTTGAAGCTTACACTCACTCCTAACACTCTCCCTACAGCAGCACCAGCAGCAGCACTTTCCCTCAGCTAACTCACAAGGCATCTGAGGCGAGCCGCGGGAGGGGCCGACTTTTATACTCGGGTGACATCTGATCTCCCCAGCCACTCACAGCAGGCGGGTGGTAGAGGGCTTGAACGTCACAGGGGGAAGTTGTAATGCCTTCCCTGTCTTTCAATTGGCCAGAAAAGCGCGCTAACGTATCAGAGAGGAAACTGAAAGTAACCCGAACACCGCGTGGTGCTCGTTACGATGTAACAAGCATCCCGAACACCCTAAAATTCGCACGAATATCAAGCTCGGACGAGTACGTTCGCTCATCTCTAATAATAATTTTTTTAAGGGGATTGGGAAAAAAAATAAATTCTGTAATTTGTTTTTCGGATATCATGTTTACGCCATTCAGTGTGCAAAATAAATACTGTGATTAATAATGAATAATGTAAACATTATTCTCTGGGTCCGCTCCATTCCGGTGACACCAAGTTTATGCAGTTCTTTTATGTTTTGCTATTTTTGTACACAGAAAATACTTTTTTTTTGTAAATTTGCTTTTGTGTTGCCGCATTCCAAGAGCCATATTTATTTTTCATTTGACAGAGCTCTATGAGGGCTTATTTTTTGCAGGGTGAACTCTAGTCTTCATTTATCTAATATTTGGGAATATGTAACATTTTGATTATTTTTATTCCATTTTGCTCTACAGGCAGGAATAACAAAATCTGCAATTCTGTTATGTTTTTTATTTTTAACAGTTTTCACCATGCAGTATAAATGATATATTAACCACTTAATGACCAGCCCATTGCCTTTTTACGTCCTGGCCTGCGGGGCTTTATTCCCAGGGGACATAAAAACATGCATCCTCTGGGAATGAAAACCCTGCTGGCTCTCGACTTGACAGCTCCATGCTATCGGTTACCGGAGGTAGCCGACATGCTGGAGCTGTTATCCCTGCCCGTGGGACCCCTCGCCCGGTCACGCGATTGCCGGTATCCCCTGGATACAGGCGATCGCATTAAAGTCAGTGTGAAATAAATAAAAGTTAAAGTTTCGGATCGGATCTGTAAGGGGAACTGAAGAAACTCCCCCCCATCCTCTGCGATATCCCCCGTCGTTCTGGTCCTGTAGGACCTGATGCCGGTGTCTGCACATGTGCCTAACGGCATGACATTTCGCGCACGCGAAGAGGGCCAGGGGGCCTGGAAAATGTAAAAACTCCCTGCTCCCGACTAGTATGCAGGGAGCTGTCCCCGAGAGCCATTGTATGCGGTTCCCAGTCACATGATCACTGTTATCCAATGGATAACAGCGATTATGTAAAAGTTTAAAAAAAGTTTTCAAAAGTGTAAAAAAGAAGGGAAAAGTTTGTTTCATCTGCCCTCATGGATCATATCGGCTTCTTCTTGTCGTCTAAAGTAGTTCTGACATAACCTAGAAGTATGCTTTGGAACACTGTCTTGCTGTAATATGAACCCTTAACCAACTAGGTATATATCAGAGGGTATTGCGTGGCATATCATAATGCTGTGGTAGCTCTTTTCGTCCAGTGTGTTATTCACCCTGTCCAAGTTTCCAACACTGGATCTAGCAAAAGAGCCCCAGACCATCATTCTTGTTCTTCCATGTTTGACAGTTGGTATCACCCACTCAGGAAGCAACCTTTCACTTCTTCGACAGTTGACAAAAGCCCAGCATGATGTGCCAAAGATGTCAAATTTTGATTCATCAGTCCAGAAGAGTTGTTGAATTGCTGCAAAAATTGGCTTGCAATTATATCCCAGGCAGATATGCAAATATTTAGAGTTATGGCATGATTAGATGAATAGTCTAGCCACCTGAGGCCCTAAAAGTGGTAACCTTGGACCATAAAAAGGCTCTCAGAGACTTCTTTTTCCGCTTGTATAGAGCTCGTTGACCACTAGACGCCTCTATGATGCAATGCAAGAGATTTCACACAGTTAACAGAGTTTGAAAAGGGGTGCATTACTGGAATCCGAGAAGCTGGATGGTCATATCGACAAATTGCCTGCCACCTGGGCCCTTCTGACCAGACTGTTAAGAGATATTGGGATTAGTAGATGTGTGAGGGCACACACACAAGGTGACTGGGCTCAGGACGCGCTCGACTGACCACCAGTAGAGAAGATCATCCGACAAGCAGGAGCAGCTCCAATTGTTTCATTGCCCACCATCCAGAGACCGGTGTCACCATTGTTACAGGCTTCTGTGTCTGTCAAAACCATTTCCTGGTGCTTGACTGAAGCACATTTGGTCTCACGGCACCATTTTGTGTACTACCTTTGACACCCAGCTTCGCCTTCGTTTTCAGTGGTGTCATGAACAATGAAACTAGACTACTACATACTGGAGCCGGATTGCCTTCTGTGACGAATCCAAGTTTAGTTTAGGCACTGACAATGGCTGTATTCATGTCTAGAGACCTCGGGGTGATCACCTCAATCCTGCCTTTGCTGTGCAGAAGCTCACTGCCCCCACTGCTGATGTGATGTGTGGGGGAAGGGTGCCATCGGATATTACAGTACAAAGGACGATGAAAGCTCAGCGATATGTTCAGGACATCCTGCAGCCACATGAGCTCCTCTTATGGCAGCTTCCAAGAGGCAGGATAATACTTGGCCACACTCAGTTACAGCAAATGTGGACCGATACGCCGCAGGATACCATATGGAACTTGTGTGCCTCCATGCCCGCCCGTATCACATCTTGAATACAAGCTAGAGGCGGTACAACAGGGTACTAGAGCCTCCCATCAAGGGATCAGTTTTCTGCAATAAATTATCCTTCTGTTCTGATATTGTAATCACTTACATATATCAATGTTACATTCACACATAGAAAGTTTCATTCAATTGCGACAATTCCTTCTAGGGGATTGATTTTTTTTACATTGAGTGTATGTTTCTGTTTCCCAGTTTTGTCATTGGCTTGATGTCCTGTTTGTGTCCATGACCAAAGCCACCTCTGGCAATTTCTCTGTAGGACAGACCAACACTTCTAAGGGTTCTAATTGTCTGTCTTTTTTGGTTAATTGTCTTTTTTGGTTAATTGCCTTTTTTGCCATTATGATAGCAATATATTTAGCCCAGAAGATCATGTAATCACAATTTTATCTGCGAAACCGGGATATCTTGCTTGTGTAGAATTTGCTATTAGAAGAATAAGTATACAGGAGCCGCTCCGGACAACAAGACAAATCACACACAATTGGTGTAATCAGATGATTCCTCCCTTTATGCATCATACAGCGGGTATATATAACATTTTGAATCACTTATCTTTCTAGCCAATAATCTAGATATGAGAGAATTTGTAGACATTTCCTAATAATGTTCTATAACATTCACTCTGCTGTTATCTTGTTCTTGTAGCATAAGAGTACATGCTATGATGTCAATGGCTCTCATCGCAGTACATCTGGTGATGCCATCTTAGATTAAGAAGCCAAAAGTAGCCACGCTAAGACTACACCCTATAACCGAAAACTCTACTAATATTTCAATATAGGTTTTCTTAACCCCTTAGTGACGAAGCTTGTTTGCGCCTTAGTGACGGAGCCAAATTTTGGAAATCTGACATGTGTCTCTTTAACATGGAATAACTCTGTAAAGGTTTTTCATATCCCAGTGATTCTGACATTGTTTTTTCACCACATATTGCACTTGATTTAGGTGGTAAAATTTGCAAATATTTATTAAAATTGCCAAAATTGGGAAAATTTTGGAAAAACACATTTTTTTTCACATTTTCAACTGTAATACTCTAAATATGTAAAAACAAACTGTACACAATTTTTACTAAGATATATATTTCCATTTGTTTACTTTATTCTGGAAGCACATTTGAAAAACTTTTTTTTAAAAACCATTTAGGAGACGTATAAAATTTAACATTACTTATTAACATTTTGAGGAACACTTTGTTTTCCTACACCAAGCCAAGACTGCAAAGGCTCATAAGTGTCAGAATGATAGATACCCCCACAAACAAAAACTACACCTCTTAATATATGCACTGAGGGGTGTCATGAGTATTTTGACCCCACAGTTTATTTTTCAGGAATTAATGCAATTTAGAAGATAAAAAATAAAATTTTATATTTTTGCAAATATGTCATTTCAAAGACATATTTTTTTCTGTAGTGCACATGAAAACGAGAATTTACACCACAAAATGGATATCCCTGTTTGTCCTGTGTTCAGAAGCATACCGATTGTGGCACTAATCGTATGTCCTTATGCACAATGGTGACCAAACTGAAAGGAGCAGCCGGTGGCTTTCAAAACAGACATTTTGCTTGAAGGTGATTTAGGCCCCATTGCCCACTTGTAGAGCCCTGGAGTGGCCAAAACTACACAGAACCCCCACAAATCAAATGACCCCATTTTGAAAACTAGACCCCTTAACAAATTCATCTAGGGGTGTATTGCGTATTTTGATCCCGTGGTTTTTGAATAAATCTGAGCAAAGCAGAAGGAAAAAATTCTGATTAACTGTAACTCTGTAAGTTCACCGCCCAATCACATTTTTAATCAAGCCATGTTTACGTTATTCCTACTATTTTGATTGCGTCAGCTACACAGGTTCTTGTCTTGCATCTCTGTTAACATAAGTCATTTAGTGGTTTTAGTATAAGTTGGAGTGTTGCAATATTATTATTTCTGTGCTAGCCTTAATATCTTGTGTCATCTAATGTTTGACACTGTTCCTTGTTGCCACCTATTAAAAGCTGGGGTCACCCTGGGGTCCGGGTATAAGACTGCCCTTAACAGAGTGATCACTCAGCTTTCAGGCAGGATTTTCCATATCTGTGACATCAGCAGCGTTCAGAAAAGATCCTCACTTCTCCCCAGCGTCTGCGTTGCCTACCGTACGTTCAGGAACGCAGATGCTGGGGGTAGCAATGAGGAGCGCTGCAGCCATGTCCTATCTGGAGCTTCAGAGTGAGTTATAGCACCTGATGATATGTGTGCTGCCTGGCCAGAGGTGCTCACACCAGGTAATTATTTTGTTCCTGCCATTAATATGGTGGGTAAAAAATAAAAACCAGCACTGGCCTCTAGAGTAAACTACCAGCTGGGCTATTGGTTTATTGGCCAAGTGTAAGTGCAGCGAGGATGTGGGTGATGGTGACATTCATGCACAGAGGTATAATACAAGGTGATATCCATCTGCTCCCTGCTCTACACATAACCTGCTGCTGTATATTATACCTCTCACTGCACACATCATCATTCATGCAGCATACGGTGTGTGTATGATCCATTAAACTGTCTGAGCTGATGAGGTATTAGCTCCTGCACTGTCACCTGTCCTAGAGGAGCTTAGGCAGATTCTCCAAGGTTTCTATGTTTTCTTCCATTCATGACTTGTCTGCTAATAACATAAGAAGCCTACCTGTGTGCAGGAGGAGAAGGATAGCTGTAGTAGCCCAGTGGGTCCTACAGAACATTCACAGCAACACTTGTCCTGTCACACCTGTCTATGTGCCCTCCATGGACATAGAAGGTGCTATCTGTAGGAGAGACCCTGTTTCTCCCCTTGTCTCCACTAAGCCTCATGTCAGCTGCAGTCCCATTGGCTGATAGTCAGATTTAGTTTTACTGGTGCAGAGTCCAAGGGAGGGAAAGTCACAACACAACTCCCTATGCAAGAGCCGGAGGAGTCCAGAAAGTGAGGGAAGAAACCGAGGAGATAAAAGGGAGTGATAGTGAGCAGTTAGACACACTCAGCCAGGAGTGAGAGAGGAGAGGTTGCAGTCAGTCGTGTCGGAGAGGAGGAGATACATGTACAGAAGCATTTCAGCAGTTCATCACGGTTTCTTCCAAGGTCGAGCGAGGTGTAAACTCACTCCCTTGGCACCTCACAGTGGAGGAAAGGAGAACCTTTCTGAGGTCCATCTTCTTCAAACAGTGAGTCATAGCTACCCGGTGAATTCAAAGCCAGGATTAACCTTCAGCCACTTGTCCCTCTGCTTCATATACACTGCACTAAACTCAAATTAACCCTTCGTCTAAAGCAACTAGTGGGGAAATTGTCTTACAAAACAATTCAGAAGAAAGGAAAAGAGAGAGCATTGAAATCAGGTCTTAATCATGTCAATATCACTGTATTTTGCATCGTGTTCAATTACCAACTTAGTACTGCATCTTCAAGTACCTGTTTCAAATACTTCTCCTGAGAATTGTAAATTCAATTTGTATTTCGAATATCAAATTTAGTAAATCTGAAATTTCTAAACTATTGCTGGACTCGACTCTGTTATTTTTTTGGCATACCATCCCGAAAGTCCAGTTGGAGTGTTGCCGTCACCGTGACAAAACTAGGCCTTCCGGCCATACATGCTACAGTCAGTTCTTTGGGGCCATTACAGAACCCTCAAATCTTGGCATCCTATGAACAGGATAGTTCCTTCTGTGCCTTATAATTACAAAAATCAAAATGTCTGTTGTCGGGGATAACCCTGCTGGCAAGCCGCCAGCCATCAATTACCCTGCAGATGTTGCTGCACCAATCATTGTGCCTGCAGAATCATCACCTGTAACTATTAGCACCTCTAGCTTAGGTGAACCATAGGAGCTTAGCCTAGGAGCGTCATTGATACCCAAGTACAGTGGCGAGCGCTATACCCTTAGAGAATTTAGGGGGAAAATGGGAGCAGTATTCCTGTTGTATTCATTGGCAATGGAAGAAAAGGTAGAAATTCTCATGGGTCAGGTAGAAGGTCCCGCTGCCAGAGAGGTCAAAACATGGTCGCGCGAATGCAAAAAAACTGTAGAAGATATGGATAGACTACAGACTATTTTTGACAAACTATGTCGGAAATAAAGAAACGCTTCTTTAAAGACAAAATGTTGGGGAGACTCTGAGAGAGTACGCATTGTCCTTAGAAGAGGACATGAAGGCCATAATAAGGGCCAACCCTAAAGAGTCTGCTGGTGCCGACCAGGCTCTTAGGGAACAATATATTGAAGGTTCATTAACGGAGACTTTTAGAAGCCAATTGAAGACACTGTCAGTGCAGCACCCCGATAGCACATTTTTACAATTTAAAGAACTGGCCATTACTATTCTGGGTATGGAGCCTCAGACCGCTGAGGAGGAGGAGTGTAAGATGGGGATGAACTCGCTGGGTGACGAAAGCTTACCCCACCATTGCAACTGTGATGTTTATAGACAGGCTGAGCAATCCAGCGATAATATGTCTGCCCCGCTGCTGGAAATGCAGAAACAAATGACCAAACTAACTTGCAGTATTGAGGCGATGTGCCAGAAAGTCAGTGAGCTCAATAGCCCACGTCCGATGCCTCAGCCATTACTACCCGAGCGGCGGTTACTACAGGGACAGCATCGGCCAGCTGGAGGTTATCCATGCCCTCGCTTTTGTGAACATTGCCACCAATAAGGACATGAGATCAAGACATGCTACCGTTTAAACAGGCAACCCCTGGGCAGAAGGACCTACCCTGGGAGGACAAACAATAGGTCCACATGCTCCGAAGGGCATCTCTAAATATGTAGGCCGCTGTCCAGAAGTAATGTTGTATGTGGACTGTATGCCCCTGCTGCCCTAATTGATACCGAGTTACAAGTCACCACTATCCGCAAATGTGATTTTGAGAAATACTGGTCCCCCGAAGTCCTCAGCTGTCCACCTAAACAATTGATTAATGTTGTGGCACGCAATGGCCTACCCATACTTATACTGGGGTATTGGGAACCAACTGTTATAAATGAAAACACATCCAGGTCTTCATGGTCCAACCCCCCCCCCCCCCCCGCATGATCCTGCGTCCACAGCGCACCCAAAAGTTTCCCTGCGCAGCGTTCAGCTGCCCTCATGCCACAAGCTCGCTTCATAGCCACACCACCCTCATGTCTATTTATAAGCATGTACTGGATGAGGATGAACCGGAGGCACACACTGCAGAGGGTTGGCAGGGCCAGGCAGCGACCCTATTTGAAAGTGTGGGCGATAGCCCACAATGCTGTTGAGAATTGATGATAAATTGATGTACGATCATCATTCCAATCCCGTGCCACCTCCGTCACAAAATTGTCAGGAGCCGCAAACATGGGCATAAAGAGGACTCAGGTGCCACCACTTCTTCACAACTCCACAATGCAGCAATGCATACTCTGTGTGGGAAGTATGTGAGCGGTAAACAATTGATTAATGTTGTGGCACGCAATGGCCTACCCATACTTATAGTGGGGTATTGGGAACCAACTGTTATAGCTGGGAACACATCCAGGTCTACATGGTCGTGTGTATGAGGCTATAGTGGAGCCCATCCCAATAGACGGTCACCCATTCCTGATGGCTGCCGGAGCTTGGCTACCATAACCAATAGGAAGGTGCTAATTAGAGATGAGTGAGCACCAAAATGCTCGGGTGCTCATTGCTCGAGTCAAACTTTTCGTAATACTCGAGAGCTCGTTTCGAGTAACAAACCCCATTGAAGTCAATTGGCGTTTTGAGCATTTTTGTATGGGACCGATGCTCTGCATAGCTGATGACTTGTCAAACACCAGAAAACATCAGAAAGTCATGGAAACACCACAAAAACGGATAGGGAATGGCAGGGGCAGCATGCATGGCTGCATCTAAGGCTCCCAGGTCCCACTATTAAGCCAAAATGGGGGCAAGAGTCTGGCGTCACCCCCCTAACAATTTTTACTTCGGACAAACCCTCATTAGCAAGGCACACCTTAGCTAAGCACCACGCTATCTGCAACCAAGGACAATCACTGCCTGCGGGTGACACCGCTGCATCTTCTCCTGGGTTACATGCTGACATTGCTGTCCAACCCCCCCGCATGATCCTGCGTCCACAGCGCACCCAAAAGTTTCCCTGCGCAGCATTCAGCTGCCCTTATGCCACACGCTCACTTCATAGCCACACCGCCCTCATGTCTATTTATAAGCACGTACTGGATGAGGATGAACCAGAGGCACACACTGCAGAGGGTTGGCAGGGCCAGGCAGCGACCCTCTTTGAAAGTGTGTGTGGTAGCCCACAATGCTGTTGAAAATTGATGATAAATTGATGTACGATCATCATTCAAATCCCGTGCCACCCCCGTCACAAAATAGTCAGGAGCCGCAAACATGGGCATAAAGAGGACTCAGGTGCCAGCACTTCTACACATCTCCACAATGCAGCAATACTCTGTGTGGGAAGCATGTGCGTGGGCTCAGGGTCAGGCTCGGTACCAGCCTCCACCTTGTGTGACCCAAGGTGCCGTGAGTTACATAGCAATGGGAAATCCATGTGTCCCCACACAATTCATTCTGTGTAGGTGTTAGATAGCTCAACACCGCAATAGAAAGTATTTGAGTTCCTTGGGTTTGCCTATGCTGTCGGTGCACAAAGATGGTATTACACAAGAAGAAATCAGAGCATCCAAACATGGCAGAGTTTCACCCTGCGAAGGACCTCGGCCCACATTTCTGCCCTAGTCAGTCAGTGTGTTTGTGCCAGACAGGTAAAACAACGCAATGGGAAGTCTCTGTGCACTCACAGCATAGGCGAGCCCAAGGAACTCAAGCATGGTATTACACATGAGGAACTCAGAGTGCCCAAACATGGCAGAGTTTCAGCCTGCTTAGGGCCTCGGCCTACTTTTCTGCCCTAGTCAGTCAGTGTATTCGTGTCAGACAGGTAAAACACCACTATGGGAAGTCTTTGTGCACTCACAGCATATGCGAGCCGAAGGAACCCAAGGAAAGTATTAAAAATGAAGCAATTACAGTGCCCAAACATGGCAGACTTTCACTACGCTGAGGACCTCGGCCTCTGCACACACCCTCAGCAATTGTGGGCATAAAGCGGACTCTGATGCTAGTACAGCTGTGAACGTCTCATTTAATTAGTTGCGGTTGCTTGAACCAGGAAGAAGTTTCACGGGCCAAACCTGGCGCAGTTGCATTTCCCCCAGGACTTTGGCCTCTGCCCACACCCTCAGCAATCATGGGCATAAAGCGGACTCCGATGCTAGTACAGCTGTGAACATCTCATTAATGCAGTAACGCTCCTTTTGTTTGGCCCAAACCAGTGTCTCAGATAACTGTGGTAAAACAATAGAAAATACATGTTGCCCAGTGCTGATCCCCTGACCCCAAGCAGGAGGAGGAGGTGGCATAACAAGGCCAAAAAAATGTGACTGGCGTAGGACCCACCATAGTCTGTGTGGGAAGTATGTGAGCGGGCCCAGGGTCAGGCTCAGTCCCAGCCTCCACCTTGTGTGACCCAAGGTGCCATGAGTTACATAGCAATGGGAAATCCAGACCCCTGTAACATTTCTGTAGCAAAGGTATAGGCAGACCCCTGTAACATTCCTGTAGCAAAGGTATAGGCAGACCCTTGTAACATTTCTGTAGCAGAAGTTTAGGCAGACCCCTGTAACATTCCTGTAGTAAAAGTATAGGCAGACCCCAGTAACATTTCTGTAGCAGAAGTAGAGGCAGACCCCTGTAACATTTCTGTAGCAGAAGTAGAGGCAGACCCCTGTAACATTTCTGTAGCAGAAGTATAGGCAGACCCCTGTAACATTCCTGTAGCAAAGGTATAGGCCGACCCCAGTAACATTTATGTAGCAGAAGTATAGGCAAACCCCTGTAACATTTCTGTAGCAGAAGTATAGGCAGACCCCTGTAACATTCCTGTAGCAAAGGTATAGGCAGACCCCAGTAACATTTCTGCAGCAGAAGTATAGGCAGACCCCTGTAACATTCCTGTAGTAAAAGTATAGGCGGACCCCAGTAACATTTCTGCAGCAAAAGTATAGGCAGACCCCTGTAGCATTCCTGTAGCAGAAGTATAGGCAGACCCCTGTAACATTTCTGTAGCAAGAGTATAGACGAACCCCTGAAACATTGGTGTACCATGAGTGTAGGCGAAGGCCGGAAAAATTAGTTAGATAACAATATTGGCGAGGGCCAGAAAAATTTGTGTACCAAAAGTACAAGTGCACCCCTAAAAAATTGCTCAACCGCCATGGCAGGTGAAACCTATAAAGATTTTTTGAAACTTTGAAAAATTGTAAAAAAAATTATAAGCAGAGCCTTTTGGGCCGCATAAAAATTGGCTGTTCAGCGTGATGACATGCTGTTTTAGAAGGAGGAGTAGTAGGAGGAGGAGTAACAATATCCGAGAGTGATTGACAAATCTAATTCCCCCTTTTTTTCCGGTGCTAGAGAATGCTTTTTTCTCTGGAAAAGAATCATTAGGTTCTGCTGCTCTCCACTGGTGGAGAAGAGAAGTCTGGGGAAATCCAGCCTTTGTTCATCTTTATGAGTGTAAGCATGTCGGCACTGGCAGTTGACAGGCGGGTACGCTTATCCGTGATGATTCCCCTAGCTGCACTAAACACCCTCTCTGACAAGACGCTAGCGGCAGGGAAGGCCAGCACCTCCAGGGCGTACAGCGCAAGTTCGTGCAACGTGTCCAGCTTTGACACCCAATAGTTGTATGGAGCAGAGGCATCATGGAGGATGGTGGTACAATCGGCTACCTACTCTCTCACCATCTTTTTACAGTGTTCCCTCTGACTCAGCCTTGACTGGGGAGTGGTGATACAGTCTTGCTGGGGAGCCATAAAGCTGGCAAAGGCCTTGTAGAGTGTTCCCCTGCCTGCGCTGGACATGCTGCCTGATCCACGCGCCTCCCCTGCTACTTGGCCCTCGGAACTGCGTCTTTTGCCACTAGCGCTGTCAGATGGAACTTTAGCATCACTTTTTCCACCAGGGCCCTGTGGTATTGCATCATTCTCGTACCCCTTTCCTCTTCGGGATTGAGAGTGGAAAGGTTCTCCTTATACCGTGGGCCGAGAAGGATGTACACCCAGTAATCCGTGTTGGCCAGAATGCATCTAACTCGAGGGGCACAGGAAAGGCAGCCTAACATGAAGTCAGCCAAGTGTGCCAGGGTACCAGTACGCAACACATCGCTGTCCTCACTAGGAAGATGACTTTCAGGATCCTCCTCCTCCTCCACAGCCCATACACACTGAACAGATGAGAGGCAAGCAGCATGGGTACCCTCTGCAGTGTACCCAGCTGTCTCTTCTCCTCTCCTCCTCCTGCTTCTCCCCCTCCTCCTCCTCCTCCAAAACTCGCTGGGATATAGACATGAGGGTGGTGTGGCTATCAAGCGACATACTATCATCCCCCATCTCCTGTTCCGACCGCAAAGCGTCGGCCTTTATGCTTTGCAGCGAACTTCTCAGCAGGCAAAGCAGCGGGATGGTAACGCTAATGATGGTCCCATCGCCGCTCACCATCTGGGTAGACTCCTCAAAGTTTCCGAGGACCTAGCAGATATCTGCCATCCATGCGCACTCCTCAATAAAGAATTGCGGAGGCTGATTACCACTATGCCGCCCATGTTGCAGCTGGTATACCACTATTGCTCTACGCTGCTTGTACAGCCTGGCCAACATGTGCAGCGTAGAATTCCACTGTGTGGGCACGTCGCACAGCAGTCGCTGCTCTGGCAGCTAAAACTGATGTCGCAGGGTCCTCAGGGTGGCAGCGTCCGTGGTGGACTTGCGGAAATGTGCACTTGCCGAGCAGGTCAGACTAGTGGGGGTAGTTCTTCAGAAACCGCTGAACCACATTGAAGACGTGGGCCAGGCATGGCATGTGTGTGAGGCTGCCGAGCTGCAGAGCCGCCACCAGGTTACGGCCGTTGTCACACACGACCATGCCCGGTTCAAGGCTCAGCGGCGAAAGCCAGAGGTCGGTCTGCTCTGTCAGACCCTGCAACAGCTCAAGGGCCACGTGCCTCTTGTCACCTAAGCTGAGTAGTTTCAGCACGGCTTGCTGACGCTTGCCCACCGCTGTGCTGCCACGCCGCACTCTACCGACTGCTGGCGACATGCTCACACTTCTTAATTGAGAGGTAGACGTGGCGGAGGAGGAGGACAGGGAGGGTTTGGAAGAGGTGGCATAAAATGCCGCAGATACCAGCACCGAGGTAGGACCCGCTATTCTGTGTGTGGGTAGGATGTGAGCGGTCCCAGGCTCTGACTCGGTCCCAGCCTCCACCAAATTCACCCAATGTGCCGTCAGGGAGATATAGTGCCCCTGCCTGCCAGTACTTGCACACGTGTCCGTGGCTATGTGGACCTTCCCAGTAACCGCGTTGGTGAGGGCACGATTTATGTTGCGGAAGACGTGCTGGTGTAGGGCTGGGACGGCACACTAGGAAAAATAGTGGCGACTGCGGACTGAGTAGCATGGGACCGCCGTCATCATGTTTTTGAAAGCCTCTGTTTCCACAAGCCTGTATCTCCAAGCTGATTAATTTGGCAATGTGCACGTTTAAAGCTTGTGCGTGCGGGTGGGTGGCGGCTTATTTGCGCTTTCGCTAAAACGCTTGTGTTAGCGACAGCTGAACGCTGCGCTAAGAGACATTGCTGGATGGAGTGGAGGATGTTGGAGATGAGGGTGTGGGTGTAGGCCGGTAGGCGCTCGTGCCTGTTTCCTGGGAGGGGGATTGGATCTGTGTGGCAGGTTGGGGCACAGGGCAAGAGGCAGTGGTGGGACCCAGAGGTGGTGAATGGCCTTCGTCCCACCTTGTAGGGTGCTTGGCCATCATATGCCTGCGCATGCTGGTGGTGGGGAGGCTGGTAGTGGTGGCTCCCTGGCTGATCTTGGTGTGACACAGGTTGCACACCACTGTTCGTCGGTCGTCCGCGCTCTCACTAAAAAACATCCACACCTTTGAACACCTAGCTCTCTGCACGGAGGCTTGCCGTGAGGGGGTGCTTTGGGAAACAGTTGGGGGATTCCTCGCTCTGGCCCTACCTCTACCCCTGTACTTTACTTCGATTAACTCCCAGCACTCCTCAGGATTTTTAAACCTATTAAAGATGACTAACAAGTCAATAGGATGCACGCCAAACATGCAGGGGTAAGAGCTGGCCACTGGCCACTCCACTGCCTCTTCCAAGCTGCCCTGCTGCTGAACTTGCCTCCCCCTCTGAAGCCCTGTCCTCAGTAGGTTTAGCAAACCAGGTGGGGTCAGCCTCCTCATCGTCCAGCTGCTCTTCCTCCGAATCCTCTGTGCGCTCCTCCCTCGGACTTACTGCCCTTACTACTACGTCACTGACAGACAACTGTGTCTCATCATCATCCTCATGCACAAAAAGCTCTTGAGACAGTTGCCGGAAGTCCCCAGCTTCATCACCCGGACTCCGGGAACTTTCCAAAGGTTGGGCATCGGTCACGACAAACTCCTCAGATGAGAGAAGAACCAGTTTTTCCCACTCATGGCAGGGACCCGAGAACAGTTCCTGGGAGTCTGCGAGCTCATCAGAATATGTCATTTTCATGGAGTGAGGAGGCTGGGAGGAAGGAGGAGCAGCAGCCAGAGGATTCAGAGTTGCAGTCCCTAGGCTGGGAGTAGTGGACTGCGTAGAAGACTGGGTGGTCGATATATTGCTGGATGCATTTTCTGCCATCCACGACAGGACCTGCTCACACTGCTCTGTTTGTAATAAAGGTCTACCACGCGGACCCGTAAATTGTGATAGGAAGCTGGGGACCCAAGAAACTTGCCTTTCTCCTAATCCCGCAGCAGCCGGCTGTGATTCACCACGACCAGGAACTTGGCCTGTGCCCACACCCTGACTTGGACGTCCGTGTCCACGTCCACATCCTCGACCCTTACCCCTACTCCTCATCATGGCGGATTAAGAATAGAGCAGGGACCAAATAAATTACCCCACTGTACAGCACTGACAACTGTGGCTTAATTCACCGTACACAGAGACTTGTAGATAACGGAGGCTCTATGCTGTGACTTGAAAAAATTAACCCGCTGTCTTGGGCTGATACCTAGGGGTAATTTACCGCTCGCAGAGACTTGTAGATATTAGAGGCTGTGTGGAGTGGGAGAAGACTCTAAAGCCAGTGGATAGTGCTGGTAACTGCGGCGATCTCAACCCCACCAAGGAAAGGGTGTTGTGAGACGCTCTGCACAGCGGCAGAGCTGAAATACTTTGCAGTGGCCCCGGTAATATTACAGGACTGTTTAGCGGTGAGACCTCTGTCTAATGCACTTCAGACACAGAATGGTATAACTGAAGTCGTTCGCAGTAGGCTAGGAGATGTTAGAGAGCTATTTCACAGTGAGAGCTGGTTGAACGGCACTGCAGCCTGAGAACGCTATTACTAAAAAGGCTGGGAACAGGCCTAGATGCGTAATACAAAAATGGATGCACTACTACTCCCAGCAAGCCACAAGTATAATGCAGACGGTCAGATGTAGCCTTGAGAAGGACCGTTGGGGTTCTTGAAGACAGGATCCTACTCTAACACTTTCCCTACATCAGCAGCAGCACTTTCCCTAAACTCTGCATAATACACTGCAGACTGAGAACGCTATAGCGGAAATGGCCTGCACAGCCCGAGATGAAAAAGAAAAAATGGTGCAGACTATGAAGAGTTAGTAGCCTTAAGAAGGACCGTTGGGGTTCTTGAAGACTGGATCCTACTCTAACACTTTCCCTATATCAGCAGCAGTTTTCCCTAACCTCTGCGAGCATGTGTCTGAGACAAGCCGTGGCAAGACCACTTTAAGTACTCAGCGGTCACCTGATCGGCCCAGCCACTCACTACTGTGGGGTGGGATAGGGCTGGCACGTCACAGCAGGAAGTGGTAATGCCTTCCCCGCATGTCTATTGGCTAGAAAATGGCGCTGAACATGCGGGGAAGGAAATGCAATTGACTCGAGTACCACGTGGTGTTCTACTCGAGTAACGAGCATCTCGAGTACCCTAATGCTCGAACGAGCATCAAGCTCGGACGAGTGTGCTCGCTCATCTCTTGTTATTACTGCATGTTTTCTTCCAGAATACACATGCCAAACGTTGCACAGGACTCTAAAATGAAAAGAAAGACAGAATCTCAGCGCCTCACGTATAAATTAAGAAATCAAATATAGTAAATGGCGACTGTCCACTCACCTGGTGCGCAGTGGACCCCTCTGTATGAAGGAGCCACCGGCACCTAAATTCCATGATCACTCTCAAAAAGAAGCCTGGTCCACAATCCTAGATCCTAGGAGAGACGTCCCGGGGTGGAAAGCCCTCACATGGGCTTCAGACATTCCAAATAGCAAGTAAGAAAAAGATACCCCCGTGCTCCGGAACCAGGACAACAGTCTATATTAATAAAAAGTGGATTATTAATATAGACTGTTGCACAGGACTCTAAAGTACTGTTGTGCCGTGATTGTTGCCTAACCTCAAATTTCCTTCCTTACAGGTTGTCTACCATACAGTACATTTCTTTCATGTCTTTATTGCATTGAATGTTTATGGATTTTTCTCTGTGCCTTTGGGGAGAAGAACTATGTAGGTGCCCCATAGCAAGCTTGGAGCTAGGGCTCCATCCTAATCCAACGTGTCTACTTAAATCACTTCCAAGTGTACAAACTCTAAACTTATGTATTGTCAAACAAACCTGGTAGGCACACTGAAGACGGCTGTGTTTTTAAGTGGGGGGGGGGGGGTGGAACTGTAGTGGCCATTCCTACAGAACATTCACAGCAACACTTGTCCTGCCTCACCTTTCTATTTGCCGTCCATGGATATAGAAGGTGGCATCTGTAGGAGAGACACTGTTTCTCCTCTTCTCTCCACTAAGCCTAGAGTTTAGCCTGATGTCAGCTGCAGTCCCATTGGCTAATAGTCAGATTTAATTTCACTGGCGCAGAGTCCAAGGGAGGGAAAGTCACAGCACAAGTCCCTATGCAAGAGTGGGAGGAGTCCAGAAAGTGAGGGAAGAAACAGAGGAGATAAAAAGGAGTGATAGTGAACAGTTAGACACACTCAGCCTGGAGCGAGAGAGGAGAGGTTGCAGTCAGTCGTATCAGAGAGGAGGAGGTACGTGTACAAAAGCATGTCAGCAGTGCATCATGGTTTCTTCTAAGGTCAAGCGAGGTGTAAACCCGCTCCCTTGGCACCCAACAGTGGAGGAAAGGAGAACCTTTCTGAGGTCCATCTTCTTGAAACAGTGAGTCATAGCTACCCGGTGAATTCAAAGCAACGATTAGCTGTTCAGCCACTTGTCCCTCTGCTTCATATACACTTCACTAAACTTAAATTAACCCTTCATCTAAAGAAACTAGTGGGGAAATTGTCTTACAAAACAATTCATTATGCGGTCTACGGCGGGAGATAATCAATCTGGGGCACTGTTTTTGAACTGTATGCATATTTTTCCATTTACATCAAGCTAAGTCTTTATTCACATCAGTGTATATCGGCCACTGTTTTCATGGCAGGATGATTTACTCTATGATCTGATGCATTGGATTCCAATGCATCAGATGAGACGACCGATTTTTTGCCGCGTAAAAGCACCCCGCCGGCCAAGAAAGTGCATATCAGCTAGGCGTTTTTACACCGGGCAGGATAGTCCTGGAACTATCTTTATGGTCGGAATGCGTCGGCCGCTGCATGGGCTCCTATGGGAGCCAATAACAGCGACCGGAGAAGGGAGGTGGGAGGGAGTTTAGCAGAGTATCTGCTAAACTCCCACTCCCTTGTCTCTGCCCCTTGCTGGTTGTTTGCAATAGGGGGGGGGGGCAGGATGAGGTGGGATCTAGTTGCTAAGCTACCACCCTGCCCTGCTCCCTCCCATTGCTGGCAGCCAACAAGGGGCGGAGAGGGGGCATGAGCTTAGCACACTAGCTCCCGCCCTGCCATCTTCCTTTGCCGTGAGACGGTGAGGGGGCTGAGCTAAGCTGTCTCCCCTGCCAGACAACAATCCAGGCTCGGCGTTTATGTGTCGGACCGTCTGAATGGGCGCACAAACAGCAGATTTGTGCGCCCGTTCACGCGGTTTTACGGCTTTGACGGGCAAACGTAAAAGCTCCTACGCCTGTGTAAAAGAGCCCTAAAATAGATTCAGTTTGTCTTTATGCACTAAACCAATGAGTGTCTGTATATGGTATTTATATGACAGGTATGCGATATTCATGCATATATTTATAATCTTTTTTCGATCTTCATGTGATATTCATGCAATCTTTGTTTGCAGAGCAGAACTAAGCATGATTTTTGTGGGATATTTTTGCAATATTTATGTGGTATGTATGTAATGTTTATGCGAACGTCTATGACCTTTTGTGATCTTTGTGCCATATTTATGCATTTCTTGTGTGATATCTATGCGATTTCTTGTGATATTGCCGCAGATATGTATGTGGTCTACAACAGGTGATAACCCATCTGTGTGTCCCACTATGTAACAGAAGAAAATAATAAAGGAAGAAAGATCTTTTGCACTTAGAAACTCAGTTTACTTATTTGTTATGGAGAAACTTTCCGTGTGCGGGGACTTACAGCTCATCGGAGTAACCTCTGCACTTCCAAGGAAGCCGTGGATTTAAAGTCCGCTGGAATAGATGAGTTTACAATCTTTTTATGGTTACTGTTTAAATTATCTCATTTATGCTTGATGCATCAGCCTTCTGTTTTCTTAGTCGTCAGCACAATACAAACACTTCCACAGACATCACATGAACTAAATAATAAGATAATATGAATAGGAAAGCGCCAAATGGATTATTTATATAGCAAGATTTGCTGAAAATTCAATGGGTGACTTACCTGGCACCGGGCGGGGACCCCTGGTAAGGGAACTACCCGCTCAGCACCTGTAGTCCAGGAATGCTTATCAATGTCAAACGTTGTCCCTGATCCTCCATTGGCCGGCGGTCCAGGGTAGCAGCAGGGAGACCCCAATATTCCCAAGTGAAGATTTAAAAAAAAAAAAAATTAGAAAACCAAAAGAAAAATAACACTGCCTCAGCAGAGCCAAAAAACTCCCGCGTGCTACCGACTCTTTAGAGCTCGGAAGTTTTTTAGCGCTGCTGAGGTAGTGTTACTTTTCTTTTGGTTTTCTGATTATGCACTAAATAATTAAATGCCAACAGCAAAGTTCTAGGCATGTTGACCGGATATTTTTTGGGATTCATGTTGAATATGAAAAGATAAGTACAGTATGTCTCCCGCTTGCGAACATTTGAGTTTCGAACTTCTATAGATACGAACAAGGCTGTCTGTAAGTATGATGTAAGGCTACAGCTAGAGATGAGCGAACGTACTCGTCCGAGCTTGATGCTCGGGCGAATATTAGGGTGCTCGGGATGCTCGTTATTCGTAACGAGCACCACGCGATGTTCGGGTTACTTTAACTTTCTTCCCTGAGAAATTTGCGCGCTTTTCTGGCCAATAGAAAGACAGGGAAGGCATTACAACTTCCCCCTGCAACGTTTAAGCTCTATACCACCTCCCCTGCTGTGAGTGGCTGGGGAGATTAGGTGTCACCCGAGTATTGAAATCTGCCCCTCCCGCGGCTCGCTATGGATGCATTCTGACATTAGTTCAGGGAAAGCGCTATCGTGTTGGAGCTACTATAGGGAGAGTGTTAGGAGTATTTTAGGTTTCAAGAACCCCAACGGTCCTTCTTAAGGCCATAAAGAATAAAAATCATTACTTACTTCTTCAGACGATCTGCGGCGCTCCTGCAGGCTGTCACTCCCTCCTGGTGTTCTGCGGTGCTCCTGCAGGCTCTTGCTCCTTCCTGGTTCCCGGCAGACTATTGCTTTCTCTACGAAAGGCTTTAAATCCCTGCCTCCAGAAACACACGTGCCTTCAGCCAATCACAGCCAATGACAATGATGTCATTGAATGGCTGTGATTGGCTGTGTTTCTGGAGGCGGGGATTTCAAGCCGGGCGTCCAGAAAGCAATACTCTGCCGGGGATCAGGAGGGAGCGACAGCCTGCAGCAGCACCGCAGATCGTCTGAAGAAGTAAGTAATGATTTTTATTATTTGCTCCACTGTATTACCGGCGTATAAGGTGACAGTTGGGGGGTCGTCTTATACGCCCCGTCGCCTTATACGCCGGTATATATTTTTATTGTAACACATTTCTGGATGAATTGCTGGGAAGGGGTTATATATTTAACCCCTTCCCGACAATTCATCCTGCGATCGCCGGCAGCCCATTGCATTCAGTGGAACCTGCTGTATTGCCGGCTCCATTGAATTCAATGGGCAAACATCGTTCTTCTCTGCCACAGCTGTTACAGCTATGGCAGAGGAGAACGATCTTTACGCTGACAGTGCGGGGGGGGGGGCACTCTTGCCGCTATTGTGGCTTAATAGTGGGACCTGTGAACTTGAGATGCAGCCCAACATGTAGCCCCTCTCCTGCCCTATCCGTTGCTGTGTCGTTCCCATCACTTTGTAGAATTGCCCAGATTTTCACACATGAAAACCTTAGTGAGCATCGGTGATATACAAAAATGCTCGGGTCGCCCATTGACTTCAATGGGGTTCATTACTCGAAACGAACCCTCGAGCATCGCGGTAATTTCGTTCCGAGTAACGAGCACCCGAGCATTTTGGTGCTCGCTCATCTCTAGTTACAGCCTTACATCGTATTGTACAAGGAACTGATAGGCATTCTATCAGGCTGTGCCATAGGTCCCTTTTCACAAGGCCCTCGGCTGCCATCTCAACTGCATGGTGACCCGCGATGTTATCATGGGAGGCCATACGGGACCCCTGAATGTCGGGTGCAGTCTTATTCTTACAGCCTGCAACAGCTCCAACAAGCCGCACCACTAATCGAACCTGTTAACTCTTTAAAGACTGCTGTCAGCAGCAGTATTTAAAGAGTTAACAGGTCCAATGTGTAGTACAGCTTATCGGGACTGTTGCCGACGGGTGAGGACTGTAAGAATCAGCCTGCACCCAATGTTGTATGGAGCAAGATCCACCCGCGATTCCCCCCATACAAGCATTTGTTCTGACATACGAACAAAAAGCACTTACAAACAGCTTCCTGGAACGGAACCAGTTCATAAGTAGGGGAGATTCTGTAGTGAAGTCCTGCAACATTTTATTTCCTTCACAATATGGTAAATGAAGGGACAGTATAAGACCTATTATATAGTGACATACAATATTAGAGCCCTCTCACGTGCCGTGACCCCGGAGTGCAGCATAACGTGACAAGTTTTCTGTGGTACAGTTTCAGTATGAACCTACATTAGATGGGGAGATCCAGCGATCTGAGTGACGTCCAACAAGGTGTGATCATCAGAGCTAGGCTAGCTGGACCGGGATATCACTGCCAACTGCATGGGGTTTTCACATTTAGCGGTTTGAAGAGTATCCCGAGAATAGTGTGAGGGATGAACGCATCCAGCAATGTGGATCCTGTGGACAGAAACAACTCTGTGAGAAAGATGTTAGGAATTGCCCAACCGGTGGTGCAGATTCAAGAAAAGCCGAATACAATGCTGGCCCTTTAACTAATGTGTCTGGAAATCAAATTTGCTGTTCCTTGGCACAGATCGAATATTATAGCAAACGACCAGTTTCAATGCCATTGTGTCTAAGAGAAACAGAAAAGCGAGACTTCGGGGGAGCTAAGTGCAGTGTCCCGTAGGATGACCCCAGATACAAGGCATACGCTGAGGAACTGGGAGGGCAAGATACTGGGTTATCACGGCAGCACTTACCATGCTCCCTCCCAGAGGAATGCATGGAGCCAAGACCAGGGCAGCGCTGGGCCTCTTCCAGACACCCCCGGCATGGGGATGACCAATAAACATTTGAACAGGCGATGAGGTTGTCATGGGTGACGCCACCATTCCGGCACCCAGCTGCATGAATATCAGTGGGGAAATAACTGAGCCACAGAAAATGATAGAGTACCTCAGGTCCAGGGAACGGTCAGGGCCTGGAACAACTTTACTTGAATAAACACTCCAACAATACAAGGCAAAAATAGACAGTATTCCAAGTGCAGGTAGCATTATAGATATATACAGACAGGCTTGAATATGAGTACCTCCACACAGCAATCCCAGACTTCTGGAAACCTGTGTGTGTGACAATTGTAGACGCGTACCTCCATCCAGTGGTTCCAGACTTCAGGACGCTTGGGTGTGAACAATTAAAAGAAGAAGAGTACCTCTGCCCTGGGCCTTGTGTAGGGAAGACTTAGGATTGGGTCACTCTCTTTCTCTCTCTTGGGCTCACTTACTGATCTTGCTGCTCCTTACGTTTTGGAAATCTCTCCTCCTCCTCCATCTTCAACACATAAAGGCTGAAGGTGCCCTCATGTGCCTCTGTACTTCCTCTCCTTGGTGGAACTCGAGATGGAAGCTGATGGAAGCCTTTTCCCGCTCTCAAGCACTCACATTTATACCTTCACTCATACCAAGTGACAGGATAGAAGTTGCTACATTTACCAGTCAGCTCACACCAGACATTATCCTCTCATTTGCTGCAGCTTTGCAATACACATAACAGAAAGCCAAGCCGGTTTTGTATAGAGCATCTACATAAGCAATACATGTATGACATTATGGAGGGGTCCAGGAAAGCATGTATAGCGCCGCTACCATTTTCACCTTACTTAAAAATAATCCGACCTCGGAGCCTCCAAACCAGAGTGTAAGAATCCTGAGTCGGGTCATCTTCAGTGTGTGACTACCAATTCACCTGAAAGGCCTCTGCGCAGTTAGGGAGTGTGCAAGGTGAAACCTATAAACACATCTATCCGTGGTTACCTACGTGAATGATTAACCCACTCCAGGTGTACAGAGACTACAAGAAGTGTCATTTGTGTGTATGACTTTTTGTTTATGACAGCGTGTAAGGAACATGACTTGCAAGTACATTTAGAAATTCTACTAGGCTGAACAGAATTCAGGGACACTAGTATTGCTATGGAGCACATTCATGACTCTTCTCTCCAAAGACTAAAGGACT
The DNA here is from genome assembly GCF_035609145.1 of Eleutherodactylus coqui. NCBI lineage: Eukaryota > Metazoa > Chordata > Amphibia > Anura > Eleutherodactylidae > Eleutherodactylus > Eleutherodactylus coqui. The sequence goes on from NC_089844.1 coordinate 158,602,020, forward strand.
GAGATAAGTGGAATGACCATTACTTTCTCTACTAAGAATGAAACACACTGTGACAAACCAAAAATAAGAAAGGGCGACTGGCAGGAAAAAGAGACGAGCGGAATGACTCTAACGTTCCCTAAAAAAGTAGAACTAGGTGTAAGGAAGGCCCCCGCCTGCTGAGACACATAGGGCAGACAGCTAGCACTGAGATGCGACATAGGGGACACAAGAAACCTCCAGCCATACACAGAAATCACACATAGCATGCACACAATTTCATGCACACTGTGGCATTTCTAAGCTAAGCATATTTAAATTCGCATATTACATTTATAGGAAAACTAGCTGATATACCCGGCTTCGCCCGAGTTAATTTGGTACTGGTGTTTATCTGGTGTTCACACGGAAAATCTTATGAAGTCGTGGTTACTTTAGAGATACTGAGGAAAAACATATGTTCACCATTTTGCATAGTTCTCTGCGTTACCCAGGAAACACCATGTGGAGGTAACCATGCAACGTTTCCTTTATATAAAATGACGTCAGGAAGTGAGAGAATTAGATTACGTACATAAAATTTGGACACTAATTCTTTTGCGCTTAGAATTGAATAATCGAGTTGGGACCCATTAACTTTTCCTATTTATGACATAATCAATGCTCATGCCAAATTTCCTGTTTCTATGACACCAGAAAGTGAAAAAATTACATTCCGCACGTAAACTTTGGACGCCAATTCTTTTGCGCTAGAATTGAATAATCGTGTTGGGACCTATGAACTTTTCCTATTTATGACATAATCAATGCTCGTGCCAAATTTCACGTTTCTGTGACACCGGAAAGTGAGAAAATTAGATTCCGTACGTAAAATTTGGACGCTAATTCTTTTGCGCATAAAATTGAATAATTGGGCTGGGACCCATTAGCTTTTCCTTTTTATGACATAATCAATGCTCCTGCCAAATTTGGAGTATCTATGACACCGGAAAGTGAGAGAATTAGATTCCGTACGTAAAATTTGGACGCTAATTCTTTTGCGCATAGAATTGAATAATCAAGTTGGGACCTATTAACTTTTCCTATTTATGACATATTCAATGCACGTGTCAAATTTTAAGTTTCTATGACATTGAGAAGTGACAGATTTAGATTATGTACGTTAAATTTTGACACCAATTCTTTTGCGCTAGAATTAAATAATCGAGTTGGGACCCAATTACTTTTCCTATTTTGGAGATAATCTATGCTTGTGCCAAAATTCTTGTTTCGACGCATCGGGAAGTTGGAGAACTTTTGGCGAGTCAGTCAGTGAGTGAGTGAGTCAGTAAGTGAATGAGTCAGTGAGGGCTTTCTTTTTTATATATATACTAGCTGATATACCCGGCTTCGCCCGAGTTAATTTGGTACTGGTGTTTATGTGGTGTTCACATGGAAAATCTTATGAACTCGTGGTTACTTTATAGATACTGAGGAAAAAGATATGTTCACCATTTTGCATAGTTCTCTGCGTTACCCAGGAAACACCACGGGGAGGTAACCATGCGACGCTTCCTTTATATAAAATAATATCAGGAAGTGAGAGAATTAGATTACATACATAAAATTTGGACACTAATAGAGATGAGCGAACGTACTCGGTAAGGGCGATTTCGCAATCCAGCACTGCGATTTTCGAGTACTTCACTACTCTGGTGAAAAGTACTCGGGTGCGTCGGGGGGCGGAGAGAGGCGTGGCGGCGCGGGGGGGTAGCAGCGGGGAACAGGGGGGAGCCCTCGCCCCCCACTCCCCGCTGCAAACCCCCGCGGCGCCGCGGCGACCCCCGAATTTTTTCGCCCGAGTACGGAAGTACTCGAAAATCGCGGTATTCGGGCGAAAACGGGGCGTGGCCGAGCACGTTCGCTCATCTCTAGACACTAATTCTTTTGCGCTTAGAATTGAATAATCGAGTTGGGACCCATTAACTTTTCCTATTTATGACATAATCAATGCTCGTGCCAAATTTCACGTTTCTATGACACCGGAAAGTGAGAAAATTAGATTCCATACGTAAAATTTGGACGCTAATTCTTTTGTGCATAGAATTGAATAATCGAGTTGGGACCCATTAGCTTTTCCTTTTTATGACATAATCAATGCTCGTGGCAAATTTCCCATTTCTATGACACCGGAAAGTGAAGAAATTACATTCCGCACGTAAAATTTGGACGCCAATTCTTTTGCGCATAGAATTGATTAATGGAGTTGGGACCTATGAACTTTTCCTATTTCTGACATAATCAATGCTCGTGTCAAATTTCACGTTTCTATGACACCGGAAAGTGAGAAAATTAGATTCCGTACGTAAAATTTCGACGCTAATTCTTTTGCGCATAGAATTGAATAATCATGTTGGGACCTATTAACTTTTCCTATTTATGACATATTCAATGCGCGTGCCAAATTTGAAGTTTTTATGACATTGGGAACTGAGAGATTTAGATTACGTACGTTAAATTTCAACGCCAATTCTTTTGGGCTAGAATACAATAATCGAGTTGGGACCCAATTACTTTTCCTATTTTGGAGATAATCTATGCTTGTGCCAAAATTCATGTTTCTACGACATCGGGAAGTTGGAGAACTTTTGGCGAGTCAGTGAGTCAGTGAGTCAGTGAGTCAGTGAGGGCTTTCGTCTTTATATATATAGATATATTACTTTAAATTAGGTGTGAGCAAGTGAAGCAAACAATAAGCGCTGTATTAAACCTCCTGCTGCACACGATTTGAACGTTGCATAACAAAAACAATCTCAATATAAAATATAATAATACCAGCAAACTATGAAAAGGGGACATGGTAAATAACTTTGCAGTCCTTTGTTAAATAAAGGGGATTAACTGGGGAAAAACAAGTGTCTCTGATACATAGAGTCCTTGATTAGAACTGGAAGCAGTTCATACGATGTTGTACGCGGCTCACAAGAATCTCCTCTTCATCCTCCTATCCAGTCGTCCAGCTGGTAGATGTGGGGGTGCTAAGTCCAGGAACTTCTTCCTCATCGCCCCAAAAGAACTGCAGCCTAGGTGGTGGGTAGCCGGCAGCCACACCCAGAACAGACTGATCAGTCGCAGTCTTGCGCAAAGACATCTTGATTGGACAAAGGCAGCAGACACTCTGAGGGCAAGAGTCTGCAGTTACAGGTAACTCCTCCCCTTCGGGGTTGTTTAAAGTCACTTTGACCGGGCTCTGGCCAGGTGCAAAGTATCCTACCCCCTACTTTGCACCTGGTCAGAGCCGGCTCCTTTTGGAGACAAATACTTGTCAGGAGTCTTTTGGCTGGAATGAGTGAGCCAGAGAAGAGCTTTGGCGGTTGAGCGCCATTTTGAACGTGCAGTTCAAACACTTGAAAACTATTTGAGCATTTCTTCTTTTTGGGTAGTACCTCTGCATTACTGCAGCCATGACTGTGTGGCACAGAGGATTTTATCCTGTTTCTAGTGACGCCACGAAGTAGTAGGGTCCTGCAGCATCCCATAGGGTGACCCTGGACACATGGCATACGCTGAGGAGCTGAAAGGGCAAGATGCTGGCTTCTCACGGTGGCACTTACCACGCTCCCTCCCAGAGGAATGCACGTTGCCAAGGCCAGGGCAGCACTGGGCCTCTTCCAGACACCCCCGGCATGGAGATGCCCAATAAACAGCACAACAGGCGATGACGTCATCGTTCCGGCACCCACTGGCATGAACATAGGCGGGGAAATAACAAGCCACAGACAGGAGTGTAGTACCACAGGTTCCTGGGAATGGTCAGGGCCTGGAATAACTTTACTGGGTGAGAACTCCAATGATGCAAGGCAAAAATAAACAGTATTCCAAGTGCAGGTAGAATTATGAATATATATACAGACAGACTAGAAGATGAGTACCTCCCCACAGCGATCCCAGACTTCAGGACCCTGTGTGGGACAATTGTAGACGTGTACCTCCACCCAGCATCCCAGACTTCAGGACGCTTGTGTGTGAACAATTTAAGGACAGAAAGAGTGCCTCTGCTCTGTGCCTTGAGAAAGTCTTACTCACTAGTTGCTCACTCTCTCTCTTGGGAACTCACTCTCTCTTCATAGAAGCAGGCATCCGGGAAATCTCTCCTCCTCTTCCATCTTCAACACATGAGGGCTGAAGGTGCCCCTATGTGCCTGTGCTTTCTCTCTCTGGTAGAACCCAAGATGGAAACTAATGGAAGCCCTTTCCCGCTCTCAAGCATTTACATGTATACCCTCTCTCAGACCACATGACAGGACATAAATTGATACCTTTACAGACAGTCGGCTCACATTTTGCAGACATTAACCTCTCATTTGTTGCAGCTGTGCAATACACATAACAGAATGACAAGACAGTTTTGCACAGAGCATCTACATAAGATATACATGTATGACATTATGGAGGGGGCTAGGAAAGCATGCACTGGGCCACTACAGCCTTATTAGTAATAATGTCCCCTATGTTGGCCCTAGCAGTACTAGTGTCCCCCATATTGGTGGCACCAATAGTAATATGACCCCCGTCAGACAGATATACTCACCCTTCTGGTCTTCAAAGTGCCTGTTCTCGGAGCTGCTGGGGGCAGAAGTCTGTGTACCCGGAGTCCTCCCTTCTCCCACTGCAGAACCAAGGAGAAAAGATTAGGGGAGGGGGATCCTGGGTGCACATACTGATGTCATTGTATGCATCCTGCAGCAGAGCCACTGAGTGATTACCTGCAGGGAAACCGCAGTACCCCGGCTGGTAATCACCTTTATGGTGACCAGACATCCCGAAAGTGGGACAAAAGGCTGTCCTTCTTAGGGATCCTGGGGAAAGCGGGACCCTCCTGCCTAAATCAGGACGTCTGGTCACCTCACCTTAGTGGAGGATCCTCCACTCTGATGTATATGTGACTTTAGGGGATTTGCACTGAGAATGTCCATCAGACAACCCCTCTGTTATTATGTAATGTGTTGGAATAGACGAGGCACCAGAGGGGTCACACAGTGATGTGATGGATTCTTCAGCCTTCTTGTTGACAGTTTTCACTATGTCTTCATATTAGCTTAGAAGCGCTGCTGGGTGTTCCTGATTGTTCTGCACATTCACTTCTATGTGTAATCACCTCTCCTTGCAGAAACTGATAACACAAACATGTTCCAGTAAATATCCATTCCTAGTGTTATTGTTAGTAATCATTAACCAGGCTGTTAGAGGAAGAAGCTGACAATTACCATCTACAGTATGTACAGTACAGCTCTGCAGAATGTGGTGGTGGGGCAACAGGGAAGAAAACATTTAGGGGTTTGAATAATTTTTAGTTTATTTCTTTCCCCTTCTTGTCCAGTGCAGGAGGTCTTTTCTTGGCCTATAATGGCTGATGAAATAGAACAGTTTCTTCTGCTTCCTTGATGAATGGAGAAATATTGATTGACTTAAACTATTTCTTGTTTATATCATACTAGCTTACCCGTCGCGCATTGCTGCGAAGACAGACAGACATACATTCGTTTTTATATATCTAGATAACAAACCAATCACAGCGCAGCTTTTTTAGGTTACATCAGTGGTATAATATATAACACCCAATCACAGCGCAGCTTTCATGTTACCTCAGCAGTATAAAATATAACAACCAATCACAGTGCAGCTTTCATGTTACGTCAGCAGTAAGAGAAATAACAACCAATCACAGCGCAACTTTTATTCTGCCTCAGCAATATAAAAAATAGCAATGAATCACAGCGCAGCATTCATTTTACCTCAGAGGTATAATATATAGCAACCAATCACAGCACAGCTTTTATTTTACCTCAGCATTCTCTATATCCAGGAATTGTCTTGTGATACGTTCGGCGGATGCATCATTTTGTAGTTGAACACGCATCCCGTTGCTTGTAATGCCTTTTGCTTTTGTGCTTGAGATGGAAATCAAATGATCTTTGTCTGGGGGGACATAACTGTTGACGACATTCGCACGCGCGCGCCACCTATCGTAGGATAGATGTACTATGCCAGTAATCTTACCAGGAGTGTACTCAACAACTTCCCATGAACTTTTCCTATTTATGACATAATCAATGCTCGTGCCAAATTTCACATTTCTATGACATTGGGAAGCGAGAAAATTAGATTCCATACGTAAAATTTGGACGCTAATTCTTTTGTGCATAGAATTGAATAATCGAGTTGGGACCATATTAGCGTTTCCTATTTATGACATAATCAATGCCCGTGCCAAATTTCGAGTTTCTATTACATTGGGAAGCGAGAGAATTAGATTCCGTACGTAAAATTTGGACGCTAATTTTTTTGTGCATAGAATTGAATAATCGAGTTGGGACTGATTAGCTTTTCCTATTTATGACATATTCAATGCTCGTGCCAAATTTCGAGTTTCTATGACATTGGGAAACGAGAAAATTAGATTCCGTACATAAAACTTGGACGCTAATTCTTTTGTGCATAGAATTGAATAATCGAGTTGGGACCCATTAGCGTTTCTTATTTGTGACATATTCAATGCCCGTGCCAAATTTCAAGTTTCTATGTGAGAAAATTACATTCCGTACGCAAAATTTGGACGCTAACTCTTTTGCGCATAGAATTGAAGAATCGAGTTGGGACCCATTAGCTTTTCCTATTTATGACATAATCAATGCTCGTGCCAAATTTCACGTTTCTATGACACCGGAAAGTGAGAAAATTACATTCCGTACGTAAAATTTGGACGCTAATTCTTTTGCGCATAGAATTGAATAATCGAGTTGGGACCCATTAGCTTTTCCTATTTATGACATAATCAATGCTCGTGCCAAATTTCAAGTTTCTATGTGAGAAAATTACATTCCGTACGCAAAATTTGGACGCTAACTCTTTTGCGCATAGAATTGAAGAATCGAGTTGGGACCCATTAGCTTTTCCTATTTATGACATAATCAATGCTCGTGCCAAATTTCACGTTTCTATGACACCGGAATGTGAGAAAATTACATTCCGTATGTAAAATTTGGACGCTAATTCTTTGCGCATAGAATTGAATAATCGAGTTGGGACCCATTAGCTTTTCCTATTTTTGACATAATCAATGCTCGTGCCACATTTCAAGTTTCTATGACATTGGGAAGCGAGAAAATTAGATTCCATACGTAAAATTTGGACGCTAATTCTTTTGTGCATAGAATTGAATAATCGAGTTGGGACCTATTAGCTTTTCCTATTTATCACATAATCAATGCTCCTGCCAAATTTCACGTTTCTATTACATTGGGAAGCGAGAGAATTTGATTCCGTACGTAAAATTTGGACGCTAATTCTTTTGCGCTTAGAATTGAATAATCGAGTTGGGACCCATTCGCTTTTCCTATTTATGACATAATCAATGCTCGTGCCAAATTTCATGTTTCTACGACATTGGGAAGTGAGAGAATTAGTGGCAGTGATGGAAATCGAACGATCTACGTGATATCAACTGTCAGTCCTGGTGATATCAGGTTTAATCCTCCTAAGGCCATTTTCATATGGAAGAAAAATTTTGCACAAATTTCACACGAATATGAAGCCCGTTTTTTAGTGTGGAGTCATATACACGAGCAATGTTTTCCAACATTGTGTGAAATTCGCATGAGAGGATCGAAGTTTCTCAGATGCGGTGCGTTTTTGCCTGAAAATTTCCTCACATCTGCGAGTAAATTGCACATACTCAAGCATGATATTTGGCCAAGTTTCTTGGCCTGATATTGCGCTCACCCCGTGTAGGTAGCCTAAGCAGTTAAGTCTTTTCGTGCTATATAAGGGCTCCCACCCACTAGCGTTTTTTTTCACTGCGAAATTCGCATGTTTTTTTTTTCTACAGGGGGTCTATGGGACTTGTAATGTTCAAATCGCGATCGCGCAAAATCGCGATTTACCGCGAAATCGCGATTTTGCGCAATCGCGATTTTAGCTTTACAACTCCCATAGCCCCAAGACCCCTGCAGAAAAAAAAAACGCTGCGAATTTCGCAGTAAAATAACGCTAGTGGGTGGGAGCCCTAAGCCTGTTTCCTGTTATCGTTGTGTTCCTTGATTAACATTCCAGCCTGCTCCTCACTATTCTGAATTCCCCATTCCCTCTCATAAACTATCCAGCACTCTGCCGCACCCTGAAACTGGGCTCACTCCTTCCCAAGCTCCCCATGCCGCTTTTAAAGGAGCCCTTACTTACTGTTATGGGCGGCAAGTGTTAGGATCACTGTGCCAACCAACTGGCTTGGCCTCAGATCACATCCAGTGTGATTGGCAGCTGACTCTGATGGGCAGAGGTACTAGAGCAAGGGACTGAAAAACAGACAGACCTATGAGCAGGAACTAGTGCTAAGACACACTTCGTGGGAGCTAGGGCCATTGACACTAACCAGGTAATATTAGATGGGAAATCTCGCCCTAGGCTAAATGGGAAGATGGGAAACCCCCTGCCTAGAGGCGGGGTAGGCATCCTGATAAGAGTGGCCACACAGGGTATTCACCTCCAGACTAACTCTCCCTGCAGGACACAGGAGGGATGTACTAAACACAGGACACAATGCAGTACACATCAAATACAGAATGGGGATGACTTACCACAGAGATGGGAGCGATGCAAAAACTGGAAGGAAATGAACAAATGCAAGCAGACAAAAGCACAAGGCAAAGAACATACAGTAATGCCAGAAGCAGAGACCAAGTTGGGTGACTGTGATACAACACACGCCAACACTAAGGCAATGAGGGAGGATACTCAGCTGCTCAGCTAAATAGGGAGGTAATTACTAGAGATGAGCGAACGTACTCGTCCGAGCTTGATGCTCGGGCGAATATTAGGGTGTTCGGGATGTTCGTTATTCGTAACGAACACCACACGATGTTCGGATGTTCGGGTTACTTTAACTTTCTTCCCTGAGAAATCTTTTCTATATCAGCTCAATGGGGCCGGCGGCAGCAGCGCCAACCCCATTGAGAACATATAGAAGACAAATCGTTCTTCTCTGCCACAGCTGTAACAGCTGTGACAGAGAAGAACGATGTTTGCCCAATGAATTCAATGGAACCGTCAATACAGCCGACTCCACTGGGCTGCCGGCGATCGCGGGATGAATTGTCGGAAAGGGGTTAAATATATAAGCCCTTCCCTGCAATTCATCCAGAAATGTGTAAAAATAAAAAATATATATATACTCACCTGGTGCCCACAGACGGAGTTCAGCGCGGCAGGCTGCAGTTCTCCTGAACTGCTCTGAACAGCTGTGAGTAGTATGAATTCATGAATGGGTGTGAGTGAGGGCTGGCCTCTGATTGGTCAGGCTGTGACCAATCAGAGGCATCTTATTCAGCAGGCGGGGATTTTAAATCCCCGGCTGCTGAATACTACTCACAGCTGTTCAGAGCAGTTCAGGAGAACTGCAGCCTGCCGCGCTGAACTCCGTCTGCGGGCACCAGGTGAGTATATATATATTTTTTATTTTTACACATTTCTGGATGAATTGCAGGGAAGGGCTTATATATTTAACCCCTTTCCGACAATTCATCCCGCGATCGCCGGCAGCCCATTGCATTCAGTGGAGTCGGCTGTATTGACGGCTCCACTGAATTCAATGGGCTAACATCGTCCCTATCCGTTGCTGTGTCGTTCCCATCATTTTCTTGAATTGCCCAGATTTTCACACATGAAAACCTTAGCGAGCATCGGCGAAATACAAAAATGTTCCGGTCGCCCATTGACTTCAATGGGGTTCGTTATTCGAAACGAACACCCGAACATCGCGGGAAGTTCGTTTCGAATAACGCGAACCCGAACATTTTGGTGTTCGCTCATCTTTAGTAATTACCCATGCCATAAAGCTGAGCTGGGAGCACTGGGGAAAGTAACCCCTGCACTGCTGGTGAGACACGTGCAGCAGTTCAAGTTACAGGGAAAACAGGTCAACACCCACATCTGCCAAAAATAGCTGGAGGAAGGCAAGTCTGAGAATGCTTACTTTTAGAACAAAACCAAGGCAAACTACACTTATAATAAACACTCCCCCCCTTATACATGTATTTATTTCTTTACTCAACCTGTTGTGATATTCTTTTAAGTGCAAATTAGTCACATCCATGTCTGTGCCTTGTCATAAGTATGTGTGTGTGTGAAAGTATTATATATCTGAGCCACATGTGTCGCAGAGTCTTATGACAACAGAATGCAGCGCTAAGCTATTGCTCAAGATCTGAAGGTTGCGGGTTCAATCCCTGCTTGGTTCAGGTAGCTGGCTCAAGGTTGACTCAACCTTCTATGCTTCCGAGGTCGGTAGAATAAAGTACCCAGCTTGCTGGGGGGTAAAGATGACTGAGGAAGGCGATTGCAAACCACCCCACAAAAAAACAGTCTGCTAAGAGAACATCACCCTAGAAGATGGTCACGACTTGGTGCTTGCACCAGGGGACTTTACATTTATATATGTATATATATATATACACATGCCTCTTTGGATCTATTTCATTATGCCCGAGGAAGAACCATGAGAGGTTCCAAAACTCGCTATGACATCATGTATTTTTGTCAGCCAGTAAAAGGTATCATATGTACAAGATTACTTGGTTTCTCTTGCTGAGAACAATCACATTTAGTTTTAGTAGTTGGAGCTCTCCATTCTCTAGTCATAGGGAGTTGCAGTAACCAATTTGATCAGTAGATGTCCCCCTCTCACTGATCTTCTCATCTGGATACAATGTTTCATGTCAATACTGTTACAGTTAGATCTATTCCCAAATATAGCCTATATCTTCCTTGCACACATCCACTAGTGTTACCACCGTATGGAATGATGGGTGTGCAGTACCGGATTCTTTTGATTGAAACCACTTCAATTAATTGACTGCGGTTCACTATCTTACATGTAATACTCATATTCTTAGTGGTATAAAATCTCTCAATTAATGACCGTAGATCAATGTTATCAGCTGTCTCTTGATGTATGCCCATAAATTAATGGGATTGTCTGGATACAGTTGCAGCAGTCACCTGATTTCCTATGACCTCCTCTGTCACCGGAATCACCAGGACTGTAGAGAGCTGCAGCGCTGGATCCCAGCGGCCTGCGGAGAGCTAATTATATCTCTTATTATTATTTAACCACAGGGGTTCCAGTATCCAGACAACCCCTTTAATACTACCAGTTGTCAACTTGTAGTGTAGGGCGACTTGAATTGCTTGTGTTACGCAAACCATTTCATGAGATTTTTGTCTCCTGCTAGATATCTCTTGGTTTCATAACCGTAACTTATTATCAGCCGCCAGCTCATAATGTGGGAGAGTCACAATTAATTGACTACTGATAATTATATAATTAATAATATCTGCTACATTACTTGTTCCTTCTGAAGTCCCTGCTACATACCCATAGACCGCTACTGTAGACTGTTAGTTCATAGTAGGGATGGATTCATTTTATGAGGGTTACCTCAGTATATCAGAGTGCATGATATAAAAGCAATACTAGTCTGCTAATTACTGATACTCTGAATTATTTGAATATAGTTTTTGTATTTCTATGAATTATGTGAGTATAGTAAGTTATATGGGTGGATAGAATAAATGAAATGAATACAGACAGAGAAATACATTTTATAGATAAAGAATGAAATCGTGATAAAAGAATGTATTGAAAAAATGACCAATACTCATAAATTGGTGCTATTACATGTCAATCCATAGCAGGCTATGGCTATATTAGGTTATATTAATACAACCCTTAAAGGAGATGTCCCGCGCCGAAACGGGTTTTTTTTTTTTTAAACCCCCCCCCCCCGTTCGGCGCGAGACAACCCCGATGCAGGGGTTAAAAAAACCACCCGCACAGCGCTTACCTGAATCCCGGCGGTCCGGTGACTTCAATACTTACCGCTGAAGATGGCCGCCGGGATCCTCTATCTTCGTGGACCGCAGCTCTTCTGTGCGGTCCACTGCCGATTCCAGCCTCCTGATTGGCTGGAATCGGCACGTGACGGGGCGGAGCTACACGGAGCCGCTCTCGGCTCCATAGAAGACTGCAGAAGACCCGGACTGCGCAAGCGCGGCTAATTTGGCCATCGGAGGCCAAAAATTAGTCGGCTCCATGGGAACGAGGACGCTAGCAACGGAGCAGGTAAGTAAAAAACTTTTTATAACTTCTGTATGGCTCATAATTAATGCACAATGTATATTACAAAGTGCATTATTATGGCCATACAGAAGTGTATAACCCCACTTGCTGCCTCGGGACATCTCCTTTAATTCTCTACTAGTTTCCAGCTTAAATTACTGTGGATATACAAAATAAACTTTCTGTTAATAACTAAAGATAATTACTTTACCCATCTTGTACCGGACCCGACTAGGGGGATGGCCATTTTGGACTTTTATATTAACCAACAGACCTGACTCAACTTAAACTTCCCAGACAAAGAAGACACTTTGATATATCCCTTCCTCATATCTATATATATAAAGACGAAAGCCCTCACTGACTCACTCACTAACTCACTGATTCACTCGCCAAAAGTTCTCCAACTTCCCGATGTCGTAGAAACATGAATTTTGGCACGAGCATAGATTATCTCCAAAATAGGAAAAGTAATTGGGTCCCAACTCGATTATTCAATTCTAGCGCAAAAGAATTGGCGTCGAAATTTAACGTACATAATCTAAATTAGAGATGAGCGAACGTACTCGTTTCGAGTACTTACGCACCCGAGTACCGCCATTTTCGAGTACTTCAGTACTCGGGTGAAAAGATTCGGGGGGCGTCGGGGGCGGGGAGAGGCGTGGCGGTGCGGGGGGTAGCAGCGGGGAACAGGGGGGAGCCCTCACTCTCTCCCCCCCACTACCCACTGCGACCCCCGGTGCCGCCACGGCGCCCCCCGAATTTTTTCGCCCGAGTACGGAAGTACTCGGAAATCGCGATATTCGGGCAAAAAAGGGGCGTGGCCGAGCACGTTCGCTCATCTCTAATCTAAATCTCTCACTTCCCAATGTCATAGAAACTTAAAATTTGGCACGGGCATTGAATATGACATAAACAGGAAAAGTTAATAGGTCCCAACTCGATTATTCAATTTTATGCGCAAAAGAATTAGCGTCCAAATTTTACGTACGGAATCTAATTCTCTCACTTCCCGGTGTCATAGAAACGTGAAATTTGGCACGAGCATTAATTATGTCATAAATAGGAAAAGCTAATGGGTCCCAACTCGATTATTCAATTCTATGCGCAAAAGAATTCGCGTCCAAATTTTATGTACGGAATGTAATTTTCTCACTTTCCGGTGTCATAGAAACGTGAAATTTGGCACGAGCATTGATTATGTCATAAATAGTAAATGCTAATGGGTCCCAACTCAATTATTCAGTTCTATGCACAAAAGAATTAGCGTCCAAATTTTACGTACGGAATGTAATTTTCTCACTTTCCGGTATCATTGAAACGTGAAATTTGGCACAAGCATTGATTATGTCATAAATAGGAAAAGCTAATGGGTCCCAACTCGATTGTTCAATTCTAAGCGCAAAAGAATTAGCGTCCACATTTTACGTGCAAAATCTAATTCTCTCACTTCCCGATGTCATAGAAACTTGAAATTTGGCACGGGCATTAATTATGTCATAAATAGGAAAAGTTATTGGGTCCCAACTCGATTATTCAATTCTAAGTGCAAAATAATTAGTGTCCAAATTTTACATATGGAATCTAATTCTCTCACTTCCTGATGTCATTTTATATAAAGGAAACGTCGCATGGTTACCACCCCGTGGTGTTTCCTGGGTAACGCAGAGAACTATGCAAAAGGGTGAAAATATGTTTTTCCCGTATCTCTAAAGTAACCATGACTTTCCGTGTGAACACCAGAAAAACACCAGTACCAAATTAACTCGGGCGAAGCCGGATATATCAGCTAGTAATATATAGGGTTATTTTTAATATTCCCTGCATACAATTTATACTTTTTCTATTGCTTTCTCCATTTTTTTATAGTTAAAATGTTGATGAATCTCTGTACTCCATTGAAAACTGTCTTCTCCCCCTGTGTGGGGTCTTTGCGGCAGAGTGTTGCCATTTTATTAGTTAAATCTCAATAAATCCTTTTGAAACATAAAAAGGAGATGTAGAATAGGTCAAAGCTTATAGGAAAAAGTCCCAGCGCTCCAGATAGTACAAAATCAACATGTAAGGGGTGAAGAACGTACTTCAGATGAATGCATCCCTAATCCAATGAAGCCTTGATTTATCCACTCAGAGTAGGGTAGAAATCAATTGGAAAGAGACTCCACCATGGTCAATGACAAGTGCTTTATTCAAAGGACCTGTGATGTCATCACTAGACGCCCGGACTCCGGAAAGCTGGCAGGACATACCTCTTAACTTCCATCAGGTATCTAATTAAGATATATGTATATATAGAATTGTGTATGTGTGTTTTGTATGCTTGAAGAAGGCTTAGTTGTATGCCGAAACGCGTCGTATTACCTCTTTGAATAGAGGACCTGTCATGGACCATGGTGGAGTCCTTTTCCAATTGATTTCTACCCTACTCTGAGTGGATAAATGAAGGCTACACTGGATTAGGGGTGACTCATCTGAGGCACCCCTGTGAAGTAAGTTCTTCACCCTTTACATGTTGATTTTGTACTATCTGGAGTGCTGTGATTTTTTCCTATAGGCTTTGACTAGAGATGAGCGAGCATACTCACTAAGGACAATGACTCGATCGAGCATTGTCCTTAGTGAGTATCTCCCCGCTCGGAAGAAAAGGTTCGGCTGCCGGCGCGGGTGAGAGGTGAGTTGCGGCAGTGAGCGGGGGGGGGGGGGGGAGAGGGAGAGAGAGATCTCCCCTCCATTCTTCCCCGCTCTCCCCCGCTTCCGGCAGCTGAATCTTTTCTTCCGAGTGGTCAAGTACTCGCTAAGGGCAATGCTCACTCGAGTAATTGCCCTTAGCGAATATGCTCGCTCATCTCTAACTTTGACCTATTTTACATCTCTTTTTTTTAACAGTGGGATAAACCTTATCAATGTGCGGATATTCAACATACCAGCACTAACAAGAAAAATAACTGATTGGACACAACAAACATCTGTATTTGTAGATACACATATTGAACAAAAACTAATTCCATAGATTAGTCTCCCCAATTTCCTACATCTTCCATACCCAGTGATCCCGGAGAAATGCAGGGACAATCCCTTACTAATATCAACGTGGAAGGCATGGCAAAAACTGCGGAAAGCAACCTCCTGGCACCTCAGTTTTTCTATATACCTAACGTTGCTGGAAAGCCCGAACTTTCAACACAACATGGACCACAGAGAATTCCATCAATGGCAGACAGGAGGAATAATTAATATCTCCATGGAGAATCCGTAGCGGGTCCCTCCTGCCCCGCGGACATGAGGCATAAAAAAAAAACATTTTAATCACCTCTCGCCCGCTCCGGATCTTCTCTTTGCCGCGGCTTCATCTTCTCTCCGTCGCGGCCGGATCTTCTTTCTTCGGCCCGGCGGATGCGCAGGGCACGTCGGTTGCGTGCCCTGCGCATGCGCCGGCCCGAAGAAAAAAAGATCCGGCCGCGACGGAGAGCATATTAGCACTTTCTGCTTAGGTTAAGCAGCGCTGCTGATTAGAGCCACCTGATTGGCTCTTCGGCACCACGTGACTACGCAACGTGCACGCTGATTGTAGTCACGTGGTGCCGAAGAGCCAATCAGGTGGCTCTAATCAGCAGCGCTGCTTAACCTAAGCAGAAAGTGCTAATATGCCGACGGAGAGAAGAAGCCGCGGCAAAGGGAAGATCCGGAGCAGGTGAGTAAATTCCCATTTTTGTCTCCCGCGCATCTGGACGGCTTCCATAGGCTTTAATAGAAGCCTGCGGGAGCCGTCCCCGTGGGAGACACGCACGAAAATGGAGCATGGTCCAGATTTTTTCATGCTCCATTTTTTTTAAAATCACTTTTATTGACAATCCGCGGGTATTTATCTACCCACAGGTGGTCAATGCATCCCTATGGGGTGCGGATCCGCGGGCAGGAGAAGAGTTAAAATCCGCTGCAGATTTTAATTCTTATTTTGCCCATGGACATGAGGCCTAAATGTCCACTAGATGAAAACACCTGCGAGATGCTATCTCTCCCAGATCTGCAAAACAAATATCTGCAGGCCCTCTTAACTCTTTTTCCCAATCTACAAGCAAAAGTTACATAGACAGAATCCTGGCCAATCTGTCCCCACACAAATGGTCAAAACTAAGCCACATATACATGGCAAACTCCACTAATATGCAAGGACATACAACCAGAACCTACCAACATCTACATACTCCAATAGACTATGCCATGTCCCAAACAGGACTTGTGAAATGGACCACGAGTCCATCCCGAGTTAACCAACCCACGCCTATTGAAGGCCTTGAAGTACGGTTGCTGCTGCCTCCCCTCAAGTCGCTACATTGAAATAACTCTATAACTCTATCATAGGGTGTATTACTGCTCAAAGAGGATTCAAGATGGTAATATACCCAGATGATAGCTGTCCCAGATGTCGGGAGCTGGGAGCAGGTCTTCTCCATTGTCTGTGGGACTGCCCTGTACTTCAGAATTGCTGGAACAGGATTCACAGGTTCACCATCATGCAGCTGACCTCAGTTGCCCCCTCAATCCCATCTGGGTGATCTTTGGTTACATAGACTAAGATGAACAAAGATGTACACCAGGAGATTGAAAACTTCTACATATGGTAGCCATGGCTGGGGTCAAAACAACCCTGCAGACATGGATTGACGCAAAATCACCTCCCTTTAAACTCTTTTTAGAGAAACTCACATTTTTCATGCAGATGGGCTGGGTAGAGGCCTCATTTCAAGGGCCGAGCAGCGACCCAAGTAACATACCTTAGTATGGGTGGCAGGAGGGCCTGTTTTGCCATGGTAATGCCAGTACTCCAACTGGACCCTTGGGGAGGGGGGGGGGATGATGAAATAAATGAGTCAATTCCAGTAGTATATTAGTAATCTGGGAGTATGCAGATTAACTGACTTTGATATTTTGCAGTATAATTGAATTACAATTTTCCACAAAGGTACTGTTAGGGCTCCCACCCACTTGCGAGGGTGATAGTGTGTTTTTAAAATCGCTGCGATATCGCAGTTGCCAACGTGCGATTTTTGTGCGATTGCGCTGCGATTTTCCCCCCACTAAACTCGCATCGCAAAGCTCTACGTATTGTGGCTGTCCTGCTTTTTTTATCGCAGAGTTTTTGACACTTTAAACTTAATTATAGAGCAAAGCATTGCAACACATTCGCGCATGCGATTCTGCGATGTGCCATGCGTTTTTACGACAACCATTGACCTGCATGGGCGAGAGAAAAATACAACATCGCACTAATATAGGGCAGTCGCAAGTGATAAAAAAACGCACCCGCGCTGCGAGAAAAAACGCAAGTGCGCATAGCCACATTACAACTCATTCGTTTCAAACTAGAAAGTTTTAGCGCTCTATCGCAGCGCTAAAAAAACGCAAATCAGTAACGCAAGTGGGTGGGAGCCGTTAGGGTTGTGCTGGCTGGGATCTGTTGTGCTACATAGGTTTCTAGCAGCACAACCCCACAGTTGTAGTATGATTGAGCTGGCTGGGTGTGGTGTTCTCCTGCTAGTCAATCTCCACCGGTCTGGTTGCAGTTGAATATCCACCCTCTGCAAGAGGATGCTGGTTTCCCTTCACTCCAGGGCTTGTTGGTTTTGCATGAATGTAAATGTGTTATGTGTTTGAACAGGGGCTAGTCCAGTGATTGTGCAGGTGGCTAGACATTAGGTGTGGATAGCCCAGTTCTGTGTATATGGTGTGAACAGCGTCATGTTCTGTATGTCTGTGCAGGTGGCTAGACATTAGGTGTGGATAGCTCTGTTCTGTGTATATGGTGTGAACAGCGTCATGTTCTGTACGTCTGTGCAGGTGGCTAGACATGGGGAGTAAACAGTCCTGTTCTGTGGATAATGTGAACAGGGGCTAGTCCAGTGTTTGTGCAGGTTGCCATACATTAGGTGTGTATAGCCCTTTTTGTGTAAATGGTGTGAACAGTATCATGTTCTGTATGTCTGTGCAGGTGGCTAGACATGAGGAAGTACTCTCCTGTTCTATGTGGTTGTGTGTCTGTCATGGTTACCTTAGTGTGTTACTGTGTGAATTGGTGTCCTGTGCTGCCTGTTTAGTGTCTTGCTAGAGTAGGGACTGCAAGGCACGAGGGACCTTGTCGCGGCCTTGCAGCTTAACTTCATTAAGCAATGTACGAACGAATCCCTCACTTTTGTATTCAACTTTACCATCTGCTTTTGTGTGCAAGGTTTTGTGGTAAGTGAGTTTGTGCATTTAATGTGTCTGTTTCGCCTGGTTGCAAGTATCACTCTTTCAGGGAGACCAGGGCCAAGGTTCCAGCATGGGGCTGCCTTTATGGAGGCGATCGCTCTGCTTGTTAGGTAGGGCCTCACCATCTTCCCTTCAGCAAAGGGTCAGTGGTCACTAACCCGTGATTTCGGGTCATGTTTGTGTGGGCCTGGTGCTTGTTTGCCCACACGAACATAACAGGTACTTCGAATAGGTACACACAAATGCAGTAGTAGGCAGGCAATAGAACACGATGAGAAATACAGTAATCTATAATTTGATTAGGAACTGACTTCAATGCTCTCTCCTTTACTTAACTGAACTGACTTGACAGACAATCTCCCTACTAGTTAATCTAGCTGAAGAATTGATTTGAGTTAGTGGACTGTAGATGAGGCAGAGGGCAAAGTGACTGTGTGGCTAATCCTGGCTTTGAGTTCATTGGGTAGCTATGACTCACTGTTAGTAGAAGGCCGCCCTCAGAAAGGTTCTCCTTCCCCCTGCGATGGGATGCCAAAGAAGCGAGTTCACACCGTGCTGACTTGCTTCTGTACTCGTACCTCCTGTCCGACATGACTGACGACAACCTCTCCTCTCTCACACCTGGCTGACTCTGCCTAACTGCTCACTGTCACTCACTTTTTCTCCTCTGTATCTTTCCCACACTTTCTGGACACCACCCATTCTTGCATAGGCACTTGTGTCTGCTTTCCCGCCCTTGGACTCTGCACCAGGAAAATTGAATCTGACTATCAGCCAATGGGACTGCAGCTGACATCAGGATAAGCTCCAGGCTTAGTGGAGAGAAGGGGAGAAACAGGGTCTCTCCTACAAACGCCACCTTCTATGTCCATGGATGGCACATAGACAGGTGAGACAACACCAGTGTTCGTGAGAGTCTTCTGTAGGATCTGCTGGGCCACTACATCATCAGCAAAGGAAAGCCAGGTAGAGAGGTTTTTTGAAAGCTGGAAAAGCTTTATTAGCATATTGCCCTGACCTGGAACAGACCCTGCCAGTATAGTGCCCCAAAATATAAGAAACAAGGCCATGTGTGTCACATTACTTAATTGTCTATTTTAATCTTTTTAAGACGGCTCTGCACTTCTTCCTGGGTTAGACTAGTGAAATTCAATGGATAGTTTATATTATCACTTTGCATCTCATCTGATATTTCATTTTCCTCTGTAAATATACTGGAGAAAAACCTATTAAACCCCTTAATGCAACAGGATGTAAAGTTATGTCGTGGCAGCATGGTACTTAACGTGACAGGACATAACCTTATGTCATGTGTGATAGCATAGGATCAGAAGTAAGCACGCACAATCCGACAGCGGGAACCAGCTGTTACCGATAGGCGGCCTCCCGCTGTAACACCGCAGATAGATGAGAACAGCAACCCCGCTGTTAATCCCTTACATGCCACTATGTATGTAGATTGCAACATGTAAAGGGTTCACAGAGAGAGGGCGCTCCCTCTGTGATGTCATCGGAGCCCCGTGAGGTAATCCTGGCATCCTAACTTACCATTGCCTATGATCGCTATTAAAAGCGAAAAGGCATTGCAGGACATAAGTCCTGCAATGCCTGACCATAGCTGCTGTGGTTCAGGTCCCCTTCAGGGACATAAAGGGTGTAAGAAAAAAAAATAGTGTAAAAAGAAAACCTTTTTTGCTCATTTTCCCCCTGTGTATAAAATAAATAAAAGATTTAAAGGAAAAACCCCCATGTTTGATATCATCATGTCCGTAATGACCTAAATTACGATACTTTATTAATAACTAATAAAAATATAGGCTGACAGACAAACCAACAAAAAATAACGACAAGAAAAACTACTGAACTGTGCTGGGGTTACAGCCTTTAGTATATATGGAGACAATCAATGTACCGTGTCCCAGAGTAGTGTAGCAAAGTGTGACAACACATTGATTACAGCACCTTCACATTGGTTGTCCAGTATGTTATAATAAATGACTGGACGACGGGGTATACGTACGCTTATTACCCATTGGATGATATCCACAAGAAATTCTAGCAGAAATTATGCAGACTAGGGTTTGCCTGCTACGGGGTTTACTTGAGCGTATTACCCGTTAGATGATGTCCCCAAAATACTCTGGCATAAGTTATACAGTCTAGGATTTGTCTTCCGACATATCAGGATGCGATAAATATCCCTTCACAGTTATGATCCAGACTAAAAAAGGATGTCAGATAAATGTCGTTGGATCCGACATGTTAGAAAAGAGGAAATCGTTCATCTCAGATATCCATAAATACATCCGGCAGGGATATATTATGCGATGAGGAGAACGCTCGATATTTTTAGAGTAAGAAGATCGTTCTTTAATGTGAGATGAAAAATAATTTTTAGTCAATAATATGGATGAGCGAGTATACTCGAGCGAGCATTGCCTTCAGCGAGTATCTCCCCCGCTCGAGACAGAAGGTTCGGGTGCCGGCAGCGGGCACGGAGCTGCGGGTGAGAGTGGGGCGGAACAGAGGGGAGATCTCTCTCTCCCTCTCTCCCCCCGATCCCTCCTGCTGACAGCCGCTACTCACCGCTCCCCCGCGCCGGCACCCGAACCTGCAGTCTTGAGCGGGGAGATACTCGCTAAAGGCAATGCTCGCTCGAGCAATTGCCTTTAGCGAGTATACTCGCTCATCTCTAGTCAATAACTTTAGAGCAAGGGGGTCGCTCTTAATGTAAGATGAAAAACCTTTTTTGTTCGTTGACTATATCCATATTCATGCCTCTCACTATGTGTAAGCACTGATTCTGTGTCACCTGTGATGTAGTGCGCACAGTCTTCTGTAGAGCAATTGTTTCTTCTTTATTACTAATATTTAAACTCTTGCATGTATAAAAACTTTTTAAAATAAACCAAATGAAAAAAAATATTGGCCCATGTCTAGCACTGTAATTAGGGAGATAAATCTCCCAGTAAATCTTTATTTGTAACTGGGGAGGGGGAAGTGGGATAAAATGGTTAGATTATTTCCTCTGTAACAATTATGGCACAAAAAAAGTGTCAATTAATAAACCAATAAGAAATAAGAGCTTTTGCAGCTTAAATACACCTTCTATAGAATTCACAATTATAACATAATAATTAGTATCTTCTGAGCAAATATCCCGATACTTTCAATCAGTTCGGAAGAATGAAAAATGATAAAACAGCGTATCTTCGTCAATTATTAACAATAATTTATCACCAACTATGTACATTGTGTGGTCGCTACCGTTGCGTCTGAAGTTACTGTAACTGGGCAGGAGGCTAAACCTCGCACCCAGACTTTAAAAGGAAAGATTGCTCTGGTCCGAGTCAGTAGGAGACCCCAGCGAGCCGAATGTCCCCCTTGAATAGGTGTCAGGCTTAGTATTGGATGCCAGGTCCATCGCCCTCGAGCCTCATGTAGTCCATGTAATCTGCAGGATGGGGCTATCTCCACGCCACATCTGCTATTTCTCTTAGAATAAGGAGGTGTGTTCATCTGAGAGCCAGTCAGGGGAAATCTATTTTTCGGGTTGGATAGCCAGGGTGACCAGACCTGCTGCCGGCGGCTCCATTAAAGACAATGGCCTGCCGGCAACCTGTAATTGTTTTTCAGAGAAGAGCTTCAAATATCAGCTCTTCCCTGAAAAACAAACATTTTAGTGTAAAAAAAAAAAAAAAATAATATATATATATATATATATATATATATATATATATATATAATATATATATATATATATAATATATATATATATATATATATATATATATACACACACATACACTTACCTGTGTGCTGCTGCCGTGTCCCCATGGGGATGAAGAACACATCTGTCCCATGCTCACCTTCCTTAAGCTGCGGAGGCTCAGCCGCATCCTCTCTGCGCTGTCCCCGACTCTTCAAAATTGTTCTTTGAGCAGGCGGGGATTTAAAATCCCCGCCTGCTGAAAGAGCTGCTTCTGATTGGCTGCGGCGATCAGCCAATCACAGGCAGCTCTCGCCTGTCATTCATTCAACGAGAGCTGCCTGTGATTGGCTGAGGTGCTCTATTAAAAACAATGCGTGGACCTGCATGCACGTGTGTTTTTGCGCGTACAGGGGTGCGCACATATGTACGCACACACACACATGCTCGTGTGAAGCCACCCTTACACAACATCAGGAATCTCAGAGCTAGTACCTCTTGGAATCTTTTATAATAGCTGGTTGGCAAACCATCTTGGACCGGTGCCTTCCCACTGTCTATGGATGATAGCACTTCCAAAATTTCTTCTCTAGTAAATGGTTGGGCAAAGAGGTGTTTATCCTCGTCAGTGAGCGACAGAAGCTCAATCAAATCCAGGAAACTGGAGGTTAGAGTTTCTGCATCTGGATGTCCTGGGAGGTCGCACAGGGAGCTGTAAAATTTTACAAATTCTTTCGGGATTTCATCTATTTTAGAGACTACTCCTTTCGCTGGGAGATTTAATTGCCTCTATAAACATTTTTTCTTTACGTTTTTTGTTTAGCAGGGCAGACATGACTTTAGAGCCTCTGTCTCCATGCATGTAATGTTTGAAAGAGCTCCTCTGGTACAGCCTCGCAGAACGTTTATTAAGTAAATTTTTGAGATCCCTCCGTCGCTCTCCGAGTTTCCCTTGAACCCCGGCCGCCCCTGAGAGTTTGGTTATTCTTTCCATCATATTGATCTGCGCAAGTAAATAATTTAGTTCAGCTTGTTGCTGTTTTTTGTATTTAGCTTTCAGTGCCATGAGCTCTCCTCTGATGAAGGCCTTATGGGTCTCCGATAAAGTAGCTGGTGAGATTCCTGGTGTGTCATTTCTCTAAAAAAAAATCTTTTAAAGTATGGTTTAGTTGGGCCTGGTGCTGTGAAGAGTCTAGTAAGGTTTTATTTAATGTCCAGGACCAAGCAAGCGGAGGGATACTATCAATCCTTAGTGAGAAGATACTGGTGCATGGTCCGACAGTGTAATAGAACCTATTTGTGGGTCACTCGTCTGCGGGAGAAACCTGCTATTGATAAAAAATAGTCTAGCCTGTGATAAGATTTATGTAGAGGGGAGTAGTAAGAATAGTCTCTATTATCGGGGTGGTGTGTTCTCCCAATATCTATAAGATCTGCTAAATAGCTTTTTAATTTACCAAGTGCTTTGTAAGACATAGAGGACTTTCCATTTGAGGTGTCTATTAGAGGGTTTAGTCCAAAGTTTAAGTCTCCTCCCACTATCACTATCCCTTCCGCAAACATGTTCAGTCGTTCCAGTATTTGCAGCAGCCATTGTGTTTGTCCTTGGTTAGGGGCATATAGGTTGGCTATCGTTACCAGTGTATTTGCAATAGTGCCTTTGATGAGGAGAAACCTACCCTCTGGGTCTGACTGTGGGACTATGTGGTTAAAGGGAGTGTTCTTATGTAGGGTAATACTCACACCTCTTGAAGACGAGTCTGACTGAGCACTATGATACCATTTGTCATATTGCCGATGTTTATTCAGGTCAGGTATATTCTTAAGTTTAAAGTGTGTCTCTTGGAGCAGGAGTATATCATAATTAGATTTATTTAATAGAAGTAGTATTTGACCTCTTTTCCATGGCTTATTTAGTCCTTTGACATTGTATGAGACCAGGGCGATGGGCCTGGGGGCAGATCCACTAGCCATAATATCGACACCCATAAGGGATTTTCTTCTTACCTGATCCTGACGCATGGGCGGCAACCACTTGGCCTCTTAAGGAGACCGTTTGTAACATTTTCAGAAATCTATAACACAGTAGAAAAAAACATGAGAAACAGATTTATGCAATACAAGTTTCCTTCAGCAGAGTCATGCCCACGCCGGAGGAGGAAACAAAGGAAACAAAGGTCTTCAAAATGCCCCTGAATGTGATATGGCATAATTGGTTACTAGACAGGAAAAACACAGGTAAGGAGAGAAGAGGGGGAAGCAGGGGGAGGAGAGGAGGGGAAAGCATAGGGGAGAGGAGCCAGTGGGAAGGGGGAGAAATTAAAACCAACTATAAAAGTAGTGTCCACAGTCCTCCGGTTAGTTAAGTTCATGCAGAATCGTTGAGACTCTAGTAAAACCCCTCCCAAACAGATCTGTCAATTGATCCTTTGCTCTTTCCATTCTCCAGCACTGGTGTACAGTCCTGGTTATCATGTTCTCCCAGTAGATCGGTTTCTAGTTCAGCTGATGTTTTCTGCTTCTCTTCATGAATTGATTCATTTACCCGTAATAGACGTTCACCGCCCTCTGTCCTCCACTCTTCTGTAGTTCTTTCTTCTGCAGTCCCTGGTAATAGTAATAGTTAGATTTTAATATTGAAGATGTGATGAAACAATGACAAACATCAGGCTATAAGGGCTTATGTAAGAGATCTACGGCCAGTGTCACGTATATGATATCTGGTATACATAGACATGTGTTCTTTATTTCAGGATGGTTATTTGCATATAATTATATTTCTCATTTCTAACTAGTTGTAAATAGCAGGATCGGGCGAAGACCTAAGGTGAGGGCTTCAGCTAGACTTTTGTGAAATGACACAGTATCAGTAAATGGCAAAAATTACATGTAAATTTGATTTAAGTAGTTCTCTTGTCTATGTCTAGATTGGGAGGATGACTTAGCCATCACACATGCAGTCCGCTTTATGCATTCAGCTGCCAGTTTGAGCGCTGATACCAGGGGAACAGCTGGGAAGGTAAGTATGAAACATCTCCCCGGACTCAGCAGGTCAGCTACTCTTTAAAGATGGCATTGGTACAGTAGCATGCTTCTGGGGAGGGGCTTGACTAGAGGGACTTGACTAGAGCTCAGGGCGGGCATGGAGGGGTCTGAACAATAAACAGCAGAGAGGAAGAAAAGTGTTAAAGAGGGCAGGGATCCGTTAGGGGAGGCTGAGGAACCTTTATATGGAACAACTATTGTTCAGGTAGACACTCAGAAAAGTCGCTGAAGAGTACGAATGACAGTCGTTCATTTGCTTTTACACAAAGCGATGATTGTTTATTAGCTGTTTGCCAAAATATCATTCATAGAGGGATCTCCATGCAAACTCATTTACAAGTCATTCAATAACTAACTTTACACCAGATGACTTTTGATCAACCAGCGACTATTGTCTTGGTAAGCTGAAACGAATTGACTAGTGACCTTCTGACTTGTCGCCCTGCCGGTGGCCATGTTTACACTGAGCGACTATCATTTGACTTTGCCATTATTTGGCCGATATTTGCCCCGTCAAAAGATATCTTTATGGCGCTTTCACATGACAGTTTTTTATGTTCAGTTATTTGCAAGCCAAAACCAGGAGTGGAGAGAAAGTATAATGGAAGGATTTGCAGTTCTTCCATATTTTGGACCCACTCCTGGTTTTGGCTCACAAAAAACAACATAAAAATTGTCGTGTGAAAGCGCCTGTTACGATCGTGCGGGCAGGCAAAGCACGGGACCCACACGATCGTGACCAAAGGGGACACACACACGGGATTCAAGCAACTGGCCCTGTGCTAATGGGAGGTAGACATGGCCCTACCTAAGCGGGGACATTGCCCCAATAAGGGCGGCCCAGCGGTCTTCGGATCTGGGCCCTAGCTGATCCTAGGAGCCACGCACCAGAACAGGATGCATTCACATGCCACATGACAGACCCAGAATACACTGCATACAACATGCAACCACTAGTAACAGATAGGAAGCTGAATATAAATACCAGGTATTAGTTGACATGTTGTACAATATGTTGAAAGCTAGCAGGCCACTTCACGGCTCCTGGTTATACTGCTAGTCCCTACACTAACCAGGAGTCCAGCAGAACCGGACACCGTTCACACCGCACGCTGCAACAGGACACAGATAGCAGGTCACACAGCAAACTAACACGAAACTGACAGAATTTAAACGTGCAAACGGACATGAACCAAGTCACACTGCAAACCTCACCAGACAAGCATTCATGACTACTCACCTGAGGGGCCATACAGACTGACCAGGAGCTGGGTTTATATGGGAGCACAGAACCAGGGGATTGGCTAGCAGAAAGTACCACACCCAGCCAGCTCAATCATTAACCCTGAGAGTGCTGTGCTGCTGGAATCACAATAGTACAACATGTCTCAGCAGCACACGTAACAGCGCCCTAAGGGCTTCTACCCACTAGCTTTTTTTTAATGCTGCGATATCGCTGCATTTTTTTCAATGGAAATTTTTAATGTTAAAAATGCATCGCACAAAAATCGCAAGTTTGTGCTTTTGAGATTTTAACATTAGAAATTCCCATTAAAAAACGCAGCAATATCGCAGTGTTAAAAAAACGCTAGTGGGTAAAAGCCCTAAAAAGTATACATAAAAGGATGTTACAAGGGAGATAAAGTTTACAGGCATACACAACTTGAAAGAAAAAGTAAAAATAAATTTTAAAAAGTTTTACTAATTAGTAAAGAAATAGAAAGGAAAAAAAACCCTTTGCAATATATAAAAATATATATATATATATATATATATATATATATATATATATATATATATATATATATATATATATATATATAAATGAAAGCCTTCACTGATTCACTGACTGACTGATTCACTGACTGACTCGTCACTAATTCTCCAACTTCCCGTTTTCATAGAAACATGAAATTTGGCACGGGCATTGATTATAAATAGGAAAAGTTAATGGGTCCCAACTCGATTATTCAATTCTATGTGCAAAAGAATTAGCGTCCAAATTTTATGTACGTAATCTAATTCTCTCACTTCCTGATGTCATTTTATATAAAGGAAACGTCGCATGGTTGCCTCCACGTGGTGTTTCCTGGGTAACGCAAAAAACCATGCAAAATGGTGAACATATTTTTTTCCCGGTATCTCTAAAGTAACCACGACTTCATAAGATTTTCCGTGTGAACAGCAGATAAACACCAGTACCAAATTAACTCCGGCGAAGCCGGTATATCAGTTAGTATATATATAAAGGCGAAAGCCCTCACTGACTGACTCACTGACTGACTGACTGGTTGACTGACTCGCCACTAATTTGGTACTTCCTGGTGTCGCCCAAACATGAAATTTGGCAGGAGCATTCATTAGGTCGTAAATAGGAAAAGTAAAGGGGTCACAACTTGAAAATTCAATGCTAATTGCAAAAGTATTAGCACCCGTATGTTATGCACCTAATTTAAAGGGGTTGTCCCGCGAAAGCAAGTGGGGTTCAGCACTTCTGTATGGCCATATTAATGCACTTCGTAATGTACATCGTGCATTAATTATGAGCCATACAGAAGTTATTCACTTACCTGTTCCGTTGCTAGCGTCCTCGTCTCCATGGAGCCGTCTAATTTCAGCGTCTAATCGCCCGATTAGACGCGCTTGCGCAGTCCGGTCTTCTCCCTTCTGAATGGGGCCGCTCGTGCCGGAGAGCTGCTCCTCGTAGCTCCGCCCCGTCACGTGTGCCGATTCCAGCCAATCAGGAGGCTGGAATCGGCAATGGAACGCACAGAGCCCACGGTGCACCATGGGAGAAGACCTGCGGTCCACCGTGGGTGAAGATCCCGGCGGCCATCTTCGCAAGGTAAGTAAGAAGTCACCGGAGCGTGGGGATTTGGGTAAGTACTATCCGGTTTATTTTTTAAACCCCTGCATCGGGTTTGTCTCGCGCCGAACGGGGGGGCTATTGAAAAAAAAAAAAACCTGTTTAGGCGCGGGACAACCCCTTTAATTCTCTAACTTCCTGGTGTCATACAAACATGAAATTTGCCAGGAGTATTCCTTCTGTCCTCAATAGGAAAAGTGAAGGGGTCACAACTCGATTATTCAAGGCTAATTGCAAAAGTATTGGCACGCCTGTGTAATATACCAAATCTAATTCTCTAACTTCCTGATGTCGTACAAACATGACTTTTGGCAGGAGCATTCTTTAGGTCCTAAATAGGAAAAGTGAAGGGGTCACAACTCGAAAATTCAATGCTAATTTCAAAAGTATTGGCACCCCTGTGTAATGTAATGTCTCAATAAAGGAATGGCAGCATCCTGGGCGTAATGCAAAGCAGTAATTTATTCCTCCAAAATCTTGCTACGTTTCGACCTCATTGGGCTCTTTGTCAAGCTTGACAAAGACCCCAATGGGGTCGAAACGTAGCAAGATTTTGGAGGAATAAATTACTGCTTTGCATTACTCCCAGGATGCTGCCATTCCTTTATTGAGACATTGGAGTATATCTTTTTGGGGTTTCTGGAGCTCTTACCCCTGCATGTTTGGCGTGCATCCTATTGACTTGTTAGTCATCTTTAATAGGTTTAAAAATCCTGAGGAGTGCTGGGAGTTAATCGAAGTAAAGTACCCCTGTGTAATGTACCAAATCTAATTCTCTAACTTCCCAATGTCGTACGGACATGAAATTTGTCATGAGCATTCTTTACATCCTAAATAGGAAAAGTAAAGGGGTCACAACCCAATTATTCAATGTTAGGTGCAAAGGTATTGGCACCCCTATATAATGTAACTTCCTGCTTTCGTACAAACATGAAATTTGGCATGACCATTCTTTAGGCCTTATATAGGAAAAGTAAAGGGGTCACAACTCGATTATTCAATGCTATGTGCAAAAGCATTGGCACATGAAATTAACTCGGGTGAGGCTGGGTATATCAGCTAGTATATAATAAAATAATATAAATAATAAAACAAAAATACAGATTTGGTATCACAGTGTCCGTAAAAGTCTGATCTATCAAAGTAATGCATTATTTAATTTGGTATCGTAGTAATTGTACTTACTCATAGAATGTAGTCTATACATTGTAGAACCAAGATGCACACAAGAATGGCAGAATATTGTTTTTTTGCTATTTCACTCAACTTAGAATTTTTGTTTTACGTTTTTCTTTACATTATATGGTACATTAAATAGTACCACTGAAAAATACAACTCGTCCTGCAAAAAAACAACCCTCAGATAGCTACTTGGATGGATATATAAAAGAGTTATGATTTTTTAGAAGAGGGGAAGTAAAAACGAAAATTGAAAGTAAAAGGTCCGTTGTCTTGGGGGGTTAAATTAATTCAGTCTGCTAGTGATTGTTTGCTTTTCTAGCATTATACCAGCTGTATGAGTGATGTTATAGGTAAATGGCTTCACACCAGTTCTACTACACAATACCCATTACTACTCACTCTTCACATGTAGCCGTTCTGTTCTTTTCTCTATCGTCTTCTGAGTGTTGGAAGTTTTCACCCTGCAGATATATGTTATTCCATCATCCGCTCCTGTTACTGGGGTGAGAGTTAGGTTGGCTCTGTAGATGCGCTCGTCCTCTGATTGTTCATCTATGGTTATGAGTCTTCGTGGATCATTTACAGCTCTCTGTTCACCTCTTTCCGGACTCTCTTCAAACCACTCCACAGTGTGTACGCCCAATATATAATTATATAGTCTACACGTCAGCGTGGCCGTCTCACCCAGGATCAGCTCTGGTACATTTATATCTCCAATCTCCAGATCAGTCAGCGTTCCTATATAATACACTATACGAATACAGAGACAGTCAGCGAATATAACACAATATAACTACAACTCACACTTATATCTTGTGTACCTGCATCTTAAAGAGACTCGGTCACCTCCGACCACCCAAGAAAAATGAAGGAAAGAGGGAATACAATAAAGAAACTGCTCTGCATCCACAAACCGCATCTTCTCAGCATGACAATATATGAGAGGACTACTCTCCATTATGTGTGCACAGTGGTGTAGCTATAGGGGTTGCAATGGTCATAATCACGACCAGGCTACTATGCCTGGTGGGCCCAAAGGCTCCCCTCACCAGAGTTATTATGCCCTCAAAGCCAGGAGTTGAAGCTACAGCAGCAATAATAATGTGGCTACCATGGCTAAGCATGACGCCATGCCTAAATCTATCAATCATTATACACAGCCAATCGCAATGCCAACACTGCTACTCATACATCAGTCACTATGCATAGCTTATCACAGCTGTGCAGAGAGTATCCCGGCTTGACTTCCCACTCCAGTGCACATGTAGGGGGCTACCTTGCTGAAATGTGCGAAGTTGTACAGATAATAGTTGTAGTTGGCAAAACATAAGGGTTAATGTAAAACTTACAGTGGTATCTAGCTTGTGTGTAGGCGTGCGGTACTTCTCTCTATTGAATACTCACTTATGTGCAGGGGTCCAGTACTTCTCTCTATAGGACACTCACCTATATGGAAGGGTCCGATACTTCTCTGTATGGGACACTCGTGTATGTGTAGGGTATGGTCCTTCTCTCTATTGGACATTTACCTATTTGGAGGGGTCTGGTTATTCTCTCTATTTGACACTCAACGATGTGGAGGGGTCTGGTCCTTCTCTCTTTTGCGCACTCACCTATGTGTATGGTCTGGTACTTCTCTGTATGGGACACTCATCTAAGTGGAGAGATCTAGTACTTCTCTCTATAGGACACTCACCTATGTGGAGAGGTTCAGTACTTCTTCTCTACAGGACACTCACCTAAGTGATTGGATCTAGTTCTTCTATCTATAGGACACTCACCAATATGGAGGGATGTAGTGCTTTTTTCTATAGGATGATCACCTATATGGAGGGGTCTGGTCCTTCTTTCTTTGGAGGGTAGGGTATGGTCCTTCTCTTAATTGGACACTCACCTATCTGGAGGGGGTCTGGTAATTCTCTCTATGAGACACTTATCTATATTGAGGGGTCTGGTACTTCTCTGAATGGGATACTCACTTATTTGGAGGGTCCAGTGCTTCTTTCTATGGGAAACTCCCCTATGTGTAAAATGCAGTCCTTCTCTATATTGGATATTCACCTATGTGGAGGGGTCTGGTTCTTTTCTTTCTTGGACATTTACCGATGTGGATGGGGTTTGGTGCTTCTCCCTATGAGATGATAACCTATGTGGAGGGGTCTGCTTCTTCTTTCTATGAGACTGTCATCTATGTGGAGGGGTCTAGTACTTCTCTTTATTAGACACTTACCTATTTGTAGGGTAAGGTCCATCTCTCTATTGGACATTCACCTATGCGGTGAGATCTGGTTCTTCTCTCTTTTTAAAACTCCCCGATGTGGAGGGGTCTGATTCTTCTCTCTATGGGAAGTATCGCCTTTGTGGAGGGGTCCGATACTTCTCTATATTGGACACTCACCTATGTTGAGAGGTCCGGTACTTCTCTCTATGGCACACTCACCCGCGTGGAGGAGCCTGGTACTTCTCTCTATAGGACACTCACCTATGTGTAGGGGTCCGGTACTTCTCTGTATTGGACACTCACCTAGGTTGAGGGGTCTGGTACTTCTCTCTATGGCACACTCACCTACGTGGAGGAGTCTGGTACTTCTCTCTATAGGACACTCGCCTATGTGGAGGGGTCCGGTACTTCTGTGCATGGGACACTCACCTATGTGGAGGGGTCCTGTACTTCTCTCTATAGGAGACTCACTTATGTAGAGGGGTCTAGTACTTCTCTCTATGGGACACTCACCTATATGGAGGCGTCTGGTGCTCTTCTCTATAAGACACTCACCTATGTGGAGAGGTCGGGTACTACTTTCGATGGGATACTCACCTATGGGAAGGTGTCCAGTGCTTCTCTCTATAGGACACTCACCTATATGGAGGGGTCCAGGACTTCTCTCTATGGGACACTCACCTATGTGGAGGGGTCCGGTACTTCTCTCTATGGGACACTCACCTATGTGGAGGGGTCGGTACTTGTCTCTATGGGACACTCACCTATGTGGAGGGGTCCGGTACTTTTCTCTATGGGACACTCACCTATATGGAGGGGTTCAGGACTTCTCCCTATGGGACACTCACCTATGTGGAGGGGTCCGGTACTCTTCTCTATGGGACACTCACCTATGTGAAGGGGTGTGGTACTTCTCTCTATAGGACTCTCATCTATGTGGAGAGGTCCAGTACATTTCTATATGGGACGCTCACCTATGTGGAAGGGTCCGGTACTTTTCTGTATGTGGCAATCCTCTATGTTGAGGGGGCCGGTACTTGTCTCTATGGGACACTCCAGGCTCGGATGCTCCACTCTGCATATGATTTCTGATCCTTGGTCTGCACTTATTAATGGGGTAAAAGACAATGAAGCTTCATAGTTGTAAGTGTGATCGTTCTGTTTCTCCTCCTTATGTGAGATCCTGTAAGTTCTTTTCATCTTTGATGGCTCTATGGCCTGAGCAGTCACATCTCCATCTTTCTTTATGAACCAGCTAACAGATAGATGATCAGGGAAATATCCAGATATCTCACAGGTCAGTGTGGTTTTTATCCAATCTTCCAGTTTGGGGACACTGATAGACCCAACATGCGGACGCCAGGGCAGATCTGTAATATACGCAGACTGAAATTAGTTATTTACAATTAGCTCTATATGAGGGTCACAGATTAGTAATTTTGGGTGGATGGACTCTAGTTGCTATTACACGTGTATCAGTGGTCTTGGCTAGTGCTTGCAGTTTACCACTAAATGCGGCGCTGTAACTGGACTTGCAATTAGTCCAGTGAAACTTGGAAATTAGCGATAAAGTGCAAGTGCTACCCACAGCCACTAATGCACATGTAATAGCACCTTTACATCTATCTACTGTATAGTTCCATTGTCGCAGTCAGTAACACAGAACATCCCCCCTGTGAGCTCCCCTCCCACCCCGAGGACGGACGGACTCCTGAGAGGCTCTGAACACACACGAAATTGTAGAAATCATCTCATGGAATGGAGATGGAAAATACAGATAAAACCCCACAGTAGCCCCCAGGAGTGCGTTCACACGTAGGTCATTCACTTCAGATTTTCAGAAGCTGAAAAAATCCACAGCCAATCTGTGCCAAATTTACACCAAAATATGGATTGTGGTGTGAATGTGCCGCAGAATATTTTTTTTTTGCTATGGGATATCTGCAGCAAAACATCTACATGTGAACGCACCATAAGGCCTCCCTAACACAGGGCGTCTTCAGCAGCGTTTTCAGCCCTGTGCTAAATGATGTACAACGCTCCCATTCATGTCAATGGGGCCGCTCACACAGGGCTGAAAACGCTGCTTTGAAAAGCGCTGCCTGTTCTATCTTTGGGCATTATCAGCTGAGTCTCCCATTGAAATGAATGGGCAGCGTTTTCAGGTGTGCTGAAAACACAGCTGAAAAGGCAGCATTTTGCAAACGCCCTGTGTCATGAATCACGGAACAATATCGTGCTCACCAGCATGGGAGTTAGCTGCGGAGGCAAGGCATTTTTATTTTAACCACTTAGTGACGACCCTATGGTGTTTTTACCTCCTGCAGCTGCAAGACGTATATGGAGGGAGATCGCAGGGTCATCTCCCTCCATACATCGCGGGGGTCAGCTGTCTTACAGAGGAGATTGCAGGGAGCCAAGCGGGTGTCATAGCCGTCGGAGGCCTTCTGAAAGGAACCAAGGGCTGTCATGGCAGAATGCCTATCAAACTATCCCCGTGGGGTGGCTTGATAGACTGCCTGCCCAATCGCAGTATGATGTACTGCTATGGCATTACATCATACTGCAAAAACAATTAAAGCATCGCAAGTTACTGTCCCCTAGGGGCAATAAAAATAAGAACAATAACATTTTACTAATTATTGAAAAAAGAAAAAGTAAAAAAAAAAAAACCCTTTTGCCATATTTACAATAAAAGAATCTAAATAATAAACAAAAATACATATTTGGTATCGCCGCGTCCGTAAAAGTCTGATCTATCAAAGTAATGCATTATTTATCTCACTTCGTCAGAAAAACAATAAAGAATGCCAGAAATGCACTTTTTTGGTCACCCTATCTCCAAGAAAAAATGTAATAAAAAGTGATCAAAAAGTCATATGTATTCAACTACAGGACGTCCCACAAAAAGTGAGCCCTCACACAACTATGTCGACGGAAAAATAAAAAAGTTATTGTGTGCAGAAGATGACGGCAGAAAATAAATTTAAAAAAACTAAATATCTTTAAAAAAAATACAAGTAGTACAGAAAAAAACAAAAAAAACTATATAAGTTTAGAAGCGTAGTAATCGTACTGACCCATAGAGTAAAGTTATCATGTGGTTTTTGTTGCAGTTCATGAACCGTAGAAACAAGACGAAATGAAAGATTTCAGAATGTTGGGTTTTTTTTCCATTTCTCTCCACTTTAAAGTTTTTCAGTATATTATATGGTACATTAAATAGTACCAATGAAAAATACAACTCATCCTGCAAAAAACAAGCCCTCATACAGCTAGATTGATGGATAAATAAAGGAGTTACGATTTTTTAAAAGGGAGGAGGAGAAAACAAAGATAGAAAAAAGCAAAACAGCTTCTAAGGGGTTAAAACTGCCTCGTATAACTTCAGGGAAGTAGTGATCCTCCGCCGCGGCTGTTTTCAATGGGGAAACCTGGCATCATACAGGGTGCACTTAGCATGTGATGCCATGCTGCCGCTGGTCCCATTGAAAACAATGGGAGAGGAGATGTGGAAGCACATCCCAAGATCGGATGTGCAGCAATGCAATGCAGGAAAAAAGTCACTCATGTGTATAACCCCATCCAAAATATAGAGAATGGGATTCTCCACACGTAGGAGAATTTCCGCAGCGGATGTTGGTATAGATTTGCCTCAAAGTTCGCATTATGTGTGAATTTTTCTTTGGATTTTGGTGTGGATTTCACCCCCATTTGCAGAAGTGAAATCTAGAGTGACAATCCATAGTATAAATGGACAAGCTGCTCCATTCATTTCTATGGGGCAGACAGAGATAGCCAAGTACAACGCTCAGCTATCTGTCCACGCCATTATGAGGAATGGAGCTGCTGCTGTGCTTCTGCGACTAACAGCTCTATTCCCCACTACATAGCGGTCTTCAACTGTAGAATAGGGGGTTACATGTCCCTCATTGTTGGGATTGGTGGGGGTCTCAGCGGTCAGACCCCCGCCAATTTATTCACAGTTTCCAGCCATCCAGTGAATGGGTGTAAACTTGAAAAAAACTCCTATATCTGGAATATACCTTTAACTTGCCTCCGGTTTCCGGACAAACTGTTCAGAAATTATGTTCCCGTTTTCTGAGAAGACGTCTGATTAGTTGCTTGGCTCCCGCTACTGCCCACTATCTGTTACAGATGTAGGGATGTGACTGCAGTCACTTCCTAAAATGCAGCATCCTGAGTAGAGGCATGACCCTCTGGCCCTCACCCCTATTGTGCAGGCAGCTCCCCAAGGGCCCAAGGGTCATGGAGGGCCCTTACTCCATCCTGGAGAATCACCCTATATGGACCCCTCCATGGTGTACTGGAGAACTTTCCCCAAGCTGTGGGGGTGTCGGAGCTACTAAAAGAGGCTACATGATTAGGCTCCAGATATTGTTTAGAACGATATAAACAAACTAATGAAAGTGAGCTTATACCATCTGGATGGAGCCGTGTACAGCTAGGTGTGTAATTACTAGGGGCAGTGTGTGTACAAGTTTAGGACATGGTTTGGTTGTGAGTGTGATTTCACAATCCAGCACAAAAAGGGCAATGATCATAGTAATACTGATGGGTTAGCCTGTCAAGTGGGACCAGCTAAGATGGGCTACGTAGGTGATCTGGGGATCAACCTACTAGACCCATTCTAAAAGGAGGAGGTGTGGTATAAGGATGGATGCAGTATCAACCAGCTGCCCATCAGCTGCCGTTCAGGATACTAAGAAAGTTGAACTGACATTCCCCCTACCCTGTGCCCCCCCCCCCCCTCCTTCACAACTGCCAGGCCTTTGACGACCATGTGGCCTTAGGAAGTGTTTTGTTCAGATAAATAAAGTTAGGGCACAGACAGGAGGATGCTAATTACGCCCCCTGCCAGTGAAGCGTGGTCGCCGGATGGACACAAGGCTGGATTCCACTGCGGGCTCCCACATGCAGCATCTGACCCATTAGTGTGCCGCCGGCCTAAGACATTAACAAACTAATGAAACATTTTAAGAATAAAAATAAAATAGGGCGTCCGCTACCCAACGAGGTGCCTTCTTTCTT
This sequence comes from Eleutherodactylus coqui, assembly GCF_035609145.1. NCBI lineage: Eukaryota > Metazoa > Chordata > Amphibia > Anura > Eleutherodactylidae > Eleutherodactylus > Eleutherodactylus coqui. Next base: position 158,638,474 of record NC_089844.1, read on the forward strand.
TTCCCCACCCTTTTAGGATCTGTGTTCCTATAAAATCTTTTGTCACTTCATGCCACTCTCTCAATTTTAGCATTAAGGCAAAGCCGGCTAATTTCTTGCAGACACCTGACACAGAATACCCCATAGATCTCAGTTTGCTCAAAAATCTCCAGGTAGCAGCCTTTCAAATTAACAGTGAAAAAAAGGACAAACCTCCATCCATCCCCCCAGGCCTTACCTTGACGTGGTCGTGTTGCTGCAGATACCAATTTCTGCATCAGAGGCATTATCTGCTCTCCAGCAGAGCCCACAGATAGTGCGTTCAGCTCAGACACTGGAAACGAGAAAGACAGTCAGCCACACTCCGGGAACATGTTTTACCCTGAAAACAATGTTATGTTGTAGAGAATGCAAAAGCAAACGTCTGAGTAACGCTAGTACCGGTGAAGAGCTTCAGGCTAGTTTGCTGATAGAATGCAATGTACTCCCATTGTAAAACCAGAAGCAAAACCTTTTGTTCAACATTTTTATACTATAGTTCAATCACAGCCATAATTGGGAAGAGATCTGACATCATCAAGTTCTTTGTGAAGCCCAAAATATATCAGGATTTTTGCCTTTTTTCTTATGACCGTTCACAATCAAAAATGGCGCTGTAGCCATTGTTAGCAGAAACATCTCTGAAGAGTTGTAGATCCCTGTTGTCAATGACTGGTTCAGCTATACAGGAGGCCCCAGCGAACTCAACATGGAAAAACAAACCCGCAAATCATCTTTGAGTATTCTTGTGAGCCTTGGTTTGGTTTAGATATGGCAGTGGTAGCTATGAACAATCTGTGTGAAAACCCTACACAAGGGGAACATTCTGCATTCTGCACATGAAAACCAAGAGTTCCAACAGCGAGTTGCAGCTCCCGGAGTTTCTTCTTCTTCCTACCTAGGAATTGGTCAATCATAGATAAAAGCTCAGTCATTTTTTTTTGTCTGGTAGCCAAAAAAACATATTTTTGGAATCTGTTTCTATATACAAAAAGACAGCGGGTAACCGGGCCTCCTGGTTTATCCTCAGCCACCAGAACTCTTAAACAGTGCATCATGCAATGGTGCATGGTAAAACTATACAGGCATGTGGCGGGTTCTGATGGACCTTTGAATAGGAAGTCATCCAATATCGCTGAGTTGCCTGATTCTACTTATTGTCCATTCCAAAAAAGGAGGAGAGCATCTCAAGCCAGCAACAAGAGATTGAGCGGAGACATTTTTAAATGCTGGAGACTTGGTTCATTGAAGGGGTCGGCCATGCAGCCTACAGCTACTTACCGTATATACTCGAGTATTAGCCGACCTGAGTATAAGCCGAGGCAATAAGTTTTGCCACAAAAAAATAGGAAAACTTATTGACTGAAGTATAAGCCGAGCTATACTCGGGTATATACTGGGTAAAAAAAAACCCTCCATAATCACCTCCCAGACGGTGTCTGTGTTGCAACCTCCCCGCTGTCATCCCCGCCGTCCTCTCTGCTTGGCTCTTTCATCTTTGTCAGCGCTGTGTAAGTAAGAGCTGTGATTGGATTGAGCGCCAGCCAATCATAGCTGGCACTCGATCCAATCACAGCGCTGATGGTGGGGGATTTGAAAGCCGAGCAGGGAGATGGCAGCAGGGAAAATTCTAAAGCAGCTTACAATTGGCTGTGAATGATCGAGCGCTGACTGTGATTGGCTGACGCTTGATCCAATCACAGCATTGACGACGGGGAATGACAGAGCCGAGCAGAGAGAATGGCGGGGGATGACAGTGGGGAAATTTCCAGCAGCTTGCTGCATCGCCGCTGGGAACACAGGAATTCAAGCAGCTTGCTGCACCACCGCCGGGACACAGACACCGGCTGGGAGGTGAGTATGGAGGGGCTTTTTTTTTTTTTTTTTGGAAGGAGGAGTACTGGAGAGAGTGTATATCTCACCCAGATGCTTAGCCTGGGTGAACACAAACTCCAGTAAAGGTTTTCTTTTTGGGTCCCAGTGAGCCCAGCTGTGCCCACTAAACACATCACTGGATCATAAAAAAGGCTGCAAGTCCGGGCAGTCGGAGTCCAGTAGTAAGCACATCTACATTGTGAACCTCTACTGATCTGCTAACAAGAGAAACTACAGTATAGTCAGTGCCCTGATGGGCAGGTGGGTATTTTGTTTACTTGCACCAAGTATGTGTGCTTCTAGTGACTATTGATTTCCCACTGGGTACCACTTTCTGAAAGCAAAAATAAAACTGGTTGAACTTTTATACAGACTGGGTGAACGGCTGTGCCCTCGCTGACCGCCACCCCCATGCAGACATTGCCATAGTACCTAAAATATACTAAAAACCCCAAGACATCTCCTGTCAGCTACAATGAGTGGTGATGATTTCCTTGTTGGACAATCACTTATAGAAGATTCTGGTCTGTGAGTGAGGACTTGTGGCTTTTCTACTAAAAGTTGTACATGAACAAACATCTGCAATATGAAGACAGAAGAAGTACTCACGTGTATTCCGATATAAGACTACTATAAATATAATGACCAGAATCCCCACAGCTGCACTGATAATAATCATAATAACATCAGCAATAAGAAGGCTCTGATTTTCCGGCATCACATTTTCGTCTGTAAAAATACAAAACTATAGATTAATTAGAACGATATTAATTACACAACATGTCTGGTAAAACTGCAGTGAAATGATGGGGCTTTCCATCTTTGCACCCCATACAGAGGGACTGGGGAGGGTTAATATTTCTTATGTAGAGCACCACAAGGGTATTGGGTGTTTTATAGGCCATGCAATGCTCCCTGGGAAATAGCTATGCAAATATGAGATGGAATAATTCTGCACGGTGCCCCCTACTGGAAGGTCGCTACATTTTTCACTGATTAGGAGCAATAACTCTGAAACACATGAGTACTTTGGTTTGGATTACATCCAGAGTCATACTGCAAGGGTTGGATTTCATAGAATATTGACTCATAAGGTACCAGCCTTCCAGTAGGTGGTGCTGTAGAGAATTATTCCAACACTCATTAGCATGGCTTCTTCCCAGGGAGCATTGCATGGCCTATAAGACTTCCTACACCCTTGTGGTGCTCTTCAAAAGGGGAAACTTTGAAGTTTAATAAACAGGGTGATTAAAAAGTCAGGAATACCTGGAATATCTTCTAAAAAGAGATCAAAGTAGAAAGCTATGTAGAACACTTGGATGGGTTGGGGAAACTTTATGGCACTAGGGTGCTGCCTGTCACCATCTTGGTGGCAGTCCAAGAAGCATCAATGAAAAGCGCATCATGGGATACATCATATAAGGGTAGCATTTGATCTGAAATTGAAAGATGCAGTTATTTTTCAATACCTGCGACCGTTGTCGATTTATGAATGATGTCATGTCGAGTATTAATAAAGTTATGTTCCATTATGTGGTATATAAAACACTAATCACATGTCTTCAGGTACCAGAAGATGCCGTTAACAGGACAGAACTGAGATCATTCTGATGGTCGGTAAGAGAAGTTTATGTGAGGCGGCCGAGGCTTTCAATGAAGAACATTTATGAAGAAACCAATGAGTGCGCGAACCGCCAGGAAACTGATTCAGAGGTTCAGAGAAACTAGTAGTGTCCAGGACAAACCGAGAATCCCCAAGTATTGATAGCTGTGCTACCCTGAACGCCTGATGAAAATGATGGCAGATATTGAAAAAACTGACTGCAGCGATCAACCTCTGATCAAATTCTACCCTAAATCATGTATCTCATGACCGCCTCTCCATTGAAGCATCTTGGGCTGAATATGGCCGCCACCAGGATGACTGACAAGCACCACTATAATGCCAAAATGTTTTTGAATTGTATCTACTTTTGTTCAGAAGATTTTCCTAGTTACCGGGTGGTGTTTTCTATATTAATGTTGGGCTGCGACTTTACAAGCTTCATTAAAGCCTCATTCATTGCCGGTGATTGAACCTTTTATTAAGGGCATAATCACCTCTGTATACTCTGTATAGCAGCTGGAAGTCTTCCTGGAGAGGCTTCTTTAGAGACTCATGTTGGACCCTACATGAGAAGTTCTGCTCTCTGTCCTCCTCGGTGGGGGTTATGGTCGCAGTGCTGTTCACACTGTAGCTTCCATCTGAGTTCCTCTGGGGTTCATCCTCAGTGACATCTCGCAGCATCTCTCTGCCTCGGAACCATTTAATACCAATGTCCACGGGGTAGAATCCAGTGACGGAGCAGCGCAGGACTCTCTCTTCATTCAGTACAACAGTCTTACCCCTGATTGTCACCTGTGGAGGAGCTGATAATAAAAAAGGTTAGTCAAGTATACTGTGTTATTCTTATATGGAGATGATGGCTGATGGCAAAAACTGCAGCAACCGCTATCTTTCACTGATGGCAGATTTACAATTTAATAAAACATGTTAAATCCACAGCAATTTGCCGTATAACACATGTGGATGGAACTTTCTAAAAGTTGTGGGCTAAGCTGAGGAGTTGTGAGCTGAACCTGAGCGTACAGATGTCCCCCTTCACCGTAGAGTACAGGGCAGAATCTGCTGCACAATCTGCATGTAATGCATCTGGATTTTGCGGTGGGGTCCCCACGGTTTTGCTGGAGACTTGCAGCGAGTTCTGCAGAGGAAATATTACTCCAGGTGTGACTTCACCCAGCAGAGAGTTACTGAAGACATAATGTACAACATACATGGACAAGGCCTGACTTACCTGTAACATACAGTGTGATATCCTTCGTCTTCCGCACCCGGCTGTAGCGCACTGAACAGGCATAGACCCCGGCATCTGATAAAGCTATATTAGATATAGAAAGGTCCACTCTTCCATTTAACGCTTTCTCTATGTCCAATGAATATCTGGGATCAGTTGTTCTTACTTCATCATCGTAGCTCAGAATTTGTTTTCCCTCCAAGTACCAAAATGCTGCAAATAATTTGGGATTGACGGGCGGCTTTTGTACTGTATAGTTACAAGGAATCAGAACCAGTGAGCCGACTGTAGCCTGAAGTGTGCTGGGAACAGAGATCTCCAAAGCTGAACCTGCAGATAGACACAGCATGATACATATGGTATATACAGTATGAATGCTAAAGTCAGACTATGGGCGGACACCTACTGGCGTTTTCTTCTCCATTGCGCAGCGAGAGCAAATGAGAACTCTCGCCTCGCAGTGCGAGAAAAAAACAGGATGACGCCGGGATATCGCCTGTCTTTTCAATGGGGCCAGTGGCAGCAGCGCTAGGCCCATTGAAAAGATATGGAGAATACTGTGGACTTTTGCCACAGCTGTCACAGCTGTGACAGTTGTGGCAGAAGTGCAGTATGCTACCCCATTGCTTTCAATGGGATCGGCGCTGCTGCCGGTCCCATTGAAAGCAGTGTTTTTTGGCAAACCCTGCAGTATGATTTTCAGGGAAAATTACAGATAGTGCTTAGCTATTTATTCATGAATAGCTAAGATAGTGCTATTTATTCATGAATAGCTAAGCACCATCTGTAATTGGCTAAGCGCTCAGTCAATCAGCACAGCCCTTTCAGGAGGTGGGGATTTTTAAATCCCTGCCTGCTGAAAGTGCTGGATAGCAGTGTTGGGGAGCCAGCAGGGGGACGCGTGTGAGCGACGGAGAGGTGAGTACTTTTTAAAAACTTTTTTAACCACTTATTGATGATTTTCAGGGAAGGGCTTATATTTCAAGCCCTTCCCCGAAAATCATACTGCAGGGTTTGCCAAAAACCACTGCTTTCAATAAGAACAGCAGCAGTGCCGATCTCATTGAAAGCAATGGGATAGCATGCTGCACTTCTGCTACAGCTGTCACAGCTGTTACAGCTGTGGCAGAAGTCCGCAGTATTCTCCATATCTTTTCAATAGGGCTAGCGCTGCTGCCACTGGCCCCATTGAAAAGACTAGCGATATCCCAGTCTCATTCCGGTGTCTTTCTTGCGCTGCAAGGCGAGTGTTTTCACTTGCTCTCACAGCGCAAGATAGAAAATATCGCCAGTGGGTGTCCGCCCTATGGCTCAGTACTATGCATCACTGAATGATGATGTATATTGTGTGGAAGGTGGAACAATGCCAGCTGGAAACAAGGTGATAGAACTGGACTTCACTTATAGCAGCCGCCTTTCCTGGTTATTAAAAGTGTCTCCTGTCACGTCACAGGAGGAGAGAGGAGCTGGGACAATACCCATCAATCCCACCTCTGTCCCTGATTACTTACAGATCGACTATTCCAAATGCACTTTCCGCTACCTACCGTCATGGCAGAGCCTCGATCAATCACTCTAGGGAGATTGCAAGTTTGGGGTTGTTAGAATACAGGGCGATTTGTATTCATCTTTCCCGGGGTCCTGCTACATGCAGACCAAAAGCACAAATCGCAACCTGATCCATTCTAACGCACTCCAAAGCTCTACAATGCCCACACAAATACATGCTGCCACCACCAGCTATTAATGGAAGCTGGGATCCAGACTTATGAATTATGAACACAATATTTGGAGTTATGACTCGTTTTAAAATGGACAAGGCTTAACTTATAAATTGTAGATTTATTCTAGAAAAAGACTAGTGCAGCATCTGAGGAGTGGACCCACAGCCAAGGAGATAGCGAGGTAGATAAAGAACTTGTCAGGGGGCTCTTCCATCCCCTTCCCTGGGGGTAGCTCGGGATCTGACCAAGTTACTTGTGGGGGAGGTCACAGGGCAAAGTAACTGGAGGTTATCTGAAATCCAAATGTCACACGCCACCGTTCCATCTTCTGCAGTGAATCTTGATGATTAAATAAAGTAGTCCACACACGGGAAATGTTCTGGACAAAGCCAAGAATAGTTGGTACTGTCCATATACTGTAACTTTAGCAAAGTCCAATTCACAACAGCAGCTTGGCGCAGATACAACAAGATAAGGTGGTGCAACAGGGAGGATTCTCGGGGCATTCCGGACGATCCACAGTCCAAGTTATCTGTGTGCTCCCACTCCCAGTGAGTCTCTCTCAATCTCTACCTGTCAACACTCACAGTACTTCTGCCTTCGTTTAGCCATGCAGCGGTCCTTCTCTCACTGAGTGCTTAGTGGTAGCAGCGGCATATCCTGGGTAGACTGGTCCCAGGTCAAGCAGAAGGGAATCGCTCAGCTTCCTCCATTCTCTCTACACACCGACCTATCAGTGTCTGTGTGGCTCACTCGCAGAACTTCTCTCTGACTAACTTGCAGTCTCCAACTCTGCACTGACTCAGACTACAGACTAGACTTACTTGCATCCTACTTGCAAACACATATATAAAACAGTCACATGACACACAAAGTGATACATTTTCCAGACATAACCCAGACATTAACCCATTCAATCCTGCAGGTGCAATATACATAATCCAAATGCATACTACACAAAAGACACTGACAAGACAATGGCACGAGACAGATATATAACATTATGGAGGCGCCCTACTAACTCTGGGCCACTAACTAGCAGTGCAGATTATATAAGTACAAAAGATATACAAAAAAGGTTGTTACGCAGGAGTATAAGGAAATACAGTATAAATATACAACAAGACAGAATTTTTCTTAAAAAAGGGGAAAATAAAAGAAAAATACCGGATTTGGATATCGGTCTAATGTTTCAATATGTGCAGAGTCACTGAAGCGTATGGGACAGCCTTATGCTGAGGGCATATCTCTGTAGTCTGACAACTGGGGTGTGTGTAGCCCCAAATTATAAAGGACCCCTCAGAACACTCCTTCCCCTGCCCTCTCTGATGTCATTCAGGAGGGTTGGGTTGAAGTCCTGTATCTCTTGTGGAAAAATCATGATTCCCCATTTTCAGTAATATATCGGCATGAGGCCCTCCGATCGGGAATATAGACCTGGCATAATTTTAGTCATGATTTATCTATTCATCGATATCAAGTGTGACATGTAAATTATTACTGTTACTCAGATAACATTTGGGGGGTTCTGGGGGGGTCGCATCTCGATGTGCGTTTCATTCAGCTGGCCCATCCGATTTTGAATATATAATTTATATTGGGCTGAGACCTTCACATGACCATATACCCTTTAATAAAAGATTTCCCTCTGATGTGGGTTTCGCAGCCGAGAAGTCTATAAGAACTCTTTAAGGGGTCAATCCACACCAGCAGGGGTCACTTAGCATTGAACTGCCACTGACTGATTTGATTTTCACCTGAACAAAGAACCTCCTATAGACATATGTACATCAAAGCAGCCAGGTAGTTGTGAGGGAGGGGGGAGTGAGAGTAGAGCATTGAACTCATCTTTCCCAGTTTCCTGAGCAGCAAATTGATACTAGACAGCTGGGGGACGCTTTATTAATATCTCTATATCACACCTCCCCTTTTTAGATGAGGGATGGTGGTTGATCTCTACGAACCACTTCCAAAGCCCATCCCTGCCGCCTAGTAAGTGGGAATTCAAGGGGGAAGGATGTTAGCTCAACTTTTCTAGTGTCCTGAACGGCACCGGATTGGTACTGGACACCTCTGGGACAGTTTATCAATCTCTTTATATCACATCTCCCACTACTCATATACCTCCAGGACATAAAGTAGGGCCAAATTATGTACTACCAAATGAACAGCCGAATGAGCAATAATATGAAGCATGTATCAGCACTTGTAGATAACAAGGATGCTACAACAGGAACTTATAAAGAGAATATAGGAAGAGAATATGAATCAGATGATGGCATGAATGTCTGATGATGGTAGTCAGATAGATATGGTATGATAGTCAGGTAATAAAGCAGATGAATGATGGTAAACAGATAATAAAGAGACAATAACTTACCCTATCACTAGCTTTCCCTATGTGTCCCCCTTATCGACCCAACGCCAACCCTAACACCAGACACCACTGTCCCTAAATATTCACGGACCGCCTATATGCGCTATGTTGGGAGAGCTAAAACTGGTGAACGGGTGCACAAATCAAATGTTTGTGTGCCCGTTCAAACGGCATGGGTCCCGGCGCATATACGCCGAAACTATCATGCCGTCGCCCCTTTTCCTCCCTTCACCATTGCAGGCTCACCTGTCCTCTCCCCCCAACTCGTTCTTTGCAATGGGGAGGGGGCGGAATGTGGGCCGAGCTAAGCGCCATCCCGTCCCGCATCCTCTCATTGATGGCTATGGACAAGGGGCGCAGAGAGGGTGGGAGCTTAGCTCCGCCCATGCCCACCCCTTGTCCACAGCCAGCAATGGGAGGAGGTGGGATGGGCCAACACTTCGCTCCGCCTCCATCCCGCCCTCTCCATTGCCGAGAGCCAGCGGGGAGGAGAGGACAAGTGAGCCTGCACGGGGGGAGGAGAGCAGAGGTAGGGAGGAGAGCAGCTAAACTCCATCCCACATGCGACCGCTGCCATGGGCTCCCATAGAAGCCCAAGCAGCAACTGAAGTACTCCAGGTCAAAAGATAGTTCCAGGACTATCTTTTTGGCCCGTCGTAAAAATGCCCGGCGCTATATTGGTCGCTTTTTACGTCTCAGAAATATGGCCATGTGATCTGATGTATTGGAATCCAATGCATCAGATCACAGCGTATATCAGCCGGCCGTGAAAACAGCGGGCCGATATACGCTCGTGGGAAAAAAGCCTTAGAGAGTAAAACCCAATTTTCTACATCTCCATAAGTCCAGTGAGACCACTGCTATTAATGAAGTAAGGAAAGCGTACTCGAAGTAGTCTCCTCTTACTATGTTAGGGGAAGATCATCCAGGAAGTCATCAACCATCCATCGCAGAGGCATAATTTAAAACTTCTGGGCCCCAATGCAAAGCCTGTAACAGGGCCCCCAACTATGATGCTTTACTCATAGTACTGGGCTCCCTGTATGGAGAATAGAGGACTTATAGGCCTCCAAGGCTCCTGGGCCCGGGTGCAATTGAATCATCTGCATCCCCTATAGTTACGCTCCTGACCATCATCTACAGGAGATTCAGGTACCGATCTGTGTTGAGTCCTTGGAATGAATACTGGTCCAACGAGGCGATCGCACTAAATTCCAACCCACACATTCACACTGATATTTGCATTTTCTGATTGGGCTGTGCTCTTACTAGTAATTTGCATCATGTCTGCACTGAATCGGTGCTTCGCTGCTCACTAACACGGTCCTGCAATCATAGCATCAGCCTTGGACTGCACTGTCGAATACCTCCATGCATGTATCCTAGTAGAAGGAGCCCACTCCCAGTACACTTTACTTACTTCAGTCAGCAGTGATCCTATGGGATTTGGAGAGATGCAGGAAGTGGTTTCTGCTTCTCACATGCTACTCTACAACTTTACCATTGGGGTTTTACTCTCTAGGGCGCCCACCCACTGGCGATTTTTTTTCCTTTGCGTTTTGCGTTTTTTCTCAAGAGCAATTAGTATTGAATGTACTCCTGTCCACTGGCGTTTTTTTTTTCAGTCCGTTGCAATTTTTAACATAGGAACTGTCAGTTGCATATGTGTCCTTATTTTTCTCTTAATGCACCCATGAATGTCAATGGAAATTAACGGAAAAGGCGCGAAAAACGCGCGGAAAACGCTGCGTTTTTCACGCACGAAAATCGCAAACGCCAGTGGGTGGGCGCCCTAACTCTTGACAGGGGCCACAGCACAAAATTGAAATCCATGTTCTGGAGCCCCCAGGGGCCCGTGCTCCATGTCATTGTGTAGCAGGTCAGCAGTATTGAGATTTAGCAATAGATCAGTTATTAATGCATTATCAGTCACATGCTACATTCATGCATTATGATTGGACGAGGCTGATGTTGCAGCATTGTGGTTTCTGTGAATAAAGATTTGCAGTAACTTTTTATTTATCTAAATTACACATTAAAGGGGTTGTCCCGCGAAACCAAGTGGGTCTATACACTTCTGTATGGCCATATTAATGCACTTTGTAATGTACATTGTGCATTAATTATGAGCCATACAGAAGTTATTCACTTACCTGTTCCGTTGCTGGCGTCTCCGTCTCCATGGCTCCGTCTAATTTCAGCGTCTAATCGCCGGATTAGACGCGCTTGCGCAGTCCGGTCTTCTCCCTTCTGAATGGGGCCGCTCGTGCCGGAGAGCTGCTCCTCGTAGCTCCGCCCCATCACATGTGCCGATTCCAGCCAATCAGGAGGCTGGAATCGGCAATGGAACACACAGAGCCCACGGTGCACCATGGGAGAAGACCTGCGGTCCACCGTGGGTGAAGATCCCGGCGGCCATCTTAGCAAGTAACAAGTCGCCGCAGCGCGGGGATTCGGGTAAGTACTATCCAGTTTTTTTTTTTTACCCCTGCATTGGGTTTGTCTCGCGCCGAACGGGGGGGCTATTGAAAAAAAAAAAACCCAGTTTCGGCGCGGGACAACCCCTTTAAGTTAATGGAGGAAAGCCTCTACAAAAGCTTGGCAGTTTGGGAATGTATCAGCAGGACCAAACACCAATCCCTTTCAGGTTGTCAGTGGGGGCTATAAATCACAATTTTCTATGTGTGTAGGTAAAGGAGTTTGGAAAACCCCAACAAAACCGAATCGGCAGGGCATGCAGCATTCTGAAGAGTAATTGCAGTCCAGAGGTCGGCTGCATTGTAGAAGTACGAATGTCCGGGAACACACAGAACTGTAGAAGCTCATAAAAAGTCTAAAGGTATTCCTGTAATCTGCACTAATGAGCACCAAACCTGCAAGTACAAATAAAGGAGCAGCAGTAATATTTCTCCAGACTGTCAGGGCTCTTTCACACGAGTGCATATACGGCACGTTTTCATGCCCGGGCGTATATATGCTACCCATGTGAAGCATTGGTTCCTAATGCGTTCGTTCACATGGGCGATTAGACGGTGTGTAAATACATCAGCACCGTAAAAAATGGAACATAGGCGGCTGAAATACGTCTGGTGTATATACAGTGGCCAAATGTTATCTCTGGAACTATCTTTTGGCCAATATACGCTGGTGGGTCCCACAGACTTCTATGGGAGCAGGAAAAAGAGGCGAGGGGGAGGCATTTTTACAGCGTCTAATGCTGCGAAAAGTTAACAGGTGCCTCTATATAGGCACTGGATGGCATCCAGAGGATTTTGGCAGAGGGAGAGTTTTTTGGGGGCGGCGTATTTTTTCGCTAAAAACGACGCTCGCAGTCATGTGAATGGGTGAGAAATCGCTGGCCGTGATCGCGAAAAAACTCCCATTCAGGTGCTTATACAGAGCAGGCGTGGAAACATAAAAACGCTGTCGCCGTTTATGCGCTCGTGTGACAGAGCCCCAAGTCTGCAGGATTTTCTCTAGCTCTTGAGAAAGACTTGTAGCCAAGGAGTTGGTATAACCTAAACAGCAGCACTCAGTGTCAAGCAGCAGCTGCAAAAGCTAATAAGATTTGGGGATGTATAAAAAGAAATAAAGACCTGTGATACTAATAGAGTATTACCCCTCTATAGGTCCCTGTAAGACCACATCTCCAGTATAGGATTCAGTTTTACGGAGCAGCTTGAGAGGATTCAAAGGCAGCAACTACAGTAGGTTATTAACCCTTTCATGAACATGGGTCATTAAATCTCCTGTGTGCAGGTCACATTCTGCAGTTATGGTATATACACTTTCCAAAAAAAATTACTGTTCATTCTTCTGGTGACAAATCTACCGGAGGGCTTGTTTTTTGTGCGACGAGTTGTAATTTTCAATGTTACATGCAGAGTTCTCTTCTACACTTCTTGCACTACTTACTTTTCCTCCCACACCTTCCTTCACTTCCCACACCCCTCTGCATCAGCTGAGCCCCCTGATATCTGTCTCCTCAGCCCCGCACTCATACACATTACCATCACTACAAGGAATATCACCGACCTGTGTGCTGCAGGAGGAGGAGGACGACACATGTCTCCCTGAAGGCCATTTCTCGCCCGGATCCTTCATCGGATTAACTCAGGTTTCTCATTTCTTGTGGATGAAGCTGCAAATCCTAAATCAAACCTGTACGTTACTGTTCGCTTCTACTTATTCCACTCCTCCCAGGACTAGTGACTCATACGCAGAACTTTCACTTTCACTTTAGGAAAAAATTAACTCTTATCTCAGTGGAAGAAGTAAACCATTTATTTATCTTAAGTGCTTTATATGACTGCATCTGTTCTGTGAATACATAATGATATGATAAGGTGGTTCCATATCTCACTGTAACCAAACAGCCCTGTCTCAGACGGAATTGAACAGCATTGACCGAACCCCATTGACTATAATGTATTCCGTTTGGTTTCCGCTCAGCTGCCCAGCATTTTACCGGAAGAAAAAGTGCTGCATGTGTTCGGACACGTTAGTTGGAGCACCGGTGTTATTTTCATTACTCTTCACTGTGCAGCACCTGTTCATCAGAACAATTCTTGACATCCTCCTCTGACCCCTTTCGATGACTAGTGGTTTGCTTCCACTGGATCCCCTTTCTCTGCATATTTTCCTTGATCATGCTGTTCTCAGTATATTCTGCACATCGTTACATGAGAAAAAGCCCACAAGATTGGCAGATGTTACACAGATGTAATAACATTTATTTCAATATGAGCCGGGGACAGATCTATTTTTCTGTCAAATCTAAGATGAATCAGACAGGAAAACAAGACTGTGCCAGACCTTTGTTGGGTGACATATGTACAGAGGAAACATTGCTTCTAAGGGAAAATATCAACATACATACAGCATTCAACAGAGCATGTGCGGCAGCAGACAGAGTCTATAGGTGGCCTTCAAGTATCATGGAAAATCCACCATGGATTTCCAGAACAGCACACCACACCCTCATGTCTAACATGGATTTTAACACAGATTTGCTGTGGAATTGCTGTGGATTTTGGCCTTTGCAAATCCGCAGTAGTTACACGCAGTGGTGTATTTATAGGGGTTGTGCAGCGACCCAGACCTTGGGGGCGTTTAAGCAGCGGGGCATAGATAAGATTTAGTCGCGATGGCTCTGCTGCTCCTCCTGGCAGAGTGGAAAAGATGCCAAGGTCTAGGGTCTAACTACACCAGTGGTAAAAATAAGACATAAAATAATAAAACTAGGCAGTTGTTGTAACCTGCTACCTGCGGAGTCGGATAGGGGAAGATGTTAGTTGTCATGTCGCGGGGTAGGGACCCATTCCGGACAACAATAATAAATATAAAAATTGGAGAAATAAGCAATAATGGGAGTAGTAGTCCTTGTCCCTGTTAATGCAGTATATCGGTGATGGTAAGAGACTTCAGGCCACAGACTGCAGATGGTAAAACAACTTTTAGGTACAGTATTTATTTGCTGGGAGTGACAGATTATTTTACATAGAAACGGTAGTGCAGCATTCCGTAGGGTGACCCCGGACACATGGCATACGCTGAGGAGCTGGGAGGGCAAGATGCTGGCTTGTCATGGTGGCACTTACTGCGTTCCCTCCTAGAGGGACACATGCAGCCAAGGCCAGGGCAGTGTTGAGCCTCTTACGGACACCCCTGGCATAGGGATGCCCAATAAACAGTAGAACAGGTGCGGACTTTATCGCGGGTGATGCCACCGTTCCGGCACCCACCGGCATGAACATTGGCAGGGAAACAATTGAGCCACAGTCAGGAGTATAGTGCCCCAGGTTCCCGGGAACGGTCAGGGCCTGGAATAACTTTTACTTAAAGGGGTTGTCCGGCCAGAAACATTGCATGTCATTACTTCTGTTTGCCCATTTCCATGCACTTTGTAATATACATTGTGCATGGAAAATGAAGCAAACAGAACTTTGGGTCTTACCTGAAGGGGTGCCCCCCCCCTGTGTTTCTCCTCCGTCGCCCCTGGTTACCACAAGAATCTTCTCTTCTTCTTGTCGGGCCGCAGCAGCTCTTGTCGGCGCGGGAACGAGCCTCTTCTCATCCGCGCATGCGCAGTTCTTCTCTCTGCAGCCCGGACCGATATACGATCTCCTTGTGTGCAGGGGGGGGGGGGGGATGGAAGAGCCGAGGAGCAGGAACTGAGCTCCCGCCCCCTCTCTGCCTCCTCTCTGCCCCTCTGCACTATTTTCAATGAGGAGAGGCGGGATGGCTTAGCCCCGCCCCCGTCCCGCCTCTCCTCATTGAAAATAGTGCAGAGGGGCAGAGAGGAGGCAGAGAGGGGATGGGAGCTCAGTATAGTATAGTTTTTTCTATTTGAAGATTTGCTCATTATCTATCTATCTATCTATCCCATATCTATCTATCTCATATCTATCTATCTATCTATCCCATATCTATCTATCCCATATCTATCTATCTCATATCTATCTATCTATCTATCTATCTATCTATCCCATATCTATCTATCTATCTATCTATCTATCTATCTATCTATCTATCTATCTATCTATCTATCTATCTATCTATCTATCTCATATCTATCTATCTATCTATCTATCTATCTATCTCATATCTATCTATCTATCTATCTATCTATCTATCTCATATCTATCTATCTATCTATCTATCTATCTCATATCTATCTATCTCGTATCTATCTATCTATCTCATATCTATCTATCTATCTATCTATCTATCTATCTATCTATCTATCTATCTATCTATCTATCTATCTATCTATCTATCTATCTCATATCTATCTATCTATCTATCTATCTATCTATCTATCTATCTATCTATCTATCTATCTATCTATCTATCTATCTATCTATCTATCTATCTATCTATCTATCTATCTATCTATCTATCCCATATCTATCTATCTATCTATCTATCTATCTATCTATCTATCTATCTATCTATCTATCTATCTATCTATCTATCTATCTATCTATCTATCTATCTATCTATGTAGCTCTCTCTTTGGTATAAGTTATACATCTCCCTGGATTTACTGTATTTATTTGCACCCTTTACACGCAATTAAAAACCGCATCAAACTGCATGCTGTTATTAATAGTGTCTGCGGCTCCTTTAGGGTGACTGCTCACTACAGTTTTTTTTCATGGCGAAATTCGCAGCGTTTTTTTTTTCTGCAGGGGTCTATGGGACTTGTAACGTTAAAATAGCGATCGCGCAAAATCGCAATTTACCGCAAAATCGTGGTTTTGCGCGATCATGATTTTAACATTACAAGTCCCATAGACCCCTGCAGAGAAAAAAAACGCTGCGAATTTCGCCGTGAAAAAAAACTCTAGTGGGCAGTCACCCTAATACCGGACGCGGTCTTTAAATACTGCATGCAGGTTTGTTATGTGTCCTAATTGTGGTTCTAAAGTACAACATAAACATGACCCCCCTGAGGCCGCTCCCACACATGTGTTCAGAAAACGCAGCTTGAAATCGTGGCATTTTTACCGTAATTTCGAGCAGCGTTTTTGAACACAGGTTACAGCGTCTGACAGCACTCTTCAATGCACCCCATGATTGTGATGGGTGATGAGATGTGTTAAAAACCACGAAAATGCAGGAACAGAACAGACAGCTCTCGAAAATCACAGCGTTAGAAACACCGTGTTCGAGCGCAAATTTGAGTAACCTCATTAAAATCTATGGGAGTGTTGTACCGCGGTTAGTACGGCACTCGGGGCGCTGTGCTAATAGCGGTAAAAAGCGGTGTGTGTGAGAGTGGCCTGCGGGGCTACAAACTGATCTTCAGGAAATGCATCATGTTTGGAAAGATTACGCCAAGGGACAGATCATGTATGCAGCACGATCTAGGTATGGGTACGGGGGCGTGTGGGGTGGAGGCCCGGGGAGGGGGGGCCCCGAGCTGAACTTTTGCACCCGGGCCCCTGAGCCTTTAGGTACGCCCCTGGTCATATCAAATGAATTGCCTGCCACCTAGGCCCTTCTGACCAGACTGTTAAGAGATATTGGGATCAGTAGATGTGTAAGGGCAAGCAGACTAGGTGACTGGGCTCAGGACACCCTCGACTCACCACCAGCAGAGAGGATCGTCCGACAAGCAGGAGCAGCTCCAGTTGTTTCATTGCCCCATCCAGAGACTGGTGTCACCATCGTTACAGGCCTCTGTGTGTGTCAGAACCATTTCCAAGTGTTTGACTGAAGCACATTTAGTCTCACGGCACCATTATGTGTACTGCCTTTGACACCCAGCTTCGCCTTCGTTTTCAGTGATGTCATGAACGATGAAACTAGACTACTACATACTGGAGCCAGATTGTCTTCTGCGATGAATCCAAGTTTAGTTTGGGCACTGACAATGGCTGTGTTTATGTCTAGAGACTTAGGGTTGTGCGCCTCAATCCTGCCTTTGCTGTACAGAAGGTCACTGCCCCCACTGCTGGTGTGATGTGTGTGTGTGTGGGGGGCCATCGCATATTACAGTACAAGGGATAATGACAGCTCAGCGATATGTTCAGGACATCCTACAGCCACATGTGCTCCACTCATGGCGGCTTCCAAGAGGCAAGATAATGCTCGGCCACACACAAGGGTGTCATAGGAATACCTCCACAACATTGCTGCACTTCAGCGACCTGCCCGGTCACCAGATTCATCGCCAATAGAACATGTATAGGACCATCTGGAATGCCAGTTTCAACATCCTACGTATTTGCATGAACTAGAGGCTCCTGATCTGGATTATAGTTTTCTCCAGCAGGGTTTGGGGTATTTTGTAGCTTCCGAATTGTATCGTGTGCACACGTCGTGGAGCAAATTAGACACAAGCTATCAGCCTCATATCCAAAATGGCTCTCTGACCAGAAACAGCCAGACAGGGCCTTTTATTGAGAAGGATAACACCTGCCCTTTATGGGCGTTTAACAGGTTACATCAGTAACATATATGATTCTCATTTGTCGGATCATATAGAATCCCCCCTCCTTCCTGCCCACCTTCTCTCAAGTCCAATGTATAAGCAAGTCTTTGTCTCACAAACGTGCTCAAAACTGAAAGTGAAAGTAGATATCTCTTTGTTGAAGAAGATCCTGTGTGGGGGATGGGGAGGACTGGGAAAACACTCAAGATGAATACATAAGCAATAACATAACACTGTGATTTAACTCTTTCCTTATGCAGCAGAGTTCCACATTAGGCTGAAGTCACAAAACACACATAATACGTCTAGTGCAAATCGATAGACATTTTACACCAACCAATCATCATGTCTATCACAATCCCCCCTTAAAATGTCTATCCTCTAACTCTCTATCTAATTTTCACAGTTCTCTGCGCGTGAGCCTATAACTGGAGCGCGTTGAAGGTTCGTTTTAGAGTCTTCAAGGGGGTGTAGGACTTGTCCACTCCTTCTGGGGATGCATCCAGCAAACTCATGGTGGGAGCGGCTTTTCCAGCATCAGTTTCACAGGTCTCTCTGACACAGGGGATAACACAGCAGACTAGAACAGAAAAGATAACCATCAGTTCACATACAACAGCGACGCCCATCTGTGCCAGGATCCTTTACCACCCGCTCATCCATGGCGAGTGCTGGTCCCAAAAGTTAGCTCTTTTTAGTTAGTGCGGTCAGCCTCTTAATGGCAACTGCGTCTTTACCCGCGGGTCACGTGTCGTCTGGGATGTAGGTACAACAAGTCTCCCCTATCATCTTACAGACACTCCCCTTTTTAGCTAAAGTCATATCTAAGGTCATTCTATTCTGAAAAGTCATAGTCGAGGTAGGTCCTATTGGTCGACTAGTCCCTATAAGGCGTCTCTAGTATAATTTATAAACCACTGCTAATTATAATAAACATAATTAATCCAGTCAACGTTTATTTACCATAATGATCAGGAAAATGGACTCGAATCTAGTTTTAACTTGGTCTCTAATTTTTAAAACTTGTCAGGTACCCCCCTTGGCTATCCTATGATGTCAATGTATACGTGTAGATCAAAACTACCACCAGGGGTCTCTCTTCTCGCTCTAGCATAATGTTACAATACTAGTAGTGTGCACAGGTACGCACGGCGTGGGACTCCCTAATCTTCACCCACACCAATGTCCCTCCTGGAGATAGTCCTAATGGTGAACACGTCCAGGTCGCCTCACCCTTGCGTCAGGGTTTTCCCACTGCCCGTAAGTCCCTACTCCTAGGAGGGGGGGGATCCCTACCTCACCTCAGAGGGAGGCCATGGATTCCCTGGGCTCATTTCCGGGCATCCATACCCTCTATCTGTACAAGTTAACACCCCACAGGGTGTGCCCTCGCCGGAACCTAAGGTCTTCTGCACTATCCCTAGGCAAATGGGAATTCCACTGACAATCCATCTTAGGAGATCGGGGCGGCCGCAGTAATAGTACATTTCTCCTTTTCTTTGGTAGCGTATGTGGTTGGCATTATCGGAACTGGCTCTTCATCTTTTTTAAACAAGGGAAATATTGGTGAGTTCCCCAAAAATCTCCCTCCACCCTGCCTAATTGCCTGGCAGGTGTAGTTTCCAGGGTAGTCAGTAATACTCTCTCCGGTGCAAAACACTTAAGTAGTTATAGAGTATTCCTTCTTCCACTTCTCACGGACAGTGTAATTAGCGGAAATGTTCGTGAAGAGACTGATAAACCACTCTTCAGCATCTACAGGGAGATTTAGGGGGACCATCCCCGAGTGTGGTGGGGCACTACCGCACACGCAACAGTTAGACTTGTTGCTCCTGTTAGCATTGTACCTCATCAACTCCAACCAGAGATTCTGGTCAGAGTAGCCAGTCGCTACTGTCAAGGTGTCCTCAAAGGTAGGGTCGGCTATGATCATCATGTTCGTCAAGGTCTTTATCTTACGGCGGAGGGGGTTAATTATGGGCACGGGACTAAGTGAAGGCTTCCATTCGGGTGCATCTACCATATCCCTTATTTTAAACTTCCCTAAGGGATCTGTCCTCCCGTACCGGTATGTCCCCAGACTATAAGTCCCCCCCGTCCCCCGGGCTTGGATCTCCCATGGTTAGTGCAAAAACCGCATTAAAACCAAGCAACATACTAAGTTCAGCCTTCCAATACCCGCTGTCATTATTTTCAAGGAGGGTTATACGACTAATTAGGGATTTCCCGCTCCTATCTTTCTTATTTAAGGCACTTCGCGGTTTATAGGACCAGTCTATTCCTGTGCTACATTCCACTAATCCCCAATAACGGCAGTCTTCTCCCCAGACGTTATCAGTGGCGCGAACATATTGTATTCCCCGGGTATATAAGTCATATAACCAGCTGGACTGAGCTAAATCTGGCCTGCGGTGGGATCTTGCGCCTAGACACAGGACCACAATACAATAGTCGAAGGAATATGCGGCTACTTGAGCATTGGACGAGTTATACTAGAAGGTAACCATACCCTCATATTCTTCCGACTAAGGATTCCAGTTGCCACCCTCCTCTCTCACTAGCCCTAACCAGAGTAATGTCTTTGGCACAACTAAGACTGGTCTCCCGGATCTGAAGCTTTCTTACAGTATGAAGCATGGATCCATGTAAGTCTTTCGGCTAGTTTCACAGCTGTGGCAGTAGTCAGAAGCACCTGGTAGGGGCCATCAAATCGGGGCTCAGGAGGGTGCTTCCTGGGGAACTTCTTAACGCACACCCAATCCCCAGGCTGCAAGATATGTGTCCCAGTGTCTGCCTCTGAGTCTGGAAGAGAACACCTGTGCATAGGCTTTGGTTAGTTCTTTAACAACGGAAATCACATACTCAGTCAACACATCAGATTGTAATTGTAACTACTGAGGATAGTAACAACCTAGCCTTGGGGCTAGCCCAAACAATCTCGTAGGGAGATAATGTATAATCACCCCTGGGTTCATATCTAACACTGTATAAGGCTATTTGATGACAGTCTTTCCAAAGTGGCGTCATTTTTAAGTATCTTACTTTTTAGCGTGCCACTACGTCTCTCCACCTTTCCACTACTCTAAAAATGGTAGAGTATGTAAAAGGCCTGGGATACACCCAGAGCAGACATGACATGTTACATTCACCTGCGAGGTTTATACCTCTGTCTGACTCTGAATCACTTCTGGTACCCCATATTCACAGTTTACCTTGTTCATGAGCTTCTTTGCGGTTACCTACTTGTTTGCCTTGGTGACAGGGTCGGCCTCCAACCTGCAAAGACATCAACAACAACAAGCACGTATTCATACTTCCCAACAAGTGGGAGCTGAACGTAGTCAATTTGCAATCCCTGAAATGGGTAGAGTGGTCCCGGCAAGTGTGATGTGGCAAATTTACTTCTGCCCTGACTCACCTATGGCATAGATCATGCTAAACCGGACAAATGATGCAGCAGCTACAGAGAACCCAGAAGTCACCCAACCTCTTTCAAGCGTCGTCGTCATTACTGCTTTACTAGGTGGGTCTTTCCGTCCATCAGCTGGGCCATCATGGGATACAGGAACTGTGGTGGGCAAGTGCTGTTGACTGTTCACCACACGCTGTCCTGTTTCTGCTGCTCCCATATTAGTCCATTTATTCTTTTCTTCCTTGCTGGCTTGTAACTGTAAAAGTCTTTAGCATATCAAAGTCCAAATTTTTGTCAATGTCCAAAGTTTTTACCACTGACTCATGCTGTCAGTATCTTTTCTTCTTTCTTCCACGGCTTGAGGGCCGCTGCCTTTGCTATGCTGTCAGCAAGGGTGTCGTCTCTCGCCTCTCCAGTGTAGGAATCGGTGCGAACTCTCAACTTTGTCAGGTAGAAGTAGGGCCTCCATGCGACTCTGTACCGCTGCACCATTCTCAATTGGTTGTCCTGCTAAGGTAAAAAAAACTGTCTGGCCTTCCATATTGGGCCGTAATCATGAGCTATGCCAAATGCATACCAGGAGTCAGTGTAAAGGATTGCCGGTCTTACCTCTCGCCACTCTACACGCCTTAGTGATGGCCTTTAATTCCGCTTCTTGTACTGAGACATGCGGAGGCAGAACTTCTGCTTCTAGGACATCTTGTTGTGTGACCACTGCATATCCGATGTGGAGTCATCAATCCTCACCCTGGTACCATCTGCAAAAAGTTCAACATATGCATTATCAACAGGGGTTCTGGTAACTGTCTGCATACCTGCAGTTTCTTACTGTATTAGTACTAAATAATCGTGCTGATGTTCTA
Organism: Eleutherodactylus coqui; assembly: GCF_035609145.1. NCBI lineage: Eukaryota > Metazoa > Chordata > Amphibia > Anura > Eleutherodactylidae > Eleutherodactylus > Eleutherodactylus coqui. Next base: position 158,660,521 of record NC_089844.1, read on the forward strand.
TTTCACATGGCTCGGAATCTTGTTATCTTATTCCATTTATTTATTTATTTATTTTTTTTTCAAACCCAATCGCTGATCTACAACACCTAGATCATCTATGGCCCAGATCACCTCTGCCTCCCCCCCTTTTGAACCGGAATACTCAATGGAAAAAAAAGAGTAATTGCGTTCAAACTAGTAAACCAAGAGGCAAAAAAACAAGCACTTTGTAGGTCAAGGTGACATTGTATGCAGCGAAGTCTGAGCGAAAATCTCCTTACAAAAAAATTTTTTTTTCCTTTCAGGTCGCAGTTAGCATTTTTTAACACAAGGGGGTGCAACACAAGTCAAATTTTACGTCACCCAGTGTAATAGTATTTCAGGGTATGGCCAGCGTTTAGCTTTTACTCTCCTGTCGGAATATAATTATAGCTTCAGTGTAGACTGACACTAGAATATACCAAAGACTTAAAGAAAAACTAAAGAATACGGATGAATTAACATCCTACTCTGGGCAATTCAGTCCCTCTTTCTTCACATAAAAAGTTAAATTACTTCATCAAATTGCGTGAAAAAGTTTGCTGGGTGACTATAGGGAAATTATTCCATCTGTAGGAGCCTTCCATAACATCATCTGTCTGAGCATCCATTGGAGAAGCGGGCAGTGGGAAACAGAGCCCCTGGGAACATGAGAGAGCGTCCCCTGTCATGTATTCCTGGCCTCTGTCCCCCATGCATCAACTCCAATCTTCCATGCACTATAAACCAGCTTAGTCATCTACTATGTCCCAAGCTGCATCTTCACAAAGGTTTGTTTCCCTGAACGTATCACACATCCAAAGTGGCCACATCTTGGAGCGTAACAAAGTCCGGTCAAACAAAACCTTACTTCAGACAATCATGATGTTAGCATTGGATACAGTGGCATTGGGAAATATAGGCCTCCCAAGTGCAGCAAAATGGCCGCCAGAGGCAGAAAGGGGCGGGGCTACAGATCTCCCAGGTGAGGCAAAATGGCTGCCGGAAGAAGGGGCGGGGCCAGGGGCAGCAGCACTTCCAGGTGAGGCAAGATGGCCGCTGGAGGAGGAAGGGGCGGGGCCAGGTCCTGTCCCGGATGGGGAGGGACCGGAAGTAACATCACACACCCTGAAAGTGAGCACATGGGGGGGAGTGCTGCAGAGTCACACTATGTGGAGTTGTAAACATTGCAAGCACGGCCGCCATTACAGGGAGGGGCTGTAGTCAACACAAAGGCATTACATTGTTCATAAGCAATACACATACCCCCCTACATGCTTTCTCCTCTTCAATCTCTTAACTACGTTATACCTCCTCCTAGCAATCTAAAAACAACTTTCTTTCTGCTAGGCTTCCTACTCATCTTCTGAAAACTTTCTACAGTCTATCTTATCTGTCCATGACCTGACATTTCTTTCTGCAACTTTTCCTGGTCCTTTCCCATTGCTCAGTAAATTCTGCTCCCTTCAAATCCTACCAATATAACCTCTCTTTCCCACTCAGATTACAATGCACATTAATTCTACAAGACAAAAGGAACGGAAGGGTTAATTGGAAAAAGCTTTCAGTTCACTCTTATCAGCAGCCCTCCCCCTATAATAAACACTGCACATTCTTTCTATAATACGAAACAGACGGGATTACTGGAGAATACCCACAATGGCTCAGGGTATATATATATCTCATCCACCTTTATATCAACCCAAGGTCTACTAGCAATCCCGAAGAGCACTTCCTGTACACGTCCTAGACAGGACATTTTAGCTATACACAGAGACTGACGATTATTTTCAATGACCAAGAGTTTCTGGAGTCAGCCGTCACACCACGGCCATATTCCCATGTATATATATACCTTTCCACATATGAGAACATAACACGCTCAATCATAAAGGTAAATATACGTATCATAAATCTTCCTAACGTCACACTAGTTTTACCTAGGAGTAAGTGTCTGGCGTGTTCCCTCAGACTTAAACAGCCGAGTCCGCCCTCCTGACACATTAACCCTCACAGAATTTATCTCTTGGTCTTGTATACACAATTTTCAACCGTCTCAGACATAGCAGCCACAGCATACAAAATACCCCTTAAGCAGGTTAAAACGGTGGTCTTTTCCGAGTAAGAAAGAACTATATTACCTGCCTTTCATTGATTTATCACTCTGGATCAGGAACAGCCAGAAAAGCAGTCAGAACCCAGATCACATCGGTAGATTTACATAAAGCAATCTTACCGTGTTCTGTAGATTTTCGGGCCCCTGAGTTCTGCGTGCCATCTGCCGATCTCTGTATTTTTCCAGAATGAAAGAAATCAAAATCTCTTAACTCGGTCCACCCAGGAGACGCCACTGATCTGGATTATAGTTTTCTCCAGCAGGGTTTGGGGTATTTTGTAACTTCCGAATTGTATCGTGTGCACACGTCGTGGAGCAAATTAGACACAAGCTATCAGCCTCATATCCAAAATGGCTCTCTGCCCAGAAACAGCCAGACAGGGCCTTTTATTGAGAAGGATAACACCTGCCCTTTATGGGCGTTTAACAGGTTACATCAGTAACATATATGATTCTCATTTGTCGGATCATATAGAATCCCCCCTCCTTCCTGCCCACCTTCTCTCAAGTCCAATGTATAAGCAAGTCTTTGTCTCACAAACGTGCTCAAAACTGAAAGTGAAAGTAGATATCTCTTTGTTGAAGAAGATCCTGTGTGGGGGATGGGGAGGACTGGGAAAACACTCAAGATGAATACATAAGCAATAACATAACACTGTGATTTAACTCTTTCCTTATGCAGCAGAGTTCCACATTAGGCTGAAGTCACAAAACACACATAATACGTCTAGTGCAAATCGATAGACATTTTACACCAACCAATCATCATGTCTATCACACTCCGTTACAGCGAATGTGGACCGATATGCTGCAAGATACCATATGGAACTTGTGTGCCTCCATGCCCGCCCGTATCACATCTTGCATCTAAGCTAGAGGCGGTACAACAGGGTACTGGAGCCTCACTTCAAGGGGTCAGTTTTCTGCAATAAATTCTCCTTGTGTTCTAATATTGTAATCACTTACTTATATAAACGTTACAATCACACATGGAAAGTTTACTTCGATTCAGACAACTCCTTCTAGGGCAGTGATGGCGAACCTTTAAGAGACCAAGTGCCCAAACTGCAACCCAAAACCCACTTTTTATCGCAAAGTGCCAACATGTCAAGGGGCGGGGCTTATCATGACATACGATTTACCTGCATCATTCTAAAAAGGACCGGGCCACTTCAAAATAGACAGCGTGCAGATTTTGGCTGCTTTTTGAAATGCTGCAGAATGTCCACAGCGGAAATTTCTGTGGAAAATTCTGCAGCCTTTCCACATCCAAAAAGCAGTCAAAATCTGCACCCGGTCAACTTTCAAACAGCCCCGCCATCCCACAGCGGCCCCAGTGTAATAGCGACACCCCACAGTGGCCCCCAGTAGTAATAGTGACATCCCATAGCAGTCCCCAGTAGTAATAGTGGCATCCCATAGCGGCCCCCAGTAATAGTGACACCCCACAGCAGCCCCCAGTAATAGTGACATCCCACAGTGGCCCTAGTATAATAGTGACATCCCATAGCTGCCCCCAGTAGTAATAGTGACATCCCATAGCGGCCTCCAGTAGTAATAGTAACATCCCATAGCGGCCCCCAGTAGTAATAGTGACATCCCATAGCGGCCCCCAGTAGTAATAGTGACATCCCATAACGGCCCGCAGTAATAGTGACACCCCACAGCAGCCCCTAGTAATAGTGACATCTCACAGTGGCCCCAGTATAATAGTGACATCCCATAGCGGCCCCCAGTAGTAATAGTGACATCCCATAGCGGCCGCCAGTAGTAATAGTGACATCCCATAACGGCCCGCAGTAATAGTGACACCCCACAGCAGCCCCAGTATAATAGTGACATCCCATAGCTGCCCCTAGTAGTAATAGGGGCATCCCACAGCGGCTCCAGTATAATAGTGACATCCCATAGCCGGCCCCAGTAATAGTGATATCCGACAGCGACCCCAGTATGATAGTGACATCCCATAGCGGCCCCAGTATAATAGTGACATCCGACAGCGACCCCAGTATATTGGTGACATTAGGAGGATCCCGGCAGCACACAGATGCCACAGCCCCTGACGGTATTCACAAGTGGTGAGCGGTCAATGGCGGCGCGTGCCAGTAGGGAGGGCTCTGCTTGCCGCCTCTGGCACGCGTGCCGTGGGTTCGCCACCACTGTTCTAGGGGATTGATTTTTTTTACAATGAGAGTATGTTTCTGTTGCCCAGTTTTGTCATTGGATTGATGCCCTGTTCGTGTCCTTGACCCAAGCCACCCATGCCGGCCTTTGCCTGATCCTTACTGTGCTTGATCTTGTGTTCTGCTCTCTGCATGTATTCCTGTGTGTGAATTAAAGCCTTTATTTTTTGAAGTACCTGTCTGCATCTGCCATTACTGCGAGGTCTCACCTTAGAGAGGACCACATCCGCTCCTGGAGGATCCACACCGTCCACAAAGTCTGACACAAACCTGCAGATAGAAGTCTGCTCTACACAGTTGAAATGGAAACTTGTATCATATTTGCTGAATTAAGCTCTGCTTGAAGATTTTTTCCTGTGAGGAACCGATTACACAAACTGCTGGCTCTCAAAAACATTTCAAATTTCTCAATTTTTGTAGTGGTCTTTGGTCTCCCAGACCTCTTCTTGTCAGAGTTTCCAAGTGCCTTTTGGTGGTATAGGTAACTGTACTGACTGCCACCTTGGCTTTCTTGGCAATTTCTCTGTAGGACAGACCTACACTTCTAGGGGTTCTAATTGTCTGTCTTTTTTGGTTAATTGCCTTTTTTGCCATTATGATAGCAATATGGTCAGCCCGGAAGAGCATGTTATCACAATTTTATCTGTAAAACCGGTATATCTAGCTTGTGGAGAATTTGCTATTAGAAGAATAAGAATAGAGGAGCCGCTCCGGACAACAAGACAAATCACACACAATTGGTGTCGGTGTAATCAGATGATTCCTCCGTTTATGCATCATACAGGGGGTATATATAACATTGTGAATCACTTATCTTTCTGGCCAATAATCTGGATATGAGAGAATTTGGAGACATTTCCTACTAATGTTCTAGAACGTTCACTCTGCTGTTATCTTGTTCTTTTAGCATAAGCTAAGACTACGCCCTATAACTCGAAAACTCTACTAATATTTCAATATATGTTTTCTTAACTCCTTGAATGCAGCGAGGAGGACGGTGATGGTGATATTCATGCACAGAGGTGTAATACAAGGTGATATCCGTCTGCTCCCTGCTCTACACATAACCTGCTGCTGTATATTATACCTCTCACTACACACATCATCATCCATGCAGCGTATGGTGTGTATATGGTCCATTATGCTGCCTGAGCTAATGAGGTGTTGTAGTGTCCCAGAACGTCATCCTGGTCGCCTCCATAAATGTCATACATGTATTGTCTTATGGGGATGCACTGTGCAAACCTGTTATGTCACTTTCTGTATGTGGGTTGCACAGCTGCAGTGTCTGAAGGGTTAACTGTGCTAAAATCATTGCCTGTCAGCTCTGCTGCTGAATGTATCTATTCTGCTCTGTCATGTGGTGCAAGGGAGGTGATCAATGTGAGTGTCTGAGAGCGGGAGAGGGTCTTCTGTCTTCATCTGGAGTGCAAACACAGAGCCGCATGGGAGCACCATCATGGAAGAGGAGGAACGACTACCCATAGCGCATGGAGAGTGGATGTGAGAAGAGTGAGTCCGCCCAGAGAGAGGGCACACCAAACCCAAATTGCTACTAAAACAAGTACCCATTCACACTATAGGCATTCTTTTTAATGTGTGGCTGTCCGCCAATTGGATCACCACACAGAAGGGTGCTTCTAGGCTAAGCCTTCTACTAAGTGATTCCCTGCCAGTGTGTGAAGAGGTTCCTGTCTTCTTATCTCCTCTGGAGAATGTTTATTGTCCAGGACCGGTGACATATAGATAACGTGGACTATAGGGCCGTATTGTTCCGGTGTATCTTTGCCTCCCAACCTCTGAGCTTCTGCCTGTAATGTTTCCAAGTGAATGTACCTGTACCTGCCTGTTATACCAAGTTTATACAAGTAAAAATTGCCAGGTCTCAACCATTCCTGAGGTCCCGAGGTACGATACACATGGGCGTAGCGTCAGGGGCTACTGGGGTCGCCATGGCGACCTGGCCCCTGCGCTCAGTGGGCCCTGAGGCCGCCCTCCGCCACACCCACATGCACATTCAGTGCATTAATGGCTGTCCGTTCTGTCTGCAGCAAGATTCCCATCATGCGGCAGCCAGAACGGCCAGCCTGAGAGGAAGAGCAGGGAGGAACTCACATGGACCGGCAGGGGAGGAGGGAGGAAGTCACATGGGACGGCAGGGCACAGTGATCATGTGATCATGTGCAGCCCCTGCTTCCTGCTGAACGGGAAGCTTCTGAGTTTGCCTCTCCTGCTGCTGTCACATGGAGGAGAGGTGGACCGGGCCCAGGGGTAAGTGTGTATATATATGTGTGTGTGTGTGTATCTGTCTGTCTCCCTCCCTCCTTCATCTATCTATCTATCTATCTATCTATCTATCTATCTATCTATCTATCTATCTATCTATCTATCTATCTATCTATCTATCTATCCCATATCTATCTATCTCATATCTATCCCATATCTATCTATCTCATATCTATCCCATATCTATCTATCTATCTATCTATCTATCTATCTATCTATCTATCTATCTATCTATCTATCTATCTATCTATCTATCTATCCCATATCTATCTATCTCATATCTATCCCATATCTATCTATCTATCTATCTATCTATCTATCTATCTATCTATCTATCTATCTATCTATCTATCTATCTATCTATCTATCTATCTATCTCATATCATTCTATCTATCTATATACTATCTATCTCTCTCATATCTATCTATCTCATATCTATCTATCTATCTATCTGTGATGGGTTAGGAGGTGTGTTACAAACCGCGCTAATAGCGGTAAAAAGCAGTGTGTGTGAGAGTGTCTGGAAAGATTGGAAAGATTACGCCAAGGTGCAGATCATGTATGCAGCATGATCTAGATATGGGTACGGGGGAGTGTGGGGTGGAGGCCCGGGGGAGGGGGGGCGGGGGGGGGGGGGGGGGTGAGCTGAACTTTTGCATCCGGGCCCCTGAGCCCTTAGGTACGCCCCTGATGATACATAAGTGTCTGTGTTTATTTACTCTGCTGTATAGAAGAACGGTCTGGGGATGGTGGCATCACAAACCTAACAGCTACTACCCCCCTCATCCTGAGGACTACTGGCCTTGTTCTCTGCTGTGGTAACTCCCTCCAGGACCAGGAGTTGGTAAGGGCCACCGTGACAGGTCCATACACTACACCCTCCCAACTCCAACCGTATGCATGGGTAGCGAGTCATTACTTGCACTAACACAGGATATGTGTGTGCAATACAGTATCTGCTGTATATAAGTCCTGGGCTGTCTCCTATTCTAGAGACGCTCTAGCAGATTCTCCAAGGTTTCTATGTTTCTTCCCTCCATGACTGCATATAACATAAGAAGCCTACCTGTGTGCAGGAGGAGGACAGCAGCCGCAGCGTCCATGTTCAGCCAGGTGCAAAGTCTCTTCATCTTCTCTTTTACCTTCATTTTTACACAATTGATGGTTGGTAGGGATATCATCTCTCCTTAGGGAGAGAACCTAGTAGGTGAGGGAGGAGACTGCAGAAGTATTGTTCCATCTTCCTTATTTACACAATGGATGATGTATTGGTCTTATGGCAACTGTGGCCCCTTCACACCAGCTGATCAGAGGAGGTGACCAGTCTAGAACACTTGTGATCAGAGGAGTTGACCAGAGTCAGACATTTGTGATCAGAGGAGGTGACCGGTGTAGAACACTTGTGATCGGAGGAGGTGATCAGTGTCAGACATTTGGGATCAGAGGAGGTGACCGGTGTAGAACACTTGTGATCGGAGGAGGTGATCAGTGTCAGACATTTGGGATCAGAGGAGGTGACCGGTGTCAGACTCTTGTGATCGGAGGAGGTGACCAGAGTCAGACATTTGTGATCAGAGGAGGTGACTGGTGTCAGACTCTTGTGATCGGAGGAGGTGACCGCTGTCAGACACTTGTGATTGGAGGATGTGACCCGTGTTAGACATTTGTGATCGGAGGAGGGGACCGGTGTCAGACACTTGTGATCAGAGGAGGTGACCGGTGTCAGACATTTGTGATCGGAGAAGGTGACCGGTATCAGACTCTTGTGATTGGAGGAGGTGACCGGTGTCAGACAGGTGTGATCGGAGGAGGTGACCGGTGTCAGACACTTGCTGATCTTCTGTTGATGATGTATCCTCAGAAGGAGTTATCAGTACCTTTGTACCTGAGAACTATGATATCACATACAGCTCTCTGCACGAGGCTTTAGGCTCCTGCCTACATTTTGCATTTGCTCGTATTTTCCTGTTTTCTACTAACTTTTAAATGATTTTATTTATGCGTGATGCTTCCAGCGCTGGTTCATGTTGAGTGTGAAAACATAAGTAGTGAAGTCCTGCAACATTTTATTTCCTTCACAATATGGTAAATGAAGGGACACTATGAGCCATATTACATAGTGACATACACTGAATGGCCCCTTTGTTAGAGCCCTCTCATGAGCTGTGAGCCCGGAGTGCAGCATAAAATCACATGACAAGTTCTCCGTGGATCAGTTTAAGTGTAAATCCACATTAGATGGGAAAACCCAGCGATCTGAGTGACTTCCAACGAGGCCCGGTCATCGGTGCTAAACTAGTCGGTCTAGGAGATTACTGCCAACCAGCTGGGGTTTTCTTATTTAGCGGTTTGGAAAGTATACTGAGAATGGTGTGAGCGATTAAAACATCCAGCGATGGGGATCCTGTGGACAGAGACAACTCATCAGAGAAAAATGTCAGGAACTGCCCAACCGGCGCTGCAGTCAAGAACAGCCGAATACAACGCTAGCGCTCTAACTAACGTGCCTGAATATAAAACTGACTGTTCCTTAGCACAGATGGAATATTACAGCAGGCGACCAGTTTCAGCACCATTGTGTCTAAGAGAAACAGAAAAGTGAGACTCCAGGGGGCTCAGGGCTCCTTCACACTGGTGAGGGCGATATCGAGCTGTGAATCACGGCCCCATATCACCCTCGCCATCCATGTAAAACCCGTGGATACGTGGCCTTTTCATGTGAAAACAGCCTCCCATCACTGCGGGGATGAAGGGAATCCCTGCCACAGCTATCACGGCCGCAGCAGAGGATTGCACAGTTCTCCTGTTGCTTTCAATAGGGCTGGTGCTTCTGCCGCCGACCCCTTCGAAAGCAATGGGCGATATCACAGAAAGTTAGGTCATGCTGTGATGTGTTACCCGCATAGCATCACATCGCTGTGCCATGTGGGAAAACATCACTAATGTGAATGTATCCAATCAAAGGAATGGGTTTTATATTTGTGTGTCTGGCAGCGCACAAATCTCACACGATTTTCACACCAGTGTGAAGGCGCCCTAAAGAGCGCAAAAGAAACATTGGCTGGCCATCTTTTCCCACTGTGTTGTATTTTATTTACATTTTGTTTATATAAATCTCTGACTGTGACTGTCGGCGTCATCAGCTGACCGCCGCCGCTGCTCCTCGCTCCTCCAGCAAACAGATGATCTGTGAAACAAAAACACAATTTGCCCTTTCAAGTCAGTGGAGATGTAAAAAACGGACATCACTGGGGTGCCATCCACATGCAGTCTGTGTGCAGTCCGTATTTTTTAAGATATGCAGAGAAAAATAATTTTTCAGTTTTTTTTTTTTGCAGATGTGAGAAACAGGTTATTTACGGGTGTTTGAGTGGACGCACGGACGGCATGTGGAATCACACGGTGTACAAAATACATTTGTTTTTTGCAGATGCAACATGGATGGGTTCGGGTAAGCTTGTGTGCCACTAACCTTCCTCATACGGGTGTATAATCAGGCTGTGCGCTGTCTGTGTGTATCATGGCCAGCACATGGCACCATCATATCCTGTGAGGCCATACACAGGCTGACCAAACCGATGGTAAAATATAACCACGTGTCCATGTGTGTCCGATGTGTGTTGCACCCAAGTTTCTTGGGCACAACATACATACACCCGTGTGAATAAGCCCTAAGAGACATGTCCTTAGTTATGGTGACCACGTTTTTGTCAAAGCAGGATGCAGGGGTGTGGTCAGGGGGCGGGGCTTATCACAATGTATGATTTTCCCTCCATCATTATAAAAAGGACAGGGCCATTTTAAAAAAAGTCTTCTTGTTGACAGTTTTTACTATGTCTTTATTTTAGTTAAGAATCAGCCGCATGTGCACATTCACTTCTATGTGTAATCACTTCTCCTCTCAGTAACTGATAACACAAACATGTTGCAGAAAATATCCATTCCTAGTGATATTGCTGGTAATCATTAACCAGGCTGTTAGAGGAAGAAGCTGATAATTACCATCTACAGTATGTACAGTACAGCTCTACAGAATGTGGTGGTGGGGCAACAACAGGGAAGAAAACATTCATGGGTTTGATTAATGTTTAGTTTATGTCTTTCCTGGAGATGAGCGGGCACCAAAATGCTCGGGTGCTCGTTACTCGGGACGAAATTATCGCAATGCTCGAGGGTTCGTTTCGAGTAACGAACCCCATTGAAGTCAATGGGCGACCCGAGCATTTTTGTATTTCGCCGATGCTCGCTAAGGTTTTCATGTGTGAAAATCTGGGCAATTCAAGAAAGTGATGGGAACGACACAGTGACGGATAGGGCAGGCGAGGGGCTACATGTTGGGCTGCATCTCAAGTTCACAGGTCCCACTATTAAGCCACAATAGCGGCAAGAGTGGGCCCCCCCTCCCCCCAACAACTTTTACTTCTGAAAAGCCCTCATTAGCAATGCATACCTTAGCTAAGCACCACACTACCTCCAACAAAGCACAATCACTGCCTGCATGACACTCCACTGACACTTCTCCTGGGTTACATGCTGCCAAACCGCCCCCCCCCTCCCCCCCACAGCGCACACCAAAGTGTCCCTGCGCAGCCTTCAGCTGCCCTCATGCCACACCACCCTCATGTCTATTTAGAAGTGCGTCTGCCATGAGGAGGAACCGCAGGCACACACTGCAGAGGGTTGGCACGGCTAGGCAGCGACCCTCTTTAAAAGGGGCGGGGCGATAGCCCACAATGCTGTACAGAAGCAATGAGAAATAGAATCCTGTGCCACCGCCATCAGGAGCTGCACACGTGGGCATAGCAATGGGGAACCTATGTGCCACACACTATTCATTCTGTCAAGGTGTCTGCATGCCCCAGTCAGACCGGGGTTTTTAATTCATAGACACAGGCAGGTACAACTCCCTATTGTGAAGTCCCTGTGGACCGACAGCATGGGTGGCTCCCTGGAACCCACCGGCGGTACATAAAAATATCCCATTGCAGTGCCCATCACAGCTGATGGAATGTCGTGCTTAATACAGGTGGGCTTCGGCCCACACTGCATGCCCCAGTCAGACTGGTAATATGTACCTTAACAGTAACCTCGTTGGTGGTAATGTGGTGGTGACTGCAGACCTGGTAGTGCGGTTTTATGTAGTTGGTTTTCGGAATGTGGCCAGGATTAAGTGGGCCGTGGCGGGGGGATCGTGGTGGTGCTCTCTTGCTGTGTCGTTAAAGGTGAAATTCTTGGACTGCCACCAGACGGACCAATGCAAAGGTATTTGCCAAGTATGTTTTCATTGTTGGAGGAGGAGGGGGATGTTTTGGAGGCACTATGTGTCCTCTACACGTGTCCGTGGTTATATGCACCTTAACAGTAACAGCGTTGGTGGGAAATGGCCTCGCCGCCATCATGTCTTTGTGAAGCCTCTGTTTCCACACCCCAGTGACATACCATTAGCAGCGGTATAGGCAGAGCCCAGAATTATTAACATTTCAGCCGTACCATTAGGGACAGGCCCCACTAACATATCACTAGCAGCAGTATAGGGGGAGCGCAGTCTTAGTTCCATTTCAATAATAGTAGCACTCAAGACAGGCCCCAGTAACATTCCCATTGTAGCAGTTTAGGGAGATAACAGTCTCTTTCACATTTCAGTAGCTGCAGTATAGACAAGGCCCCAGTTACATTTATGTAGCTAAAGTGTAGGCCAACCCCACACACCTTTCTGTACCATGAGTGCAGGCGAAGAACATAGAAATTACTATGATTACACTGTAGGTGAGGGCCCAAAAAAATTGGTGTACCAACAGTACTAATGTACCTCAGAAAAAATTGGCCATGCCCAACCAAGATGGCAGGTGAAACCCATTAATCGCTTTGGTTAATGTGGCTTAAGTGGTAACTAGGCCTGGAGGCAGCCCAGTTGAACGAAAAATTGGTTCAAGTTAAAGTTTCAACGCTTTTAAGAGCATTGAAACGTATAAAAATTGTTTAGAAAAATTATATGAGTGAGCCTTGTGGCCCTAAGAAAAATTGCCCGTTCGGCGTGATAACGTGAGGTTTCAGGAGGAGGAGCAGGAGGAGGAGGAGGAATATTATACGCAGATTGATGAAGCAGAAATGTCCCCGTTTTGGATGGTGAGAGAGAACGATGCTTCCATCCGCGGGTGCAGCCTACGTATTGCTTAGGTATCGCTGCTGTCCGCTGGTGGAGAAGAGAAGTCTGGGGAAATCCAGGCTTTGTTCATCTTGACAAGTGTTAGCCTGTCGGCACTGTCGGTTGACAGGCGGGTACGCTTATCTGTGATGATTCCCCCAGCCGCACTAAACACCCTCTCTGACAAGACGCTAGCCGCAGGACAAGCAAGCACCTCCAGGGCATACAGCGCGAGTTCAGGCCACGTGTCCAGCTTCGACACCCAGTAGTTGTAGGTGGCAGAGGCGTCACGGAGGACGGTCGTGCGATCGGCTACGTACTCCCTCACCATCCTTTTACAGTGCTCCCGCCGACTCAGCCTTGACTGGGGAGCGGTGACACAGTCTTGCTGGGGAGCCATAAAGCTGTCCAGGGCCTTAAAGACTGTTGCACTGCCTGTGCTGTACATGCTGCTCGATCTCCGCACCTCCCCTGCTACCTGGCCCTCGGAACTGCGCCTTCTGCCACTAGCGCTGTCGGATGGGAATTTTACCATCAGCTTGTCCGCCAGGGTCCTATGGTATAGCAACACTCTCGAACCCCTTTCCTCTTCGGGAATGAGAGTGGAAAGGTTCTCCTTATACCGTGGGTCGAGCAGTGTGTACACCCAGTAATCCGTAGTGGCCAGAATGCGTGTAACGCGAGGGTCACGAGAAAGGCATCCTAACATGAAGTCAGCCATGTGTGCCAGGGTACCTGTACGCAACACATGGCTGTCTTCACTAGGAAGATCACTTTCAGGATACTCCTCCTCCTACACGCTGAAAGGATGACAGGCAAGCAGCATGGGTACCGTCAGCAGTGGGCCAAGCTGTCTCTTCCCCCTCCTCCTCATCCTCCTCATGCTCCTCCTCCTCCTCCTGAACGTGCTGAGATATAGACATGAGGGTGCTCTGACTATCCAGCGACATACTGTCTTCCCCCACCTCTGTTTCCGAGCGCAAAGCGTCTGCCTTTATGCTTTGCAGGGAACTTCTCAAGATGCATAGAAGAGGAATGGTGATGCTAATGATTGCAGCATCGCCGCTCACCACCTGGGTAGACTGCTCAAAATTTCGAAGGACCTGGCAGATGTCTGCCAACCAGGCCCACTCTTCTGAAAATAATTGAGGAGGCTGACTCCCACTGCGCCGCCCATGTTGGAGTTGGTATTCCACTATAGCTCTACGCTGCTCATAGAGCCTGGCCAACATGTGGAGCGTAGAGTTCCACCGTGTGGGCACGTCGCACAGCAGTCGGTGCACTGGCAGATTAAACCGATGTTGCAGGGTCCGCAGGGTGGCAGCGTCCGTGTGGGACTTGCGGAAATGTGCGCAGAGCCGGCGCACCTTTACGAGCAGGTCTGACAATCGTGGGTAGCTTTTTAGAAAGCGCTGAACCACCAAATTAAAGACGTGGGCCAGGCATGGCAAGTGCGTGAGGCTGCCGAGCTGTAGAGCCGCCACCAGGTTACGGCCGTTGTCACACACGACCATGCCCGGTTGGAGGCTCAGCGGCGCAAGCCAGCGGTCGGTCTGCTCTGTCAGACCCTGCAGCAGTTCGTGGGCCGTGGGCCTCTTATCTCCTAAGCTGAGTAGTTTCAGCACAGCCTGCTGACGCTTGCCCACCGCTGTGCTGCGACACCGACTGCTGGCGACGTGCTGCTGCTGCTGACACATCTTGATTGCGAGACAGAGGTTGCGTTGGAGGAGGAGGAGGAGGGTGCTTTAGTGGAGGAAGCATACACCGCCGCAGATACCACCACCGAGCTGGGGCCCGCAATTCTGGGGGTGGGTAGGACGTGAGCGGTCCCAGGCTCTGACTCTGTCCCAGCCTCCACTAAATTCACCCAATGTGCCGTCAGGGAGATGTAGTGGCCCTGCCCGCCTGTGCTTGTCCACGTGTCCGTTGTTAAGTGGACCTTGGCAGTAACCGCGTTGGTGAGGGCGCGTACAATGTTGCGGGAGACGTGGTCATGCAGGGCTGGGACGGCACATCGGGAAAAGTAGTGGCGACTGGGAACTGAGTAGCGCGGGGCCGCCGCCGCCATCATACTTTTGAAGGACTCCGTTTCCACAACCCTATACGGCAGCATCTCAAGGCTGATAAATTTGGCTATGTGGACGGTTAACGCTTGAGCGTGCGGGTGCGTGGCGGCGTACTTGCGCTTGCGCTCAAACACTTGCGCTAGCGACGGCTGGACGGTGCGGTGCGAGACATTGCTGGATTGGGCCGAGGACAGCGGAGGTGAGGGTGTGGGTGCAGGCCAGGAGACGGTACTGCCTGTGTCCTCGGAGGGGGGTTGGATCTCAGTGGCAGGTTGGGGCACAGGGGGAGAGGCAGCGGTGCAAACCGGAGGCGGTGAACGGCCTTCGTCCCACCTTGTGGGGTGCTTGGCCATCATATGTCTGCGCATGCTGGTGGTGGTGAGGCTGTTGGTGGTGGCTCCCCGGCTGATCTTGGCGCAACAAAGGTTGCACACCACTGTTCGTCGGTCGTCAGGCGTCTCTGTGAAAAACCGCCAGACCTTAGAGCACCTTGGCCTCTGCAGGATGGCATGGCGCGAGGGTGCGCTTTGGGAAACAGTTGGTGGATTATTCGGTCTGGCCCTGCCTCTACCCCTGGCCACCGCACTGCCTCTTGCAACCTGCCCTGCTGCTGCCCTTGCCTCCCCCTCTGAAGACCTGTCCTGAGTAGGCGTTGCAAACCAGGTGGGGTCAGTCACCTCATCGTCCTGCTGCTCTTCCTCAGAATCCTCTGTGCGCTCCTCCCTCGGACTTACTGCCCTTACTACTACCTCACCGATAGACAACTGTGTCTCATCATCATCGTCCTCCTCACCCACTGAAAGGTCTTGAGACAGTTGCCGGAAGTCCCCAGCCTCATCCCCCGGCCCCTGGGAACTTTCCAATGGTTGGGCATCAGTGACGATAAACTCCTCTGGTGGGAGAGGAACCACTGCTGCCCAATCTGAGCAGGGGCCTGAGAACAGTTCCTGGGAGTCTTCCCGCTCCTGAGCATGTGTCATTGTAGTGGAGTGAGGAGGCTGGGAGGAAGGAGGAGCAGCAGACAGAGGATTCGGATTTGCAGCAGTGGACGGCGCAGAACTGTGGGTGGACGATAGGTTGCTCGAAGCACTTTCTGCCATCCACGACAGGACCTGCTCACACTGCTCATTTTCTAATAAAGGTCTCCCGCGTGGACCCATTAATTGTGCGATGAATGTGGGGACGCCAGAAACGTGCCTCTCTCCTAATCGCGCAGCAGTCGGCTGCGATACACCTGGATCAGGAGCTCGGCCTGTGCCCACACCCTCACTTGGCCCTCCGCGTCCTCGGCCGCGTCCACGTCCTCTAGGCCTACCCCTACCCCTCAGCATGCTGTATTACCAATGATTTGATTTCCCAGGCAGGAAATAAATTGGCGCAAGCCTGCTGTTAAACTTAGCTGACTGCGTATGATTTTTGTTTACGTTCTCCACCCAGCACACACGTACCCAGAACGCTCAGGACTGTCAGAGGCAGGCCAAATAGAATAGTAGTTGCCCTTTTTTTTTTTTAAAGGAAAGGCCCACTGCGTATATTCAATCAATAATAAATGTGTTGTGGTGGCCCTGCAAATGTGTCACAGAACTGCAGTGTTGCAGAGTTATTAACTACAGCAGAGCGGTGATTTCCCAGGCAGGAAATAAATTGGCGCAAGCCTGCAGGCCAAATAGAATGTTTTCCCTTTTTTTTCAAGGAAAGGCCCACTGCGTATATTCAATCAATAAAATATGTCTTCTGGCCCTGCAAATGTGTCACAGAACTGCAGTGTTGCAGAGTTATTAACTACAGCAGAGCGGTGATTTCCCAGGCAGGAAATAAATTGGCGCAAGCCTGCTGTTAAACTAAGCTGGCTGCGTATGATTTTTGTTTACGTTCTCCACCCAGCACACACGTACCCAGAACGCTCAGGACTGTCAGAGGCAGGCCAAATAGAATAGTAGTTGCCCTTTTTTTTTAAAGGAAAGGCCCACTGCGTATATTCAATCAATAATAAATGTGTTGTGGTGGCCCTGCAAATGTGTCACAGAACTGCAGTGTTGCAGAGTTATTAACTACAGCAGAGCGGTGATTTCCCAGGCAGGAAATAAATTGGCGCAAGCCTGCAGGCCAAATAGAATGTTTTCCCTTTTTTTTCAAGGAAAGGCCCACTGCGTATATTCAATCAATAAAATATGTCTTCTGGCCCTGCAAATGTGTCACAGAACTGCAGTGTTGCAGAGTTATTAACTACAGCAGAGCGGTGATTTCCCAGGCAGGAAATAAATTGGCGCAAGCCTGCAGGCCAAATAGAAATTTTTCCCTTTTTTTTAAAGGAAAGGCCCACTGCGTATATTCAATCAATAATAAATGCGTTGTGGCCCTGCACTGTGTCACAGAACTGCAGTGTTGCAGAGTTATTAACTACAGCAGAGCGGTGATTTCCCAGGCAGGAAATAAATTGGCGCAAGCCTGCAGGCCAAATAGAAATTTTTCCCTTTTTTTTCAAGGAAAGGCCCACTGCGTATATTCAATCAATAAAATATGTCTTCTGGCCCTGCAAATGTGTCACAGAACTGCAGTGTTGCAGAGTTATTAACTACAGCAGAGCGGTGATTTCCCAGGCAGGAAATAAATTGGCGCAAGCCTGCTGTTAAACTTAGCTGGCTGCGTATGATTTTTGTTTACGTTCTCCACCCACCACACACGTACCCAGAACGCTGAGGACTGTCAGAGGCAGGCCAAATAGAATAGTAGTTGCCCTTTTTTTTTTCAAGGAAAGGCCCACTGCGTATATTCAATCAATAAAATATGTCTTCTGGCCCTGCCTACACAATTCTGTCCCTGTAGTATTACTGCAGGGCGCAATGCTCTGCACGGCCGATTTCGAAAAAAAAAAAAAAGGGCAACACTGCTAACTGCAGCCTCCACACTACTGCACACTGTTAGAGGTGGCCCTAAGAAGGACCGTTGGGGTTCTTGAAGCCTACACTAACTCCTAACACTCTCCCTGCCTAACCACCACTTCTGTCCCTGTAGTATTACTGCAGGGCGCAATGCTCTGCACGGCCGATTTGGGAAAAAAAAAAATGTGCAACACTGCTAAAAGCAGCCTCCACAGTACTGCACACGGTTAGATGTGGCCCTAAGAAGGACCGTTGGGGTTCTTGAAGCCTACACTAACTCCTAACACTCTCCCTACAGCAGCTCCGGCACCAACAGCACTGTCCCTCAGCTATCTCACAACGCATCTGAGGCGAGCCGCGGGAGGGGCCGACTTTTATACTCGGGTGACATCTGATCGCCCCAGCCACTCACTGCAGGGGGGTGGTATAGGGCTGGAACATCACAGGGGGAAGTTGTAATACCTTCCCTGTCTTTCAATTGGCCAGAAAAGCGCGCTAACGTCTCAGAGATGAAAGTGAAAGTAACCCGAACATCGCGTGGTACTCGTTACGAGTAACGAGCATCCCGAACACGCTAATATTCGCCCGAGCATCAAGCTCGGACGAGTACGTTCGCTCATCTCTAGTCTTTCCCCTTCTTTTCCGGTGAGCTGGGGAGCAGGAGGCCTTTTCTTGGCCTATAGTGGCTGATAACATAGAACAGTTTATTGCAAATATCTGATGGACTTTCCTTGTTTGTATGATATGTAAATGGTGGATGATACAAAGTCTCTGCAGCGCCACCTACTGGAAAGTAGCTTTCCTACAAGTCAATTTCCAATATTCTAACAAGTGTTGCAACATGACTGGGAATATAAGGAAAAGCTAACCATCTACAGACTGTCTGTTTTTGGGGTCGTTGCTCTTCATCTATGTACAGTACCTACCAACTGTCAGTCCTGGTAATATCAGGTTAAATTCTCCTAAGGCCATTTTCATATGGAAGAAATATTCTGTACAAATCTCACGCGAAAATACGAAACCCAATTTTTAGAATAGAGCCATATACACAAACAAAGTTTTCCCACATTGTGTGAAATTCACATGAGAGGATCGAAGTTTCTCAGATGTGGTGCGTTTTTACCTGAAAATCACCTCGCATCTGCGAGTAAATTTCACATTCACAAGCACGATATTGGGCCAAGTTTCTCGGCCTGATATTGTGCTCGCCCCATGTAGGTGGACTCAGGAGGATACCTTAGCAATCTAGTCTTGTCCTGCTATATAAGCCTGTTGCCTGCGATTTTTGTGTTCCCTGGTTAAGATTCCAGCCTGCTCCTCACTATTCTGAATTCCCCATTCCCTCTCAAACCATCCAGCACTCTGCCGTACCCTAAAATTGGGTTCACTCCTTCCCAAGCTTCCCATGCTGCTTTTAAAGGAGCCCTTACTTAATGTTATGGGCAGTGAGTATTAGGATCACCATGCCAACCAACTGGTTTGGCCTTGGATCAGATCCGGTGTGGTTGGCAGCTGACCTTGATGGACAGAGGTACTGGAGCAAGGGATTGCAAAACAGACAGACCTATGAGCAGGAACTAGTGCGAAGACACACTTCGTGGGAGCTAGGGCCATTGACACTAACCAGGTAATATTAGATGGGAAATCTCGCCCTAGACTAAATAGGAAGATGGGAAACCCCCTGCCTAGAGGCGGGGTAGGCGTCCTGATAAGAGTGGCCACACAGGGTATTCACCTCCAGACTAACTCTCCCTGCAGGACACAGGAGGGATGTACTAAACACAGGACACAATGCAGTACACATCAAATACAGAATGGGTCTGACTTACCTTAGACACGGCAGTGGTGCAAAAACTGGAAGGAACTGAACAAACGCAAACAGACAAAAGCACAAGGCAAAGAACATACAGTAATGCCAGGAGCAGAGACCAAGTTGGGTGACTGTGATACAACACACGCCAACACTAAGGCAATGAGGGAGTTTACTCAGCTCTGCTAAATAGGGAAGTAATTATCCATACCATAAAGCTGAACTGGGAGCACTTAGGAAAGTAACCGCTGCACTGCTGGTGAGACGAGTGCAGCAGTTCAAGTTACAGGGAAACAGGTTGATACCGGCGTCTGACAAAAATAGCAGGAGGAAGGAAAGTCTGAGAATGCTTACTTTTAGAACAAAACCAAGACAAACTGCAATTATAATAAACACTCCCCCCTTACACACGTATGCATTAATTTTATTACTTAACCTGTTGTGGTATACTTTTAAGTGCAAATTAATCACATCCATGTCTGTGCCTTGTCATAAATGTGTATGTATTGTAGGCAGTTGAAGGGTGAAGTTGTGGATGGAGTATTATCTCCCTCCCAGGCTCTAAGTCTGGACAGGATGGAGATCCAGTCCACAGCTTCACCCTGGTTCTCAGGAACCTCAGCTGCAGGCACTGACCTCGTTGCTTGGGCATAAAAGGCTGCAGCTCCCAGGAGTCAGTGTCTAACAGCTTGAGGTGGAATTACCACTTGCCTGGTGGACCTAAGCACCCAGCGTGGTGCAGATTTGAATGGACTATGTCACATGGATCTTTTGCATGGCTGTACAGCCTGAGGAGGAAGCCTCTCAATACCTTGTATGGTGCAACTTGCATTTGTGTTTTGTATGGACTTGAGCACCTTGCGTGGTGCCTCTGCTACTTTGAAGGACTTTTTCTGTGTTGCTGTGCTGGAAAAATAAAATGGAAGTCACAGTCGCCCCTCCCCTGGAGGACACTGTGTTACAGTGTGTGTGTGTGTGTGTATATATGTGTGTGTGTGTATATATCTATATATATATACACACACACACATGCCTCTTCGGATCTATTTCATAATGCCTGAGGAAGAACCCTGAGAGGTTCCACAACTCGCTATAACATCATGTATTTTTGTTAGCCAGTAAAAGGTATCATATCTACAAGATTACTTGGTTTCTCTTGCTGGGGACAATCACATTTAGTTTTAGTAGTTGGCGCTCTCCATTCTCTAGTCATAGGGAGTTGCAGTAACTAATTCGATCAGTAGATGTCACCCTCTTACTGAACTTCTCATCTGGATACAATGTTTCATGTCAAAACTGTTAGTTAGAGCTATTCCCAAATATAGCCTATATCTTCCTTGCACACATCCACTAGTGTTACCATCGTATGGAATGATGGGTGTTCAGTACCGGATTCTTTTGATTGAAACCACTTCAATTAATTGACTGCCGTTCACTATCTTACATGTAATACTCATATTCTGAGTGGTATAAAATCTCTCAATTAATGCCGGAAGATCAATGTTATCAGCTGTCTCCTAATTTATGCCCATAAATTAAAGGGATTGTCTGGTTACGGGTGCAGCAGTCACCTGATTTCCTATGACCTCCTCTGTCACCAGAATCACCAGGACTGTAGAGAGCTGCAGCGCTGGATCCCAGCGGCCTGCGGAGAGGTAATTATATCTCTTATTATTATTTAACCACAGGGGTTCCAGTATCCAGACAACCCCTTTAATACTACCAGTTGTCAATTTGTACTGCAGGACAACTTGAATTGCTTGGCTTATGCCAACCATTTCATGAAATGCTTGTCTCCTGCTAGATACCTCTTGGTTTCATAACCGTAACTTATTATAAGCCGCCAGCTCATAATGTGGGAGAGTCTCAATTAATTGACTACTGATAATTATATAATTAATAATATCTGCTTCATTACTTGTTCCTTCTGCACTCCCCGCTACATACCCATAGACCGCTACTGTAGACTGTTAGTTCATAGTGGGGATAGATTCATTTTATGAGGGTTACCTCAGTATATCAGAGTGCATGATATAAAAGCAATACTAGTCTGCTAATTACTGATACTCTGAATTATTTGAATATAGTTTTTGTATTTCTATGAATTATGTGAGTATAGTAAGTTATATGGGTGGATAGAATAAATGAAATGAATACAGACAGAGAAATACATTTTATAGATAAAGAATGAAATCTTGATAAAAGAATGTATTGAAAAAATGACCAATACTCATAAATTGGTTCTATTATATGTCAATCCATAGCAGCCTAGAATTTTCTATATTAGGTTATATTAATACAACCCTTAATTCTCTACTAGTTTCCAGTGTAAATTACTGTGGATATACAAAATAAACTTTCTGTTAATAACTAAAGATAATTACTTTACCCATCTTGTACCGGACCCGACTAGGGGGATGGCCATTTTGGACTTTTATATTAACCAACAGACCTGACTCAACTTAAACTTCCCAGACAAAGGAGACACTTTGATATATCCCGCCCTCATATAATATATAGGGTTATTTTTAATATTCCCTGCATACAATTTATACTTTTTCTTTTGCTTTCTCCATTTTTTATAGTTAAAATGTTGATGAATCTCTGTACTCCATTGAAAACTGTCTTCTCCCCCTGTGTGGGGTCTTTGCGGCAGAGTGTTGCCATTTTACTAGTTAAATCTCAATAAATTCTTTTGAAACATAAAAAAAAAAATGTAGAACAGGTCAAAGCTTATAGGAAAAAGTCCCAGCGCTCCAAAATCAACATGTAAAGGGTGAAGAACTTACTTCAGATGAGTGCACCCCTAATCCAGTGTAGCCTTGATTTATCCACTCAGAGTAGGGTAGAAATCAATTGGAAAGCGACTCCACCATGGTCAATGACAAGTGCTTTATTCAAAGGACCTGTGATGTCATCACTAGACGCCCGGACTCCGGAAAGCTGGCAGGACATACCTCTTAACTTCCATCAGGTATCTAATTAAGATATATGTATATATACAATTGTGTATGTGTGCTCTGTATGCTTGAAGAAGGCTTAGTTGTAAGCCGAAACGCGTTGCATTACCTCTTTGAATAAAGCACTTGTCATTGACCATGGTGGAGTCTCTTTCCAATTGATTTCTACCCTACTCTGAGTGGATAAATCAAGGCTACACTGGATTAGGGGTGCACTCATCTGAGGCACCCCTGTGAAGTAAGTTCTTTACCCTTTACATGTTGATTTTGTACTATCTGGAGTGCTGGGATTTTTTTTCTATAGGCTTTGACCTATTCTACATCTCTTTTTTTTAACAGTGGGATAAACCTTATTAATGTGCGGATATTCAACATACCAACACTAACAAGAAAAATAACTGATTGGACACAACAAATATCTGTATTTGTAGATACGCATATTGAACAAAAACTAATTCCATAGATTAGTCTCCCCAATTTCCTACATCTTTCATACCCAATGATCCCGGAGGAACGCAGGGACAATCCCTTACTAATATCAACATGGAAGGCATGGCAAAAACTGCAGAAAGCAACCTCCTTGCAGCCCAGTTTTTCTATATACCTAACGTTGCTGGAAAGCCCGAACTTTCAACGCAACATGGACCACAGAGAATTCTATCAATGGCAGGCAGGAGGAATAATTAATATTAAATGTCCGCTAGATGAAGACACCTGCGAGATGCTATCTCTCCCAGATTTGCAAAACAAATATCCGCAGGCCCTCTTAACTCTTTACCCCAATCTACAAGCAAAAAGTTACATAGACAGAATCCTGACCAAAATGTCCCCACACAAATGGTCAAAACTAAGCCACATATGCATGTCACACTCCACTAATATGCAAGGACATACAACCAGAACCTACCAACATCTACATACTCCAATAGACTATGCCATGTCCCAAACAGGACTTGTGAAATGGACCACAAGCCTATCCCAAGTTAACCAACCCACGCCTATTGAAGGCCTTGAAGTACGGTTGCTGCTGCCTCCCCTCAAGTCGCTATATTGAAATAACTCTATAACTCTATCATAGGGTGTATTACTGCTCAAAGAGGATTCAAGATGGTAATATACCCAGATGATAGCTGTCCCAGATGTCGGGAGCTGGGGGCAGGTCTTCTGCATTGTCTGTGGGACTGCCCTGTGATTCAGAATTGCTGGAACAGGATTTACAGGTTCACCACCATGCAGCTGACCTCGGCTGGCCCCCTCAATCCCATCTGGGTGATCTTTGGTTACAAAGACTAAGATGAACAAAGATGTACACCAGGAAGTTGAAAACTTCTACATATGGTAGCCATGGCTGGGTTCAAAACAACCCTACAGACATGGATTGACACAAAACCACCTCCCTTTAAACTCTTTTTAGAGAAACTCACATTTTTCATGCAGATGGACTGGGTAGAGGCCTAATTTTAAGGGCAAGGGCCGAGCAGCAACCCAAGTAACATACCTTAGTATGGATGGCAGGAAGGCCTGTTTTGCCATGGTAATGCCAGTACTCCAACTGGACCCTCGGGGGGAAAAGGATGATGAAATAAATGAGTCAAGTCCAGTAGTATATTAGTAATCTGGGAGTATGCAGATTAACGGACTTTGATATTTTGCAGCATAATTGAATTACAATTTTCCACAAAGGTACTGTTAGGGTTGTGCTGGCTGGGATCTGTTGTGCTACATAGGTTTCTAGCAGCACAACCCCACAGTTGTGGTATGATTCAGCTGGCTGGGTGTGGTGTTCTCCTGCTAGTCAATCTCCACAAGTCTGGTTGCAGTTGAAAATCCACCCTTTGCAAGAGGATGCTGGTTTCCCTTCACTCCAGGGCTTGTTGGTTTTGCATGAATGTAAACGTGTTATGTGTTTGAACAGGGGCTAGTCCAGTGTTTGTGCAGGTGGCCAGACAGTTGTGGATAGCCCTGTTCTGTGTATATGGTGTGAACAGCGTCATGTTCTGTATGTCTGTGCAGGTGGCTAGACATGGGGAGTAAACAGTCCTGTTCTGTGGATAATGTGAACAGGAGCTAGTCCAGTGTTTGTGCAGGTGGCCAGACAGTAGGTGTGGATAGCCCTGTTTTGTGTAAATGGTGTGAACATTGTCATGTTCTGTATGATTGTGCAGGTGGCTAGACATGAGGAAGAACTCTCCTGTTCTATGTGGTTGTGTGTCTGTCATGCTTACCCTAGTGTGTTACTGTGTGAATTTGTGTCCTGTGCTGCCTGTTTAGTGTCTTGCTAGAGTAGGGACTGCAAGGCATGAGGAGCCTTGTCGCGGCCTTGCAGCTTAAGTTTATTGACCAATGTACGAACTAATCTCTCACTTTTGTATTCCGCCTTACCATCTGATTTTGTGTGCAAGGTTTTGTGGTAAGTGAGTTTGTGCATTTAACCCCTTGAGTGGCACGCCCGGAAAATTTCCGGGGACGAGCTCCACTGCTCATAGCAACATAGCCCGGAAGATTTCCGGGCTATGTATCACTATGGGAGCTGCAGAGCACAATGCCACAAGCTGTGACAGTGTGCTCTGCCTGCACAGACCCACAGAGAACAAAGCAAGGGCTTTGAAAAACCAGCAGAAGATATTGCCGACATGTCGGCAATGTCCTGCTTTGTTTACAGGTTGCCATAGAGACCATCGGCTTGTCAGAAGCAAGCTGATGGTCTCTGTGGCAGGGAGAGCTGGTTGTTAGCTGTCAGAGGACAGCTAGGTACTAGCTCTTAGAGCAGAGATCAGAGAAAACCTCCAATCTCTGCTGTGTTAACCCTTTACATGCTGCAGTCTATGTGACTGCAGCATGTAAAGGGCTGTCACTGCAGCATGTAAAGGGCTGTCACCATCGGACCCCTGGAATGTGATCAGGGGTCCTGATGGGTCCCTGTGGAAGTCCCCTAAAGGGACAAAAAAAAAAATTTAAAAAAATTAAAAAAAAAAAGTAAAAAAATTATTAAAAAAATAAAAAAAACACTTGTCTCCCTTTACTTTCTAAAAAAATCAAAAATACAATCACACATGTGGTATCCGTGTGCGTCGTAATGACCCAGAGAAGGAAGTTAATACATTATTTAACCCCTTAATGACATGGCCCCTTTTTTCTTTTTTCCCCATTTCTTTTTTTCCTCCCCCCTGTTTAAAAAATCACAACTTGTCCCGCAAAAAACAAGCCCTCATATGGCCATGTCAATGGAAAAATGAAAAAGTTATGGCTCTTGAGACGCAACTGCAAAACTAGTTGAAATTCAATGATTAGACCATTTTAAAAAAAGTGCCCTGGTGGGCACGAGAGGGTGGTAGGAAACCTGCCACTCAAGGGGTTAATGTGTCTGTTTCGCCTGGTTGCAAGTATCACCCATTCAGGGAGACCAGGGCCGAGGTTCCAGCATGGGGCTGCCTTTATGGTCACTAACCCGTGATTTCGGGTCATGTTTGTGTGGACCGTGTGCTTGTTTGCCTATACATAACAGGTACTTCGAACAGGTACACACAAATGCAATAGTAGGCAGGCAATTAAACATGATGAGAAATACAGTAATCTTTAATTTGATTAGGAACTGACTTCAGTGCTCTCTCCTTTACTTAACTGAACTGACTTGACAGACAATCTCCCCACTAGTTGATCTAGGTGAAGAATTGATTTGAGTTTAGGGGACTGTAGATGAGGCAGAGGGCAAAGTGACTGTGTGGCTAATCCTGACTTTGAGTTCACTGGGTAGCTATGACTCACTGTTAGTAAAGGCTGACCTCAGAAAGGCTCTCCTTCCCTCTGCCATGGGAGCAGGTTCACACCACACTGACTTGCTTCTGTACGCGTACCTCCTGTCCGATATGACTGACTGCAACCTCTCCTCTCTCACACCTGGCTGACTCTGCCTAACTGCTCACTGTCACTCACTTTTATCTCCTCTGTTTCTTTCCCGGGCTTTCTGGTCTTCTCCCACTCTTGCATAAGGACTTGTGTTGTGGCTTTCCCGCCCTTGGACTCTCCACCAGTGAATTTTTTTTTTTTTTTTTAATCAGTATTTATTGAAATTTTTTAGTTTATAACAAAGATACGAGATACATAGAAGTGCAATGGGGATTCGCAAAAGTCCCCGCATAATATAAACAGTATTGCGATCTACATGCACAAACTTTGCAACACAGCATATCATAATAATCATCGAGCACAATCAGAAGAAAATGGTGCTTTTATGGAACCAGCTGCTCTCGAATAGGGACTGTGCGTACAGGGCCAACAGGCCTAAACAAACTTATATAGGAGGGGGAAGGAGGAAGGGGAGACAAAAGGGGGAGAGTGAGGGAGGGGAAGAAAAAGGAAAGAAAAAAGGGGGGGGGGTAGACAGGGACCACTTCTCTCACCTCAATACGGCGATAACAGGGGCCCAGCTTGTGGATAGGGTAGAATTTCAACTCCGAATGTGGCTTCTCGGTAGAGGGGAATGCCTCACCGCGCCCAGGATGGATCATCGTCCGCTCCGCGTTAGGTCCACATCCGCGAAACACTCAAGTTGTGTCCTTTCTGATACGCTGCCAGGGTTCCCATATTCTTTGAAATTGATCATGGGTTCCTCCCGACCACCCCGAGAGCTCCTCTAGGTTAGCCAAAAGGTCCACTCGGTCTCTCCATAAAGCTATCGTGGGGGGGTCTCTCTGCTTCCACAAGAGCGGTATCAGAGCCTTAGCTGCGTCAAGTAGCAGGGCAACCAGCCTGTGTTTTAATGGGTGGAAGGCGGGGGAAGGCCTCCACAGGAGAACCACCTCAGGGGAGAGGACCAAGCTGGGGGACAGTTTCCTCAGTTCTCTCTCTACCTCCTTCCAGAAAGGGACTATCACAGGGCAATCCCACCAGATGTGAAGGAAGGAGCCGGTGGACTCCTCACATCTCCAGCATTTGTCGTGTGCTACTAATTTGCGGTCGTATAGCCACTGTGGGGTCCTGTACCACCGCGCCAGGAGCTTGTAATGGGACTCCTGGGCGGTGACACAGGGAGTAAGCCCAAACGCTGTTTTTAAGATGAGCGAAGAGTCACTAGGGGACAATGAGATGTTAAGTTCCTTCTCCCAAGAGCTGAGGAAAGCAGGCTTCGATGTCCTTGGGGGGGAGATGAGCTTTTTGCGAATAAGGGATATTTTCCTAGCAGTGGGGGCAGGGCCAGCAATCAGGTTTTCGAAGGGGGTAAGTGGCCTACTGGTTTTGTGGCCTTTTAGGAAGTCGTTTATTACCTTTAACACGTGGGAGGATATCAGCGGTGGGAGAGAGAGGTCCGGTAAAATCTCTTCTAGCGAAGAGAGGGGTGCTCTGTGGGCAGATGCCAGGACGTCTTGGAATTTAAATCCTGTAAGGGCCCTCCAGGCCCCTGCGGAGCAGGAGTCTAGTGGGAGGTTCATAAATTTATAAAGCGCAGATAAAGGTGTGCTGGGAGAGGGTGCTGGCGCAAGGGTATCTCTCGTAGCAAGCCAAGTCTCCATTAGTCCTCTTAAGAGGGGGTTATTTCTTCGGTCTTTGGACTTCATTTTCTCCGGGAACCAGAGGTCCTCAACGAGTGAAGGGCCCATAGCTCCCCTTGCCAAATATTGTATCAAATGATCTTTATTTGGGAGAGCCACATCCAGCCAGTGGTTCAGTTGGGTGGCAAGGTAAAATTCCCGGGGACATGGCAGGTCCACTCCTCCCTCCGTGCGTCTCCTGACCAATAAACAGTGGGCCATTCTCGGTCTCCTTCCCGCCCACAGGTATCTCGAAAATATCGAGCGCAGCGTTTTGAAAAAGCAGGACGGAACAAAGATCGGGAGCAGTCGGATTTTATATAGGATTAAAGGGATAATATAAGATTTTAGGATATTTTTGCGGCCCAGCCAAGAAATAAAGGGTAGGTCATATGTGCGTAGCAGTTTCTTTATCTTTGGGATCAGAGGGGGAAAGTTAGCTGAGTATAGATCTTCTGCCTTTTTTGTAAGTTTAGTGCCAAGGAAGTCTAGGGCTGAGTCAGACCACGCGAACGGCGACTTCTTTTTAATGTTGTTGAAGCGGTTAAGGGGAATGGAAATGTTTAAGGCAATAGATTTAGATAAATTAATTTTAAAGTTGGAGAAGGTACCATAGTGCTCCAGGAGGGTGACAAGTCGGGGGAGGCCCTCTTCGGGATTTGTGATGAGGAAGATGATGTCGTCAGCATATGCCGCGACCGATAGAGAGTCGCTTCCTATCTTCAACCCCTGAATTTGGGTGTCTAATCTGACCTTTTGGAGAAAAGGCTCCAGGGCAAGAATAAAGAGGGAAGGGGACAGGGGGCACCCCTGCCTAGTACCATTCTTAATGTTGAACGGTGGGGAGAGAGAGTTGTTTATTTTAAGCCTAGCATGAGGCATCTTATATAATAAAAGATTGCGGCAACAAATTCCGGCGGAAAGTTAAATTGCCGCAAGACCATTTCCATATAAAGCCAGTTGACGCGGTCAAACGCTTTTTCGGCATCTGTGCCTACTAGAGCGAGCGGGACCTTACGGACTTGGGCGTATCTTGTTGCGTGTAGGAGCCTCAGGGAGTTATCCCTACCCTCTCTCCCCTTTAC
This sequence comes from Eleutherodactylus coqui, assembly GCF_035609145.1. Classification (NCBI taxonomy): domain Eukaryota; kingdom Metazoa; phylum Chordata; class Amphibia; order Anura; family Eleutherodactylidae; genus Eleutherodactylus; species Eleutherodactylus coqui. The sequence continues at coordinate 158,689,580 of NC_089844.1, forward strand.
AAACCCAGTTTGTTCGGGGTTAATAAGCTTAGCCATGTGTTTTTCAAGACGTTTCGTTAATATCTTGGCCCAAAGCTTCATATCAAAATTTATCAAAGAAATGGGGCGGTAGCTCCCACAGGATTCGGGGTCTTTATTTTCCTTGTGGACAAGGGTGATATGAGCTTCCTGTGTTTGTTTAGGCAGGGGGGCCCCATTTAGGAGGGAGTTGTACAGGTCAGTTAACCTTGGGACTAGCGAGGTGGCTAGGGATCTGTAGTAGATAAGGGGTAGGCCATCCGGACCCGGGCTCTTGCCCGGGGGGGAAGACTTTAGGAGGTTCTCCACCTCTTGCGTAGTGATCGGTACCAAGAAGGATGCCGCATCATTGTCGTCTATCCTGGGAAGATTTAGTTCTTCGAGGAATAGACCAATCTGCTTCTTTGTATTAATAGTGTCCTCCGAGTTTAGAGGATAATTGAGATTATAGAGGCGAGAATAAAAAGCCTGGAATTCCTGAGCAATTTCAGGTGTGGACGTTACTCGGTGGCCCTCAGAGGTTTTGATGGATTTTATGAGATTTCGGGAGTGGGATTTCTTAATCAGGGAGGACATGTATTTACTACCTTTGTTCCCCTGCGCGTAGGTAATATGTTTGAGGTAAAGATGTTTCTTGTGGAATTTAGATTCTAGGAGGAGTTTGAGGTCTGTCCTAAGGGATGCTAGTTTGTCCGCAGAGGCTGCACACAGAGATAATTTTGTAGCGCGCTCTAGTTTGGCAATCTGGCTAAGCTTATCATCAATCTCCTTCTGTTGTCGCTTTTTGGCCCTAGAGCCCGCCGCGATCAGGAGACCCCTCATGTAGGCCTTGTGGGCCTCCCATACCAAAGGGGTAGACATGTCTTCCGCATTATTTAGTTGGAAGAATTCTGTGGCGAGTTTATTTAATTGTGTTTTTTCCTCTGAAGAGTCGAGGAGGGAGGGGTTTAGCCTCCATCTCCACTCGTGGGGTACGGGGTTTGGAAGAAGAAGATTTAAGTGCACCGGAGCGTGGTCTGAGATGGCCATGACATCTATTGAGGCTTTTTTTAAAGACTGCAGGAGGGAGGAGGAGACAAAGACATAATCCAAACGCTGGAAGGAGGAGTGGACCTGTGAGAAGAACGTATAATCTTTTGATGTCGGATTTAGGGTTCTCCATGCATCCAGTATATCAATCTGCTTGAGGGTGCGGATAAGTTTACCTAATTTCTTTTGAGATGTCTTAGATTTACCGCTTGAGGAGTCTAACAGAGGAGATAAGGTTAGGTTAAAATCTCCGCCTAATATGATCTGACCAGTGGCGAAGTGTTTGAGCACTTCAAGCTGTTTTATCAGCCACGGTACCTGGTCAGAATTAGGGGCATAGAGGTTTGCAAGTGTAATTTTAGTTTTATTGAGTGTACCCCTTATAAAGAGGACCCTACCCTCGTCGTCAGTATGGCGGGCCTCACAGTTGAAGGATAGAGATTTGTGTATTAATGTAGAAACCCCCTTGGAGGCAGATGAGGGGTGGGAGTTGTGGAAGGCTGTAGGAAACTGCTTACCAGGTAAGGATATGCATCTGTCTCCCCTGAAGTGGGTCTCCTGCAGAAAGACCACCCCGGACCTATATTTCTTTAGTAGAAGAGCGATGTGGTGTCTCTTGGCTGGAGAATTCAAGCCATTCACATTGAGCGTAGTCAGACGGATAGAGTCATCCATGGTGAGGACGCGGAGCGGACGAATGATCCCCTCCCTGTGGGAAAAAAAAAGACAGGAGAAAAGGTTAAGAGAGGGAAAAGGGAGGCCAGGAGTTGAAACCAGGTGGGCTCCAATCCAGAGAGGTCGGTGGAAGTGTTAGAGACAAAGGAAACGTGAGACAAGGGGGGAGGGGAGGGAGGCGGGGGAGGTTTGGGTGGGGTGGGGGAGATATGAGGTGGGGGAAACCGCTGTACAAGACCGCGGTAGTGGGAAATTATAAAAGAGGGTCCGGGGACCACGGACCCGCTTAAGGTGGGGGCGAGTTGTCTGGACTTCGGGAAGTGAAGAACCGACAACAACGAGATCCGCCTGATCAGTCAGGCACCCACAGGGCTATTAGGTGTGGGGAAGCTGTAAGAGCCTTAAGATGTCTTCTCCTGAAAAGGAAGGCAGCAGACAGGTAATCAACCGCATGCTGAAGAGACATATCGGGACCAGCTCTTCCAAACTTCCTCGAGGGGACAGTCCGGAAGGATGCTATAGCCAACCGGGCACAGTATTAAGGCCGCCGACTCAATCATAGCAGGGAATTGTTCAAAGAGGTTAGAAAAAAAAAACAAAAAAAAAAAAACCTCGCAGGAGAAACTGTATGAAAGAAGGAGGGGTTCAAGACGAGTCAGTCGTTCAACCATCCGGGTTAACTGTCGGGTCTTTAGGTTTCTTTTTCTTCGGTCTAGGAGACTTAGGGTTGCCCGCAACAAGCCAGGGTTCAGGTAGGTTCAGCTGTGGCAGTTTCGGGAATTCTGGTAGTGGCATCCAGCTAGGGAGGTCAATGGGATCCATTTCCAAATGTTCCCAACAGTCGTGGAGGTCCTCTGGAGAGCGAACCATAAGCCTGCGGCCCTTGAAGGAAATAGAAATGCCGAAAGGGAAGAGCCATGTGTATCTGATGTCTCTTGCTCTTAAAGCTTCCAGCAGGGGGCGAAGTATACGTCGCTTTGCTAAGGTGGCGGGCGACAGATCTTGGTATATCTGAACCGGGGCATCCCCATATTTTAGGTCTTTGCAAAGTCTGGCAGCTTTTAGGACTGCAGAGGTGTCTTGGAAGGAAAGGATTTTGCATACGACATCTCTCGGGGGATCAGTCGTGGGGGGAGGGGGTCTGAGCGCGCGGTGGATGCGCTCAATTGAGATTATCGCAGCTCTTTCCGCCCCAAGTAGCTGAGCAAAAATCTCTTTAGCCACTTTACTGAGGGCATCTGTTGCCCAGGACTCCGGAATGCCTTTGAAGCGGACATTACAGCGGCGATTCCGATTTTCAAGGTCCTCCTGAAGTATAAGGGCTTTATTAAGGTTATCATGCTGGTCTTTCAGAATGCTTGCTAACGTTAGTGTATGAGAGGTAACTGCAGCGGTAGTTGTCTCTAAGTCATCCACCCTCCTCCCCATCTGCCTAATGTCCTCCTTTATTTCAGAGAGCTCATTCATTATGGGGCGCATAGCATTAAGGATTAAGTCCTTCATAAACCCTTTTGAGACCCCCTCTGAGTCCTCATCGTCAGATGAGAGCTCTCCCCCTTCCTCCTTACTGTAACCTGATGCAGCCTGCGGGGCCGGCGCCATCTTTGGAGACGGGTGGGGGGAGCGCGCTCCGCGCTCCTTCAGGTAGCGCTGCATCCCCGGTTGATTTTTGAGAGCTCTCGGTGTGGAGAGCTGTTCACTCCCCTTCTCCTTTATGCTTCTCTTCATTCTGAGGGCTATAAGTAGCGTTGTGGGTCCTCTGTAGGTGCCGTTCTGCGGGAGCACAGGGCTTAAGCGGCCATCTTGCTCCTCGTGCAGGCTCCGCCCCCCTCCACCAGTGAAATTTAATCTGACTATCAGCCAATGGGACTGCAGCTGACAACAGGATAAGCTCTAGGCTTAGTAGAGAGAAAGGGAGAAACAGGGTCTCTCCCACAGATGCCACCTTCTATGTCCATGGATGGCACATGGGCAGATGAGACAACACCAGTGTTCGTGAGAGTCTTCTGTAGGATCCGCTGGGCCACTACATTATCAGCAAAGGAAAGCCTGGAAGAGAGGTTTTTTGAAACCTGGAAAAGCTTTATTAGCATATTGCCCTGACCTGGAACAGACCCTGCCACTATAGTGCCCTGAAATATAGGAAACACGGGTCTGTGTGTCATATTACTTAATTCCCTTAAAACACAAGGGTGTATGCCTTCGGGACCGGGTGATTTGTCTATTTTAATCTTTTTAAGACGCCTATGCACTTCTTCCTGGGTTAGACTAGTGAAATGTAATGGATAGTTTACATTATCACTTTGCATCTCATCTGACATTTCATTTTCCTCTGTAAATATACTGGAGAAAAACCTATTAAACCCCTTTGTCATGGATTTCCTTTTGCGTCCAACGACTTACTCAATTAGGAATGTTTACACCCTTCCAGATTAATTATGAATTGATTATGCACATAAGAAGATTTCACACTGACACAGGTTCAGCATGCATAAGCTTCCTCAATTCTGTTTTATTGTTTGGCGCGCAGCCTCTTTTAAAAGAGTTTAACATATCTGCCCATCTGGGCAGGTCAAAGATTACATAGATACAACGTATTGTTTAGTTATTGGATAAGCAATCTTGCAATTCTTCCATCCTCCGGTCATCTGTTATTGGCCATCAGGTGGTGGACGAGATGAGTGGGTTGTCTTGGACCCACGTGTGGTTCCTCCGATATGATTGGATATTACAGCTTGAACTATTAATTGAATAAATTTCCCGTGTTATTTGCATAAGCTTCCAGTAAAACTGCTTGGGTTATTATTGCGGTAGCTGTTTCAGACTGCGGTTATCTATGTCTGATTTTTACTTCTTTTAAAGTTACAAAACAGATGGAAAAATATAGCGTGTTCATGTTAAATATCTTGTCAGCAGAGTTTAGGAAATAGAAGCTTCATTAAAGGAAGTAGAAATCTTGCATAAATGTAAGAACATATATCTATATTTGTATCAGAACAGAAGGCAAACATGTCATTTGTTATACAGAATGTTAAACGTATAAAAACAGGTTCACTGTCCACTACAAAGGTCCACAGTCCAAAATATAGATATATTGGGTTTCCACTACAGACCCCCCTTGAAACTATCTGTTTCACTAAACTCACCACACTACGTGTCCCTACTCTGTCCCACCCCAATCCCCCACCACTGACCCTAGACCTGCATTGTGTTGTAGACTGGAGCTACTGCTGCCATGGGGGTATAGGATGGTTCGACATCATCATATTCTGGATCCATGATGACGACTTTTGCATTGACAGTGGGCTTTTTGTTGGACATCATAGTGAAACAGGTGGACCAGGTAGTCATTAGGGTCGGAATACACTGTATGCAACAACAAACAGAAATTAGGATGACTATAAAGGTGACAAATATAATTAATAACTTCTTTATCAGAATAAACTCTTGTGTAGAACCCGCCTTCTTGACACTACCTCGATTCATCCACAAAGAGTGCAAAATTAGGGCTATCTAATGCCTGATCAACATGACTAAACCTCTGTCCCATTAGTAAGTGCATAATCATATCTATCAGTCTGGAAGGAAGAAACTACAAGGTGATTATTCCCACTTCCCTTTTCCAGAGGCGGCAAGGTAGCGGGACCAGGGGTGTTGTAACACCGGCATGTTGCGTGGCATGAGCAGAGTGCACTGCAGATAAAATAAAGCAAAATCTTAGCGAAAACCTATCACCGTGTTCTAAATACCATGTTTTAAAACTTATTTCTTATATATTTTTTCTTCTCCTGTTAGGTACCTTACTGAGAAAACAGGCTAATAAAAGGCACTTAGTCCGTTTTCTCTATTGCCTTGTATCTTAGATTTTAGGGCACCATTCATCTTTCCTACTTTCCCAGACTAGAACGGAAAGGATAATAAGTTCACATACAACAGCAACGCCCATCTGAGCCAGGATCCTTTGCCACCCACTCATCCATGGAAAGTACTGGTCCCAAAGGTTAGCTCTTTTTAGTTAGTGCGGTCAGCTTCTTAATGGCAACTGCGTCTTTACCCGTGGGTCACGTGTTGTCTGGAATGTAGGTACAAGTCACCCCTATCATCTTACAGACACTCCCCTTTTTGGCTAAAATCGTACCTAGTGCCATTCTATTTTGAAAAGTCATACTCGAGGTAGGTCCTATTGGTCGACTAGTCCCTATAAGGCATCTCTAGTATAATTTATAAAACGCTGCTAATTATAATAAACATAATTAATCTAGTCAACATTTTATTTACCATAATGATCAGAAAAATGGACTCGAAACTAGCTTTAACGTGGTCTCTAAGTTTTAAAAACTCGTCAGGTACCCCCCTTGGCTGCCCTATGACGTCAATGTACACGTGTAGGTCAAAACTACCACCAGGAGCCTCTCTTCTCATTCTAGTGTACTGTTACAATACTAGTAGTGTGCACAGGTACGCACGGCGTGGGACTCCCTGATCTTCACCCACACCAATGTCCCTCCTGGAGATAGCCCTGAAGGTGGACAGGTCCAGGCCGCCAACACTGACCCTACACTACCTAGTGACAAGACTGGAAGGAACCACCGTACCTATGCAGAAAACAAGGATAGACCAACATGACAGGATAACTACAGAACACAGCAGAGTTGGCGCGAGATAAAGTAACTATTGGGGGTAACCTCATTATCCTCAAAACTGTCTGACAGGATGTGGAGGAGCATAAGGGCTTTACTAAGGCACACTCCCCTGTCCAATTACCTTCCAGACATGATGTCACATTATTTCACCTATGAAGTGTGTACCTTTGTTTACCTCATTCACTTCCGGTACCCTGTATCTGCAGATTACCTCATTCATGAGCTTCTGTGTGGTTACCTGCTCATTTACCTTAGTATCAGGGTGGGCTTCCAACCTGAAAAAGACTCCAGCAACAACAAGCACATATTCATACTCCCCAACAGGTGTGAGCTGAATGTGGTCAAATTGGCAATCTCTGAAGTGGGTAGAGTGGTCCAGGCAAGTGTTATATGGCCACCTTACTTCTGTCCTGACTCGCATATGGCAAAGATCATGCTAACTGGACAAATGATGCAGCAGCTACAGAGAACCCAGGTGTCACCCATTCTTGTTCAGTGTCGACGTCATTGATGCTTTTGATTCTGTGTACCAGTTGGGCCATCATGGGGGACAGGGACCTCTGTAGGCAAGTTCTGCTGATTGTTTGCCATACGCCATCCTGTTCTGTTGCTCCCGTCTTTTAGCCCATTTTGCTTTCCTTCCTCGTTGGCTTGTAACTGTAAAGTCCTTGACATATCAATGTCCAAAGTTTTGTCAATGTCCAAAGTTTTGTCACTGGCTCATGCTGTCAGTATCTTTTCTTCTTTCTTCCATGGCTTGAGGGCCGCTGCCTTTGCTGTGCTGTCGGCGAGGGTATCGTCTCTCGCTTCTCCATTGTAGGAATCGGTGTGAACTCTCCATTGCCAGGTAGTAGTAGTAGGGTTTCCATGAGACTCTGCACCGCTGCACCATTCTTAATTGGCTGTCCTACTGAGATAAGAAACTGTCTGGCCTTCCATATTGGGCCGTAATCATGAGCTATGCCAAATGCATTCCAGGAGTCAGTGTAAAGAGTTGCCATCTTACCTTCTACCACTCTACACGCCTCAGTGTGGGCCTTCAGTTCCGCTTCTTGCACTAAGACATGCGGAGGCAGAGCTTCTGCGTTTAGAACATTTTGTTGTGTGACTTCGGCATATCTGGTTCGGAGTCATCAATCCTCACCCTGGTACCATCTACAAAAGAAAACTCAAAATATGCATCATTAACAGTGGATTCTAATAACAGTTTTTGTCAGAATCTTGTTGCACAGAATTTTAAAATTTTTTTAAAAATAGCTGATCTGCCATACTCAGATCACCTATGCCTCCCCTCCCCCGTTTGAACCGGAATACCTGATTAAAAGAAGAGTAGCCGGGTTCAAGGTAGTACAATATTGGGAAGAAATATTAGGGGAGGCATGGAAAGAGCACATTGTAGCCGGATCTAATAGGCCAGAGATAAGTGCTTGGGTTGCACTTGCATGAGTATGTTCTGGATGTCATTTGGGGTGTGGACCACTAGGGGGTTTGTGCAATACCAACTTAGAAGATTTGTCAGCCATTGCCTGTATTGCTGCCACCGCACAAACACATGAGGGAGCTCCTCGAGTCACTGGATCCAACCTCATGGAGTAGTATCTCAGTGGCCGTGGTTGTCCTCCGTGCTTTTGTGTCAATACTGTCGTATGGGCGGCAGTATGAAAGAAGGCCCAGAAAAGTGTGGAATTTGGCAACGGAGTTATGTACAGGTATGGCCTGGCCAGGAGAACAACCTTTCTTGCAGAACTTGGTTAGTCTTTGGAGGCCTCCAGGCCTTACAGCCATCTTCTGCAAGGGAAATTAACAGTGAAATTGTGGCCGGTCGGCAGTTTTTCCAAAGCATCAGCACACAGCACCTAACATGTGTGGCTGATCCTTCACCCCTTTTTTTTTTAAACTAAGGGGATACTGTTTGACACAGGGGTGTGTATCTGGGTCTCGTATATATTATCATGGTGGGTACATTCAATTTCCCTATGCCTGTCTTGTGGGTGTCAGGAACCGTGGAAAGCTGAGTTTCCGCAGCGGCTATCAGTGCCAATAACAGAGACATGCCTTCCATCCGGGCAGCCTTATTTAAAATGTGATATTCTTTAAGAGAATTCATTATTAATTTAATCTGATCCTGCCTGCAATGTCTCATCAATTTTGAGACAGGAGAAAAAAACAAAACTTTTCCTGGCTATCTACGATTCTCACCCCCATCCCTTATACAAGGGATGTCCCATTACGTATTCTTGCATCATCTAGCTCCACCCCTCTGAATTTGGCTGATCACTTGCTTCCTCATTTTCTCATTCAACGTTAGCAGTCCTCGGATACACATCACAACCAAATAAAGTCTTATGCATCACACAATTTACATTTTACAATTTACAGGTCAAACTGCCCCGTCCCTCCTGTGGCTACCAGGCCTTATCGTTACCTGCTTGTTTCCCATTCTTTGGTTTCTCTGCTTAACCTAGATCTACCTCTTACTCCCTGTAATTTATTTATTTTTACATTGTCTGCAAATGTACCTTCCCTTGGACTGCAGCACCAGTAACTTCCTCTTTTTAAATCTCTCCCTCCCGTGACAGCCCCTCCCTTCTCTAACACAGAATGGAAAGGAAGTATAAATACACAAAATAGTTCAGACAGCGCCAAATGGATATAGAGCGGGCTCCCCAATGTGCTTTTCTCCAATCCTCCTTGTAGGAGGAGAGCTGCAATGACAAATAAAGGGGGGACTCTCACCAGGAGAGTGGGCCCCCAAAGAGAAAACAAAGAATAGGTTTTAAGTAAAAACAGTTATGCGCTCGTGGAGAAAGCAATTGGGACAAGTAAAATGTAAACACTGTCCATCCTGTAAGAGACGGAAAGCATGTAAAACAGAATAGAACGGCACTTACTCCGAAGGAGGGGGGTGTATGGAACAAGAAGCCCCCTCCTCTGTGTGCCGACTCCTCAAAGTCCTCTCCGTCGCCGATGGAAATCTCGAAAGCCAAGTTGATTAGTCCAGTTTTAATTAAATAAAATCAGATTTACAGGAAGACAACGCGTTTCGGTGCGGCATGCACCTTTTTCAAGCCTATTTGAACATATGTTGAAATACAAGTTTACTCACATTTATAGATGTCAAGATAACACTTTCCTTCTGTGTGTAGCGCCATTTTTTGGGTGGAGCTACGTGATTTGGAGGGGAGGAGTCTGTGGTGGTAGGTTGGTGTGTGTCACGTGTTCTGTTTGGTGACGTGGCCGCATAGGCCGGAAGTGTTACGTGGCGTTATGTGCTTTTTACTTTCACTTTTGTGTAGCGTGGTCACGCTGATTGTGCGTGCCACGTCATACCGGAGGGTTCACGGTCATGGGATCGCGTCATCAGGTCTCATGACCGTGAACCCTCCGGTATGACGTGGCACGCACAATCAGCGTGACGTCGCGTCATAGTAAGGGAGGGGCTGACGTGTGTACTCATCACGCGTGCCACGTCACCAACGCCGTATCTCTGCATTAAATTTCAATTTCCCATTCATTTACTGCTCGTTTTTTTATGCAGGGTAGTGAGTCAGCTCCAAACGCCGTTGTTGGTGACGTGGCACGCGTGATGAGTACACATGTCAGCCCCTCCCTTACTATGACGCGACGCGCGGTCCCCACGTGACCACGGCACGCCGCTGGACACGCCCCCAATGCCGTATCTCTGCATTAAATTTCAATTTTCCATTCATTTACTGCTCGTTTTTTCATGCAGGGTAGTGAGTCAGCTCCAAACGCCTTATCTTTACATTTCCATCCACATAGTTCTAGTTTTGACTTTTCTGTCCTATCCTCCATTTGATTCCCCCTTCCCCCTCTCTCCCCCCTCCACCACCACGTCATGCGTCATCACGGCAAACCCCGCCCACAAAATGGCGCTACCCACAGATGCAATGCATACTTTCATTTTCGATTTCACCATAAATGTGAGTACATGTTTGATGGTTTTTATGTATTATATGGCTTGAGAAAGGTGTCATCGAGACACCGAAACTCGTTGCCTTTATAACACGTTTATCCACAATCGGTGGATGGAATATTAATAAATACCTTGGATTTTTCCAGTACACCGGCGTGTACCATCTTCTGTGATTGGAGTCTACACTTCAAGGAGGGGGTTTCTGTTCCTACACACCCCCCTCCTCCCCAGTAAGTGTCTCTCTTACACTATCGCTTGCCTTTACGCTCATCGCTAAAGGAAAAGTGTTCTTCATTTGATACTAAGTACCTTGTAGCGTGGTGACATTTATTTTTCTAACAGTGTTGTATTATATATTTCTTTGTGAGGGTTACCCTGCACTAGGGAACCCTTATGAATGTCCTGCAGCTCTTCGGTTAATACGCGGATTGGGTACTCACGGAACCCCTGTGAAGTGGAGTTTTTTTTAAAAACCTTGCGGCGCTTTCCTATCTTACACATCTGTCTCCATTTTGCTGCTTTTATCTGATTTTTACATAATTTATTTTTTTCCTTATAGGTTTTTAGTGCTTCGCTGCCTTCTTTTAATACCTTAAACGCTTTTTTTTCTGTTTATTCCCCCTTTAAATCTTTATTGAGCCGCATTGGTTTTCTCCTGTTACCAAGTCTTTTATCCCTGTAAAGTATGAACCTCTCCCAAAATGTAATTAGGATGTTTTTAAATGCTTCCTTACATTAAAGTGGTCTATTACTATTACAAGTACCCTCATGATGTGTCTCGGGAGTCACACTCTCTCCTGAGGATTAGTCCTTAGCCATTTTTTGTTTTCAACCCCCTTGTTATTATTGCACCTCATTGCCACCTCCAGTCTTGCTGGCTGCCTGCTGATGGTGATTTCAAATGCTTGTCTGACCTCCACTATATCCATATTCATGCCTCTCACTATGTGTAAGCACTGCTTCTGTGTCACCTGTGATGTAGTGCACAGTCTTCTGTAGAGCAATTGATTCTTCTTCCATATTATTCTGAATATTCTTGCATATATAAAAAGCTTTTGAAATAAGCCAAATTAAAAAAATATTGGCCCATGTCTAGCACTGAAAAACTGCCCTGTAATGAGAGGGATAAATCTTCCAGTAATTAAGTGGTTAATCGTCTTATTGCATAAAATAGTGTCAATTAATAAAACAATAAGAAATAAGAGCTTTTGCAGCTTAAATACACCTTCTATAGAATTCACAATTTTAACATAATAATTAGTATCTTCTTCCAGCTGGGCAAATATCCCGATACTTTCAATCCGTTTGGAAGAATAAAAAATTATAAAACAGCGTATCTTCGTCAATAATTATTAACAATATGTACATTGTGTGGTTGCTACCGATGCATCTGGAGTTACTGTAACTGGGCAGGAGGCTTAACCTCTCACCTAGATTTTAAAAGGAAAGACTTCTCTTGTCCGAGTCAGTGGGAGCCCCCGACGAGCCGAGTGTCCCCCCTGAATAGGTGTCAGGCTTAGTATTGGATGCCCGGTCCATCGCCCTTGAGCCTCAGGTAGACCGTGTAATCTGCAGGATGGGGCTATCTCCGTGCAACATCTACTTTTTCCCTCAGACTAAGAAGATGTGTTCATCTGAGAGCCAGTCGTGGGAAATCTATTCTTCCGGTAAGACAGCCAGGGCGACCAGACCTGCAGGTATTTGGCGTGTTGTCTGCTCTCCCAGGCAGCTAGTTCCTCCATCCTACAGATTTTGTCCAGCCTCTCCATCCATTCCCCTATAGTGGGAGGTAGAGATGAGCGAGCACCAAAATGCTCGGGTGCTCGTTACTCGAGACGAATTTTTCGCGATGCTCGAGGGTTCGTTTCGAGTAACGAACCCCATTGAAGTCAATGGGTGACCCGAGCATTTTTGTATATCGCCGATGCTCGCTAAGGTTTTCATTTGTGAAAATCGGGGCAATTCAAGAAAGTGATGGGGACACAGAAACGGATAGGGCAAGCGAGGGGCTACATGTTGGGCTGCATATGAAGTTCCCAGGTCCCACTATTAAGCCACAATAGCAGCAAGAGTGGGCACCCCCCCAACAACTTTTACATCTGAAAAGCCCTCATTAGCAATGCATATCTTAGCTAAGCACCACACTACCTCCAACAAAGCACAATCACTGCCTGCATGACACTCCGCTGCCACTTCTCCTGGGTTACATGCTGCCAAATCCCCCCCCCCCCCCACGACCCAGTGTCCACAGCGCACACCAAACTGTCCCTGCCCAGCCTTCAGCTGCCCTCATGCCACGCCACCCTCATGTCTATTTATAAGTGCGTCTGCCACAGGAAAAGCAGGCACACACTGCAGAGGGTTGGCACGGCTAGGCAGCGACCCTCTTTAAAAGGGGCGGGGCGATAGCCCACAATGCTGTACAGAAGCAATGAGAAATCCAATCCTGTGCCACCTCCATCTGGAGCTGCACACGTGGGCATAGCAATGGGGAACTTATGTGCCACACACTATTCATTCTGTCAAGGTGTCTGCATGCCCCAGTCAGACCGCGTTTTTTTATATATAGTCACAGGCAGGTACAACTCCACAATGGGAATTCCGTGTGCACCCACAGCATGGGTGGCTCCCTGGAACCCACCGGCGGTACATAAATATATCCCATTGTAGTGCCCATCACAGCTGATGTAATGTCGTGCTTAATGCAGGTGGGCTTCGGCCCACACTGCATGCCCCAGTCAGACTGGGGTTCTTTAGAAGTGGACACATGCAGTTACAACTCCCTGTGGACCCACGGCATGGGTGGCTCCCTGGAACCCACCGGCGGTACATAAATATATCCCATTGCAGTGCCCATCACAGCTGATGTAATGTCGTGCTTAATGCAGGTGGGCTTCGGCCCACACTGCATACCCCAGTCAGACTGGGGTTCTTTAGAAGTGGACACAGATGCATTTACAACTCCCTGTGGACCCACAGCATGGGTGGGTGCCAGGAAGCCACCGGCGGTACATAAATATATCCCATTGCATTGCCCATCACAGCTGAGGTAGTAATGTCATGTTTAATGCAGGTGGGCTTCGGCCCACACTGCATGCCCCAGTCAGACTGGGGTTCTTTAGAAGTGGAAACAGATGCATTTACAACTCCCTGTGGACCCACAGCATGGGTGGCTCCCTGGAACCCACCGGCGGTACATAAATATATCCCATTGCATTGCCCATCACAGCTGAGGTAGTAATGTCATGTTTAATGCAGGTGGGCTTCGGCCCACACTGCATGCCCCAGTCAGACTGGGGTTCTTTAGAAGTGGAAACAGATGCATTTACAACTCCCTGTGGACCCACAGCATGGGTGGGTGCCAGGAAGTCACCGGCGGTACATAAAAATATCCCATTGCATTGCCCAACACAGCTGATGTTACGTCAGCTGTAATGCAGGTGGGCTAAAAATTAATTGGATTACACTGTAGGCGAGGGCCCCCAAAAATTGGTGTACCAACAGTACTAATGTACCTGAGAAAAATTGCCCATGCCCAACCGAGAGGGCAGGTGAAACCCATTAATCGCTTTGGTTTATGTGGCTTAATTAGTAACTAGGCCTGGAGGCAGCCCAGTTAAAATAAAAATTGGTGAAAGTTCCAACGCTTTAATGAGCATTGAAACGTATAAAAATTGTTTAGAAAAATTATATGACTGAGCCTTGTGGGCCTAAGAAAAATTGCACGTTCGGCGTGATTACGTCAGGTTTCAGGAGGAGGAGCAGGAGGAGGAGGATGAATATTATACACAGATTGATGAAGCAAAAAGGTCCCCGTTTTGGATGGTGATAGAGAACGATGCTTCCATCCGCGGATGCAGCCTACGTATTGTTTATGTATCGCTGCTGTCCGCTGGTGGAGAAGAGAAGTCTGGGGAAATCCAGGCTTTGTTCATCTTGATGAGTGTAAGCCTGTCGGCACTGTCGGGTGACAGGCGAGTACGCTTATCTGTGATGATTCCCCCAGCCACACTAAACACACTCTCTGACAAGTCGCTAGCCGCAGGACAAGCAAGCACCTCCAGGGCATACAGCGCGAGTTCAGGCCACGTGTCCAGCTTCAAGACCCAGTAGTTGTAGGGGGCAGAGGCGTCACCGAGGACGGTCGTGCGATCGGCTACGTACTCCCTCACCATCCTTTTACAGTGCTCCCGCCAACTCAGCCTTGACTGGGGACCGGTGACACAGTCTTGCTGGGGAGCCATAAAGCTGGCAAAGGCCTTGGATAATGTTCCCCTGCCTGCGCTGTACATGCTGCCTGATCTCTGCGCCTCCCCTGCTACCTGGGCCGCGGAAATGCGCCTTCGGCCACTAGCGCTGTCGGATGGGAAGTTTACCATCAGTTTGTCCACCAGCGCCCTGTGGTATAGCATCATTCTCGAACCCCTTTCCTCTTCGGGAATGAGAGTGGAAAGGCTCTCCTTATACCGTGGGTCAAGCAGTGTGTACACCCAGTAATCCGTAGTGGCCAGAATGCGTGTAACGCGAGGGTCACGAGAAAGGCATCCTAACATGAAGTCAGCCATGTGTGCCCGGGTACCTGTACGCAACACATGGCTGTCCTCACTAGGAAGATCACTTTCAGGCTCCTCCTCTTCCTCCTCTGGCCATACACGCTGAAAGGATGACAGCCAAGCTAGCTGCATCTGTACCCTCAGCAGTGGGCCAAGCTGTCTCTTCCCCCTCCTCCTCATGCTCCTCCCCCTCCTCCTCCTCCTCTGGCCATACACGCTGAAAGGATGACAGGCAAGCAGCATCTGACCCCTCAGCAGTGGGCCAAGCTGTCTCTTCCCCCTCCTCCTCATGCTCCTCCCCCTCCTCCTCAATGCGCTTTGATATAGACATGAGGTTGCTCTGACTATCCAGCGACATACTGTCTTCCCCCGCCTCAGTTTCTGATTCCAAAGCGTCTGCCTTTATGCTTTGCAGGGAACTTCTCAAGAGGCATAGCAGAGGAATAGTGACGCTAATGATTGCAGCATCCCCGCTCAGCATCTGGGTAGACTTCTCAAAGTTTCCAAGGACCTGGCAGATGGCTGCCAACCAGGCCCACTCTTCTGTAAATAATTGAGGAGGCTGACTCCCACTGCGCCGCCCATGTTGGAGTTGGTATTCCACTATAGCTCTACGCTGCTCATAGAGTCTGGCCAACATGTGGAGCGTAGAGTTCCACTGTGTGGGCACGTCGCACAGCAGTCGGTGCACTGGCAGATTAAACCGATGTTGCAGTGTCCGCAGGGTGGCAGCGTGCGTGTGGGATTTGCGGAAATGTGCGCAGAGCTGGCACACCTTTCCGAGCAGGTAAGACAAGTGGGGGTAGCTTTTCAGAAAGCGCTGAACCACCAAATTAAAGACATGGGCTAGACATGGCACGTGCGTGAGGCTGCCGAGCTGCAGAGCCGCCACCAGGTTACGGCCGTTGTCACACACGACCATGCCCGGTTGGAGGCTCAGCGGCGCAAGCCAGCGGTCGGTCTGCTCTGTCAGACCCTGCAGCAGTTCGTGGGCCGTGTGGCTCTTCTCTCCTAAGCTGAGTAGTTTCAGCACGGCCTGCTGACGCTTGCCCACCGCTGTGCTGCCACGCCGCGTGACACCGACTGCTGGCGACGTGCTGCTGCTGACACATCTTGATTGCAAGACAGAGGTTGCGTAGGAGGAGGAGGAGGGTGGTTTAGTGGAGGAAGCATACACCCCCGCAGATACCACCACCGAGCTGGGGCACGCAATTCTGGGGGTGGGTAAGACGTGAGCGGTCCCAGGCTCTGACTCTGTCCCAGCCTCCACTAAATTCACCCAATGTGCCGTCAGGGAGATATAGTGGCCCTGCCCGCCTGTGCTTGTCCACGTGTCTGTTGTTAAGTGGACCTTGGCAGTAACCGCGTTGGTGAGTGCACGTACAATGTTGCGGGTGACGTGGTCGTGCAGGCCTGGGACGGCACATCGGGAAAAGTAGTGGCGACTGGGAACCGAGTAGCGCGGGGCCGCCGCCGCCATCATGCTTTTGAAAGCTTCCGTTTCCACAAGCCTATACGGCAGCATCTCTAGGTTGATCAATTTTGCAATGTGCACGTTTAACGCTTGAGCGTGCGGGTGCGTGGCGTTGTACTTGCGCTTGCGCTCAAACAGTGGCGCTAGCGACGTCTGGACGCTACGCTGAGAGACATTGCTGGATGGGGCCGAGGACAGCGGAGGTGAGGGTGTGGGTGCAGGCCAGGAAACGGTACTGCCTGTGTCCTCAGAGGGGGGTTGGATCTCATTGGCAGGTTGGGGCACAGGGGGAGAGGCAGTGGTGCAAACCGGAGGCGGTGAACGGGCATCGTCCCACCTTGTGGGGTGCTTGGCCATCATATGCCTGCGCATGCTGGTGGTGGTGCCTCCCCAGCTGATCTTGGCGCGACAAAGGTTGCACACCACTGTTCGCCGGTCGTCAGGCGTCTCTGTGAAAAACTGCCACACCGTAGAGCACCTTGACCTCTGCAGGGTGGCATGGCGCGAGGGGGCGCTTTGGGAACCAGTTGGTGGATTATTCGGTCTGGCCCTGCCTCTACCCCTGGCCACCGCACTGGCTCGGCCTGTACCCACACCCTGACTTGGGCCTCCGCGTCCTCGCCCGCGTCCACGTCCTATAGGCCTACCCCTACCCCTCAGCATGCTGTATTACCAGTAGTGCAGAAACAGAATGCTGTAATTAAATGTGCCACTTATTGGCCTGTGGTTGGAGGCTGACTTCGTTTACGGAACGCCAGGAAATAATTTGGCGCACGCCTGCTGTAACACTTAGCTGCCTGCGTATTTATTTGTAGAACTACTACACCCAGCACACACGGACCCAGAACACTGAGCACAGTGACAGGCAGGCCAAATAGATTTTTTGCCCAATATTTTTTTGAAAAGGACCACTGCGTATATTCAATCAATAATATATGTCTTCTGGCCCTGCCTACACAATTCTGTCCCTGGAGTATTACTGCAGGACGCAATGCTCTGCACGGCCGATATACCAAAAAAAAAAAAAAAGTGCAACACTGCAAATAGCAGCCTCCACAGTACTGCACACGGTTAGATGTGGCCCTAAGAAGGACCGTTGGGGTTCTTGAAGCCTACACTAACTCCTAACACTCTCCCTATAGCAGCTCCGGCACCAACAGCACTGTCCCTCAGCTATGTCACAACGCATCTGAGGCGAGCCGCGGGAGGGGCCGATTTTTATACTCCGGTGACACCTGATCTCGCCAGCCACTCACTGCAGGGGGGTGGTATAGGGCTTGAACGTCACAGGGGGAAGTTGTAATGCCTTCCCTGTCTTTCAATTGGCCAGAAAAGCGCGCTAACGTCTCAGAGAGGAAACTGAAAGTAACCCGAACATCGCGTGGTACTCGTCACGAGTAACGAGCATCCCGAACACGCTAATATTCGCCCGAGCATCAAGCTCGGACGAGTACGTTCGCTCATCTCTAGTGAAGAACATTCAATAATATATTTAAGTCGGAAGATGTCCAAGAAACATTATGCCATCGTGGAACGGGAGTGTTTAGGAGTTAAGTGGGCACTG
Organism: Eleutherodactylus coqui; assembly: GCF_035609145.1. Taxonomy (NCBI): domain Eukaryota; kingdom Metazoa; phylum Chordata; class Amphibia; order Anura; family Eleutherodactylidae; genus Eleutherodactylus; species Eleutherodactylus coqui. Next base: position 158,707,473 of record NC_089844.1, read on the forward strand.
AAGGTATTAAAATACTAACTCCTGAACAGAAAATTTGAGTTGATTTCTGACCCTGCCCCCTTGACCTGGATGAAGCAAGACAAAGAAAAAAACACAAGGGTGACAAGATGGTTCTTGTCACTACAGAACTTTAATTTTGCCCTTGAGTATATACCTGGCAAGTCTCAGGTGAATGCTGAAGTGCTATATAGGGTGCACTGCATGGTGGCTAGAGTTGCCCATCCCTCTGGTCTGGAGAAGGAGAGGGGTAGATATGTAGACATGTGCAAGGAAAAGTATTGGGTGAGTGTACATCTCACCCAAATGCTTAGCCTGGGTGAGATAAAACTCCAGTACAGGTCTTCCTTCTGGATCCCAGTGAGCTCAGCTGGACGCACTGGGTTAATCACTGTTACATAAAAGGCTTCAAGTTCAAGCAGTAAGTGTTAGACCCTGGAGTGAGCACATCTACCCTGGTGGACTTTTGCTGACAATTGCTGCATGCATAGTGTTGAGAGTAGTGTTGTTTAGTTAGTACCTTGACAGCCAAGCGTTGGTTTTGTTTGTTGTATAAAGTGTATGTGCTGCCAGTGGTAATTGTTTTCCCCCGAGTTTTCTGTTATCTCTGAATATTCAAGAAAATACAGTTATTCGGACTTTTACATGGACTGAGTGAGCCGCTGTGTCATCGCCAACTCCCCCCCCCCCCCCCCCCCCACGCATATATTGCCATTATAAGGGCGAGCACCCACTGGCGTTTTTTTACCTGCGTTTTGCGTTTTTCCTGCACAGGCATAGAGATAACATGTGTTCCTGTCCACTGGCGTTTTTTTTTGCGTTGCGTTTGCGTTTTTAACATAGGAACTGTCAGTTGCATATGTGTCCTTATTTTTCTCCTAATGCACCCATGAAAGTCAATGGAAATTAATGGAAAAGCCGCGAAAAACGCGGCGAAAACGCTGCGTTTTTTTCCCGCGGAAAACGCAAACGCCAGTGGGTGCTCGTCCTAAAGGTGCAGAAATGGTTGTATGGTGTGAATAGAAAAATATTCCGCCACAGGTAATTCTGCATTTCTTTCTTTAATTGTGTGACGATGAGACCTCACCCTCACTTACAGTTTTTGTTCTGTTTCTCCAACATAAAGCCCCCCAACAGGATATTTACTGCACATGATCAGGTACAGAACATTGGAGGTGGAATATGGGAATGTCCCTGGGATCTTATAGTCCTGCTGTGTGTTGGGGATCCGTATCCTGTCCGCGGTCAGTACATTTGAGCAGGTTCTGCAGCTCCTTAGCCTCTTTCACATGGGCATCATTTTGACGTAGCGCAGGTGCATCAAAAAATTGCATCTAAAAGAACGTTTAGTTTCCCATGGGTTCTTTCAGACGATTGATTTTTTGACACGCCTAAAAAAGTCGCTAAGATTTCTACCTGTCAAAAGATAAGACTTGTCCTATCTTTTGCAGGCAAAATGCTGGCAGCTCCATAGACTCCTAAGGGAGTCTATGCGAGCCGGCCGATGAAGGGAGTTTAACACTGTGGAGATTTAGGGAATCCCAGTGGAGAAGAAGGGAGTCTCAATGGGGACTTCCTTCATCCCTGTGGGGATTCCCTTCATTGTTCTGGTGGCTGAGGGATTTTGGGGCTGTGGTGTCAATGCACTGCAAGATGCCGCAGCCAGACAGATAAAATTGCAAAAAATAGCTGCGACTTGGTCCTGGCTATTCTTCGCTCACGCAGTTTAACGTTCCGATAGCTGCAATTTTTTAGCACGGCTATCAGAGTGTTAGACTGATGCCGTGTGAAAGACACCTCATACTGCAGGGATAAGATCCTTTTTGTGTGTCAGAGGGCAATTCTAAGGTATCATATCTACAAGGTTACTTGGTTTCTCTTACTGTGAACAATCCCATGAAAAAACTAAACAAAACATTTAACAAGCCAAACGTCAACCTTGAATTCATCTTTGTATAAAAAATGTAAATCATTAACTTACCTGTTTGAGACACATCAGTTCACCTTCCAAGCATCATCAAAGAGCTGCCATGGTGAGGAACCCAGGTGAGAAGAAACAAACCTGTGTAACCAGTGTTCTGGTGTCATCTGCTTATTCACAACAAGTAGTAAACCAAGTTAGTCGCTATTAACCCTTTAGGGCGCGGCCTATTTTGGGCGAATTTTCATCTCTATTTTTCAAAAGCCATAACTTTTTTATTTTTCTGTCCACGCCGCCGTATAAGGGCTTGTTTTTCCGTGGCGAACTGTAGTTTTTATTGGTGCCATTTTTGGGTACATAGACTATATTGTAAAACTTTTATTAGTTCTTTTATGATAACAGGGAGAGAAATGCATCAATTCTTCATAGATTTCTGAGTTTTTTTTTACAGCGTTAATCATGCAGCATAAATGAGACAATGCATTTTTTCTGTGAGCCGGTACGATTACAACAATACCCAAATTCTTATATTTTTGTTTTAGGTTTTTCCACTTTTCTGCAATAAAAATCCTTTTTTTGCAAATCTTTTTTTCTCTAACACATCTCCGATGCACCCCCGCTGTTGCAGCAGGAGGCTGGCTATCAGTAACAGCTTACATATAAGCCCTTCCCTGAAAAACAATAATTTTAGTGTAAAAAAAAAAACAAACAAAAAACGTACCCTCCGTCGCTGCCGTGTCCCCTGTGGGGATAAAGAACACATCTGCCGCATGTTTCCTTCATCCCTGCTAGTTAAAAGAATTCCCTGCTGCTACATCTGCCACATCTGTGACAGATGCAGCAGAGGAATTCTTCAATTCCCTACCGCAGCTGTCACACTTAACAGGTGTGGTAGAGGATCCTGCTGCCAGCACCCGTCAATGGATTTCAGGGAAGGGCTTTAATATAAGGATAGATTAGGACTACAGAGCTGGCGACAGCGCAGAGAAGACTCGGCTGAGCCCCAGCAACTGAAGGGAGGTGTGAATCATTTTTTTTTCACCTATTTTTTCAGTTTTTTTCAGGGAAGGGCTTATATTAAAGCCCTTCCCTGAAATGCATTGATGGGTGCTGGCAGCAGGATCCTCTACCACACCTGTCATGTGTGAGAGCTGCGGTAGGGAATTGAAGAATTCCTCTGCTGCATCTGTCACAGATGTAGCAGATGTAGCAGCAGAGAATTCTTTTTACTAGCGGGGATGAAGGAAACATGCTGCATGCGGCAGATGTGTTCTTCATCTCCGCGGGGGACACGGCAGCGACGGAGGGTAAGTTGTTTTTTTTTTAACACTAAAATTATTGTTTTTCAGGGAAGGGCTTATATGTAAAGCCCTTCCATGAAAAACAATTAGGGGTGCCAGCAGCAGCCGTGACTCCATTGAAAACAGGTGGGGAGGAGAGGGCCAAATTTTTCTCGAGCACCACGTAGTGCTTGGCTCGAGTAACAAGTACTTCGAGTATGCTAATGCTCGAATGAGCATCAAGCTCGGACAAGCATGCTCGCTTATCTCTACCCAGGATGTACGTTTATGACCTGTTGCGGTAAGTACCCCATTGCCAGGATATAAACTTACGCCCTGGAGAGGGAAGCGGTTAACCATGGAAAAAAACCCACGTTACTGCGAAAGGTGCTTTTAGATGGAATGATTATCATTTTAAAAAATCATACAAATGAATGAAAGTGAACAATAATCATTCAGTTTAAAAGCAGGCTAATGACCGAACAATGAATGATAATCGTTCACTTTTCGCTCATCGTTCATTTTATGCAGGCATAAAAACCATTGTTGGCTCATTCACTTATTGTTTGGTTTCAACAGCAATCGATCAGTTGTTCTCATACACTTAGGTTGCTCTCATACAGGTCATTTTTAACCCTTTCCAATCCAATTTTTTTGCCACCTGCATTTTCCCCAGCTCCTATTTATTTTGGCAGCAGAGCTTAGGAGAAAGAACATCTGACATTTTGTGAGTAAAGAACCCAGCGCTGATCAGTGCTGTTTCCAGCTCACCAAGTAAGGCTGCCTGCAGACGGCCGGGTCGGATCCCGCTGCGAGAATTCTCACAGCGGGACCCGACCCGAGCCCCTGCAGGGACCAGTGCGGTGCTCACCTCTCCCGTGGCTCCAGCTCTTTGATGTGCCATCTGCCGGCCAACCAGCGCATGCGCAGAGCGGAGCCGGCGGGCTGGGAGTGACATTTCTGTGCGGGCCTCTGCGGGACCCGGACAGAAATAGTGCATGCTGCGATTTGTTCTCCGGGTGCATTTTTACACGGACAAATCGTGGCAGTCTGCATAGGATTGCGTATTGTAACGCAATCCTATGCAGGCGTCCAGGGGTGGAAATTCTATGGGAAATCCTGCTGCAGAATTTCCGCCTGTGTGCGGGGGGCCTAAGGCTGGGTTCAGACAGGGCGAATTCTTAGCAGAGTTTTACTGCGGCGGATGCATCTGCGGCCACTAATCCCGGGTTTAGCCAACCCTGTTGACAGGATTTGTCAAAAATCACGTCCACACAGGGTGGACAATCCAACACGGCAAAGCCAGCATTAGCCGACGCTGCAGCGCTGATTCCCGGGATGCAGCATGTCCATTTTTTTTTTCCCTTTACGGCCTCGCTCCTCTCTGCGGGAGAGCCGTCCACAACCAAAAAACATGCGGCAAAGCCTCTCCAAAACCCGCCGCTAAGTGCCGCGGGTTTTGAAGCTGCGCTAATCCTTTAAAAATCTCGCGTTTTTTCACTGCGGCAAAACTGCGAGACTTCCGCGGTAAAACGACCCATGGGAACCCAGCAAAATTGTGCTTGGTAGCCTCTGGCGGTACTGTGTATCTTGTCCCCACTGGAACTGTGGGTGGAGACAAGGGGTTGTTCTGCCGCAGTCATATGGAACGCCCCGAGCTGGCTATTGGTCCCCGAATCCCAGATCAAACCCCCACCCTCCCTGATCATCTCACCTCCCCACTACTGTCAGTGTCCTGCTTGGCTTTATCTGTTTTGCGCTCCGGACACCCCCTCTCCACCAGTTATCTCACCTCCCCGCTGCTGTTACTGTTCCTGCAGCGTGCACTTATTGGCTCTCTGCTAACTTCCTGTCAAGAAGTGCAAAGCAGGGAAAATGACAGCAGCGGGGAGGTGAGATGACCGGGGAAGAGGAGGGTGTCTGGAGAGCAAAGCAGGGATAGTGTTCAGGGGAGGTCCAGAGCGCAAAGCAGGGAAAGTGACAGCAGCGAGAAGGTGAGATGACCGGGGGATAGGAGGGGGTCTGGAGCACAAAGCAGGGAAAGTGACAGCAGCAGGGAGGTGAGATGACCGGGGGAGAGGAGGGGGTCTGGAGCGCAAAGCAGGGATAGTGTCCAGAGGAGGTCCAGAGCGCAAAGCAGGGAAAGTGACAGCAGCAGGGAGGTGAAATGACCGGGGAAGACGGGGGGACCGGAGCGCAAAGCAGGGAAAATGACTGAATGATCTGGGAGTAGGGGACCAATAGCCAGCTCGGGGCATTCCGTATGATTGCAGCAGAACAACCCCTTATCTCCACCCACAGTACGCAGTAGTGCAGAAACAACATGTCGGGTCTGTCCCGACATCGGAGCTATAGAGGAAAATTATGATGTCGGCACAGGTCCGACATTGAATCTGAAAGGGTTAAACAAGGAGTTATACAGCGTTTTGGACAAAGTTTTTAAACGCACCCAATCATTGCAATATGGTATGCTTTTGGGGTCCAAATTAGTTAGAAGTATATTCAGGCCCGGAAATAACATTCAAACCACACCTGACTGGATGTGCTCAAAAGTTATCTATCTTTATTGACAGGAAGCAGTTTTTATAGAGGCACATGCTGCAGTTACAATAATTCAAATTTAATTTAAATAATTTATTACCATTGGCACATAAAACTAAAACACAAATATAAATATGCAAGATAAAGTATTTAACATCTAAAATGCCTAATAAACTCCTCGCAGGCACAATGGAATCACATATGATTGGCTTCTCAGAACACGGGTACAGGAATGTGTAACAGTAAAATGTTTAGTATAAATATTTAGAAACCTGCATGAACAGCAAGGAACAAGTCATCTTGACATGCCAGTCAGTCTGGATGCTTCATAGCTATCTCCTGGTAGCTCGGGCCTTAGCTGTTTAGTTACGGCTTTTTGAGCAACTATTTAATATCTGCAATTTCTCATTTTAAAGAAAGAATGAATGTAAATGAAAGAGGCATGAAAGATAGCTGCCTGATACAAAATGGCTATGCGTAGGATAGAACATAGAGCCATATTCATTTCACTAACAGATCCCCCATTTGCGACTGCTTCATGATAGTACATCACACCCCCATACCGACAACAACATGACCTCTGCCCTCAACCCAAAAACTGGAGCTACCCACTAGGAAATGTGTTGCCCTACCTAATCAGGAAGTTGGAGGTTCCTAGGAGACGCAAAATGAGACAGATGTAGCATGACGCAACCATTCAGTCGTAACTAAGTTGGATTTCCTTTGACTAACACAAATTACGCAACTGTGTATTAATGAACCTGTGAACCAATTATTATATAACCTACTAGATCAGGGATAAAACAGCAACGGATTATATAATTTATCACTACACTACAAAGTAGACAGGAAAGTAGACAAAAAAAAAGTACTGAAGCTGGAACTGGGAAATTATTCAAACTATCCCCGATCCTTATTTTGCCTGAGTGTCTATAGTAACTCTTTAAATATTTCTATTACTAGACTCTGAATTATCAATTAGGTTGAAACAACAAATACTGCAAGACTTCTTACATCTATGATAGAATACCATCAATTGTAGCTCTGTTCTGTAGAACTGCTTCTTGTACATCCACAACAGGCTTACACTGCTAAGTCCAGTTCACACAAGAACTCAGGGACTCAGAAACTAAGGACTCATTCATTGGTTCGATTACAGATAGTAACTAAGACCGTGATCGGGGCTAACTATAGTGTGTGGTAACTTCTTTTAGTAATAAATAGCATAAATTTAAAGTGGAGGAAGTCTGCAGGCAGTTTTGACTTTCTCTATAGCCTTTCAGCACACCTAGGGCATCGCTGGTGAAGTGCGTTTAGAGAGTGTTAGAGGGTCATAGATAAGGGAGAACTTACTTCACTTGGGGGATCTGGAGCCATTTCCCCCCACTCCAAGTGAGCTTTAAACAATATAAATGCTGGTGTGTCCTTCTTTCTTTTTATTCACACGAAGTGGTGCAGTAAAAAGTACATACAAGGCAACGCGTTTCGGGGTTCAAAACCCCTTTATCAAGCCTAATAAAAAACAAAACATACACTTACTTATATAAGGATGTAACAAAATATCATGTTTGATCCGTGATGCACAGGAATGGCGTCAGGCCCCGGGACCGAGGTTTCAGGGCGGGTCAACATTGTACTACGTCATGCGCTTCAGCAAGGTCCCAATCACGTGAGAGTGTCACTAAATCATGGAATTAGACTCAGAGACATGGTGCCGTTGTACGTCAGTACGTCAGGTGGAATGCAGAATTCGTTCCATTGTGCAAAGTAGAATGTACAGGCATTGCAAAAGGGAGCGTGGTGGCGCAGTGGTAGCTACATCTCCGCTCTCCTATAGGCAATGCAATTGAAATGCATCAAGCTGATGTATGAGGAAATACATAGACATATACCTCAAGGAATAACAGAAGCAATCACATATAACAGTAATCAGACTAGGGAGAAAATTCTCACATGTAATATATAGAATGAGCAATATTAAAAAGTGTTTTTTTTTTTAATTACATATAAAATTATCTAAAGAATTCATCACCAATACCTGGAATTGTAAATCACTTAGATACACATTGCAGCAAATATATATAGCAGCAATTACATATAGTTGCCATTTAATATATAGCAACAGATCCTTATAATAGCAAATTTTATATAAAAATAAAAAAATTCAAATCTAGATTTTAAATAAGTATAAAAATAAAAAAATAAAAAAAAATATATATATATATTTATATAGGAGGCATTGATATATAGGTGGCATTGATGTATATCACACAATCCGTAGCATAGAGGGACATATTTATATGCACCTAAATGAGATAAATGAAAATGTATATCATATAGTGTTGTACCATATAAATGAATATGTAGGAACTAAAGGAAGAAGGACAAAAATTTTTTTTTTAAATTTCCAAATTTTCATTCAGCCCTTTTGGTTCCAGAGTGTCGAGCAAAAATATCCCAATACATCTCCTTCCTCTTAAGTGTGTTAAACTGGCTTTCTTGAACCTGTTCGACTGGAGAGATTCTCACCAAGGAGGCATCTTTATTATGATACTCTGTAAAGTGCCTTGATACTCCATGCTTCATGAAACCATTAGTGATGTTTTATCTATGTTTATTTACCCTCATGTGTAGGGTATTAATCCAATGGCCAACATAGCTAAATCCACAAGAACATTCTAGAAAGTAAACCAGGTAATAAGATCCACACTTTAGATGTTTTTTGATGTTATAAATCAGCTCGGTATTATTTTTAGCATTTTCTGCTTTATTCAAATTTATCTCCTTCCTTTTGTTACAAATATTTGTGCAACATTTGCAATTTTTAGTGTTTAATCTGAAAGATCCACATAAATATTCCCGATCAGGTCCCATGATATGCCCCCCTCTATTTGCATATTGTTTTTTAGGGAGGGTTGGTGCTAAAATATGACCCAGATTCCTATTTTTTCTATATATTATATCTGGTTTAGATAGTCAAATCTTGCTTAAAAATTGGTCCCCTTGTAGCATCCCCCAATGTGTGCACAATCTTTTCCTAATTGTATTATGTTGTGTATTGTATCGTGTAATAAATGTATGTTTCCTCTCTTTAATGGAGTTTTTCTGCTCTATCTTCTTGTTTGTTCTCATGTCTCTCTCCTCTGACGTTGTTAGGTTTTTCTCAGAATTTTCATTTTTATGAATGTCTTCTTTCTCATTTTCATTCCTCTTCTTATTCTCTTTTTTATTCTCTTCACTATTAGAGATGAGCGAACGTATTCGTCCGAGCTTGATATTCGTGCGAATATTAGGGTGTTCGGGATGTTCGTTATTCGTAACGAACACCATGCGGTGTTCCGGTTACTTTCACTTCCTTCCCTGAGACGTTAGCACGCTTTTCTGGCCAATTGAAAGACAGGGAAGGCATTACAACTTCCCCCTATGACGTTCAAGCCCTATACCACCCCCCTGCTGTGAGTGGCTGGGAAGATCAGATGTCACCCGAGTATAAAAATCGGCCCCTCCCGCGGTTCGCCTCAGATGCCTTGTGAGTTAGCTGAGGGAAAGTGCTGCTGGTACCGGAGCTGCTGTAGGGAGAGAAATAGCAGTTAGTGTAGGCTTCAAGAACCCCAAAGGTCCTTATTAGGGCCAGTAATACCTGTGTGTTGGCTGCTGTTAGCAGTGACTTTTTTTTTTTCTCAAAATCGTCTCTGCAGAGCGTTGCACCCGGCATTAGGGACAGAAGTGTTGGACAGGCAGGGAGAGTCTTAGGAGTGAGTGTAGCCTTCAAGAACCCCAACGGTCCTTTCTAGGGCCATATTTAACCGTGTGCAGTACTGTCCAGGCTGCTGTTAGCAGTGCTGCATATTTTTTTTTTTCTCAAAATCGCCTCTGCAGAGCATTGCACCCTCCATTGATACTGCAGGGAAAGAATTGTGTAGGCAGGGCCACAACACAATTATTATTCATTGAATATACGCAGTGGGTCCTTTTGGTGTAAAAAAAGGGGAAAGAAATCTATTTGTCCTGCCTCTGTCCGTCCTAAGGGCTGTGGACACGTGTCGGCTGCGTGTGCAACGTTTAAAAATCAGACGCACCCAGCTACGGTTTACTGCTGGCTTCGCCATTTGCTTTCCTTAATTGGGAAAAAAATACCTGCTCTGCCAGAGTTAATAACTCTGCTACCCTCAAGTTCTGTGACACATTAGCAGGGCCACAGCACAGTTATTAAACTTCTCATGTTCATTGAATATACGCAGTGCTGCCTTTTGGTGGAAAAAACTGAAAAAAATTCTATTTGTCCTGCCTCTGTCCGTCCTAAGGGCTGTGTGTACGTGTCGGCTGCGTGTGCAACGTTTAAAAATCAGACGCACCCAGCTACGTTTTACTCCTGGCTTCGCCATTTGCTTTCCTTAATTGGGAAAAAAAATACCTGCTCTGCCAGAGTTAATAACTCTGCTACCCTCAAGTTCTGTGACACATTAGCAGGGCCACAGCACAGTTATTAAACTTAGATTATTCATTCACTAGAGGCAGTGGGGCCTTTCGTTTTCAAAAAAGGGAAAAAATTATATTTGGCCTGCAGTCTTGCGCCAATTTATTTCCTGCCTGTGAAATCAAATCACTGGTAATACAGCATGCTGAGGGGTAGGGGTAGGCCTAGAGGACGTGGACGCGGCCGAGGACGCGGAGGGCCAAGTCAGGGTGTGGGCACAGGCCGAACTCCTGTTCTAGGTGTATCGCAGCCGTCTGCTGCGCGATTAGTAGACAGGCACGTTTCTGGCGTCCCGACAGTCATCGCACAATTCATGGGTCCACGCGGGAGACGGTTATTAGAAAATGAGCAGTGTGAGCAGGTCCTGTCGTGGATGGCAGAAAGTGCTTCGAGCAAGCTATCATCCACCCACAGTTCTGCGCCGTCCAGTGCTGCAAATCCGAATCCTCTGTCTGCTGCTCCTCCTTCCTCCCAGCCTCCTCACTCCACTACAATGACACATGCTCAGGAGCGGGAACACTCCCAGGAACTGTTCTCGGGCCCCTGCTCAGATTGGGCAGCAGTGGTTCCTCTCCCACCAGAGGAGTTTATCGTCACTGATGCCAAACCATTCGAAAGTTCCCGGGGTCCGGGGGAAGAGGCTGGGGACTTCCGCCAACTGTCTCAAGAACTTTCTGTGGGTGAGGAGGACGATGACGATGAGACACAGTTGTCTTGCAGTGAGGTAGTAGTAAGGGCAGTAAGTCCGAGGGAGCAGCGCACAGAGGATTCGGAGGAAGAGCAGCAGGACGATGAGGTGACTGACCCCACCTGGTGTGCAACGCCTACACAGGACAGGTCTTCAGAGGGGGAGGCACGGGCAGCAGCAGGGCAGGTTGCAAGAGGCAGTGCGGTGGCCAGGGGTAGAGGCAGGGCCAGACCGAATAATCCACCAAGTGTTTCCCAAAGCGCCCCCTCGCGCCATGCCACCCTGCAGAGGCCGAGGTGCTCTAAGGTCTGGCAGTTTTTCACAGAGACGCCTGACGACCGACGAACAGTGGTGTGCAACCTTTGTCGCGCAAAGCTCAGCCGGGGAGCCAACACCAACAGCCTCACCACCACCAGCATGCGCAGACATATGATGGCCAAGCACCCCACAAGGTGGGACGAAGGCCGTTCACCGCCTCCGGTTTGCACCCCTGCCTCTCCCCCTGTGCCCCAACCTGCCACTGAGATCCAACCCCCCTCTCAGGACACGGGCACTACCGCCTCATGGCCTGCACCCACACCCTCACCTCCGCTGTCCTCGGCCCCATCCACCCATGTAGTTCAGCACACCGTCCAGCCGTCGCTTGCGCAACTGTTGGAGCGCAAGCGCAAGTACGCCGCCACGCACCCGCACACTCAAACGTTAACCGTCCGCATAGCAAAATTCATCAGCCTTGAGATGGTGCCGTATAGGGTTGTGGAAACGGAGTCCTTCAAAAGTATCATGGAGGCGGCGGCCCCGCGCTACTCAGTTCCCAGTCGCCACTACTTTTCCCGATGTGCCGTCCCAGCCCTGCACGACCACGTCTCCCGCAACATTGTACGCGCCCTCACCAATGCGGTTAGTGGCAAGGTCCACTTAACTACGGACACGTGGACAAGCACAGGCGGGCAGGGCCACTACATCTCCCTGACGGCACATTGGGTGAATTTAGTGGAGGCTGGGACAGAGTCAGAGCCTGGGACCGCTCACGTCCTACCCACCCCCAGAATTGCGGGCCCCAGCTCGATGGTGGTATCTGCGGAGGTGTATGCTTCCTCCACTAAAGCACCCTCCTCCTCCTCCTCCTCCTCCGCAACCTCTGTCTCGCAATCAAGATGTGTTAGCAGCAGCATGTCGCCAGCAGTCGGTTTCGCGCGGTGTGGCAGCACAGCGGTGGGCAAGCGTCAGCAGGCCGTGCTGAAACTACTCAGCTTAGGAGATAAGAGGCACACGGCCCACGAACTGCTGCAGGGTCTGACACAGCAGACCGACCGCTGGCTTGCGCCGCTGAGCCTCCAACCAGGCATGGTCGTGTGTGACAACGGCCGTAACCTGGTGGCGGCTCTGCAGCTCGGCAGCCTCACGCACGTGCCATGCCTGGCCCACGTCTTTAATTTGGTGGTTCAGCACTTTCTGAAAAGCTACCCACGCTTGTCAGACCTGCTCGTAAAGGCGCGCCGGCTCTGCGCACATTTCCGCAAGTCCCACACGGACGCTGCCACCCTGCGCACCCTGCAACATCGCTTTAAGCTGCCAGTGCACCGACTGCTGTGTGACGTGCCCACACGGTGGAACTCTACGCTCCACATGTTGGCCAGGCTCTATGAACAGCGTAGAGCTATAGTCGAATACCAACTCCAACATGGGCGGCGCAGTGGGAGTCAGCCTCCTCAATTCCTTTCAGAAGACTGGGCCTGGTTGGCAGACATCTGCCATGTCCTTGGTAATTTTGAGGAGTCTACCCAGGTGGTGAGCGGCGATGCTACAATCATTAGCGTCACCATTCCTCTGCTATGCATCTTGAGAAATTCCCTGCAAAGCATAAAGGCAGCTGCTTTGCGCTCGGAAATGGGGGCGGGGGAAGACAGTATGCCGCTGGATAGTCAGGGCACCCTCCTGTCTATTTCTCAGCGCGTACAGGAGGAGGAGGAGGAGCATGAGGAGGATGAGGAGGAGGGGGAAGAGACAGCTTGGCCCGCTGCTGACGGTACACCGGCTGATTGCCTGTCATCCTTTCAGCGTGTATGGCCTGAGGAGGAGGAGGAGGAGGAGGAGGATCCTGCAAGTGATCTTCCTAGTGAAGACAGCCATGTGTTGCGTACAGGTACCCTGGCACACATGGCTGACTTCATGTTAGGATGCCTTTCTCGTGACCCTCGCGTCGCACGCATTCTGGCCACAACGGATTACTGGGTGTGCACACTGCTCGACCCACGCTATAAGGAGAACCTGCCCACTCTCATTCCCGAAGAGGAAAGGGGTTCGAGAGTGTTGCTATACCACAGGACCCTTGCGGACAAGCTGATGGTAAAATTCCCAGCCGACAGCGCTAGTGGCAGAAGGCGCAGTACCGAGGGCAAGGTAGCAGGGGAGGCGCGGAGATCGAGCAGCATGTACATCCCAGGGAGTGCAACAGTCTTTAAGGGCCTGGACAGCTTTATGGCTCCCCACCAAGACTGTGTCACCGCTCCCCAGTCAAGGCTGAGTCGGCGGGAGCACTGTAAAAGGATGGTGAGGGAGTACGTAGCCGATCGCACGACCGTCCTCCGTGACGCCTCTGCCACCTACAACTACTGGGTGTCGAAGCTGGACACGTGGCCTGAACTAGCGCTGTATGCCCTGGAGGTGCTTGCTTGTCCTGCGGCTAGCGTCTTGTCGGAGAGGGTGTTTAGTGCGGCTGGGGGAATCATCACAGATAAGCGTAGCCGCTTGTCAACCGACAGTGCCGACAGGCTAACACTCATCAAGATGAACAAAGCCTGGATTTCCCCAGACTTCTCTTCTCCACCAGCGGACAGCAAGGATACGTAAGCAATACGTAGGCTGCACACGCGGATGGAAGCTACGTTCTCTCTCACCATCCAAAACGGGGACATTTCTGCTTCATCAATCTGTGTCTAATATTCCTCCTCCTCCTCCTGCTCCTCCTCCTGAAACCTCACGTAATCACGCTGAACGGGCAATTTTTCTTAGGGCCACAAGGCTCACTCAAATAATTTTTCTGAACAATTTTTAAAAGTTTCAATGCGCTTAAAAGCGTTGGAACTTTAACTTGAACCAATTTTTCGTTAAACTGGGCTGCCTCCAGGCCTAGTGATCACTTAAGCCACATTAACCAAAGCGATTAATGGGTTTCACCTGCCCTCTTGGCTGGCCATGGCCAATTTTTTGGATGTACATTAGTACTGTTGATACAGCAATTTTTGTGGGCCCTCGCCTACAGTGTAATCAAATTAATTTTTAGCCCACCTGCATTACAGCTGACGTTACCTCAGCTGTGTTGGGCAATGCAATGGGATATTTTTATGTACCGCCGGTGGGTTCCAGGGAGCCACCCAAGCTGTAGGTGCACACGGAGTGTAACCTACATGTGTCCACTTGTAAAGAACCCCAGTCTGACTGGGGCATGCAGTGTGGGCCGAAGCCCACCTGCATTAAGCACGACATTACTACCTCAGCTGTGTTGGGCAATGCAATGGGATATTTTTATGTACCGCCGGTGGGTTCCAGGGAGCCACCCATGCTGTCGGTCGACAGGGACTTCACAATAGGGGGTTGTACCTGCCTGTGTCTATGAATTAAAAAGCCCGGTCTGACTGGGGCATGCAGACACCTTGACAGAATGAATAGTGTGTGGCACATAGGTTCCCCATTGCTATGCCCACGTGTGCAGCTCCTGATGGCGGTGGCACAGGATTATATTTCTCATTGCTTCTGTACAGCATTGTGGGCTATCGCCCCGCCCCTTTTAAAGAGGGTCGCTGCCTAGCCGTGCCAACCCTCTGCAGTGTGTGCCTCCGGTTCCTCCTCATGGCAGACGCACTTATAAATAGACATGAGTGTGGCGTGGCATGAGGGCAGCTGAAGGCTGCGCAGGGACAACTTGGTGTGCGCTGTGGACACTGGGTCGTGCGGGGGGGTTGGTCAGCATGTAACCCAGGAGAAGTGGCAGCGGAGTGTCATGCAGGCAGTGATTGTGCTTTGTTGGAGGTAGTGTGGTGCTTAGCTAAGGTATGCATTGCTAATGAGGGCTTTTCAGAAGTAAAAGTTGTTGGGAGGGGGGGGGGGGCCCACTCTTGCCGGTATTGTGGCTTAATAGTGGGACCTGTGAACTTGAGATGCAGCCCAACATGTAGCCCCTCGCCTGCCCTATCCGTTGCTGTGTCGTTCCCATCACTTTCTTGAATTGCCCAGATTTTCACACATGAAAACATTAGCGAGCATCGGCGAAATACAAAAATGCTCCGGTCGCCCATTGACTTCAATGGGGTTCGTTATTCGAAACGAACCCTCGAGCATCGCGGGAAGTTCGTTTCGAATAACGAACACCCCAGCATTTTGGTGTTCGCTCATCTTTATTCACTATGCTTTTCTTTTTGGAATTCCCCTGTTGATCTTAATTCTTCTCTGGCTTTTTTGATAATGATATCAAGTAAACCTACCGGATAGCCTTTCTGTATAAAACGCCTCTTTATGAACAGAGCTTGATCGATAGAATCGGACTTTTGGGAACAATTTCTTCTTCTCTGACAAAACTGTCCGCATGGGACATTTAGCTTCCACTGTATTAGATTACAGCACTTAAAGTCAAGATAGCTATCTGAGTCCACCTCCTTAAAATGCGTTTTGGTCTATACGGTGTTTCCAATTTTAGATAGTTCTAGGCCCAGAAAGACCATTTTATCTTTATCAATATTGCCCTCGAAGTCTGGGCCCCAATTGTTTTGGTTGATCATTTGTATAAATTTCTCGTACCGTCCCATATCAGGGATAATCGAGGGATTTGTCATATAATATTCCTTGAACATACCAACATACAGATTCGCATAGCAAGGATCAATTTCTAAAAAGTATTCAATTGCTTTGAGGCCCTTTTCGTGAAGTATATTTGTATAGAGGGCTTTAACATCGAGCCACATCCATAAATATGATTCCTTCCAGATTGTGTTTTGTATTAGTTCAAGTAGGTGATTCATGTCCCTTAAAAATGTCGGAAGATAGTTGACAAATCTTTGTAACTGTTTGCTGGTGTATTTAGAGAAGTTTTTTTGCAGTACTCTTCTTTCGAGAATTATAGAATACTTTAGCTTCTTCATGGTAGGCAAAGGTATTCAGAATAACTACTCCACCACCTTTATCCACCTTTTTGATAGTTATATTTTAATTTTCTCATAGGGATTTAACACATTTCTTTTGTGAGTTGGTCAAATTCCCTTTCTCATATTTACCTTCTCCTAATTCCCCAAAGTCCTCCATAACATGGTTATAAAATGTTTCTAGGAATGGACCCCTGTGCTCTACAGGATAGAAAGAGCTTTTAGGTCCGTACTTATTGGTTCTTCAAACAATATGTCAACCAGTTTATCAACGTCATCTATGATAGGTGGGGCTTTATTATTTTCAATCCCTTTGGTTGGGTCCATCTTCTTTATGTTGAAGTATCTACAGTGTCAATTTCCATAGGAATTTCTTTAGATCAATGAAGAGATAACACCATTCCTGTGCATTATGGATCAAACATGGTATTTTGTTACATCCCTATATAAGTATGTGCATGTTTTGTTGTCTATTAGTCTTGATAAAGGGTTTTGAACATAGAAATGCATTGCCTTGTATGTACGTTTTACTACACCACTTCGTGTGAATAAATAGAAAGGACAAGGGGGCGAGGCCTGGCAAGCAGCGGGAACTGATGCAGCCTCTGGAGCTCCTCTACAAGGGAACATTCAGAGAAGTCCCTGGCAGGTTGGGTTGTCCCTCGGAGCCCGAAGATCCCAGCGGAGGCTTTCCTGCATCAAGAGGAGCAATTTGAGCCCCTTCGCAGGTCCGTGGCTGCTGGCGTGAGGTGCAGCCTAACTATAGAGAAGAAACCGCGGCCTGGAGTCTGGGGCGCTGCCGGCTGGAAGTGAGGACGGAGGTCCAACAGCAGTCAGTTCCTGTGGAAGCGGTGCAGAGAGACTCACAATCGGGTGGGTGACACCTGTGGTGCAACTGCCAAGAGGAGCGGTGAAGAGCCGCTGACAGAAGCGAGATGAGAGGATCCCCAGAAGGGCTGCCAGCTGTGTGGGGACTGCAAAGTACGGCTAGACAGCACCAAGGCTCCATAGAATTAGGGGACGCTGCACCTTGGGGGTCACTGCTCCTACCCAGGAAAAGGGGGTCTGCCAGAAACACCTTCAGGCTCCAGAGGTGGCCTGAAGGAAACCCCCAATAAAGCTTATAAAGCATAATACTATTGCCCTGCGTTGTGTGGTGTCCTCCGCCAAGACCTTTTGGGTTAAACTTATTAATGCTATGCTTACTTACATTAAATAGTCAATTACCACTACAAGTATTCACATGTGCCTCGGCAGCCTGAAAATTAGTCTTTAGCCATTTTTTGCTTTCTCCTTTATGTGATTTGCCCCCTTGTTATTATTGTACCTCATTGCCGCCTCCAGTCTTGCTGGCTGCCTGCTGATGGTCACTTCAAATGCTTGTCTGACCTCCACTATACCCATATTCATGTCTCTCACTATGTGTAAGCACTGCTTCTGTGTCTCCTGTGATGTAGTGCGCACAGTCTTCTGTAGAGCAATTGTTTCTTCTTTATTATTATTCTCTGTATAGTCTTGCATGTATAAAAACCTTTTGAAATACATCAAATTCAAAAAAAGATTTTGGCCCATGTCTAGCACTGAAAAACTGTCCTGTAATGAGAAAGATGAGGCCACTTTCACACAGGAGCTTTTTAAAGTGTTTAATGGGCGTTTGAAACTTCTGCTCAAAAAGCTGTACTGAGCCTTCATTTATTTTAATGGGGCTTCTCAAATGAATGTTTTAGCATAGTTTTTCTAACATGCGCTAAATCGAATGCTGTATGTTCTATTTTTCGGCAAATGTATGTTCTATGTGAGAGTGGCCTAAATCTTCTAGTAATGAAGTGGTTAATCGGCTTACTGCTTGTTCAATATTGTATTGTTTAGTGGCTTAGTTTCATCATCATCATCATCTTCTTCTTCAGATAGCTGATTGGCTGCACACAAACCATCACTACTCTTTATCTCCATCTCATGAGGAGAACGCTCCTTCAGTCCAGCTCTAAGTTTCACATCAATGCTCAGCAGAGAAGTCTCTTCATTGTCTTCCTGCGGTGATTCCTCAGCCGGACCTCCACTATTCTCTCTTCTCACCTCCTCAGAGGTTTCTTCCTGTTCAGCTTGTTTTTCATTCAATGGATCATTGATGACTTGTGAAGTTTCTTCGCTCTTCTTCTCATTATTTTCTTCTTCATCTTCCCTGGTAGAAGTTTCCTTTGATTCATCAGTCTCTTGTTCATTAAATGGGTTATTGATGACTTGTGAGATTTCTTTTCTCTCCTTCTTCAGTTCTTCGTCTTCCATGGTAGAACTTTCCCCTAAGTGTTCGGTCTCTTCTTCCTCACATGGTTTATTGGTGGGTGATGGACGTTCTTCATCCCCTTCTTCCCCAGACAGTTCCTTAGCTGGACACGATCCTTTGCTCTTTTCATTCTTCGACACTGGTGTACAGTCCTGGTTATCATGTTCTCCCAGTAGATCGGTTTCTAGTTCAGCTGATGTTTTCTGCTTCTCTTCATGAATTGATTCATTTAACGACCATAGACGTCCGCCGCCCACCGTCCTCCACTCTTCTGTAGTTCTTTCTTCTGCAGTCTCTGGTAATAGTAATAGTTAGATTTTAATATTGAAGGTGAGGGGTTAAGATAGACTTTTGTCAAATTACACTGTATCAGTAAATGGCAAAATTACATGTGAATTTGATTTAAGTAGTATTCTTGTCTAGGCCTAGATTGGGAGGATGACTTAGCCATCACCCATGCAGTCCGCTTTATGCATTCAGCGGCCAGTTTGAGCGCTGATACCAGGGGAACGGCTGGGAAGGTAATTATGAAACATATTCCCAGATTCAGTAGGTCAGCTACTCTCTAAAGATGGCAGCGGTATAGTAGCATACTTCTGGGGATGGGTTTGACTAGAGGGCCCTTTGTTATGCTCAAGGCGGGCGTGGAGGGGTCTGAATAAGACAGCAGAGAGGAAAAAAGGTGTAAAAGAGGACAAGGCTCCTTTAGATAAAAAGCATAACTCAGGTAGGGGAGGCTGAGGTACCTTTATATGCAGCAACTATCATGCAGGTAGACTCAGAAAAGTAGCTGAAGAGTGCGAATGACAGTCGTTCATTTGCTTTTACACAAAGCGATGATTGTTTATTAGCTGTTTGCCAAGATATCATTCATAGCGGGATCTCCGTGCAAATTTATTTGCAAGTTATTCAAATCTGAATAGTTAACTTTACACCAGATGACATTCGAACAGCCAGCGACTATTTTTTTGGTAAGCTAAAACAAAATGACTAGTGACCCTTGTTGTACACATTCTCAGTAAGGCCTCAGTCACACGGGCGCATTGGCATCCGTACACCGGCGCCGATGCGCCCGTGTGACTGACAGTTAGAAGACGGCCGTCTCTCTCCAGCGCTGCTGAAAGAACACATGACCGGCAATGGAGCGTCAGGTACGTCCGTCTCCTTCCTGCAGTGACACGGGCGCAGATGCGCCCATGTGACTGAGGCCTCACCCAGTCCCATGACGCGGGCGGCAGAGTGATTCCTGAAATTGTGCAGCCAGATAATAAGACTCAATGCACTAGAAGCGTCTTCTTCTCACCATCACTGGACACATTAGATGGACGCTCGGAGAAGGAATAAAAAGATCAGCAGGGAGTGTTTTAACATATATGTGACAGCAGAGGGCCCTGTAACATGTAAGTAACAGCAGAGACAGTGTAGCATGTATGTAACAGCAGGATCTACGGTTGGAGAATTGATAAATGTAATATTTCGCAGGAGAGCCCATTCAGCCCCTTAATGCTGCAGGGCATCCTGCAGCTTCAAGGTATGTATAAAGGGAGATCATGGGCGATCTCACTCCAGACAACATGGATGCCGGCTGTTTCTTACAGCAGACACCTGCCCGCAACAGCTCCGATAAGCCGATACGCACATCGGAGTTGTTAACCCTTTAAATGCCGCCATCGATTCAGACAATGCCATTTGAATGTCCCGACCAATGCTCGATTTTTTTTTTCCATTTCACTCCACTTAGAAGTTTTTCAGTACATTATATGGTACATTAAATAGTCCATAAGGGGTTAAATGAACTGAGTCTGGTAGTGATTGTTTTGCTTTTCTAGCATTATACCAGCTGTAGGAGTAATATCATAAGTAAATAGCGTCATATTGGTTCTACTATATAATATCCATTACTACTCACTCTTCACATGTAGCCGTTCTGTTCTTTTCTCTATCGTCTTCTGAGTATTGGAAGTTTTCACCCTGCAGATAAATGTTATTCCGTTATCCGCCCTTTTTACTGGGGTGAGAGCTAGTTTGGCTATGTAGGTGCGCTCGTCTGATTGTTCATCTTTGGTTCTTCGAGGAACATATTCAGCTCTCTCTTCACGTCCTTCCGGACTCTTTTCAAACCACTCCAGGGTGTGTACGCCCAATATATAATTATATATTCTACACGTCAGCGTGGCCGTCTTATCCTCGATCAGCTCCGGTACATTTATATCTTCAATCTCCAGATCAGGCAGCGGGTCTATAAAAATACAGTATACGAATACAGAGACAGTCAGTGAATATGACACAATATAACTACAATGCACACTTATATCTTGTGTACCTGCATCTTATAGAGACTCGGTCACCTCCGACCACCCGAGAAAAATAAAAAAAACACAAACCACATCTTCTCAGCATGACAATACATAAGAGGAACTACTCTCCATTATGTGTGCACAGTGGTGTAGCTATAGGGGTTGCAATGGTCATAATCA
This sequence comes from Eleutherodactylus coqui, assembly GCF_035609145.1. Taxonomy (NCBI): domain Eukaryota; kingdom Metazoa; phylum Chordata; class Amphibia; order Anura; family Eleutherodactylidae; genus Eleutherodactylus; species Eleutherodactylus coqui. The sequence goes on from NC_089844.1 coordinate 158,728,276, forward strand.
TGACCAGGCTACTTAGCCTAGTGAACCCAAAGGCTTCCCTCACCACAATTATTAGGCCCTCAAAACCAAGAGTTGAAGCTACAGTAGCAATACTCATGTGGCTTCCACAGCCAGTCATGGTGCCATGCCTAAATCTATCAATCATTAGACATAGCCATTCACAATGCCAGCACTGCTATTCATACATCAGTCACTATGCATAGCTTATCACAGCTGCGCAGAGCATATCCCGGCTTGACTTTGCACTCCAGTGTAAATGTAGGGGCTAACTAGCTGGAATGTGTGAAATTGTACAAATAATAGTTTTGGGGGCAACTTGATCTTACAGTGGTCTCTATTGGCCAGTCCTGGATTGTTTTAGTCTGGAAGACTTACTGATTGGTAGTTTCTCGAGCTCTGAAAGTACTAGTGAGCAGTTTGTTTTAGAGTAGCTCAGGAGCAGCGAGCGTGGGTCCTCCTACTCTACCCTGCTGGTAGTAGGAGAAGCTACCTGAACAGACAGGAAGCTGCTGAGAGCGGGAAAGAAGCACTCAGTAAGAGAGCTGAGAGCAGCAGGTGATCAGTGTTTTTGGAGAGGATGGATTGGTGCTGATGGGAAGAAAAGAAGCAGCAATGCCATACATCACTCACAGGAGCCTGCAAACACTACAGAGAACGCCTGTGGTGATTATGTGGTGGCTGAACTTACACAACAAGTGTTAGTAGAGACCAGTCTCTAGGGTAGGACTATTGTGTACACACCTAAGAACTAAAAAAAAAACTATGATGGAACTTAACTTTCAAGAGGTCAACTATCGCCATTTTGAGCTTGGAACCACTACTGCATTTGTTCTGATGCATTGTAGAGGGGTAATAGGGGTGTTATTGTATAGTTCCTGTTTATGTACACTGTTTGTGACTAGAGATGAGCAAACACCAAAATGCTCGGGTGCTCGTTGCTCGAGTCGAACTTCCCACGATGCTCGAGGGTTCGTTTCGAGTAACGAACCCCATTGAAGTCAATGGGCGACTCGAGCATTTTTGTATATCGCCGATGCTCTCTAAGGTTTTCATTGGTGAAAATCTGCAAAACCCAAGAAAGTGATGAAAACGACACAGAAACAGATAGAGCAGGCGAGGGGCAACATGCTGGGCTGCATTTCAGGTTCCCAGGTCCCACTATTAAGCCACTATAGCGGAAAGAGTGGCCCTCCCTAACAATTTTTACTTCGGACAAACCCTCATTAGTAAGGCACACCTTAGCTAAGCACCACACTACCTCCAACAAAGCACAATCACTGCCTGCAGGACACACCGCTGCCTCTTCTCCTGGGTTACATGCTGCCCAACCCCCCCGCACGACCCAGCGTCCACAGCGCACACCAAAGTGTCCCTGCGCAGCCTTCAGCTGCCCTCATGCCACACGCTGGTCTCATAGCCACACCACCCTTATGTCTATTTATAAGTGCGTCTGCCATGAGGAGGAACCGGAGGCACACACTGCAGAGGGTTGGCAGGGCCAGGCAGCGACCCTCTTTAAAAGGGGCGGGGCGATAGCCCACAATGTTGTACAGAAGCAATGAGAAATCCAATCCTGTGCCACCTCCGTCAGGAGCTGCAAACGTGGGCATAGCAATGGGGAATCCATGTGCCACACACTATTCATTCTGTCAAGGCGTCGCATAGCTCAATCGACACTGCAAGGGGAAAGCCGTCAGCGCTCTGCCCTCTACCCAAGTCAGTCAGTGTCTTTGTGCCAGACAGGTCAAACACCGCGATGGGAGCTAAGTTTGCACCAACAGCATAGGTGGGTCCTAGGAAACCCAAGACATGAACAAAAAATTGATCTGAGTGGCCAAACATGGCAGACTTGCACCGCGCCCACGACATAGGCCTCGGCCCACAGCTTCAGCAATCCTAGGCAGGAAGCGGACTTTCACTGCACCCAGGACATAGGCCTCTGCACAAACCCTCAGCAATCGTGGGCCTACAGCGGACTCCAATGCTAGCGTAGCTGTGCACATCTCATTAGCGCTGTATTGCTCCTGTAGTTTGTCCCAATGCAGTACCCCGGATAGTAGAGCTAACGTCAGATTAAATACAGGTGGGCTTCGGCCCACACTGCATGCCCCAGTCGGACTGGGGTTTTTTATAAATAGTCACAGGCAGGTACAACTCTGCAATGGGAATTCTGTGTGCACCCACAGTATGGGTGGCTCTCTGGAACCCACCGGCGGTACATAAATACATCCCATTGCAGTGTCCTGGATAGCTGAGCTAACACCAGATTAAATACAGGTGGGCTTTGGCCCACACTGCGTGCCCCAGTCAGACTGCGGTTCTTTATAAGTAGACACAGGCAGGTACAACTCCGTGTGGACCGACAGCATGGGTGGGTCCCAGGAAGCCACCGGCGGTACATAAAGAAATCCCATTGCATTGCCCCGCGCAGCTGAGGTAACGTCAGATTAAATACAGGTGGGCTTCAGCCCACACTGCATGCCCCAGTCAGACTGTTTTTTTTTTATAAGTATACACAGGCAGGTACAACTCCCTAATGTGAAGTCCGTGTAGACCCACAGGATGGGTGGCTCCCTGGAACCCACCGGCGGGACATAAATAAATCCCATTGCAGTGCCCTGGACAGCACAGCTAACGTCAAATTAAATACAGGTGGGCTTCGGACCACACTGCATGCCCCAGTCAGACTGGTTTTTTTTTATAAATAGTCACAGGCAGGTACAACTCCACAATGGGAATTCTGTGTGCACCCACAGCATGGGTGGCTCCCTGGAACCCACCGGCGGTACATAAATACATCCCATTGCAGTGCCCTGGATAGCAGAGCTAACGTCAGATTAAATACAGGTGGGCTTCGGCCCACACTGCATGCCCCAGTCAGACTGGGGTTCTTTATAAGTAGACACAGGCAGGTACAACTCCGTGTGGACCGACAGCATGGGTGGGTCCCAGGAAGCCACCGGCGGTACATAAATAAATCCCATTGCATTGCCCTGCACAGCTGAGGTAACGTCAGATAAAATGTAGGTGGGCTTCGGCCCACACTGCATGCCCCAGTCAGACTGGGTTTTTTTATAAGTCGACACAGGCAGGTACAGCTCCCTAATGTGAAGTCCGTGTGGACCCACAGCATGGGTGGCTCCCTGGAACCCACCAGCGGTACATAAATATATCCCATTGCAGTGCCCTGGACAGCAGAGCTAACGTCAGATTACATACAGGTGGGCTTCGGCCCACACTGCATGCCCTAGTCAGACTAGGTAATTTTTTGGGGGGCCTTGTACGTGGAATACTATGATGGGAACACTTAGTGCACCCATAGTATGCACAGACCCCTGTAATACTCCTGTAGCTAAGGTATATGCACACCCCACTAACAGTTATGTTGCAGAAGTCTAGGGAGACCCTATTAACACTTCTGTAGTAACAGTATAGACGGACCCCAGTAACATTTCAGTAGCAGCAGTATAGGCAGAGCACAGTATCAGTTACATTTCAGTAGTAACAATATCGACAGACCCCTGTAACATTTCCGTAACAGCAGGATAGGCATAGCCCAGTATTAGTGGGATTTCAGTAGTAACAGTATAGACAGATTGACAACAGATTGTGGAAAAGCTAGTATTTTCTAAGACAAGAGAGGGGCATTTGATTGCAATGAAAAGGATACTCAAGGTACTGGAAGTCTGCACTCCTTCTCATCTCACGCTGGAAAATGGAAAGGCTTCATTCCTATGGTTTCCGTTGTCCATTTCAAAGTGTTAGCAAATAGCAATCCAAGTTTCCGGCTACTACCACGCAAGCATCTTTCTTAGGAATTACCAAAGATGATCACAAGTAAAGGCCTCATCATCGGTCAGTCCAAAATCATTCAGGGAGTATGTGGTTCTCAGCTGGCCTGCTTCCATTTAGGGTCGGTACCTGCTGCCACTCAGTCCCTTGCCCTGCAGGGATGCAGTGTTCTATAGTCAGCTGTATTCTGACCTCAGCTGTACGCTAATCTTTGGATTTAGCAGTACCAACAAATTGTAAGCCACCAATGCTCTACCAGTCGGCTGAAAGCTTCAGCTAGGGATAACGGAATACTACCGCGGTTATATTTAGTTGGTTTTCAGGATGTGGCCAGGATTAAGTGGGCCGTGGCGGGGGGGTGGTGGGGGGCTTTCTTATTGTGTCGTTTAAGGTGAAATTCTTGGACTGCCGCCAGACAGACCACTGCGAAAGCATATGCCAAGAATATTTTCATTGTTGGAGGAGGAGGAGGGTGATGTCTTTGAGGCAGTACGTGTCCTGTCCCCGTGTCCGTGGTTATATGCACCTTACCAGTAACCGCGTTGGTGGGAAAGTGGTCGCGACTGCGGACCTATTAGCGCGGTTTTATTTAGTTGGTTTTCGGAATGTGGCCAGGATTAAGTGGGCCGTGGTGGGGGGCTCTCTTACTGTATCGTTTAAGGTGAAATTCTTGTCTGCCACCAGACGGACCACTGCGAAAGCATTTGCCAAGAATGTTTTCATTGTTGGAGAAGGAGGAGGGGGATGTCTTTGAGGCAGTATGTGTCCTGTCCACGTGTCCGTGGTTATATGCACCTTACCAGTAACCGCGTCGCTGAAAAATTGTCACGCCTGGGGACCTAATAGCGCGGCCTCGCCACCATCATGTCTTTGGCAAGCCTCCATTTCCACAACCCTGTAACATAGCAGTAGCAGCAGTATAGGCAGAGCTGAGAATTAGTAACATTTCAGTGGTAACAGTATGGACAGACCCCAGTAACATTTCATTGGCAGCAGTAGGGACAGACCCCAGTAACATTTCATTTGCAGCAGTATAGACAGACCCCAGTAACATTTCAGTAGTATAAGTATGGACAGACCCCAGTAACAGTTCAGTAGTATAAGTCTAGACAGACCCCAGTAACATTTCAGTTCCAGCAGTGCAGACAGACCCCAGTAACATTTCAGTAGTATCATTAGGGACAGGCCCCAGTAACATTTCAGTTCCAGCAATGCGGACAGACCCCAGTAACATTTCAGTAGTAGTAACAGTATACACACACCCCCTTAAAATTTCCGTTGCAGCAGTGTAGGCTGAGCCCAGTAACATTTCATTTGCAGCAGTATTGACAGAGTGCAGTAACTTTTCAGTTGTAGTAGCAGTATAGACAGACCCCAGTAACATGTACGTTGAAGCAGTATGGGCAAAGCTGCAGATTCACATTTCCCTGGCAGCAGTGTAGGGAGAGCATATTTATTTTTAACATTTCAGTAGTAGCAGTATAGTGAGATCCCAGTAATATTAACATAGAAGCAGTATGGACAAAGAAGCAGATTCACAATTCCCTTGCAGCAGTGTAGGGAGAGTACAGCATTTGTAACACTTCAGTAGTAGCAGTATAGACAGGCCCCAGTAACATTTACGTACAAACAGTATGGACAAAGCAGCAGATTACTGTATGCAACATATGGCTGTCCTCACTAGGAAGATCACTTTGAGGATCCTCCTCCTCCTCCTCCTCAGGCCATACACGCTGAATGGATGAGAGGCAAGCAGCATGGGTACCCTCTGCAGTGGGTCCAGCTGTCTCTTCCTCCTCAGGCTCCTCCCCCTCCTCCTCCTCCTGCTCAACACGCTGAGATATAGACATGAGGGTGCTCTGACTATCCAGCGACATACTGTCTCCCCCCGCCTCCGTTTACGACCGCAAAGCTTCAGACTTTATGCTTTGCAGGGAACTTCTCAACAGGCATAGCAGGGGAATGGTGACGCTAATGATTGCAGCATCGCCACTCACCATCAGGGTAGACTCCTCAAAGTTTTCAAGGACCTGGCATATATCTGCCATCCAGGCCCACTCCTCTGTAAAGAATTGAGAAGGCTGACTCCCACTACGCCGCCCATGTTGGAGTTGGTATTCCACTATAGCTCTACGCTGCTCATACAGCCGGGACAACATGTGGAGCATAGAGTTCCACCGTGTGGGCACGTCGCAAAGCAGTCGGTGCACTGGCAGATTAAACCGATGTTGCAGGATCCGCAGGGTGGCAGCGTCCGTGTTAGACTTGCGGAAATGTGCGCTGACCCGGCGCACCTTGCCGAGGAGGTCTGACAAGTGTGGGTAGCCTTTCAGAAACCGCTGAACCACCAAGTTAAAGACATGGGCCAGGCATGGCACGTGCGTGAGGCTGCCGAGCTGCAGAGCCGCCACCAGGTTACGGCCGTTGTCACACACGACCATGCCCGGTTGCAGGCTCAGTGGCGAAAACCAGCGGTCGGTCTGCTCTGTCAAACCATGCAACAGTTCGTGGGCCGTGGGCCTCTTCTCTCCTAAGCTGAGTAGTTTTAGCACGGCCTGCTGACGCTTGCCCACCGCTGTGCTGCCACGCCGCGCAACACCGACTGCTGGCGACATGCTGCTGCTGACACGTCTTGATTGCGAGGTAGAGGTTGTGTTGGGGGAGGAGGAGGAGGAGGAAGGTTTAGTGGAGGTGGCATACACCGCAGCAGAAACCAGCACCGATCTGGGGCTCACAATTCTGGGGGTGGGTAGGACGTGAGCGGTCCCAGGCTCTGACTCTGTCCCAGCCTCCACTAAATTCACTCAATGTGCCGTCAGGGAGATATAGTGGCCCTGCCCGCCTGTGCTTGTCTACGTGTCCGTTGTTAAGTGGACCTTGCCAGTAACCGAGTTGGTGAGGGCACGTACAATGTTGCGTGAGACGTGGTCGTGCAGGGCTGGGACGGCACACCGTGAAAAATAGTGGCGACTGGGGGCAGAGTAGCGCGGGGCTGCCGCCGCCATCATGTTTTTGAAAGCCTCAGTTTCCACAAGCCTGTAGGGGAGCATTTCCAGGCTGATCAATTTGGCTATGTGGACATTTAAAGCTTGAGCGTGCGGGTGTGTGGCGGAGTATTTGCGCTTTCGCTCCAACGATTCTCTTAGCGACAGCTGGACGCTGCGCTGAGAGACATTGCTGGATGGGGCCGAGGAGAGCGGAGGTGAGGGTGTGGGTCCAGGCCAGGAGACGGTTGTGCCTGTGTTGTGAGAGGTGGGTTGGATCTCAGTGGCAGGTTGGGGCCCAGGGGGAGAGGCAGTGGCGCAAGCCGGAGGCGGAGAATGGCCTTCATCCCACCTTGTGGGGTGCTTGGCCATCATATGCCTGCGCATGCTGGTGGTGGTGAGGCTGGTGGTAGTGGCTCCCCGGCTGATCTTGTCGCAACAAAGGTTGCACACCACTGTTCGCCGGTCGTCCACGGTCTCAGGGAAAAACTGCCACACCTTAGAGCCCCTTGGCCTCTGCACGGTGGCTTGGCGCGAGGGGGTGCTTTGGGAAATAGCTGGTGGATTATTCGCTTTGGCCCTGCCTCTACCCCTAGGCACCGCACTGCCTCTTCCAACCTGTCCTGCGGCTGCAATTGGCTCCCTCTCTGAAGACGTGTCCTCAGTTGGCTTATCACACCAGGTGGGGTCAATCACCTCATCATCCAGCGGCCTTTCCTCCGAATCCTTTGTGCGCTCCTCCCTCGGACTTACTGCCCTTACTACTACCTCACTGATAGACAACTGTGTCTCATCGTCATCGTCCTCCTCACCCACTGAAAGCTCTTGAGACAGTTGCCGAAAGTCCCCAGCCTCATCCCCCTGACCCCGGGAACTTTCCAAAGGTTGGGCATCGGTCACGACAAACTCCTCCGGTGGGAGAGGAACCATTGTTGCCCAATCTGGTCAGGGGCCCGAGAACAGTTCCTGGGAGTCTGCCTGCTCCTCAGAATATGTCATTTTCATGGAGTGAAGAGGCTGGGAGGAAGGAGGAGCAGCAGCGAGAGGATTCAGAGTTGCAGCAGTGGACGGCGTAGAAGACTGGGTGGTCGATAGATTGCTGGATGCACTTTATGCCATCCACGACAGGACCTGCTCACACTGCTCGGTTTTTAATAAAGGTCTACGACGTGGACCCAAAAATTGTGATATGAAGCTGGGGACCCAAGAAACTGTCCTCTCTTCTACTCCAGCAGCAGCCGGCTGTGATTCGCCTGGACCAGGAACTCGGCCTATACCCACACCCTCCCTTGGAACTCCACGTCCTTGCCCGCGTCCACGTCCTCTACCCCTACCCCTCAGCATGGTGAATTAAGAATCGAGCAGAGACAGAGCGGTGTAAAAATGTTTGTGAATTATTACCGCGCAGTTGGTGGCTGCCAGCGGTAATATAACGCAAAATGAAGCCAGAGATAAATTATAAGGAAGGCTGCACGCAGGCCTTGCTGTGCACTGTGCAGTTTGGATGGATGTGAAGTCCCACAGGCCACGCAGTCAAATGTACTGGGTCACCGTCAGCCGTAAAAAGGATTTCTTTTTAAAATTTCCTTTTTTTTCTATGCAATGCAGGTTGAGGCTATGCAGTGTGTATTGCACTTTCAATCTATGGGCGTCTGACACACCGTGCACTTGTGTAAAAAATTTGTGGTTTCTTGGCGTACACTTGGAGGCAGACAGCGCAGACGTTACACTAACTGCGGACACAAAATATTTAAATGAAGGCTGGACGCAGGCCTTGCTGTGCACTATGCAGTTTGGATGGACGTGAAGTCCTACAGGCCACGCAGGCAAATGCACTGGGTCACCAACAGCCGTAAAAAGGATTTCTTTTTAAAATTTCCTTTTTTTTCAATGCAATGCAGGCTGAGGCTATGCAGTGTGTATTGCACTTTCAATCTATGGGCGTCTGACACACCGTACACTTCTGAGACAGCACGCGTGTAACACAGAGCGGTGTAAAAAAATTGTGGTTTCTTGGTGTAGACTTAAAGGCAGACAGCGCTGACGTTACACTAACTGCAGACCGAAAAATATTTACATGAAGGCTGCACGCAGGCTCTGCTGTGCAATACCAAGGTACTACAACTCCCAGCAACCACGGAGTTCAATGCACACGGTCGCAGGTTGCCCTAAGAAGGACCGTTGGGGTTCTTGTAGACAGGATTCTACACTACCACTGTCCCTGCCTGACCAATACTGCCCCTATACTCAAGTACAGCCTGCAGCCTGAGAACGCTATAGCCTGCACGCCCGATATACATTAAAAAAAAATAGTGCAAAAGTGTTCACAGCAGCCACAACAGTAGTGCACTAGGTGAGCTGTGGCCCTAAGAAGGACTGTTGGGGTTCTTTTAGAAAGGATTCTGCACTACCACTGTCCCTGCCTGATCAATACTGCCCCTATACTCAAGTACAGACTGCAGCCTGAGAACGCTATAGCCTGCACACCCGATATACATTTTTAAAAAAAGGGCAAAACTGCTCACAGCAGCCACAACAGTAATGCACTAGGTGAGCTGTGGCCCTAAGAAGGACCGTTGTGGTTCTTGAAGACACTAACACTGTCCCTATAGCAGCAGCAGCACTTTCCGTGATCTCTCTTAGCGTGTGTCTGTGGCGAGCCGCGGGTGGGGCTGATTTAAATACTCGGGGGTCACTTGATCTCCCCAGCCACTCACTGAAGGGGCGTGGTATAGGGCTGGAACGTCACAGGAGGAAGTTGTAATGCCTTCCCTGTGTTTCTATTGGCCAGAAAAGGGCGCAAATTTCTCAGGGAAGGAAATGGAATTGACTCGAGTGCCGCGTGGTGCTCGTCTCGAGTAACGAGTATGTCGAACACCCTAATACTCGAACAAGTATCAAGCTCGGATGAATGTGCTTGCTCATCTCTATTTGTGACTAATTTATGATAGTACTTACCATTTGTAATTTTATGGATTTTTGGAATAATAGAAGTGTTTTTAAGGTGTCGGCTTTTCTCCTTTGTTGTAGTAATGCTCGGACACCATCTAGTGGTTATGATAATTGTTCCTTTTTGTTCTATTATGCTTAATTACCTGTTTAGCAGTGAGGGTCACATGGTACGCTGGAGCACTAAGGAGGAAGTGATGATGTAGAGAATTAGGACTGTGGAAAGGGCCTGACTGGATGCATTAGGTGACTGACCGGTACCTGTATCAGAGCCTCCGGATGGGCCTTTGGGCAGCACATAGCTGGTGGAGTGTCCTGACCCTGGATATTGTCTCTGGCACAGAAAGTAACTCTGAACTCAGAAAAGATACTGGGACACAACACCATTGCAGAAGGAGGACATATTACTATTCTCAGAGCTGGACTTGCCATGTGCCCTTTACTGCTGCAGGGATACAGCTTTAGGCCAATGGAGTGGCTTTGCATGGCATTGCTTGCTGATGAATCCAGGATACTCATGTGAAGTGGTCTGGTACTTCTCTCTATTGAACACTCACCTATGTGGAGGGGTCCAGTCCTTCTCTCTATCAGACACTCACCTATGTGTAGGGGTCCGGTACTTCTCTCTATGAGACACTCACTTATTTGGAGGGGTCCGGAACTTCTCTCTATAGGACACTCACCTATTTGGAGGGGTCAAGTACTTCTCTCTATTGGACATTCACTTGTGTGGAGGGGTCTGGTTCTTCTCTCTATTGGACACTCACTGATGTGGACGGGTCCAGTACTTCTCTCTATGGGACACTCACCTATGTGGAGGGGTCCGGTGCGTCTCTCTATTGGACATTCACCTATGTGGAGGGATCTGGAACTCCTCTCTATTGGACACTCACCTATGTGGAGGGGTCCGATACTTCTGCCTATGGTACACTCATCTACGTGGAGGGGTCTGGTACTTCTCTCTATAGGACACTCACTTATGTGGAGGGGTCTGGTACTTCTCTCTATAGGACACTCACCTATGTGTAGGCATGCGCTCATTCTCTTCATTGAGCCCTCACCTATGAGGAGGGGTCGGGGTACTTCTCTTTATAGGACACTCACCTATGTGGAGCGGTCGGGTACTACTATCTATAGGACGCTCACCTATGTGGAAGGGTTGGGTACTTCTCTCTATAGGACACCCACCTATGTAGAGGGGTCTGGTATTTCTCTCTATGGGACACTCACCTATGTGAAAAGGTCCAGTCTTCTCTGTGTAATACTCACTTTTGTTTATGGATGCAGTCCTTCTCTCTATTGTACACTCACCTATGTTGAGGGGTCTGGAATTTATCTCTATGGGACACTCACCTATGTGAAGGGATCTGGTTCTCCTCTCTGTAGGACACTCACCTATGTGAAGGGGTCTGGTGCTTCTCCTTATGGGATGATCACCTATGTGGAGGGGTCCGATCCTTCTCTCCATAGAACACTCACCTATGTGAAGGGGCCTGGTGCTTCTCCCTATGGGAGGATCACCTATATGGAGGGGTCCGATCCTTCTCTCCATAGGACACTCACCTATGTGAAGGGGTTTGATACTTTTCTCTGCGGGACACTCACCTATGTGAATGGGTCGGTACCTCTCTCTATTGGATGTTCACCTATGTGGAGGGGTCCGATCCTTCTCTCTATAGGACACTCACCTATGTGGAGGGGTCTGCTACTTATCTCTATGGGACACTCACCTATGTGGAACACTCATTTTTGTGTATGGATGTGGTCCTTCTCTCTATTGGACACTCACCTATGTACAGGGTTCGGTACCTCTCTCTATGCGAAGGAGTCTGGTGCTTCTTCCTATGGGACGATCACCTATGTGGAGGGGTCTGATCCTATTTTCAATTGGACACTCACCTATGTTGAGGGGTCCAGTACTTCTCTCTATGGGACACTCACCTATGTGGAGGGGTCCGGTACTTCTCTCTATTGGACATTCACCTATGGGGAGGGGTCTTGTTCTTCTCTATTGGACACTCACTGATGTGAAGCAGTTTGGTGCTTCTCTTTATGGGATGAACATCGGTGTGGAGGGCTCTATTAGACACTTACCTATGTGTAGGGTAAGGTCCTTCTCCTTTATTGAAAACTCACCTATGTGGTGTGGTCTGGTGCTTTCCTCTATGGGAGGATCACCTATGTGGAAGGGTCTTGTGCTTCTCCCTATAGGACACTCACCTACGTAAAGGAGTCAGATACTTCTCTCTATAGAACACTCACCTATGTGGAGGGTCCAGTATTTCTCTCTATGGGACATTCACCTATGTGAAAGGGTCCAGTCTTCTCTGTGCAACACTTACTTTTCAGTGATCAGTACGTGCAGCTGTACCCACAAAGAACAGAGCAGAGGAGAAAGAGGTACAGCAAGGAATAACTCTACCCACAAAGAACAGAGCAGAGGAGAAAGAGGTACAGCAAGGAATAACTCTACCCACAAAGAACAGAGCAGAGGAGAAAGAGGTAAAAATTGAGAAGGCAAGTAGAGGAGCAAGAGTCAACGATCACAAACTAAATGTTTCTACACAAATGCCCAGAGCACGGGAAACAAGGATCGGAACTCCTAACACAAAAAGAGAAATATGATGTAATAGGCATCATGGAAACTTGGTGGAATGATACACATGATTGGAATACAAGGCTTGAAGGATACACCTTATTTATAAGAAACGGAGCTAAAAAAGGGGAGGAGATATTGTATTGCATGTTAGGAAAACATTCATCTCCACAGAGATTTAAGCTTCAGAGCAGGTAGTTCTGTAGAAACTGTTTGGGTAAGAATACAAGGAGAGAACAACCGAAGGGGCACTATTGTAGACATTTACTATAGGCCGCCTGGACAAGCAGAAGATATGGACGAACTCTTTCTACACTAGATGGCCAAGGTCTCAAAGAAGCATGGCATAGTGATCATGGGACATTTTTCCTGTCAAGACATTTGTTTGGTATCTCTCTGAGGTGAAAGTAATGGATCCCACAAATTCTTATCCACTCTGGCTGACAACTTCCAAAAGGTAGAAAAGAAAACAAGGGGATCTGCTATCTTGGACATAATTCTTACCAACAGGGAGGAAATGGTTGAGGAAGTAAGGGTAGCGGGGACCTTAGGAGGCAGGGATCATGGATAAAAAGGGGAGGAAGAACTGAGAAAACTCAGACCTCAAGGTTGGATTTCAGAAAGGCATATTTCAATGAACTCAGAGGGTAGGAAGAATCCAATGGCTGGATGTACTTAAGGTTGTACATCCAAGAAGGTTGGGAAATATTGCAAAATGAGATTCTCAAAGCACAATCGTTAACAATCCCTAAAGAAGAAAGAATGGAAAGCATTTAAAGAGACCAGGATGGATGAACACAGAACTTGCACACATGTTAAAAACAAAGAAAAATATGTTTATCAAATGGAAAGAGGGGAGAACATATAAAGAAGAATATTGTCAGAACCGGCAACTCTCGGGGCCGCCGTGCCCGCACCACCGGTCCGGCCACCCGGGGTACAGGAGCGCGGCGCAGAGGTACCCCGGTTCTTGTGATCTCCCCGGGCCGCTGTAATACTGGTCGCCGCCGGGTTGCTAGGGAGGCAGCTGGTGCTTCTAGTCGCTTGACTACCAGGCTGGCTTCCCTAGTAACTGTCTGTGCAGTGAGACTGGGGGCGTGCCCCCAGCACCGCCCTGATTAGCCCTGCTGCTGTCAGGCTCCCCGCCCCAATCAGCTTCTGGGGCGGGAGCGCTGACAGCATTTAAATAGGTGTGTTTTCCTCTCAGGCCTTGCCAGTGTTAGTTTGGTTCTCCAGCTGCACCCGCGTTTATCCTGACTGCTCTTGTGACCTCGGCTTTTCTGACACCTGCTTTTGGACTTGACTACGTTTTTGCCTGACCCCTCCGTACTGCGTACCCTCTTGTTGCCTACCCGGATTGTCTGACCATTCTACCGTTGCTTGTCTCAGTGTCTGTTTGTCTCCCGTGTCCCGCTTCCCTAGTGAGGGTAGGGACCGTCGCCCAGTTGTCGCCCTGGGGGTTAGCCCAGGGGGGCAAGTAGGCAGGGACAGGGGTTGCGGGATATCTCAGGGACCCCCATATCCCGGACACTGTCCTGACAGTAACACTGGCCGAACTAAGGTCAGACCCTTGCATCCGCCCGGCAACTTTGAGCCCCTCGATGGAGGCCGTGGCGGCTGTAGCGAACCAGGTCCAGGTCCTTACGACCCTTGCCCAGGACCTAACAGCCCGCTTGCAGCCACGGGAACAAGTGGCAGCTGCAGGTCCCATGCAGCCCTCGTCCGCTCCAGGAACGATGTCAGAACCTCGAGCCACGCTTCCGGATTGTTTCTCCGGAGAGAGAGATCAGTTTTTTGCATTTAGAGAGAGCTGCAAGCTCTACTTTGATCTCCGCCCCCACTCCTCTGGTACTGAATACCAGAAAGTGGGAATCGTAATTACCCGCCTGAGGGGAGAGCCCCAAAATTGGGCTTTCTCGCTACCAGCTGGCTCTCCAGCCCGACTATCCCTTGACGCCTTTTTTTCCGCCCTGGGTCAAATTTATGACGAACCCGACCGGGCGGGCTACGCAGTCTCCAAACTTCTGGCCCTGCGCCAGGGTTGTAAGATGGCGGAGGACTACTGTTCCCAATTCCGTCAACATTGTACGGAATCCCGGTGGAACGATGCCGCCCTAAAAGACTTATTTTTGACCGGTCTGTCTGAGGGTCTCAAGGACCTACTTGTGGCCCACCCAGAGCCTAGAACCCTGGAGCAAGCCATGTCGCTGGCTATTCGAGCCGACCGACGTTTGAGGGCCAGACACGCCGCTCGGACCACCCCACTCCCCACGTCTACTTCTTCGACTGACCCGACCTTTTACCCTCCCACCACCGAGGCCATAGAGCTGGGAGCCGTGAACCCCGAGCAACGACGGGAACACCGCCTGAAGAAGAACCTCTGCTTCTACTGTGGGGAGCCGGGTCACCGCATTGCTACCTGCGCTAAGAAGCCACGGCAGGAAGAACTCCCGCTCCTAGGCAGTTGTCGGGGGGACTGTCTAGGAGCCAAGGTACTCCCTGTGTTGTCCAAAATGTTAGTGCCTTGCACCCTAGAATTTCATGCTTTCCACCGTACTGGGCAAGCCTTTGTTGATTCGGGGGCTGCGGCTAATTTCGTTAACTTTAATTTCGTTGCTCAACTGTCCGGGGTTTTGTTACGTTTAGAAACTCCGATTCTGGTTTCAGGAGTGGACTCCACTCCTTTGCAAGCAGGGGTGGTTAATCTGGTGACCCCTGAAGTAAGGTTTACTATAGGAGCCTTACACGTGGAAACCTGCACCTTTCTAGTGATGAGAGATTTGTCTGTGGACGTCGTCCTAGGCCTCCCCTGGCTCCGGGAGCACAACCCGGTAGTAAATTGGGACACGTTGGAACTGGTAAAGTGGGGTCCCCGCTGTGCCAATCACCTTTGTGCGGTGAAGGTGGGAATCTCCACCTGCGAGGGGAGCCCCCTACCAGAATACCTCTCCGAGTTTTCTGACGTGTTCTCCAAACAATTATCTGAAGCTCTGCCCCCTCATAGGGAATGGGACTGTAAAATAGACTTGATTCCTGGGGCCAAACTTCCTAAGGGCCGCATTTATAACGTTACGGTTCCAGAGAGAGAATCCATGAGGGACTACATCCAGGACAGCCTGGCCAAGGGGCACATCCGGCCCTCAGAATCCCCGGTGGGTGCCGGGTTTTTCTTCGTTGAGAAGAAGGATGGGGGTCTCCGGCCCTGTATTGACTATAGAGAGCTAAATAAAATCACAGTCCGAAACCAGTATGCTCTTCCACTCATTCCTGACCTCCTCAACCAGGTCGCTGGTGCCCGATGGTTTTCTAAACTTGATCTCAGGGGAGCATACAACCTCATCCGCATTCGGGAGGGGGATGAGTGGAAAACCGCCTTCAATACGCCCCTCGGGCATTTTGAATACCTAGTTATGCCTTTTGGATTGTGTAACGCCCCCGCCATTTTTCAGGGGTACATGAACTCAGTGTTTCAGGATATCATGGGGGTGTTCGTGGTTGTATATCTAGACGACATTTTGATTTTTTCCTCCGACTTGCCGAGTCACCATACTCACGTTCAGACTGTGCTAGCTCGACTCAGACATAACAAGCTGTTTGCTAAACTCGAGAAATGTGTTTTCGGGGTACAAAAGATATCATTTTTGGGGTATATCATCACGCCATGCGACTTCCAGATGGATCCTGAAAAGGTGAAGGCCATCACGGAGTGGGCCCAGCCAGGGTCGTTGAAAGCCCTTCAACGCTTCCTCGGCTTCGCCAACTACTATCGCAAATTCATTAAAGACTTCTCCGTGGTGGCTAAACCTCTAACGGACCTCACCAGAAAGGGGGCAGATGTGAGGACCTGGTCTTCTGAGGCTCTGAGGGCCTTCAATACCCTAAAGGCGGCGTTCTCGTCTGCACCTGTCCTAGTACAACCGGATCTGTCCAGTCCTTTTGTGGTGGAGGTAGATGCCTCTGAGTTTGGTGTGGGAGCGGTACTGTCCCAAGGTCCCTCCACTCTCACCAACCTTAGACCGTGTGCCTATTTTTCTAGGAAGTTTTCGTCCACCGAACGGAACTATGATATAGGCAACCGGGAATTGCTGGCGATTAAGTGGGCTTTCGAAGAGTGGAGGCATTTTTTGGAAGGAGCCCATCACCAGATTACTGTACTCACTGACCATAAAAACCTCACTTATCTAGATTCCGCTAAGAGGTTAAATGCTCGGCAAGCCCGCTGGGCCTTGTTTTTTTCTCGGTTCAATTTTGTTGTTACCTATAGACCCGGTTCTAAGAATGTCAAGGCTGATGCCCTGTCTAGGAGTTTTGGTTCTCCGGAACCTTCCGAGCCGGAGCCTGAGAGCATTCTCTCCCCTGGGGTGGTCCTCGCTGCTGTCTCCTCCGACCTTTCACCTCTCATTCACGCCGCTCAACAATCTGCTCCTGAAGCCCTTCCGGAAGGCAAATTATTTGTCCCGTTGTCACTGAGATTGAAAGTGTTAGAGGAGACACATGCTTCAGTCCTAGCTGGACACCCCGGTATCAGGGGTACTCTGGAGTTAGCGGCCAGACTCTATTGGTGGCCGCACATGGCCAAGGATGTACGGGTATTTGTGTCCGCGTGCCCGGTTTGCGCAAGGGGGAAGAACCTCAGGAGACGTCCTGAGGGGCCTCTTCTGCCCTTGCCCATTCCGTCCAGGCCATGGTCCCATTTGTCCATGGATTTTATTACTGATCTGCCATCCTCGCTGGGGAATACGGTCATTTGGGTAATAGTTGACCGTTTCTCCAAAATGTCTCATTTTGTTCCACTTGGCAAGTTGCCTAACGCCAAACTTTTGTCTGAGATGTTCATCAAGGAGATTGTTCGGTTACATGGGATCCCCGAGGATATTGTGTCTGATAGAGGGGTTCAGTTCGTCGCTCGCTTCTGGCGAGCCTTCTGTAAAAATCTAAACGTTAATTTGTCCTTTTCCTCCGCTTTCCATCCCGAGAGTAACGGACAAACGGAACGGATGAACCAAGAACTTATCCAGTATCTGCGACTGTTTGTCTCTGATAACCAGCATCAGTGGGCCAACTACTTACCTCTCGCCGAATTTGCTATTAACAACCATGGTAACTCGTCGACCCAACTGTCACCTTTTTTTTGTAACTATGGGTTCCATCCCCGGTTCTCGCTTTCTACTCCTTTGGTCTCGAACAATCCGGCCGCCGACATATCCGCCGAAGAACTGTGCACAGTTTGGGCCCAGGTTCGTAAGAACCTTCAGGGTTCCCAAGAGAAACTGCGTAAATACGCAAATAAAAGACGTACTATCTCTGCACCTTTTGTGGTCGGGGAGCAGGTTTTATTATCATCTAAGAATCTGAGACTTAAGGTTCCCTCCCTGAAACTTGCTCCTCGGTTCATTGGCCCATTTACGGTTTTTCAGGTTATCAACCCGGTGTCATATAAGTTGGCACTTCCTGACCCCTGGAAGGTCCACAAGGTTTTTCACAAGAACTTGCTTAAGAAGTATGTGACTCCAGTTCTCCCCACCCAGAACCCGCCTCCTCCCTCTCTGGTACAGGGGGAACTGGAGTATGAAGTAGAAAGGCTTGTGGATGCCCGACGGGTTAGAGGTGGGCTGCAGTACCTGGTCCACTGGAGAGGATTTGGCCCTGAGGATAGGACGTGGGTCCCTGCCAGGGACGTTCATGCGCCACGCCTAGTCCAGGCATTCCACAGGGCTTTCCCGCTTAAGCCCGCACCTGGCCATGGGGGTCCGGTGTACCCCCGTAGAAGGGGGGGTACTGTCAGAACCGGCAACTCTCGGGGCCGCCGTGCCCGCACCACCGGTCCGGCCACCCGGGGTACAGGAGCGCGGCGCAGAGGTACCCCGGTTCTTGTGATCTCCCCGGGCCGCTGTAATACTGGTCGCCGCCGGGTTGCTAGGGAGGCAGCTGGTGCTTCTAGTCGCTTGACTACCAGGCTGGCTTCCCTAGTAACTGTCTGTGCAGTGAGACTGGGGGCGTGCCCCCAGCACCGCCCTGATTAGCCCTGCTGCTGTCAGGCTCCCCGCCCCAATCAGCTTCTGGGGCGGGAGCGCTGACAGCATTTAAATAGGTGTGTTTTCCTCTCAGGCCTTGCCAGTGTTAGTTTGGTTCTCCAGCTGCACCCGCGTTTATCCTGACTGCTCTTGTGACCTCGGCTTTTCTGACACCTGCTTTTGGACTTGACTACGTTTTTGCCTGACCCCTCCGTACTGCGTACCCTCTTGTTGCCTACCCGGATTGTCTGACCATTCTACCGTTGCTTGTCTCAGTGTCTGTTTGTCTCCCGTGTCCCGCTTCCCTAGTGAGGGTAGGGACCGTCGCCCAGTTGTCGCCCTGGGGGTTAGCCCAGGGGGGCAAGTAGGTAGGGACAGGGGTTGCGGGATATCTCAGGGACCCCCATATCCCGGACACTGTCCTGACAAATATAATGTGGTTTGCAGAAACTCTAAGGCAAGTGTCAGAAAAGCTAAAGCTAATAATGAATTAAGGCTTGCAACAGAGGCCAAAAGCAATAAAAAAAGGATTTTGGGGTTATATCAAAAGCAAAAGAAAAGTCAAATATGCTATTGGATGCTTACAAGATGAAAATGGTGAATTGGTTAAGAATGATGTTAAGAAGGCCGAACTTTTAAATTCCTATTTTGTATCTGTTTTCTCTCAGAAAGTAGATGGAAAATCAATTAATCTTCCCTGTGCTATTGGGGGAATAAAAGAATGCAAGCTATCTGTAAGCAGAGAGATGGTGAGGGAACACTTAGCTAACGTAAATGAATTTAAGTCTCAAGGTCCAGATGAATTACATCCTAGGATACTAAAGGAAGCAGCAGAGTTAATTGCTGAGCCACTTGCCGTAATCCTTGAAAATTCCTGGAGAACAGGAGAAGTCTCAGAAGGTTGGAAAAGCGCAAATGTTATCCCTATCTTCAAAAAAGGGAAGAAGGTGGATCCAGGAAACTACAGGCCTGTGAGCCTGACTTCTATACCGGAAAAGATCTTTGAACAAATTATTAAACAGCATGTATCCACTACTGTGGGCGCCCTGATTCTAAAGGAATGGGTGCTGAATTCCTTTAGGTTTATATTCGCTCTCTGCAAGTATTAATTTAACATGGAATTAAACTAGAAATATGTTAAAGGGGAATCATCTATATAACAAAGAAGAAACACGATGTCCAGGCGTATTGCTGAAAAATCCTTAACTATCTGGACCGGACAAAAGCTGGCAGCCATCGAACACATCAACAATAAGAGGCCAATAAACTAATGAAACATTTTAACCCCTTAGTGACCAGGCTTTTTTGCTTTTTTCCATTTTTGTTTTTTCCTACTCCCTTTTAAAAAATCGTAGCTCCTTTATTTATCCATCGACGTCGCTGTATGAGGGCTTGTTTTTTGCGGGACGAGTTGTATTTTTCAATGGCACTATTTATTGTACCATATAATGTACTGAAAAACTTTTTAAAAATTCTTAGCGGAGAGAAATGGAAAAAAAAAACGACATTCCACCATCTTTCGGTATGTCCTGTTTTTACAGCGCACAAACTGCAACAAAAACAACCTGATATTTTTATTCTATGGGTCAGTAAGATTACTACGATACCAAACTTATATAGTTTTTTTTTGCTGTAGTACTTGTATTTTTTTTTTAAGATATTTAATTTTTTTCAATTATTTTCTGCGGTCATTTTGTGTGCGCACAATACCTTTTTTATTTTTCCGTCGACATAGTTGAGCAAGGGCTCATTTTTTGAGGGATGTCCTGTAGTTTCCGATAGTATCAATTTGGAATACATACAACTTTTTGATCGCTTTTTATTGCATTTTTTCTGGAAGACAGGGTAACTAAAAAAGTGTATTTCTGGCATTCTTTATTTTTTTTTTCGGACGACGTTCACCGTGCAGGAAAAATAATGCACTACTTTGATAGATCGGACTTTTACGGACGCGGCGATACCAAATACATATTTTTATTTTATGATTTAGATTTTTTAGTAATTGATATGGCAAAAGGGGGGTGATTTAAACTTTTATAACTTTTTTTTTTTTTACAATTTAAAAAACTTTATTGACTTTTTTTAACTTTACTTTGAAGTCCCCCTGGGGGACTTTAACATGCGATGCTTTGATCGCTCCTGCAGTATGACGTAATGCTATAGCATTACGTCATACCTCTTCTTTACAGGCAGTCTATCAAGCCACCCTGGGGATAGCTTGATAGGCAGTCTGCTAAGGCAGCCCTGGGGCCATTCATTAGGCCCCCGGCTGCCATGACACATGCACGGCTCCCCCAATCTCACCGCGGGGGGGCCGTGCGGGACCCCCGAACAGCGTTCAGGGCATTTAAAGGGTTAATAGCCGCGCTCGGCCGAAAGGCCGAGCGCGGCTATTGCCCGCGGGTGTCAGCTGTAATAAACAGCTGATGCCCGCGCTGTATGGAGGGAGATAGCGGCGCTACCCCCCCCCCCCCCCTCCATACACGTCCTGCAGCTGCAGGACGTAAAAACACTATAGCGTGGTCGTTAAGGGGTTAATAATAAAAGAAAATACAGCGTCTGCTACCCAACGAGGGGCCTTCTTTTCTCCACCCTTTAAGGATCTGTGTTCTTATAAAAGCTTTTGTCACTTCATTCACTCTCTCAATGTTAGCATTAAGGACAGCGGGTTACTGGGTCTCCTGGTTTATCCTCAGCCACCAGATCTCTGAAATACTGCATCCTGCAACGGAACATGTTCAAACGATGCAGGCATGTGGCGGACCCCGATGGCCCTACGGATAGGAAGTTGTCCGGTATCGCTGGGTTGCCAGATACTACTTTAACTGTCCATTCCAAAAAAAGAAGAGAACATCTCAAATCAGCAACAAGAGATCAAGCAACCCATCAGCAGGCACATAACTAAGTAAATTACACCATTCCACTGGCAAACTAAATAGTGGAAACAATCCAGATGTATGGGGAGGGGGCGGAAGGCTGATTCAGTATCAGATTTGGCAAGCAAGGTACTTTGCCCGGCCTTATGCAAGATGTGGATTGCTTTGTTTAAAAAGATATAAGTGACCATCGCCTCCCCTTTGGATACATCGTCATTATCAGATGCACCTGGAGGGAATGCCAAATGATGTATGATTCTAACGTTTCCCAGCTCCTCTTTGAGTATCAGGCCTAGCAGAGAATTTTTTTTAAATTTAGGAGAGTAGGTCCTTTGAAGGGGTCAGCCATGAGGCCTATGGCTACTTCCGTTTAAGTCTATTTTAGTTCCATACCCGGAGGCATGATAACTTACCCTGCAATGCTTGCGTCTGTGGAGTTCTGACGTTTGCATGTGAAGTCGGTGTGGAAGTAGGTGTCACTCTTGCAGCAGTGGTTGATGATGCTTGCTCTGCACCCATATCATGATCGTCCCACCTTTGCTCATCTGCCAGATGTTCATTGCGAATTCTCTTGTCTGAGGAGGAAGCAGACAAAATAGAACTAGACCTTCAGCTATGGCAGGACTAGGGGGGGGGTCAAATCTGTGTCTGGGATTTTGCTTTTCGGCTCCATTCAGGAAGCAGGAAAGCGGAATGCCTGTGGCCGAATGGTTCCTTCTCTGGATATAGGCAATGTGGTCTGCCCTCTTTCCGCCCTGCTGCCCAGCTTTTGGACGGAAGAAAAATCACTGCATGCAGTGCTTTTTCTTCCAGTTTTACAACCGGATCTGCAATGGAGCCTCCGGTAGGAGATTCTGTCATAGATGTAACACCGCCCCTTTTGCTTTTTCCTGTGACTATGGGACCTATGGAATCTCTGACAGTGGATGAACACCAGCTTTGAAGTGTATGATGCCAGAACCTATATTTATCAACTTAGGAGTCAGCAAAGTTGGAAGGGGAGTATGCCTTTCACTCTTCATGGTGAACAAGCTATGGGATCTAACTGATGAGGCACGTGAAGCGGCAGGCTTTATAAACTGCCGAGGAGTCAGAGGGATCCCGGGGGGTAAAATCAACATTAAAAAATTCAGCCTCAGATCCACTGTCATCAGAAGGTGGCACGTCAACTGAGCTCTGAGGCAGGCATGTGTGGCTTGAGGGGTAGGGAAGGCAGATGCCTGTATCTCTTCTAAAGTGGAAGGGGGTGCTTTCCTACTAAGCCACCTGGCCAGCTGGTTGGAGGTTTACAAGGAGGAGGTGGTGGCATCGCTAGTACTGCTACAGCTGCTGCTGAAGAGCTGTATGCTGGAGACATGTGGGAAACATTAACAGCCACTGAGAAGGCCATGGGCTGCTCTGTGCCGCCGGCCACTGTAGCCCCACCACCCACTGCTTGTAACAGTCTTAAGGAAGCAAAGCAAACTTTTGCATTGTGAACAACAGCGGTCCAGAGAGTGAGCCTCCCTTGTTGCCGCTCTGTTTCTTCTTCTAGGAAATGGAGAGGGGCTAATTCTACTAGGAGATACAAGATCTACTGTGGGTGGGACAGGAGTTGTGGGGCAATTCTTTTAAGAGGGGGAACTCCAGGATGTGCCCTCTTTGAGCACTTTCTCCCTTTACAAAGCAAGGAGTGCTGCATTTTCTGACATCAGGATTCAAGGATCTATTAAAGGAAATACCTCGCCTCGGGCTGGGAGTATTATAGATTTCTTAAATTCTGCCCGGGGAAACTTTGCTGACCAATGAAAAGGGAAAATAGGGGAGGAGGATAGAAGCCAACATAATGCTGGCCCATGTCAACTTACTCATGCTTAAACTCCTTAAAGTCCTCCATAAAGTCGACCAGCAGTCGAGTGCCCGCTAGCTTAAACACACAGGATGAACACATCTGTACATGGCATATCACACAGAGATCTAAGACTATGGCATTAGCGCAATACTCAGCTGCAGTGTATCACTATGGAGGCCGGTCTATAAAGTCCTTTACTGCATTTGTACCTAAAATATGCTTTAACTTCAAAACATCTTCTGTCAGCTACAATAAGTGGTGATGATTTCCTTTGTTGGACAATCACTTATAGAAGATTCTGAGGTGTGAGTGATGACTCAAGGCTTTTCTACTAAAGTATGTACATGTGAGGAATAAAGATCTGCAATACGAAGACAGAGGAGGTACTCACGTGTATTGCAATTTAAGGCTGTTGCCAGTATAATGACCAGAATCCCCACAGCTGCAGCGGTAATAATACCAATAACAACAGCAATAAGAGGGCTCAGATTTTGCGGCATCACATTATCTGTAAAAATACAAAACTATAGATTAATTAGAACGATATTAATTACACAACATGTCTGGTAAAACTGCAGTGAAAATAATTAGGTTATCAATTTTTGCACCCCATACAGAGGGACTTGGGGGGGGGGGGGGGGGAAGGGGGTTAAAATTTCTCTTTCTGTAGAAGACCACATAGGTCATGCAATGCTCCCTGGGAAAAAGCTATGCAACTAAGGAATGGAATAATCCTCCACGGTGCCCCCTACTGGAAGGTCGCTACCCTATTTGTTAATCTCCAACATTTTGCACTGATGAGGAACGAAAACTCAAACAGCTGTACGTACATGAGTACCTTGGTTTGGATTACATCCAAACTCATAATGCAAGGCTTGTAAAAACATCAGATATTGACTCATAAGGTACCGGCCTTCCAATAGGTGGTGCTGTAGAGGAGTATTCCAACACTTATTAGCATATTGTTTTTTCGCAGGGAGCATTGCATGGTGTTTGAGACTCATCACATCCTCACAGTGCTCTCCATAAGGGGAGCATTAGCCCCCTGAACTTTAATATACAGGGTGATGGAAAAGTCAATGACTTTAATTGCAGGTGATTTAACCTTTTTTGTTAAGGGCATAATCACCTCTGTATACTCTGTATAGTAGCTGGAAGTCTTCCTGGAGAGGCTTCTTTAGAGACTCATGTTGGACCCTACATGAGAAGTTCTGCTCCCTGTCCTCCTCGGTGGGGGTTATGGTCGCGGTGCTGTTCACACTGTAGCTTCCATCCGAGTTCCTCTGGGGTTCATCCACAGTGACATCTCCCAGCATCTCTCTGCCCCTGAACCATTTAATATCGATGTCCACGGGGTAGAATCCAGTGACGGAGCAGCGCAGGACGCTCTCTTCATTCAGCACAACTGTCTTATTTGTGATGGTCACCTGCGGGGGAGCTGATAATAAAAAACAATAGTCAAGTATACTGTGTTATTCTTATGCTTATATGGAGATGATGGCTGATGGCAAAAACTGCACCAACCGCTATCTTTTGTTAATGGCGGATTTACAATTTATGGCATGAAATGTTAAATCCACAGCACTTTGCCGTATAATACATGTGGTTTGTATTTTCTAAATGTTTTGGGGAAAGTTAAGGAACTGTGAGCTGAATCTGAGCATACAGATGTCACCCTTTATAGTACAGTATAGGGTAGAATCTGCTGCACAATCCGTATGTAATGCATCTGTAGGGGCCCAGTACATCATCCTGGTCCCCTCCATAAATGTCATACATGTTTGTCCTTTCTTGATGCACTGTGCAAAGCTGTCTTGTTATGTCCATTATGTGTGTTGCACAGCTGCAGCACTGGAAGGGTTAAAGGGGTTGTCCCGCGGCAGCAAGTGGGTCTATACACTTCTGTATGGCCATATTAATGCACTTTGTAATGTACATTGTGCATTAATTATGAGCCATACAGAAGTTATCAAAAGTTATTCACTTACCTGTTCCGTTGCTGGCGTCCTCGTCTCCATGGTTGCCGTCTAATTTTCGCCGTCTAATGGCTAAATTAGACGTGCTTGCGCAGTCCGGGTCTTCTCCTTTTCTCAATGGGGCTCCGTGTAGCTCCGTGTAGCTCCGCCCCGTCACGTGCCGATTCCAGCCAATCAGGAGGCTGGAATCGGCAATGGACCGCACAGAAGCCCTGTGGTCCACCGAGGGAGAAGATGCCGGCGGCCATCTTCAGCAGGTAAGTAAGAAGTCACCGGAGCGCGGGGATTCAGGTAAGCGCTGTCCGGTGTTCTTTTTTAACCCCTGCATCGGGGTTGTCTCGCGCCGAACGGGGGGGGGGGGGGGGGGTTTGAAAAAAAAAAAAAACCCGTTTCGGCGCGAGACAGCCCCTTTAAATGTTCAATAAAATCCAAGCCTCCATGTAAATGTATCAAGTCTGTCATGTCATGTGGTATAAGAGAGGGTATAAATGTGAGTGATTGAGAGCGGGAAAGGGGTTCCATCTTCTGGAGTTGAGAGAGTATAAAACACAGAGCCACATGAAGGCACCTTCAGCCTCCTTGTGGTGAAGATGGAAGAGGAGGAGAAATTTCCTGTGTTGCTTGTGTTCTGCATGTGAGTGGAGTGAGCCCCCAACAATAAGACAAAGCATTTGTAAGTAAATACTTCTTCTCAAAGCCAGTGGAGAGGTACAAATCAACTCTCAAATTTCCTACACGGCTGTCCAGAACCAGGATCACCGCATAGAGGTACACCCTTTAATTTTCACACCCACGTGTCTCCAAGGCTGGGTGGAGGTATTTTGAGCTAATAATTGCTGTCAGAGTGTCTGTGGAGTGACCCTACCCCTTTCCTCCTCCGGAGTGTTCCCCTTCCAACGGCAGTTTCTGGCAGATAATGTAGACTGCATGACCGGTGTCATCCTGCGTTTCCTCCCTGACCTCTGATCTTTTGCCTTGCCTGCACTGTAAAAACTTTAAGTGAACTACCTGTATAACCTGCTTGCAGTTTTCTAAAGTAAAGTTTATCACGTGTTCTAACCATTCCTAGAGACCCATGGTACTCAAGAACTAACTGTGTGTGGCTATATTTATTTCTCTGCTGAGGGTCAGACCTTTGTGTGAGAGAATGGTGGCATCACACGTGACAACTACAACTCCCGTTATAGTGTTTTGTGGGCATCTTCCTCTCCTAGGGGTCTCCCTGGTGGCCTGCAGTGATACTCTGGCCTTGAGTGTGTGTCAGGACTCAGGGTCCGGGAAACTGGTAGTCCCTGAGAATACCCACAACCCCTGTCCCTACCTACTTGCCCCCCTTGGCTAAGCCCCAGGGCAACAACTGGGCGACGGTCCCTACACTCACTAGGGAAGAAGAACACTGGGACTAACAAACAGACAGACACTGGAACAAACAATGGCAAGGAGAGTCAGACTATCCGGGTCGGCAACGAGAGGGTACGCGGTACAAGAGGGTCAGGCAAAGACAACGTCAGGTTCAAAAACAGGGAGTCAAAAATGAGGAGTCACAACAAGAAGTACGCTGGTGTAGCAGGGAGACCAAACTAACACTGGCACCGGAATGCAGACACAAGCAGGTTTAAATGCTGTCAGAGTACATCCAGTTACACAGGGAAGGAGACACGTCTGGTTGCCATGATACCGAGGACGTAGCGCGCGGCAACACCCACCGCGTCCCTAGCAACCCGGCGGCAAGGAGGAGCTCGGCGGCCAGGGGAGGTTCGAGGAGCGGGGCTCCCCTGCGCCGCACAGCAGCAGCCCGTGTGACAGGACCGGCGATGAGGGCACGAAGGACCCGCGAATCAACGGTCCTTACAGTATGTGTGTTCCCTCCAGGAAAGGGTTTGGTAAGTGCCATCATGTCAGGCCAGCACTATACTCTCCCAGCTCCCCATATATCCCTGGTGTCCGAGGTCACCCTATGGGATACTGTACATATGGATTTTGTGGTGGGATCACCACAGTTATACTGGAGACTTGCAGTGAGTTCTGCTGAGGAACAATTACTCCAAGTGTGACTTCGCTTTCCAGAGAGTTATTAAAGACATAATGTACAACATACATGGACAAGGCCTGACTTACCTGTAACATACACAGTGATCTCCTTCGTCTTCCGCAGCGGGCTGTAGAGCACTGAACAGGCATAGACCCCGGCATCTGATAAAGCTGTATTAGATATAGAAAGGTCCACTCTTCCATTTAATGCTTTCTCTATGTCCAATGAATATCTGGGATCGGTTGTTCTTACTTCATTATCGTAGCTCAGATTTTGTTTTCCCTCCAAGTACCAAAATACTGCAAAAAATTTAGGATTGACGGGAGGCTTTTGTACGGTATAGCTACAAGGAATCAGAGCCGGTGAGCCGACTGTAGCCTTATGTGTGCTGGGAGCAGAGATCTCCAAAGCTGTACCTGCAGGTAGACACACATAATACATATGATATACTAGCTGATATGCCCGGCTTCGCCCGAGTTAATTTGGTACTGGTGTTTATCTGGTGTTCACACGGAAAATCTTATGAAGTCGTGGTTACTTTAGAGATACCGGAAAAACATATGTTCACCATTTTGCATAGTTCTCTGTGTTACCCAGGAAACACCACGGGAGGTAACCATGCGATGTATCCTTTATATAAAATGACATCAGGAAGTAAGAGAATTAGATTTCATACGTAAAATTTGGATGCTAATTCTTTTGCACTTAGAATTGAATAATCAATTTGGGACCCATTAACTTTTCCTACTTATGACATAATCAATGCTTGTGCCAAATTTCAAGCTTCTATGACATTGGGAAGTGAGAGAATTAGATTTCGTACGTAAAATGTGGACGCTAATTCTTTTGCGCTTAGAATTGAATAATCGAGTTGGGACCCATTAGCTTTTCCTATTTATGACATAATCAATGCTCGTGCCAAATTTCACGTTTCTATGACACCGGAAAGTGAGAAAATTACATTCCGTATGTAAAATTTGGATGCTAGTTCTTTTGCGCTAGAATTGAATAATCAAGTTGGGACCCATTAACTTTTCTATTTATGACATATTCAATGCCCATGCCAAATTTTAAGTTTCTATGACATTGGGAAGTGAGAGATTTAGATTCCGTACGTTAAATTTCGATGCTAATTCTTTTGCGCTAGAGTTGAATAATCGAGTTGGGACCCAATTATTTTTCCTATTTTGGAGATAATCTATGCTTGTGCCAAAATTCATGTTTCTACGACATCGGGAAGTTGGAGAACTTTTGGCGAGTCAGTCAGTCAGTGAGTGAGTCAGTGAGGGCTTTCGTTTTTATATATATAGATACAGTATGAATGCTAAAGTCAGACTATGGCTCAGTATTGTACATCACTGAATGATTATGTATATTGTGTGGAAGGTGGAACAACACCAGCTGGACACAAAATGACAGAACTGGACTTCACCCATAGCAGTTGCCTTTCCTGGGTACGAACGGTGTCTCCCACTACTCATATACCTCCAGGACTGAAAGTAGGGCCAAATTATGTGCGATCAGACAGAACAATAATACTAAGCATGTATCAACACTAATAGATAACAAAGATGCTACAACAAGAACTTATAAAGAGCTTACAGGGCGAGAATGGTGATGGGAATCATATGATGGCATGAATGGCTGATGATGATGGTAGTCAGATAGATATGGTGATGATAGTAAGGTAATGGAACAAATGAATGATGGTAAACAGATAATAAACTGACAATAACTTACCGTAACACTAGGTTTTCCTATGTATTCCCCTTATCCACCGGACGCTGACCCTTACACCAGACACCACTGTCCCTGAATATTTCTAGTATTTCCCTAATAGAAACTATGTAAAACACTGACCCTATCAAACAATGAGAGGGCACTAAGACCCAGAGACAAGATAACAAAATTGAATGGGGCTGAATTAAGGGACCTTTTACGCAAAATGATTATTATTCAAATAATTGTTGAATCATGCGAAAATTAGCTATAATCGTTCAGTGTAAACATGGTCAATGATTGAATGATGAATGATACTTCAATCCCTTCTCATTCATCATTCATCTTATACAGGCATAAAAATCACCCTGCATCGTTTGACAGTTGTTCTGTCTACAAGGCGATCGCTCAGTCGTTTGCTAACGATTTCCAGGCGTTTCCAAACTCCCCTGACAGAAGAACAATGGACTGAACGAGCTCCAATAAAAACGTGAGAAAAATGTCAACGATTGCGTGAGTAAAAGGACTTCAATTGAAAGCAAACGACTTGTTCATTCGCTCATTCCAATGATTAATTGATCTGTGAAAAAACCCTAAGGGCTTATTTACACGAAAACATTTGTGTTGCATAAAATTACTCGAGCCAGTAGTGCCTTATGCGAGTACCTGCCCGCTCTTCTCTAAAGATTCGGGTGCCAGCGGGGGGCGGGGAGCGGGAACTGCAAACAATAAACTTTAAGACCAAAGGAGCAAAGACTGGACTAGAAATAATCACACGTACTTGAGTACACTAACAAGAACCAAAGCTAGACTAGGAAGAAGATCTACAACTGCAGGGGGAGGAGGTGGGCCGGGCCAGGAGCAGTGCACTGAGCTCCCACCCCCTCTCCATCCCTCACCATTGTTTGCAATGGGAGGGTCGGGACCAGGGTGGAGCTAAGTTAGGCCCCTCCCCGCCCCCTTTCATTGCAAATAGTTGTGAGGGGCAGAGAGGGGGGCGGGAGCTCAGTGCACTGCTCCTGGCCCGGCCCGCCTCCTCACCCTGCAGAGAGAGACAGCGTATATCAGCCAGGCATGAAAACCCGGCCGATATACGCACGCCGGAATAAGCCCTAACTCTTAGGGTGCCTACCCATATTTTTTTGCAATGCGAGAGCAAATAAAGAGGCATGATTATGAAACCTATGATTTTCAATGGTATACTTATTTGCAATTTTTACTCTTAAGCCTCACAGCGCAGAGAAAAAAATCTGCAATATCGCTCAGTGTTTTCAATGCGGCCGGTGGCAGCAGCGCCAGCCCCATTAAAAACATAGGGACTTCTATCGCGGACTTCTGCCACAGCTCTGACAGCTGTGATAGCTATGTGAGAAGATACCTTCTTCCCTGTGGGGAGGAAGGAATCCTCTGCCACAGCTGTCGCAGCTGTGACAGAAGTCCGTGATGCTATCCCATTGCTTTCAATGGGGTCAGCACTGCTGTTGCCCCATTGAAAGCAGTGGGTTGCAGGCAACCCCCGCAGCGATGAAATATAAGCCCTTCCCTGAAAAATATTTCTAGCTGTAAAAAGAAAATTAAACTCACCTAGAAGAGCCGTCCAACTCTTCTGTTCGGCCCGGCTGTCGTCTTCTGTCTTCCGGAGGCAGGGGATTGAAAAATCCCCACTCCCAGAAAGCACTAGTCTCATTGGCGGAGCACTCAACCAATCATAGGCATCACTCGACCATTGAATGACAGCTGAGAGCTGCCTGCGATTGGTCACAGTGCTTAGCCAATCACAGGCAGCGCTTAGCCATTCATTCAATGCCACTGAATGACAGCTGTGTGCTGCCTGTGATTGGTGTCAGCGCTCAGCCAATCACAGGCAGCGCTAAGCCAATGAGACTAGTGATTTTTTTGGGTGGGGATTTTTCAATCCTCGGCCTCCAGAAGACAGAAGACAACTGCCGGGCTGGACAGGAGAGCCGGATGGCTCTTCTAGGTGAGTATAATTTTTTTTTTTAACTTTTTTTACAGCTAGGGATGATTTTCGGGGAAATCACTCTCTAACTCTACCCACTCTCTAAATCTTAACAGGGGTCACAACACAAAATTGAAATCCATGTCCTGGGGCTCATATGCCATAGCATTGTGTAGCAGGTCAGCAATATTGAGATATAGCGTTAGATCAGTCAGCAAAAAAAAAAAATCACAGCTAATAGAATCAATGGATTCCTATGAAAAGATTCAGAGGGGATAATTTTATGCGTGTAAAAGAATTGCACCTAAAATATAATAGGACACGCGAAACTGAAATTCTCTGATGTCGTTGGCCCCATTGAAAGCAATGGGAAAACTCTGTGCTCCTCTGTGACAGCAGTCATGGCTAAAGGGATTCCCCGCGGGGATGAAGGAATCCCCTGTCACTGCTGTAATAGAGGATTGCAGAGTTCTCCCATTGCTTTCAATAGGGCTGGCACTGCTGCCACCTGCCCCATTGAAAGAAATAGAGGATATCGTAGGAAAATACAACATGCTGCAATGGGAGGGTGCGGATTGGGGCAGCGCTTAGCTCCGCCCCTTCCCCTCCCATTGTAAACAGCGGACAAGGGGTGGAGAGGAGAAGAGAAGGAGGGGGGGAATTAAGCAGTCACGCTACTAAACTCCCTCCCACCTCCCTTCTCTGGTCACTGTCCTTGGCTCTCATAGGAGTCAATGGCAGTGGCTATAGTCCGGCCAGGAAGATGGCTTCCTGCTCAGTGTAAAAGCGCCTAGGCCAGGTGCTTTATGCCACGGGAATACGCATGTGTGATCTGATGCATTGGAATCCAATGCATCATATGGTAATGTATATCGGCCTGGCCGTGAAAACAGCGGCTGATATACACTCATGTGAATAAGCCCTTACGGCCATGTTTTTGTCATATTTTGCGAGCATGAAAATCTCACCCACAAAACGTGATGAAATGAAATCCTTGATTCCAATGGTTTAGTTTCCACTATCGTGTGTCTCACGTAATATTGCTATGTGCGATAAAAGATAGGACATATCTTTCTGGTTTTTTTTGTGTTTTTTTTACAAGCGCACCACAGCGGCGAGCATATTTGCACATGCGCTCATCTGTTTACGCTCTGAATTAATGGAGAGTGTGGGAATTTACCAGCAGGACCAAACACCATTCCCTTTCAGGATGTCAGTGGGGGCTATAAATTGCATTTTTCCATGTGTGTAGATAAAGGATCTTGGAAATATAGTATTCTGAAGAGTAATTGCAGTCCAGAGGTCAGGGGCATTGTAGAAGTACAGATATCGGGGAACACACAAACCGTAAAAGCTCATAAAAAGTCTAAAGGTATTCCTGTTATTGACACTAAGGAGCACTAAACCTGTAAGTACATATAAAATGAGCAGCAGTAATATTTCTCCATGCTCTCAGTCTGCAGGATTTTCTACAACTCTTGAGAAAGACTTATAGCCAAGGAGTTGGATATTTTGGTATAAACTAAGCAGCAGCACTCAATGTCAAGCAGCAGCTGTAAAAGCAAGTACGATTTTGGGATGTATGAAAACAGAGATAAAGACATGTGATCCTAATAGAGTATCACCCCACTATAGGTCCCCTGTAAGACTACATGTCCTATATAGGATTCAGTTTTATGGAGCATCTGGAGAGAGTTTATAGGCAGCAACTACAGGGGGGCATGGCCTAACTGAGCACCAAGATGGCCGCATAGTTTTGGAGCTTCAAAACAGCATCCTCAGTGGCCGTCACTCACTCTGGTGGCAGCACTGCTGCTTCGCTGGGCACAGATGAACCACCGCAAGTCTTCCCACACTCTGCCCGGATGCCTGAAGGACTTTTTAGTGGCGCACGGCCGATCACAGTCCGCAGCCCGTCAGGCCCCGGTATCACCCGCTTCCCTGCCGTGGAGAGGAAGTCTGTCCCCAGCATCCAGCTCCTGCTCACTGCCGGCATTGCAGACTCTCCAGGGGACCTCTGAGGTGAGCGCAGTCCAACAGTCCCCAGATAGCTCCCCCGGGCAGACAACGCTCTCCATGTCTCCTAATAAAGGGAAGGGAGCTCACAAGGACAAACAAAAGAGTACCACTGCTGGCCCGCTAAAGCAGCGTCCTAAATTAATGGAAGATCACTTAGGAGTAGAGATGAGCGAACGTACTCGTCCGAGCTTGATATTCGTGCGAATATCAGGGTGTTCGGGATGCTCGTTACTCGTAACGAGTACCACGCGGTGTTCCGGTTACTTTCAGTTTCCTCTCTGAGACGTTAGCGCACTTTTCTGGCCAATTGAAAGACAGGGAAGGCATTACAACTTCCCCCTGTGACGTTCAAGCCCTATACCACCCCCCTGCTGTGAGTGGCTGGGGAGATCAGGTGTCACCCGAGTATAAAAATCGGCCCCTCCCGCAGCTCGCCACAGATGCCTTGTGACTTAGCTGAGGGAAAGTGCTATCGTGCTGGAGCTGCTGTAGGGAGAGCGTTAGGAGTCAGTGTAGGCTTCAAGAACCCCAACGGCCCTTCTCAGGGCCACATCTACTAGTGTGCAGTACTGTGTTAGCACAGTATTTTTTTTTTTTTTTGTCCAAAATTGGATCTGCAGAGCATTGCGCCCAGCAATAGGGACAGAAGTGGGGGTTAGGCAGGGAGAGTGTTAGGAGTTAGTGTAGGCTTCAAGAACCCCAACGGTCCTTTCTAGGGCCACTTCTATCCGTGTGCAGTACTGTCCAGGCTGCTGTTAGCAGTGTTGCATTTTTTTTTTTTTCTCAAAACCGGCTGTGCAGAGCATTGCACCCGGCATTAATACTACAGGGATAGAATTGTGTAGGCAGGGCCAGAAGACATACATTATTCATTGAATACACGCAGTGGGGTCTTCCCTTTGCTAAAAAGGAAAAGAAATTATATTTGGCCAGCCTGTGTCAGTCCTAAGGTCTGCGTGTACGTGTGTGCTGCGTGTACAACGTACAAAAATCAGACGCAACCAGCTACGCTTTACTGCAGCCTAGCGCCATTGTCTTTCCTGACTGGCAAATACCTGCTCTGCTAGAGTTAATAACTCTGCTACACTATACTTGTGTGACACTTTTTGAGGGCCACACCACAGATATTAAACTTCTTGTTCATTGAATATACGCAGTGGGGTCTTCCCTAAGCTAAAAAGGAAAAGAAATTATATTTGGCCAGCCTGTGTCAGTCCTAAGGTCTGCGTGTGCTGCGTGTACAACGTACAAAAATCAGACGCAACCAGCTACGCTTTACTGCAGCCTAGCGCCATTGTCTTTCCTGACTGGCAAATACCTGCTCTGCTAGAGTTAATAACTCTGCTACACTATACTTGTGTGACACTTTTTGAGGGCCACACCACAGATATTAAACTTCTTGTTTTTCATTGAATACACGCAGTGGGGTCTTCCCTTTGCAAAAAAGCAAAAACATTATATTTGGCCTGCAGGCTTGCGCCAATTTATTTCCTGCCTGGGAAATCAAATCACTGGTAATACAGCATGCTGAGGGGTAGGGGTAAGCCTAGAGGACGTGGACGTGGCCGAGGACGCGTAGGCCCAAGTGAGGGTGTGGGCACAGGCCGAGCTTCTGATCCAGGTGTGTCGCAGCCGACTGCTGCGCGATTAGGAGAGAGGCACGTTTCTGGCGTCCCCACATTCATCGCCCAATTAATGGGTCCACGCGGGAGACCTTTATTAGAAAATGAGCAGTGTGAGCAGGTCCTGTCCTGGATGGCAGAAAGTGCTTCGAGCAACCTATCGTCCAGCCACAGTTCTGCGCCGTCCACTGCTGCAAATCCGAATCCTCTGTCTGCTGCTCCTCCTTCCTCCCAGCCTCCTCACTCCACTACAATGACACCTGCTCAGGAGCGGGAACACTCCCTGGAACTGTTCTCGGGCCCCTGCTTAGATTGGGCAGCAGCGGTTCCTCTCCCACCAGAGGAGTTTATCGTCACTGATGCCCAACCATTCGAAAGTTCCCGGGGTCCGGGGGAAGAGGCTGGGGACTTCCGCCAACTGTCTCAAGAACTTTCTGTGGGTGAGGAGGACGATGACGATGAGACACACTTGTCTTGCAGTGAGGTAGTAGTAAGGGCAGTAAGTCCAAGGGAGCAGCGCACAGAGGATTCTGAGGAAGAGCAGCAGGACGATGAGGTGACTGACCCCACCTGGTGTGCAACGCCTACTCAGGACAGGTCTTCAGAGGGGGAGGCAAGGGCATCAGCAGGGCAGGTTGCAAGAGGCAGTGCGGTGGCCAGGGGTAGAGGCAGGGCCAGACCGAATAATCCACCAAGTGTTTCCCAAAGCACATCCTCGCGCCATGCCACCCTGCAGAGGCCGAGGTGCTCTAAGGTCTGGCAGTTTTTCACAGAGACGCCTGACGACCGACGAACAGTGGTGTGCAACCTTTGTCGCGCCAAGATCAGCCGGGGAGCCACCACCAACAGCCTCACCACCACCAGCATGCGCAGACATATGATGGCCAAGCACCCCACAAGGTGGGGCGAAGGCCGTTCACCGCCTCCGGTTTGCACCGCTGCCTCTCCCCCTGTGCCCCAACCTGCCACTGAGATCCAACCTCCCTCTCAGGACACAGGCACTACCGTCTCATGGCCTGCACCCACACCCTCACCTCCGCTGTCCTCGGCCCCATCCACCAATGTCTCGCACCGCACAGTCCAGCCGTCGCTAGCGCAAGTGTTGGAGCGCAAGCGCAAGTACGCCACCACGCACCCGCACGCTCAATCGTTAACCGTCCACATAGCCAAATTTATCAGCCTTGAGATGCTGCCGTATAGGGTTGTGGAAACGGAGTCCTTCAAAGCTATGATGGCGGCGGCGGCCCCGCGCTACTCAGTTCCCAGTCGCCACTACTTTTCCCGATGTGCCATCCCAGCCCTGCACGACCACGTCTCCCGCAACATTGTACGCGCCCTCACCAATGCGGTTAGTGGCAAGGTCCACTTAACTACGGACACGTGGACAAGCACAGGCGGGCAGGGCCACTACATCTCCCTGACGGCACATTGGGTGAATTTAGTGGAGGCTGGGACAGAGTCAGAGCCTGGGACCGCTCACGTCCTACCCACCCCCAGAATTGCGGGCCCCAGCTCGGTGGTGGTATCTGCGGCGGTGTATGCTTCTTCCACTAAAGCACCCTCCTCCTCCTCCTCCTCAACCTCTGTCTCGCAATCTAGATGTGTCAGCAGCAGCAGGACGTCGCAAGCAGTCGGTGTCGCGCGGCGTGGCAGCACAGCGGTGGGCAAGCGTCAGCAGGCCGTGCTGAAACTACTCAGCTTAGGAGATAGGAGGCACACGGCCCACGAACTGCTGCAGGGTCTGACAGAGCAGACGGACTGTTGGCTTGCGCCGCTGAGCCTCCAACCGGGCATGGTCGTGTGTGACAACGGGCGTAACCTGGTGGCGGCTCTGCAGCTCGGCAGCCTCACGCACGTGCCATGCCTGGCCCACGTCTTTAATTTGGTGGTTCAGCGCTTTCTGAAAAGCTACCCACGCTTGTCAGACCTGCTCTTAAAGGTGCGCCGGCTCTGCGCACATTTCCGCAAGTCCCACATGGACGCTGCCACCCTGCGCACCCTGCAACATCGCTTTAATCTGCCAGTGCACCGACTGCTGTGCGACGTGCCCACACGGTGGAACTCTACGCTCCACATGTTGGCTAGGCTCTATGAGCAGAGTAGAGCTATAGTGGAATACCAACTCCAACATGGGCGGCGCAGTGGGAGTCAGCCTCCTCAATTCTTTTCAGAAGAGTGGGCCTGGTTGGCAGACATCTGCCAGGTCCTTCGAAACTTTGATCAGTCTACCCAGGTGGTGAGCGGCGATGCTGCAATAATAAGCGTCACCATTCCTCTGCTATGCATCTTGAGAAGTTCCCTGCAAACCATAAAGGCAGCCGCTTTGCGCTCGGAAACAGAGCCGGGGGAAGACAGTATGTCGCTGGATAGTCAGAGCACCCTCCTGTCTATATCTCAGCGCGTTCAGGAGGAGGAGGAGGAGGATGAGGAGGATGAGGAGGAGGGGGAAGAGACAGCTTGGCCCACTGCTGACGGTACCCATGCTGGTTGCCTGTCATCATTTCAGCGTGTATGGCCTAAGGAGGAGGAGTAGGAGGAGGAGGATCCTGAAAGTGATCTTCCTAGTGCGGACAGCCATGTGTTGCGTACAGGTACCCTGGCACACATGGCTGACTTCATGTTAGGATGCCTTTCTCGTGACACTCGCATTCAACGCATTCTGGCCACTACGGATTACTGGGTGTACACACTGCTCGACCCACGCTATAAGGAGAACCTTCCCAGTCTCATTCCCGAAGAGGAAAGGGGTTCGAGAGTGTTGCTATACCACAGGACCCTGGCGGACAAGCTGATGGTAAAATTCCCATCCGACAGCGCTAGTGGCAGAAGGCGCAGTTCCGAGGGCCATGTAGCAGGGGAGGTGCGTAGATCGAGCAGCATGTACAGCCCAGACAGTGCAACAGTCTTTAAGGGCCTGTCACCGCTCCCCAGTCAAGGCTGAGTCGGCGGGAGCACTGTAAAAGGACTATTGTACATTTGGACCAGGTGGGCTTCATAAAAGGGAGACAAGCACCAGATGGAATGAGGAGAATACTAAACCTTCTTCTTTTAATAATAGATTCCTTCCACTCTCCTGCCATTCTTTTAGCCTTAGAAGCTGAAAAAGCTTTCAATAGGCTACATTGGGGTTATGCCTTTTCAGTCCTTGAAAGGTTTGATCTGGATGGAAATATTGTATAGGCAATTAGAGCATTATATTCACCCCCCCTTGGCCAAAGTTTTAGTTGATGGTACCCTATCTGAAACCTTTTATATTACAAATGTAACCCATCAAGGTTGTTCACTATTGACGTAAATTTTTGTCTTAGTGATAGAAACTCTTGCAGAACATTAGAGATGAGCGAGCACCAAAATACTCGAGCGCTCGTTACTCGAGTCGAACTTTCAGTGATGCTCGAGAGTTCGTTTCGAGTAACGAACCCCATTGAAGTCATTGGGTGACTCGAGCATTTTTGTATATGACCGATGCTCGCTAAGGTTTTCATTTGTGAAAATCTGGGAAATTCAAGAAAGTGATGGGAACGACACAGAAACGGATAGGGCAGGCGAGGGGCTACATGTTGGGCTGCATCTCAAGTTCCCAGGTCCCACTATTAAGCCACAATAGTGGCAAGAGTGATACCCCCCCCCCCCCCCGCACTGTCAGCATAAAGATCGTTCTCCTCTGCCACAGCTGTAACAGCTGTGGCAGAGAAGAACGATGTTAGCCCATTGAATTCAATGGAGCCGGCAATACAGCCGGCTCCATTGAAAGCAATAGGCTGCCGGCGATCGCGGGATGAATTGTCGGGAAGGGCTTAAATATGTAAGCCCTTCCCTGCAATTCATCCAGAAATGTGTAAAAATAAAAAAAATATATATACTCACCTGGTCCCGGCAGACGGAGTTCAGCGCGGCCGGCTGCAGTCCTCCTGAACTGCTCTGAACAGCTGTGAGTAGTATTCAGCAGCAGGGGATTTAAAATCCCCGCCTGCTGAATGAGCTGCCTCTGATTGGTCACAGCCTGACCAATCAGAGGCAGCACTCACTCACCCATTCATGAATTCATAAATGGGTGTGAATGAGAGCTGCCTCTGATTGGTCAGGCTGTGACCAATCAGAGGCAGCTCATTCAGCAGGTGGGGATTTTAAATCCCCGGCTGCTGAATACTACTCACAGCTGTTCAGAGCAGTTCAGGAGAACTGCAGCTGGCCGCGCTGAACTCCGTCTGCCAGGACCAGGTGAGTATATATATTTTTTTTATTTTTACACATTTCTGGATGAATTGCAGGGAAGGGCTTATATATTTAAGCCCTTCCCGACAATTCATCCCGCAATCGCCGGCAGCCCATTGCTTTCAATGGAGCCGGCTGTATTGCCGGCTCCATTGAATTCAATGGGCCAACATCGTTCTGCCGGGACATGGTGAGTATATATTTTTTTTATTTTTACACATTTCTGGATGAATTGCAGGGAAGGGCTTATATATTTAAGCCCTTCCCGACAATTCATCCCGCAATTCATCCCGTCAGTGCTCGTTTAATTGAGAAGAGTACCGCGTGGTGCTCGTCTCGAGTAACGAGCATCTCGAGCACCCTAATACTCGAATGAGCATCAAGCTCAGACGAGTATGCTCGCTCATCTCTACAGAACATATAAGACTAAATCCTGATATTCATGGAATACACGAGGGCACTTGCAGCATAAATTAAGTTTAATTGCAGATGATATTTTATTAACTTTATCCAACCCCACAAAATCTCTAAGATCAGTTTATGAGACTCTTTCGCACTTCGCAAAAGTCTCATTTTATAAATTAAATGTCTCTAAATCACAAATTTTAGGTATACATTTCCCTTTCAATGGCAACAAAAAAAGTATCCCTTATCTTGGCATTCATATCTGTTTTCCCCTTAAAGACATAAAATCAATCAATTATCTTCCTCTATTGGAGATAGGAAAAAAAAATCCTGCACTTAGGGCTCAGTCACATGGGCGATGATCTGCATGTATTTCCACGCGGAAAAAAACCCGCATGACCAACTCCATTGCCACCCATATGTTCTTTTTTTGACAGGCGCAGATGTTTTTTCCACGCGGAAATACACGCGTATCGTCGCTAATACATGCGTTCCTCCACTCGTGTGACTGAGTCCCCAGGGTAACCTCAGGCAGAAACACCTTTCATAAGACCAAACAAAAGGTCTAGTGTGGTTTAATGTCTCCTAGAATGAGATGGACAAACCATCGATGGTGATGTGAAATAGTGTTTTATTGAACAGAACAGGGTAGTGCAACGCGTTTTGGAGCTCGCACGGCTCCTTTCTCAAGCTCAAAGAGTCCTGGTGGATGCTGCTCAATCCAGAGATCCATCACCATATCTTCATCTATTGAAGACCTTACAAGAAGAATTAAATAATTTTAAAAACTATCAAGCCATGTGGATTGGACACATAGTACTTTACAAGATGATGATTCTCCCAAAAGTACTATACTATTTCCTGACTCTTCCAATACCAATTCCTCAATCAATAATGCAGAAACTTCAAAGTCAAATGACTGACTATGTCTGGCCTCGGAAACCTCGAAGAGTGGCCCATTCTATACTGTCTCTCCATAAATCACAAGGAGGCGTGGATCTTCCTAATTTAGAGGCATACCGACACACCCTACTACTAAATCAATCGGAACCCTGGTTCACACAGTCTACATCGGTCAGTTGGCATAATTTAGAATCAGAGATATTTAATTCAAAGACCGTACATTCTCTGATTTATGCAAAAATTTTATCAATCCTATACCCCTTCTTAGGCCCGAATTTACACATTCCTTCCATTTTGCTTCCCATTAGGGCGACACTGGAGGCTTGGACTAAATTTGCGCATCTCTCAGAGAAAACCACAACTTATGAAGTTAAACAGGTTCCTATTGATATCTTAAAATATTTCATTCCTGGTTTACACCTAGTATCCTGGTCTAAGAAAGGATTACAATTTATCTCAGATCTTTTTAGCGATGGCACCCTTAAACCTTTCTCGCTATTAGTTGAGAGCTATGGAATACCTAAAAATGAGTTATTTAAATACTCCCAGATATGATCGTTTCTGCAAACATCCTATCCTCGGAAAATAGTTTTCCCAAAGTCAACAGCATTAAGTTTGATAAAATTAACACAAAGTAATAAGTCAAAAACTAAATTTTTCTACGACCACATGATAGGAGATTTAAGACCGGGAAAAAATGGCATCTCCTAAATTGGGAGAAGGATCTGAGGATGGATGTCCCATTAGAAAGTTGGTTGGGTTCTTTTAAAAGAGCAAAACAAGCTACTAAATGCGCTAATATGTTGGAAACTCATTTAAAGGTATTACCAAGGTGGTATCTTACACCCATACAATTGAGAAGTAGATGCTTGACCCCTGAGGCCTTATGTTGGAGAGGCTGTGGACATGAGGGAACACCTTATACATATTTTTTGGTCAGGTCCCTTACTTTTAACCTACTGGAATGATATATTCTTCATGATAAATAAATTTTAAGAATTTAGTATCCCGAAACATCTGGGTACAGCCCTTCTTTTCCTACATTTAAAAATAATTAAGCCAGCAATCAAAATATTGATAAGTCATATACTGTTGGGGGCAAAATTGCTTATAGCTAAAAGGTGGCGAACGACAGAGGTGCCTCGAGTAAGGGAACTATTACAAATGGTGTCGGAATATAGCATTTATGAAAAAGTTTTAGCCTTTAGAAATAATGAAATTTCTAGATATCTCTAGAGATCTCCCCTCCGTTCCTCCCCGCTCTCCCCCGCTGCTCCCCGCCGGCCCCCGAATCTTTAGAGACGAGCGGAGAAATACCCGGCTAAGGCATTACTCGCTCGAGTAATGTGCCTTAGTGAGTATACTAGCTCATCTCTAGTGTCGACTCCTTGTATCAACAAATATGCATCGTGATGTCTCAAAATGTTGATTTCCTGCTTGTTTCTGACATTTCCCCCTATGACTCTCTTATCTCCAACCTCCTTCTTCTTCCTGCTCTTTCCCTTCTTTCCCCCCTCCCATTCCTATATTAGAACTCGCGACTACCAGAGTTCTGTATGTCCTGTGTTACGTTTAATAACAAAAATGGTATCACACCTGAGCAGTGATTCGTATATTTCATTAAGCAAATTTTAATTATATGCAAGCAATATAACGGAAAGTCTGTGTATTAGTTACTGTAATGTACAACTGATATGTGATACTAATAAAAATTGATTAATAAAAAGGCAGCAACTACAGTAGGTTATTAGCTCTTGCATGAACATGGGTCATTAATGCTCCTGTGTGCAGGTCATATTCTGCAGTTCTGGTATATAACAAATTCACAGAAGCAGGTAAGTCTATAGTATTTACACTTAGGCCCTTAACAGTTATAGACTAAAATATAAATTTTTATTAAGATCCTTTTTAAAAAACATATATGGGCTATAAAGACTCACAAAACATAAATACAAAGGGATGTAACATTACCCCTTCCACACAACAGTTCGTATAGTCAAGAGATCCCAATGGATTGTAAGTAATGGGAATATCCCGTAAGTACGTATGATCGAATGTGTATGATCAGAGAGTAGATAGATCCATACAATTATAACTCAGGTCCCCTTGATATGGTCTGAGAGATACAAAGTTGTCTATCAGTACGAGCTCATATTTTGGCTCAATTTGGGTTCTCTTGACAGATAGTGCATGTGATCAAATAGATGTAATCAAGAAAAAGAAATAGATAGACCCATACAATTAGACTCAGATCTCTATGAGATGGTCTGGGACACAGGGATAAGTCTATCGGTACAAGCTTAAATTCTGGCTCAATTCGGGCTCGACGCGTTTCCCCACGGTTACGTGGTTCATCAGGAGCAGAGCCTGTATTGGACTTTCTACTTATGTAAAGATACACGCTTTTATGTTGTGACATATCCATTTGAGGACTTTTTTTTTGTGGGCAGAGTTGTAATTTTTAACAGCACCATTTAGCATGCCATAGTTCTCTTCCCGAGTTCTCTTCCACATTTCTTCCACATTTCTTTCACTGCTAACTTTCCCTCCCAGCACCCGCACCCCTCTGTATCAGCTGAGCCCCCTGATATCTGTCTCCTCAGCCCCGCACTCATACACATTACCATCACTACAAGGAATATCACCGACCTGTGTGCTGCAGGAGGAGGAGGACGACACATGTCTCTCTGAAGCCCATTTGTCACCCAGATCCTTCTTTGGATTAACTCAGGTTTCTCACTTCTTGTGGACGAAGCTGCAAATCCTAAATCATATCTGTATATTACTGTTCTCTTCCACTTATTCTGCACCTCCTTGGACTATTGACTCGTCGGGAATTTTCACTTTCACTTTAGGAAAAAATTAACTCTTATCTCAGTGGAAGAAGTAAACAATATGTTTATCTTGAGTGTTTTATATGACTGTATCTGTTCTGTGACTACATAATTATATGATTAATATATTTATCTAATCAGCAGCTTCCTTACAGCCATAATAGCAGTATGTACACTGGATGGCCACTTTATTAGAGACCCCCCTCACATTATCTTCCTTCAAACTACAGCAAACTGTTACAGCCATCCATGCTAAGGAACAAGTTGTGTGTTCGGACACGTTAATTGGAGCACCAGTGTTATTTTCGGTTACTCTTGACTGTGCAGCACCTATTCATCAGAACAATTCTTGACATCCTCCTCTGACCCCTTTCGGTGAGTAGTGGTTTGCGTCCTCTGGATCCAGTTTCTTTGGATATTTTTCCTCAATCTCACCATTCTCAGTATATTCTCCACATCGTTACATGAGAGAACTCTACAAGGTTGACAGCTGTTGCACAGATGTGAACATCATCCGGGAACATAGCCATTTTTTCTATCGAATCTAAGATGAATCAGACAGGAAAACAATACTGGGCCAGACTTTGTTGGATGACATATGTACAGAGGAAACATTGATTTTAAAGTAAAACGTCAACATACATAGA
Source organism: Eleutherodactylus coqui (assembly GCF_035609145.1). Lineage (NCBI taxonomy): Eukaryota > Metazoa > Chordata > Amphibia > Anura > Eleutherodactylidae > Eleutherodactylus > Eleutherodactylus coqui. The sequence goes on from NC_089844.1 coordinate 158,771,650, forward strand.
ACATTCAACAGAGCATGTGCGGCAGCAGAAGGAGTCTTTGTTACTTTCACGTATCACGGAATAATCCACCATGAACAACTGCGCTCTAAACCCCTCATGTCTAATATGTGAACTTTGACACAGATTCTCTGTGGAATTGCTCTGGATTTTCGTCTTTACTAATACGTAGCAGTTACACACAGTGGCGTATTTGTAGGGCTTTCAGTGGTTACAACCAGACCCTAAAGCTGGGGGAACTGTGGGCCCCACACAGCACACAATGCTTTCTGGCTGCTTGCCTACATGATGCATCTATGTATCCCAGAGGGACTCAATGACACATCATGCAACTGTAAAGTGAAGAGCGTGTTCCTGGTGGTGGGAGGGTGAGGACGAGGAATGTTAATGCAGGCGGCTCCTAGCAAATCAGATTGTCTCCTGTGGCACTTACATTGCTTCCCCGGCAGCCAGACTCTCCTACCAGTCAGCTGATGAGTGTAGTTCCTATGGGACTATAGCCCATGTAAAGCCACTCAAAAAATCATGTCACTGGCTATTAATCCCGCAGTCTGAAAACTACACTACAGGTCAAAAGTTTTAAAACACCTTACTTTTCCAGTTTTTATTGATATTTACACAGTTTAATGTCTAAAACGCACTTTGAAATGAAAGCATAGAAGAAATAACAACTTAAGATGAATAAAAATAATAGATTGCTTGTTTCACCGAATTAAATCTAGATTTTTGACTCTTCAAAGTAGCCCCCTCTAGGGGATATAGAAGACTTTACACCTTTGAGGCATTCTTTCTACAATTACATTCAGTTATTGTTCAGAAATGTCTTCCTAGCATTGTTGCAGAAGTTCCCACAAATGTGCTGCACTTGGAAGTTGTTTTGCTTTCACCCTTCTGTCCAATTCATCCCAAACAAGCTCAGTGGGGTTTAAGTCTGGAGACTGTGTCAGCCATTTCAGTTTTTGAAGCCTACCGGCTTTGTCTTGTATTCTACAGTAATTCTGACATAACATAGAAGTATGTTTTGGAACACTGTTTTGCTGTAACATAAACCCCTAACCAACTAGACGTACACCAGAGGGTATTGCATGGCATATCATAATGCTGTGGGAGCTCTTTTTGCCCAGGTTCTCATTTACTCTGTGCAAGTTTCCAACTCTGGATCCAGCAAAAGAGCCCCAGACCATCATGCTTGTTCCTTCATGTTTGGCAGTTGTTGTCACCCACTCAGGAAACATCCTTTCACCTATTCGACATTGTACAAAAACCCTGTGTGCTGTAACAAAGATGTCAAATTTTGATTCATCGGTCCGGAAGAAGTTGCTGTTTTGCTGCAAAACTCAGCATGCAGTTTTATCTCAGGCAGAGAAAATGATTAGAGTTGTGGTGTGATTAGATGAACGATCATGCCAGCTGAGGCCCTAAAAGTAGTACCCATAGGCTATAAAAAGGCTCTCAGAGGCTACTTGTGTGAAATGGATCCTCTTTTTTTTTCATTTGTGTAGAGCTTGTTGACCACTAGACATTTCTACAGCACAATCCAAGAGATTTCACCTAGTTAACAGAGTTTGATAAAGGGTGCATTATTGAAATGCGAGAAGCTGGATGGTCATATCGACAAATTGCCTGCCACCTGGGTGGTTCTGACGAGATTGTTAGGTGTTGGGATGAGTAGATGTGTGAGGGCACACACACAAGGCGACTGGACTCAGGACACCCTCGACAGACCACCAGTAGAGAGGATCATCTGACAAGCACGAGCAGCTCCAATTGTTTCATTGCCCACCATCCAGAGACTGGTATCACCATTGTTACAGGCCTCTGTGTCTGTCAGAACCATTTCCAGGCACTTGACTAAAGGACATTTGGTCTCACAGAACCCATTACATGTACGGTCTTTGACACCCATTTTCACCTTTATTTACAATGAAACTGGACTACTATGGAGTGGTAACGGGTTGTCTTCTGTGACAAATTCAAGTTTAGTTTGGGCACCAACGATGGCTGTGTTCATATCTGGGTGAGCGCCTCAATCCTGCCTTTGCTGTGCAGAAGCACACTGCCCTCACTGCTGGTGTGATGGTCTATGGGGCCATCACATACGGCAGTATGACAGACAATGACAGCTCAGCGATATGTTCAGGACACCCTGCAGCCACATGTGTTCCTCTCATAACATGGTTTCCAAGAGGCATTTTCCAGCAGAGTAATGCTCGGCCGCACCCAAGGTTGTCACAGGAACTCCTCAACAACATGGCCATACTACTGTGGCCTGCCTGGTCACCAGATTTATCGCCAATAGAACATCCTATGCGTTTGCATAACTTTGAGGCTCAGTTACAGCAAATGTGGACCAATATATCGCAGAATACCATACAGTACCTGTATGCCTCCATGCCCGTCTGTGTAAAATTTTACATCCAAGCTAGAGGCGGTACAACAGGGTATTAGAGCCTCCATGCTTGCCCGTATCACATCTTGTATCAAAGCTAGGGGTGGCCCAACAGGATATTAGAGCCTCCATTCAAGGGGTCAGTTTTCTGCAATAAATTATCCTTCTGTTCTGATATTGTAACCACTTACATATATCAATGTTACATTCACACATATAGAGTTTCATTCAATTCCGAAAACTTCTAGGCGATTAATTTATTCTACAATGAGTGTATGTTTGTTTCCCAGTTTTGCCATTGGCTTCATGCCTTGTTCGAGTCCTTGAAGCAAGTCACCCATGCCTGCCTTTGCCTAATCCTGTACCTGTGACGTGATTGTGTGTCCTGTTCTCTGCATGTATTCCTGTGTGTGAATTAAAGCCTTTATTTTATGAAGTACCTGCGTACATCTACCATTACTTCTCACCTTAGAGAAGAACACATCCGCTCCTGGGGGATCCAAGCCATCCACAAAGTCTAACACAAACCTGCAGATAGAAGTCTGCTCCACACAGTTGAAATGGAAACTTGTTTAGTATTTGCTGCATTAACATAGTAACATAGTATGTGAGGCTGAAAAAAGAAATATGTCCGTCCAGTTCAGCCTATTAACCCCCAACTTGTGTTTGAAGATTTTGTCATGTGAGGCGCTGATTACGCAACTGTTGGCTCTCAAAAACTTGCTAATTTTTTATCTGAAAGTCCTTTCATGTGGCTCTGTGTTAGGTAGACTCCGGTGGTAGACCGAATGAAAGACGCTTTTGCGCTCTGAAGCACTCCTATTTATACCTTCAATTATACCACATGACATGGCAAACTAATACATTTACATGCAGGCAATGATTTTATTAGAGTTAACCTCTTAAGCGCTGCAGCTGTGCAACACACACTGTGTATGACAGGACAAGCTTTGCACAGTGCATCTACATGAGACAAACATGTATGACATTTATGGAGGGGACCAGGATGGTGTTCTGGGCCACTACACATTTTTTACTCTTCTTGTTGACATTTTCCACTACGTCTTTAGGGCTAATGGCCACGGATGGATTATCGCTGCGGAATGCACTGCCAGATGCACACCACGAATTCCACAGCAATGTCCGTCCATAGACATACTGTGTTAAAGATTCTCCCCTGCCTACGAGCGGAAATCAGCTGCGATTTTCTGCTTGTGGTGGACAATTGCAGTGTGTTCTATTTTGTGCGTAAAATCGCACGGTTGACTTCCATTGCAGTCAAAGGAAGCCGTCCGTTCCGCAATATTCCGCACAATGGGCACTGTGGACGTATTGCGGGAATTCGTGTCGCAGCCTAGCGCTGAAGCGTCATGCCCTGCACTGCGCATGCGCGCCGGTTCGCCAGGCGAGACACTCGCAGTGGACAGGAACAGGTGAGTATAGGGTCTCTGGGGGTCGCCGTCTCAGATTTTGCTTTGAAATTTCGCAGTCACAATCTGTCCTGGCCGTGGGCACGAGGCCTTATTTTAGTTTAGAAGCGCTGCTGGGTGTTCCTGATGCTTCTGCACATTCACTTCTATGTGTAATCACTTCTCCTCTCAGTAACCGATAACACAAAATATCCATTGGCAAATCGTATCACGAATTTGTTGTTACGGTCTCCTGCTACATACCTCTTGGTTCATACCCGTGAATTATTATCAGTCGCCAATTCCTAATGCTGGAGAGTCTCAATTAATTGACTACTGATTAGAGATGAGCGAGCATACTCGCTAAGGGCAATTACTCGATCAAGCATTGCCCTTAGCGAGTACCTGCCCGCTCAGAAGAAAAGATGCGGCTGCCGGCGGCGGGTTGGGAGATCTCTCTCTCCCTCTCTCCCCCCCCCCCCCCCCCCCCCCGCTCCCCCTTGCTCACTGCCGCAACTCACGTCTCACCCGCGCCCGCAGCCGAACCTTTTCTTCCAAGTGGGGAGGTACTCGCTAAGGACAATGCTCAATCGAGTAATTGTCCTTAGCGAGTATGCTCGCTCATCTCTACTACTGATAGTTATTTCATTATTAATGTCTGTTTCATTACTTTTTCCTTCTGCATCCCCTAGTATATACTCATAGACCGCTACTGTAGACTGTTCATAGTGGGGATGGATTGATTTTATAAGGGTTACCTCGATATAACGGAATACAAGGTATAAAAGCCATAGTTTTCTGCTAATTACTGAAACTCTGAATTATTGTGAATTATGTGAATACAGTGTTTGTAATTGGGTATAAACAGATCATGGGAGTGTTCCCTGATGGATTTATACATGGTTATTAGGTCGCTCCTCAGCCATCTTTTTTCTAAACTAAATTACCCAAATGTTGATAACCTCTCTGGGTATTGTAGTCCACCCATTCTATTTATGACTTTACTTGCCCGCCTTTGTACCCCCTCATGTTCTGAATACTGGTGTCCAAAACTGTCCACAATATTCCATGTGTGATCTGACCAGTGACTGGTAAAGAGGAGGAACAATGTTCTCATCGTGCGCTCCTACACCTCTTTTGATGCACCCCACGACCCTATTTGCCTTGGCAGCAGCTGCCTGACACTGGTTGCTCCAATTAGGTTTACAGTTGACTAAAATTCATTTTCCATGTCAGTGTTAACTAGTGATTTCCCATTTAGACCTTGTTCAGATGAGTGGTTTTTTTTTGCACAGAAATAGCTGCGCAAAAAGATTGCGCCTTTTAGAACCAATGGTTTCCTATTGAAGCATTCACATGAACGATTTTTAGACGATTTTTAGGAGCCAATGGGAATGCCTGTGCAACACGCACCAAAGATGGATCGGGTAACCCACGATCTACAAGATGTCAAGGAAAGTGTGAGGACAAAAAGGAAAGGAGCACGCAGATTACGAATCATGTTTGCTGGTGACATCATTTCCGACGAACTTGGATCCTTAAGGTGGAAGACAATGTAAAACAGGTTCCACCACTTACGTTGTCCTTCACGGACTTTGGGACGGTTAATATGAAAAAGAGCTTGGGGGTGATGGGGGTGACGCTTGGGAGGTTTATACATGCAATATGTTTTTATATGTTAAAATCTTAATAAAAACATCTAATAAAAAAAAAAGATGGGTCAAGTCCTATCTTTTCATGCAGCACGGACCTTAGATGTGTGCATTGTAGCCACGCATGTCCCATCTTTTGTAGGTGCGAGTATTTTGCATGTCTAAAACTCATTTACGTGAGCGCTTCAAAAGGAAATCATTGGTTCTAAAAGACGCGATCTGTTTGCACGGCTATTTGTGGGCAAAAAAAAGTGTGTAATGGTGACCTGTATTTCCTCTGCCCATGTGCAGAACCTTACATTTATCAGTGTTACATCTCATTTGCCACTTTTTTGCCCCCAACTTATTCAGATCCATTTGCAACCATATACAGATTTATATGTAACCGCATTCTGTCCTCTTGTGTTAATTACATAGCTCTGTATCTCCTGCAAAAATTGATATTTTAGGCTAATTTCACATTGGCGAGTGCGATATAAGGCCTTAGTCAGACAGGCGTTTTTTCGCGCGATTTGCAATTGTACTGCCTCTCACTTGGATACAAACAGGTGCTCACCCCTAGGTCTCCAGACATGAACACAGCCATTGTCAGTGATCTAAACCTGCATTCATCTCTGAAGACAACTGGATACAACATGTGATATGGGTGGGCATGGGGGCTCTATTACCATGCTGTACTGCCAGCTTGGATACAAGATGTGATACGGGTGGGCATGTAGCCTCTAGTACCCAGTTGAACCGCCGCTAGCTTGGATACAAACGGGCTTGTAGACTCTACTACCCGTTGTACTGCCTCTAGCTCAGATGTAAGATGTGATACTGGGGGGCATGAAGATTCTAGTACCGTGTTGTACCACCTCTAGCTTGGATACAAGATGTGATACAGGCAGGCATGGAGGCTCTAGTACCCTGTAGTACTGCCTCTAGCTTGGATACAAGATGTGATACAGGCAGGCATGGAGGCTCTAGTACCCTGTAGTACTGCCTCTAGCTTGGATACAAGATGTGATACAGGCAGACATGGAGGCTCTAGTACCCTGTAGTACTGCCTCTAGCTTGGATACAAGATGTGATACAGGCAGGCATGGAGGCACTAGTACCCTGTAGTACTGCCTCTAGCTTGGATACAAGATGTGATACAGGCAGGCATGGAGGCTCTAGTACCCTGTAGTACTGTCTCTAGCTTGGATACAAGATGTGATACAGTTGGCCATGGAGGCACTAGTACCATGTTGTACTGCCAGCTTGGATACAAGTTGTGATATGGGCGTACATGGAGCCTCTGCATACTGTTTCACCGCCTCTAGCTTAAATACAAGATATGATACGGGAAGGCATGGAGGCTCTAGTACCCTGCTGTACTGCCTTTCACTTGTATACAAAGGGGTGCTCACCCCTAGGCCTCCAGACACGAACACAGCCGTTGTCATTGATCTAAACCTGCATTCGGCACTGAAGACAACCCAGATGACCGACAATGAAAAACTTGGAGCTACTTATACTTGTTTAATGAAAAATAAATAAAAAAAACGCTGCGAATTTTGCAGTAAAAAAAAAACGCTAGTGGGTAGTCACCCTAAGGGCTCCCACCCACTTGCAATTGCGTTTTTTGTTAACACGATTGTCAATGGGACTTTCTATTGTAAAAACCGCCATTGCGTTTTTGGTGCATTGCGTTGCGTTTTTAACATTAGAAAGTCCCATTGACAATCGCGTTAACAAAAAACGCAATCGCTAGTGGGTGGGAGCCCTAAGGAGGAGGTTTAAAAAAAGAGAAAAAACGTACTGTGCTCAGGAAAGATGTTACGGTATTGGAGGGGGTTCAAAGAAGAGCGACTAAGCTAGTACATGGAATGACGGGACTGGAATACCCAGAGAGGCATAAAAATTGGGACTATTTACTCTAGAAAAAAGAAGGTTAAGGGGCGACCAAATAACCATGTATAAGTACATGAGGGGACAATACAAGGATCTCTCCCATGATCTGTTTATACCCAGCACTGCGACGGTAATGAGAGGGCATCCGCTACGATTAGAGGAAAGCAGGTTTCATCACCAACATAGAAAAGGTTTCTTTACTGTTAGAGCAGTTAGACTGTGGAACTCTCTGCCTGAGGACGTAGTGATGGCAAAATCCGTAGAGGAGTTTAAAAGGGGACTTGATGTCTTTCTGGAGAGGAAGGATATTTTAGGTTATAATTAGAGATGAGCGAGCACCAAAATGCTCGGGTGCTCGTTACTCGAGCCGAACTTTTCGTGATGCTCGAGGGTTCGTTTCGAGTAACGAACCCCGTTGAAGTTAATGGGCGACCCGAGCATTTTTGTATATCGCCGATGCTCGCTAAGGTTTTCATTTATGAAAATCTGAGAAATTCAAGAAAGTGATGGGAACGACACAGCAACGGATAGGGCAGGCGAGGGGCTACATGTTGGGCTGCATCTCAAGTTCCCAGGTCCCACTATTAAGCCACAATAGCGTCAAGAGTGCCCCCCCCCCTCCCATACCTTAGCTAAGCACCACACTACCTCCAACAAAGCACAATCACTGCCTGCACAATCACTGCCACAATCACTGCCACTTCTCCTGGGTTACATGCTGCCCCCCCCCCCCCCCCCGCACGACCCAGTGTCTACAGCGCACACCAAAGTGTCCCTGCGCAGCCTTCAGCTGCCCTCATGCCACACGCTGGCCTCATGCCACACCACCCTCATGTCTATTTATAAGTGCGTCTGTCATGAGGAGGAACCAGAGGCACACACTGCAGAGGGTTGGCAGGGCCAGGCAGCGACCCTCTTTAAAAGGGGCGGGGCGATAGCCCACAATACTGTACAGAAGCAATGAGAAATCCAATCCTGTGCCACCTCCATCAGGAGCTGCACACGTGGGCATAGCAATGGGGAACCCATGTGCCACACACTATTCATTCTGTCAAGGTGTCTGCATGCCCCAGTCAGACCGGGTTTTTTTATAAATAGTCACAGGCAGGTACAACTCCGCAATGGGAATTCCGTGTGTACCCACAGCATGGGTGGCTCCCTGGAACCCACCGGCTGTACATAAATGTATCCCATTGCAGTGCCCTGGACAGCAGAGCTTACGTCAGATTAAATGCAGGTGGGCTTCGGCCCACACTGCATGCCCCAACCAGACCGGGGTTTTTAATTCATAGACACAGGCAGGTACAAATCCCCAATGTGAAGTCCTTGTGGACCCACAGCATGGGTGGCTCCCTGGAACCCACTGGCGGTACATAAATAAATCCCATTGCAGTGCCAAGCACAGCTTAGGTAACGTCAGGTTAAATGCAGGTGGGCTTCGGCCCACACTGCATGCCCCAGTCAGACTGGGGTTCTTTAGAAGTGGACACATGCAGTTACAACTTCGTGTGGACCGGCAACATGGGTGGGTCCCAGGAAGCCACCGGCGGTACATAAATATATCCCATTGCAGTGCCCAGCACAGCTGAGGTAACGTCAGGTTTAATGCAGGTGGGCTTCGGCCCACACTGCATGCCCCAGTCAGACTGGGGTTCTTTTGAAGTGGACACATGCAGTTACAACTCCGTGTGGACCGGCAACATGGGTGGGTCCCAGGAAGCCACCGGCGGTACATAAATATATATGAGGTAATGTCAGGTTTAATGCAGGTGGGCTAAAAATTACTAGGATTACACTGTAGGCGAGGGCCCAAAAAAATTGGTGTACCAACAGTACTAATGTACCTCAGAAAAATTGCCCAACCAAGAGGGCAGGTGAAACCCATTAATCGCTTTGGTTAATGTGGCTTAATTTGTAGCTAGGCCTGTAGGCAGCCCAGTTAAAATAAAAATTGGTTCAGGTGCAAGTTTCAACGCTTTAATGAGAATTGAAACGTATAAACATTGTTTACAAAAGTAATATGACTGAGCCTTGTGGGCCTAAGAAAAATTGCCCGTTCGGCGTGATTACGTGAGGTTTCAGGAGGAGGAGGAGGAATATTATACACAGATTGATGAAGCTAAAAGCTCCCAGTTTTTTATGGTGATAGAGAACGATGCTTCCATCCGCAGGTGCAGCCTACGTATTGTTTAGGTATCGCTGCTGTCCGCTGGTGGAGAAGAGAAGTCTGGGGAAATCCAGGCTTTGTTCATCTTTATGATTGTAAGCCTGTCTTCACTGTCGGTTGACAGGTGGGTACGCTTATCCGTGATGATTCCCCCAGCCGCACTAAACACCCTCTCTGACAAGACGCTAGCCGCAGGACAAGCAAGCACCTCCAGGGCATACAGCGCGAGTTCAGGCCACGTGTCCAGCTTCGACACCCAGTAGTTGTAGGGGGCAGAGGCGTCATGGAGGACGGTCGTGCGATCGGCTACGTACTCCCTCACCATCCTTTTACAGTGCTCCCACTGACTCAGCCTTGACTGGGGAGCGGTGACACAGTCTTGCTGGGGAGCCATAAAGCTGGCAAAGGCCTTGGAGAGTGTTCCCCTGCCTGTGCTGTACATGCAGCCTGATCTTCGCGCCTCCCCTGCTACCTGGCCCTCGGAACTGCGCCTTCTGCCACTAGCGCTGTCGGATGGGAATTTTACCATCAGTTTGTCCGCCAGGGTCCTGTGGTATAGCATCACTCTCGAACCCCTTTCCTCTTCGGGTATGAGAGTGGAAAGGTTCTCCTTATACCGTGGGTTGAGCAGTGTGTACACCCAGTAATCCGTAGTGGCCAGAATGCGTGTAACGCGAGGGTCACGAGAAAGGCAACCTAACATGAAGTCAGCCATGTGTGCCAGGGTACCTGTACGCAACACATGGCTGTCCTCACTAGGAGGATCACTTTCAGGATCCTCCTCCTCCTCAGGCCATACACGCTGAAAGGATGACAGGCAAGCAGCATGGGTACCCTCAGCAGTGGGCCAAGCTGTCTCTTCCCCCTCCTCCTCATCCTCCTCATGCTCCTCCTCCTCAACGCGCTGAGATATAGACATGAGGGTGCTCTGACTATCCAGCGACATACTGTCTTCCCCCGCCTCTGTTTCCGAGCGCAAAGCATCTGCCTTTATGCTTTGCAGGGAACTTCTCAAGAGGCATAGCAGAGGAATGGTGACGCTAATGATTGCAGCATCGCCGCTCACCATCTGGGTAGACTCCTCAAAGTTTCCAAGGACCTGGCAGATGTCTGCCAACCAGGCCCACTCTTCTGTAAAGAATTGAGGAGGCTGACTCCCACTACACCGCCCATGTTGGAGTTGGTATTCCACTATAGCTCTACGCTGCTCATAGAGCCTGGCCAACATGTGGAGCGTAGAGTTCCACCGTGTGGGCACGTGGCACAGCAGTCGGTGCACTGGCAGATTAAACCGATGTTGCAGGGTGGCAGTATCCGTCTTGGACTTGCGGAAATGTGCGCTGAGCCGGCGCACCTTTCCGAGCAGGTCTGACAAGCGTGGGTAGCTTTTCAGAAAGCGCTGAACCACGAAATTAAAGATGTGGGCCAGGCATGGCACGTGCGTGAGGCTGCCGAGCTGCAGAGCCGCCACCAGGTTACGGCCGTTGTCACACACGACCATGCCCGGTTGGAGGCTTAGCGGTGAAAGCCAGCGGTCAGTCTGCTCTGTCAGACCCTGCAGCAGTTTGTGGGCCGTGTGCCTCTTCTCTCCTAAGCTGAGTAGTTTCAGCACGGCCTGCTGATGCTTGCCCACCGCTGTGCTGCCACGCCGCGCGACACCGACTGCTGGCGACGTGCTGCTGCTGACACATCTTGATTGCGAGACAAAGGTTGCGTAGGAGGAGGAGGAGTAGGATGGTGGTTTAGTGGAGGAAGCATACACCGCCGCAGATACCAGCACCGAGCTGGGGCCCGCAATTCTGAGGGTGGGTAGGACGTGAGCAGTCCCAGGCTCTGACTCGGTCCCAGCCTCCACTAAATTCACCCAATGTGCCGTCAGGGAGATATAGTGGCCCTGCCCGCCTGTGCTTGTCCACGTGTCCGTTGTTAAGTGGACCTTGGCAGTAACCGCGTTGGTGAGGGCGCGTACAATGTTGCGGGAGACGTGGTCGTGCAGGGCTGGGACGCCACATCGGGAAAAGTAGTGGCGACTGTGAACCGAGTAGCGCGGGGCCGCTGCCGCCATCATGTTTTTGAAAGCCTCCGTTTCCACAAGCCTATACGGCAGCATCTCCAGGCTGATCAATTTGGCTATGTGCTTGTTTAACGCTTGAGCGTGCGGGTGCGCGGCGGCGTACTTGCGCTTGCGCTCAAACACTTGCGCTAGTGACGGCTGGACGCTGCGCTGAGAGACATTGCTGGATGGGGCCGAGGACAGCGGAGGTGAGGGTGTGGGTGCAGGCCGGGAGACGGTAGTGTCTGTGTCCTGAGAGGGGGGTTGGATCTCAGTGGCAGGTTGGGGCACAGGGGGAGAGGCAGTGGTGCAAACCGGAGGCGGTGAACGGCCTTCGTCCCACCTTGTGGGGTGCTTGGCCATCATATGTCTGCACATGCTGGTGGTGGTGGCTCCACGGCTGATCTTGGCGCGATAAACCTTGCACACCACAGTTTGTCGGTCGTCTGCACTCTCAGTGAAAAACTGCCACACCTTTGAGCACCTCGGCCTCTGCAGGGTGGCATGGCGCGAGGGGGCGCTTTGGGAAACAGTTGGTGGATTATTCGGTCTGGCCCTGCCTCTACCCCTGGCCACCGCACTGCCTCTTCCAACCTGCCCTGCTGCTGCACTTGCCTCCCCCTCTGAAGACCTGTCCTCAGTAGGCTTAGCAAACCAGGTGGGGTCAGTCACCTCATCGTCCAGCTGCTCTTCCTCCGAATCCTCTGTGCGCTCCTCCCTCGGACTTACTAAAATTGCTACTGCCTGACTGATAGACAACTGTGTCTCATCGTCATCGTCCTCCTCACCCACTGAAAGCTCTTGAGACAGTTGCCGGAAGTCCCCAGCCTCATCCCCCGGACCCCGGGAACTTTCCAAAGGTTGGGCATCAGTCACGACAAACTCCTCCGGTGGGAGAGGAACTATTGCTGCCCATTCTGGGCAGGGGCCCGAGAACAGTTCCTGGGAGTCTGCCTGCTCCTCAGAATGTGTCATTTTAATGGAGTGAGGAGGCTGGGGGGAAGGAGGAGCAGCAGTCAGAGGATTCAGAGTTGCAGCAGTGGATGGCGTAGAAGTCTGGGTGGTCGATAGATTGGTGGATGCACTTTCTGCATCCACGACAGGATCTGCTCACACTGCTCATTTTCTTATAAAGGTCTGCCGCGTGGACCCATTAATTTTGAGATGAATCTGGGGACACCAGAAACTTGCCTCCCTCCTAATCCCGCAGCAGTCGGCTGCGATACACCTGGATCAGGAGCTCGGCCTGTGCCCACACCCTGACTTGGGCCTCTGCGTCCTCGTCCGCGTCCACGTCCTCTAGGCCTACCCCTACCCCTCAGCATGGTGTATTACGAGTAGAGCAGAAACAGAACGCTGTAATTAAATGTGCCGCTTATTGGCCTGTGGTTGGAGGCTGACTTCGCTTACGGAACGCACAGCAGAGCCAGGAAAGAATTTTGCGCAAGCCTGTAGTGAGACGTAGGTGCGTATGACTGAGCTAGTGGAATTCACAGTGCAGAAGCAGTCAAGTGGCCAAAGGCCAGTGGTAGGCCTTAAGTATTTTGCTTCTATTTTTTAAAATGGTGAGCTGAAACACCAGACAGACCCTGTATGCAGCGTATATTATGCATACTATTTTCCTCTGGCGCTATGACGGCGGTGATGTAACAGGCACAGCAGAGCCAGGAAACAATTTTGCACAAGCCTGTAGTGAGACGTAGGTGCGTATGACTGAGCTAGTGGAATTCACAGCGCAGAAGCAGTCAAGTGGCCAAAGGCCAGTGGTAGGCCTTAAGTATTTTGCTTATATTTTTTTAAATGGTGAGCTGAAACACCAGACAGACCCTGTATGCAGCGTATATTATGTATACTGTTTCCCTCTGGCGGTATGACGGCGGTGATGTAACGAGCGCAGCAGAGCCAGGAAACAATTATGCGCAAGCCTGCTGTAACGCTTAGCTGCGTATTAATTATGACTACTACCCCCAGCAGACACGCGGTCACAGGCAGCCCAAATATAGTATTTTTTCCCAATTTTTTGGAAAAAGCCCACTGCCTATATAGACAGTATATCTCTTTCACCTTTCCCACTGTCCCTGCCTCACCAGTACTGCCCCTATACTCTGTAAAATGACTGCAGACTGGTCTGCATGCCCGATATACAAAAAATAAATAAATTGTGCAACACTGCTAAAAGCAGCCTCAACAGTAATGCACACGGTCAGATGTGGCCCTAAGAAGGACCGTTGGGGTTCTTGAAGACTAAAATAACACCTAACACTCTCCCTATAGCAGCAGCAGCGTCAGCAGCACTTTCCCTGATCTCTGTCAGCATGCATCTGTGGTGAGCCGCGGGCGGGGCAGATTTAAATACTCCAGTGTCACCTGATCTCCCCAGCCACTCACTGCAGGGGGGTGGGATAGGGCTGAAACATCACAGGAGGAAGTTGTAATGCCTGGGGTTGATCCAGGGAACAGTCTGATTGCCATTAAGGAGTCGGGAAGGAATTTTTTCCCCAAAAGGGCTAATTGGCTTCTGCTCTTGGGGTTTTTTGCCTTCCTCTGGATCAAGAAAACAGGAGGCTAACAGGCTGGACTAGATGGACATTGTCTTCATTCAGCCTTACGAACTATGTTACTATGTAAAGTAGGCATCCCTGAAAGAAACCACTATATTTTCTCCTACTGCTCCTTCACATTTTTGCTGCTGATTTTGCCCCAAATCCTCATGAAATTCACGCCATCTTAGCATTCTATGAAATACTATCTAAGGCCGCCTGCAGATGGGCGGGTTGGATCCGGCGGCGAGAATTCTCGCCGCGGGGCCCGACCCCGCGCCTGGCGGCCCCCGGGTGAGTGACGTTTCTGTGCGAGGCTCCGCGAGCCCCGCACAGAAATAGGACATGCCGCGGCCGTCTGCATAGGAGTGTGTTTTGTAATGCACTCCTATGCAGGCTTTCAGTGGCGGAAATCCCGCGGATAATCCCGCCGTGGGATTTCCGCCCGTGTGCAGGCGGCCTAAGTCTGCGCTGCAGTTCATACGGGGCAGATTTTTCCGTGCGTGAGTTCTGAGATACACATTGCTGGGAAAAAAAACCTGCATCAGTCGGCCGCACACACGCTGTCCCCATTGACTGGAGCCAAATCTCCATGTGGGTCTGCATGAACATCTGTGGCAGAACGCTGCGGCTCAGCCTTGTATTTCTCCAACACGGACGCGACGCTTTCAGTATTGTGTGAATAAGGTTTAACGCAGTTTTCACGGTCACAAGATCACATAATGGTTGAGTATCAGCTAAAATGAAAATCTTAACCCTTTCATGCTCCACGGCATACAGCTACGTCCTGGGCGTGTAGACTTTGTACGGAGCGGGATCAGAAGTCGATCTTGCTTCATACTCGCCGGCAGTCCTTCACAGCTGATACCTACCTGCAACAGCTGTAAGTATACATTTATAAAGTCATACATTATATGAGAGGCGCGCAGGCTGCACACAACTCCCATTACTTGGAAGTGATTCATATGGAAGTCCTTGCCTCAGTTTTTGTCGGTTTCAGATTTCCCCGATTTGATTTCGGACAGTTTATTTGCTACTAATTTTTAGAAAAATGTAATTACTATACAAAAATAAATCAACAAAACATAGAACGTCCCCCTACCGGCCCTTTTATGTTCCAACGCCCCCAGTTGCGCCTTTTCGTTCCACCGCCCCCCTTGAGAAGTAAAAATGCCCCCCAGGGGGCAATAACGCCCACGTTGAGAACCACTACTCTGACGTAGAGAGCGCCCCTTTGTGACAGTCCTGGGCATAAATACATGATGGGAAAAATCTCTGTATTGTAGTCCGCCAATTCCGTTTATTTCTTTAGTTGCCCGCCCTTGTACCTGCTCCAGCTTTGATGTCCTTCTTGACTACCGATGCCCACAACTGTACATTCCATGTGTGCTCTGACCAGTGACTTGTAAAGAGGAAGAACAATGTTCTCGTCATGTGCCCTTAGACCTCTTTTGATGCACCCTATGATCCTATTTGCCTTGGCCGCAGCTGCCTGACACTGGTTGCTTCATTTTAGCTTAGAGATCACTAAAATCCACAAGTCCTTTTCCACATCAGTGTTACCCAGTGGTTTCCCATGTAGTGTGTAATTGTGACACGTATTTCCCCGGCCATGTGCAAAACCTTACATTTATTAATGTTAAACCTCATTTCCCACTTTTCTGCCTCCAACTTATCCAGATCCTCTTGTCACCACATTCTGGCTTCTCTTGTGTTCATTTCTTTACATAGTTTTGTCATCTGCAAATATTGGTATTTTATTGCACAATCCTTCTACCAGGCCATTAACCCCTTAACGACCGGGCCATAGTCTTTTTACGTCCTCCCGAAGTGGGCTTTATTCTCTGAGGACGTGAAAACATGCGTCCTACAGAGAATAAAGCCCCTCGGGCTGTGGACGTGACAGCTCCATGCTGTCGGTGTCCGCAGGTAGCCAACAGCATGGAGCTGTCATTCCGGGCTGCGGGACGCCCCCCCCCCCCCCTCGGCATTGCGATCAGCGCTATCCAATGGATAGCGCCGATCGCAAAACAGTAAATAAAAGTTTGAAAAAAGTTAAAGATCCATCAGGGCAGCTGAAAATACTCACCGAGGGCTGCCACACTGCTCCCCCTGTCCCGCCATTCCGGGCCCCGAAGCCAGTCTTCTGCGCATGCGCGCCAGGCGGCATTACGTCAGCCGCATGCGCAGAAGGCTCGGCGGCGCGGGAGATTTAAAATCTCCTGGCTCCTGTAGGTAGCCGGGAGGCAGGAGATGTCAGCGGGGACCGCGGTGAGCGGTCCCCAGTACCGCGATCGCCGTTATCTAATGGATAACGGCGATCGCGGAAAAGTGAAAAAAAGTGTGAAAAAAAGAAGTTTCACCTCCCCTCATGGATTGAATCCATGAGGGGAGGTGAAAATACTCACCGCAGGTCTGCCGATGTCCCCGGTGTTCCGGGAACCAAAGTCCCCCTCTGCGCCCTATGATTGACATCGGGCGCGTGCACAGAGGGGCTCGAGCCCCGGGAAATTCAAAATCCCTCTGCTCCTGGCTGCCATGTGTAGCCTGGAGCAGAGGGATGTCACCCAGCATGTGATCACTGTTATCCAATGGATAACAGTGATCATATAAAGTAAAAAAAATGTGTAAAAAAGTAAAAAAACAGTTTTAAAAAGGTAAAAAAAAGTTAAAAAAGCGTACGCTTCATCTCCCCTCATGGATCACATCCGTGAGGGAGGATGAAAGTACGTACATAAGGCCCCCAGATTTATCCGCGGACCTTACCCCAGCTTCTGCGCACGCGCCCGTCGCCAAAATGGCGGACGAATGCGCAAAAGCTGTGGATTGCCAGGATAATTTAAATTCTCCCTGCTCCTGGCTACAAAACGTAGCCAAGAGCATGGAGATTTCACGGGGGGCCGCGGTGAACGATTCCTGGTCACGTGTTCGCCGTTATCCAATAATGGCGATCACGTAAAAGTAAAAAAAAAATTTGAGGTTTCATCTCCCCTCACCGATGCGATCGGTGAGATGAGATGAAACT
The DNA here is from genome assembly GCF_035609145.1 of Eleutherodactylus coqui. NCBI lineage: Eukaryota > Metazoa > Chordata > Amphibia > Anura > Eleutherodactylidae > Eleutherodactylus > Eleutherodactylus coqui. Next base: position 158,788,760 of record NC_089844.1, read on the forward strand.
TTTTACCGGAGGCCTCCGTATTTGCACCCCGACGCGATCCTCATGTGTGAACTTACCCGGATTCTGCACATGTGACCGCCGGCAAAATACCGGACACATGCGCAGGAGTCGGGGAGCCCAGGAAATTTAAAATCTCCTTGCTCCCAGCGACCAACAGTCGCCGAGAGCCTGGAGCAGTGACGGGTGGCCTCGTTGAGCGGTCGACGGTCACGTAATAAAAAAGTAGCGCTCTAACATAGGTTGGTCTCACATGACCGGATAGGAATTACGGATTCCGCATGCGTCTGATCCGCGGTAATACGCAGATCAATCGCATTGGATTACACAATTTCGCTCACATTAGCGGGTCGGAATTGTGTAATCCACTCGCAGAAAAGAGAACGCAGCAGGTTCTATTTTACCGCGGCTATCCGCAACATAGAGCCCATTGTGCTCCATGGTCGCGGATATACCCGCTGCCCATACGCAACTACCTTGTATACGGGCTGCGGGTACCCGTGTCATCGCTAAGCAACGGTGCGGGAAATGCAAACAAAAAAAAAGTACTGCGCATAACTGCGTACTTACACGGGCGGTCATGCGCAGTACTTTTTTTACATTACGCGGCCGTACGCAGGGTCACAGCCGGGCTCACAGATGGGATCCGCTGCGGGCCTCCGCAAGCGGATTCCACCTACGGCTGCGTGAGCCCAGCGTTATTCAGACCGCTACCTGTAATACGTATTTTACAAGAAGTCCCGGGAACGCTTGCCTTCCTGCAGTTCCAGGAGCACCTTGTTGAGCGTCTTCTGTGCGAGACCGCCGCACCTCACCAAGCTTACGGAGACTCACAGAGCGCCACTTTTTACACCCCATACCCGCTACTGAGGTCACTAAATACCCCAAAAAAGCATGATAGGAGGGGGGATACATGGTTTTATTACCCCATTTTAACCAGCCTTCGTAATTACCCCTGTCTTCGGAAATACCACACAGTTCACATTATTACTTTTATCTAAGATTTGCGAACGCCGAAAAGGGAACGGAGTGTGTGTGTGTGTGTGGGGGGGGGGGGGGGGGGGGTCAAAATACGCAGTACACCCCTAGATAAATTCGTTAAGGAGTCTAGTTTTCAAAATGGGGTCATTTGTGGGGGTTCTCTATGGTTTTGGGCGCTCAAGATTTGTACGTCTCCTAAATGGTTAAAAAAACACGAAAGTTTTTCCAATGTGCGCCCAAAATAAAGTAAACGGGTGGAAATCTAAATCTTAGCAAAAATTTCTATATTATGTTTGCACATACTTAAGATATTGCAGTTGGAAATGTGAAAAATGACGATTTTTTTCAAAATTTTCCCAATTTTGGCGCTTTTAATAAATAAATACAAATGTTATCGGTGCATCGCACCGTCGAAAATCCCGTTTTCCTGCGATGCAACATAGAGAAAGGCTCCATAAGGAAACATGGGGTACAAAACCTCGCATGTCGCTGGCATATCGCCGGACCCGCAAGGTTTTTGTGTCGGATTGTTGCATTCTACAAAACATGGCATGTGTGAATTAAGCCATAGGAAAACAAGGGCTTCACATTCATGTGATTTGTAGCATCATAGCAACGCTACAAAATCATGCGACTTTGTCACCTATGTGAACCCAGCCTAAAGGTGTGTGAGTTGATCCCCAGCCCTGTTAGTGAATACGCAGATAAGAGGTGATGTGGGGTGTGTGGGGGTTGAAGTGAGAAGGAGCGCAGGTTTCCTTCCAAAGGAGAGTATAGCAGTGTAGATGGAAAAGAGTTTAGGTTAGGTTGTATGGTGGGCCTCCCTAAATAATGTGTTTTTAAAGCTGTGGGCGTTGGGAATTAACCTGATTGTCTAGTGCAGCTCAGGAAAAATCTTGGAAGCCGAAGTGGGAGGTCCAGACTAGAGAGGAATTTAGTCTAAGGTCATTAGCAGAGCGGAGAGCATGGGTAGGGTGGTAGACAGAGAAGAGGGAGGAGATATAGGTCTGTGGAGAGCCTTATGGATGAGGGAAATGGAAATGCACGGAGTATAATGTAAAAAAGTATTAATACGATGTATCAATGTTAGACTCTACTCAGACTTACATTAGGAGCCTCTGTCCAGGGTTTCCATTAGAACAGTTTACCAGTACAGTGGTATTTTTTCTGGTAAAATGACAAACACCGTGATGAAAACCTGACGGAACCCATTCTTGTCAATGGGATCTGTCTGGCTCCGTTGATGTCCCTCATATGACGGATCTGTCACACCGTTACTGAAGTTTTTCTGTTCCTATGATGGAAATGTGAACAGATTCTTAGGTGTAAGATATAGAGATATTGGTAAGTGGAGCTGTGCTTTATCTTGTCTCCATGTCCTCCATAATTGTAGGTTTACCACCTGGGCGAGGGTCAGGATTCCACGTCCTGGCTAAACAATAACAAAGGAGACCTGGGCAAGATGTTCCTCTCTCACTTGGAGAATGTGGTTGACTTCCTCCACACCGAGTTCCCCGAGAAGAAACTGCTGATGTGGGATGACATGCTGAGAAAGCTGAGCAGAGAGAGCATACAAGGTGAGTGGCCGCCTGTCTACTGTTTCCTTTTAGCAAAAACGGTAGCCAATCAGAGGGTGGGGTGGGGCTATAACACAGTGTAGCCAATCAGATCCTGGCAGTGATGAGTGTAGCAGCAGATGAGTATGCTGAGCATATGGGGCAATGACCTGTCCACTTTCTTTGGTATGTTAGTAAGACAGTAGCAGTGACGGAGGGGGACATACAAAAGGTTACAAGAAGCTACAGCAGCACAGAGTATCTTAGATCAGGAAGTGATCTGTGGTTGTGTTAGGGAGGACAGGACGGAATGTGATGTGTCAACAAAGTGGAGACAAGTAGAAGGCCACAGACATGATTTAAAGTGACCCTCCGGTCCTGAAGAAACATAGATGGCCGCACCGCTAGTCTGACTACCTGAGGCACACTGTGCATTAATATGCATGGATAGTCAGCGCTTGCCATGCTGAATCCTCAGGTGAATTCCAGTCATCTAAGCCTCGCTTTACGGTGTATGTGCTGGAAGATGAGACATGAGAGGCGCACGTCACTTACATGGGATTCAGCCTGGTTTGTACTGACGTCAGAAGGAAAGTGGGGGGCAGCGAGAGGCTGAAGAGGAGGGATTTAACAAGTGACATCTTTACTTGGAGCTGTAATGGCGCCGCCTCTTGAGGCAGGGCATTTGACTAACAGGCGCTCTGCAATAAAAGTAGGATTTTGACTTTTCTGCCGATTTGCTCTATTCTGCTTAAAACATCAATGTTATCCTGCTGCTATGCTGTTTTACACTGTGGGGCCAGGTAATATACCTATATTCTGCTGACAGGTTCCCTTAAAGGTAGTGGTAGGAGCAAGGGATAGTGATGCCAGATCTATGAGCAGGCCATACATAAGATTTCTCAGTTGGGGGTCAGTCAGGAGACCCCGTACATGTATTAGATTGTTGGCAGTGGTGATTTAAGGGCTTTTTAACACAAGAGTTTTTTTCCGTGCGAGTATGGTCCGATTTTCAATTGTACGGAAATAGAACGCACTGATTTCATAATCAGACAGTCTGAGTAAAAAAAATGCAGCATGTCCTATCTTGGTCTGATTCTTGGGCAAGAATTGTCCATTCAAATCAACGGGTGCATTAAAAAAACGGAATGACATATGAGTGCGTTCTGATTTTTTTTTCATGCACCCATTGATTTTAATAGAACTTTTCAATTAGATCAGTTGAGCCACCTTCCATTTTTTAATGCACAGAAAACACAGATGACACTTGGATGACACTCTTGTGTGGAGAAAAGCAAAAACACATGAAAATCAAAAGGAAAATTGGTCAGTTTTTCCATGGATCGGAATTGCACTCGCCCATTTGAACCAGAAAAGTCCCACATGGAATCCACGTTTTAAATATGCATCCTAAAATAGGGATTTTTAACACGGTTTTCAATGTTGTATGTAGATTTTGATGCGAATTTTGAGCTTCCAATGAGTTTAATGAGAAAATTTGGCACCAGACTAACATCAAGAAGTGATAAGTCCCTTTTTTTCCAAGTCTGCAGGAGGAAAAATATATGTAGTTTAATCAGTAACATGGGATGTCCATTAGAATCAATATCTGGTATTGCAGCTCGGCCCCTCTTCACTGGGGCATTTTTTTAGAGTAAGGTTAAGTACTCCCTACCTCGGGCATATTTGCTCGTGTGCAAAATGTACATGAACAGTATGATGTCAATCCGGTGGAAAATCGCAGCATGCTCTATTTTTGTGCGCACCAAATGCCCCCATAGAAGTCTATGGGGGGAGGGGGTGCAAATGGGCACACAATACACAAGGAGATGCGCAGTACGCAGCGCAATTCAGCTGGAAAAGGAACACATACTAAATGTGTCTTCTGACCTCACATTCCCTTGGACTATCTATGAGTAAATTTACAACTGCAGTTTCAAAAGTCACAGGCAGGGGCCAGCAGTTATTATACATCATGCAGTTGTCAGCTTCAGCTGCATATCTATATATATATATATAAAGACGAAAGCCCTCACTGACTGACTCACTGACTGACTCGCCACTAATTCTTCAACTTCCCGATGTCGTAGAAACATGAAATTTGGCATGAGCATTGATTATGTCATAAATAGGAAAAGTTAATGGGTCCCAACTCGATTATTCAATTCTAAGCGCAAAAGAATTAGCATCCAAATTTTATGTACAGAATCTAATTCTCTCACTTCCTGATGTCATAGAAACTTGAAATTTGGCATGAGCATTGATTATGTCATAAATAGGAAAAGTTAATGGGTCCCACCTCGATTATTCAATTCTAAGCACAAAAGAATTAGCGTCCAAATTTTATGTATGTAATCTAATTCTCTCACTTCCTGATGTCATTTTATATAAAGGAAGCGTCGCATGGTTACCTCCACGTGGGTAACGCAAAGAACCATGCAAAATGGTGAACATATTTTTTTCCTCGGTATCTCTAAAGTAACCACGACTTTATAAGATTTTCCGTGTGAACACCAGATAAACACCAGTATCAAATTAACGAAGACGGGTATATCAGCTAGTTGTATAATAAGGGAGAGTGGCATCACATTGTCTTAAAGCTTCAGAACGGCTGCAGAGCTTCGGGCTACTTACAGTTGCTGTAAGAGACCCTATACTGTAAATTCATCCACATCTACGGCATGTACCTCCTCTGCCATTCTGGGGTACGTCAGTCAATGTAAATGCTGTCCTGGGATCACTCTACTGCTCAGTGGTCTGTGCATTCACTACCTGCATTGAGGAGTATAATGGTTTGATTCGCTCTATTGGATTGATGACATTATGGCTGAGATGAAGGTGTTTTACCTACTGACCTATAGTGCTCATGTCACTGATTGCCCATTGTCTGTCCCTGCAGGTACGATCATTACTCAGTGCTCTGTGAGCTGCTCCCTGTAGGCATCCCCTCCCTGGCGGTGTGTCTAAAGACTCTCAAGTACGGTAAGTGCGTTCACTTACGTCACTGAGATGTGTCGCCTTATCTGCAGCATTGTCACCTGTCTTCTCCCACACAGGAGAACTCAACGAAGATGCCAAGAAGGACATCAGTCACATACTAGGATTCAGCAGCATCAATCTGGAGAAAAACACTTGGTAACTACAACCCATAGCCTTTACTGAGGGGGTTAAAAAGGTTGGACCAGAATTTCAAGTTCTCTCCTGTCCACTTTATTTACTTTCATTTAGGCCGTCTGCACAGCGGCGGGTCAGATTCTGCATGTGGAATCCGGCCCTGGCAGCAGCAGCGTCCATGTGTACCTGCTTTCGTTTTCTTCTTTCTGTACTGCGGATGGCTGCACGGCTCGCCGTCGGACATGCGCAGTACAGATTTTTTTTTAAATTCTTGCTTTTCCCGCGGAATCTGTGGCCCCCAATGTCAATTGCAAACGGGCCGGGGGTCAGACGGCTTCCATTGACTTCAATGGAAGCCATCCGTGGGTAATCCGCAGGAAATGGAGCATGCTGCGATTTTATTTTATTTATTTTTTTTATTTTTATTCATTCACGTGCGGAAATCGCAATTGGTTTTCGCTCATGTGCATGAAAAATCACTTTTGCATTGCACTATATAGTTGATATTTGCTGCGGAATCCGGAGGCGGTCGCTCTCTCTGGATTCTGCAATTCAAGTCCGCCCCTGTGCATTCACCCTTAGGGCTTATTCAGACGACCGTATATCAGCCGGGTATTCACGCTGGCCGATATATGGCGTCCCTCTCTGCAGGGGGAGGAGGCTGGAAGAGCCAGAAGCAGTGCACTGAGCTCCTGCCCCCTCTCCGCCCCTCGGCACTATTTGCAATGAGAGGAGGCGGGGTGGGGGTGGAGCTAAGTTTTAATGCTTTTCTTTACTCTTTCCATACTTTGCTTTTTCCTTGCACCTTGTTTGTACTGTTTTTAGTGTTCACTCAGCTTTCTGAAGAAGAGGTTATACCTCGAAACGTGTAACCTATTGGTTATATAATAAAGCATCTTTAGTTATCTTTGGCTCCACCTCTCATCTAATTTGACACCCGCCACCAGGTTGTGCCAGAGTCCTCCCTTTTTTAGACTTCTATCAGTGTATACCAGGCACAGAGCTGTAGGTTACATAGCATTAGTGTCAGGTATTTGCAACTTAATCCCATTCAGTGGATTGGGACTGAGCTGCAGATAGGTCACGTAACCAATAAACGTGTCATCACAGCACTTGTCTGGGGTTAAAAAGCTGATTGATATGGATCCCAGGAGTAAGACCCCACCAATCTGGTATTGATGGCTCATCCTAAAGACAGGCCATCAATATTCACATCACGGATAATCCCATTAAAGGGAACTTGTCATTATGTTTGACCCCCATAAACTATGTTATGGGGCTCCAAGGTGATGGAATGGCCAGTCCTTGGACCAGTGTCTCATATTCACTTTCTGCGTGCGCATTTCCCATTCATCTCTATGTAAGATACATGTGCAGAAAGAGTCAAGCTGTTGGCACCTGTAATCTTTGTGGAGATACAGCTCTGCAATGGAGCACCCAGTGAGTATGGAACGCAGCTCCCAGGACTCTCTGTTCCATCACCTTTCAGCCCCATGACACAGTATATGGAGCTCAAATGCAATGGCAGGTTTTCAGTAAGGCTGCAATACCAGAAATAGCCCATGAACAAGAGTGGCACTGTTTCCAGAATAACCCTGGAAACCCTTTTAATGAGCGACAATGAAGTTTACAGTAGAAATATAGTTCTTTGGTGATTTCTTCCTCTTAGTGATGGGACCGGAGGATTTCCTGGATCTGAAATTTATAACATGGTGAAGAAAGTCCACAGCGAACTGAAGGGGAAGGTTCATGAAATCACAGAGGGAGACAGGTAAGAAGGGAATGACCAAACTATGACTGCACAGCAGTGGATGTGAGCTATATGACTAGTAGGGTACCCAGGGACAGGGTACATCACAGGGTCCATACGGTGGTGCTGGGCACCAGCTCCACATTCTCCATGGTACAGGGCAGAGTTTCTCAGTACTAAATACCTTCTGCTGGGGCTGATTTTGCCAAAAATTAAAATCTCAATTTTTTTTAATTTATGGAAAGTTTTCAATTTCAATCTCAATTTTCTTTTTTTGCTAAATACTAAGACTGCGAGACGAGTTGTAGATTTCAGTGGTACCATGTAGGGGTACAAGTGGAACTTTTTGATTGCTTTTTATTGTGTTTTTTAGGAGACAGATGAATGAAAAATAGCAATGTATCTATAATTAAAATAGTGACTAGTCGCCCTCTCCTTGGGCCACCGACCTGGTCTCCTCTGCTCAGGTCTCTGCTAAAACCGGTAGTGATGATGTCACATCCATTGCTCACGTGACCACTGCGGCTAATTGCGGTCTACAGCGGTCACATGTTGTTTACGCAGTCGTGACCACTGGGGGCAGCGATTGGCTGAAGCAGTTATGTGAGCAATAAATGTAACCCTTTCAGTGGGGAGCAGGTAGACAGCGCTGGGCCAGAGCACAGCAATACCATTCCCTACTTACCCTAAGCTTCTGTTTTAAAGTGGCAGTAACCCTTCCTTATATCCGCCTGTATCCTAGGGAGGCTTCCTATGTCCCCCGTTTAATAAAATCCTAACCCTTTTATTGTCCATCAAGGTAGCTGTCTGAGGCCTTTTTTTCTGAATGAGTTGTATTCTTCAATAGTACTATTTAATGTACCATATAATGTACTGAAAAACGTAAAAAAATTCTAAGCCAAAACTTTTTTTATATTTCTGTTGAGGGCTCGTTTTTTACGGGACGTTCTGTGGTTTAGGGCTTATTCACACGGGCATCTGCGTTTTTACATTTGCCCACCGGCCCATGTGAACTGGTGCATTGTAAACCAATGCATCAGAGGGGCAGTGTATATTAGCCGGGCATGAAAACGCGGCCGATATTGGATTCCAATGCATCAGATCACACAGACGTATTCCTGAGACGTAAAAGCGCCCGCCCGGAAAGATCTTCCTGTCCTGACTATGGCCACTGCCAAGGACTCCTATGGGAGCCAATGACAGCAGCCAGAGAAGGAAGGTGGAAGGGAGTTTAGCAGTGTGTCTGCTAAACTCCCTCCCCCTTTTATCCTCCCCTCCGGCTGTTTGCAATGGGAGGGGGCATAAGCTTAGCTCCGCCCCACACCATCCCATTGCAAACAGCTGGAGGGGAGAAGAGAGGAGGTGAGCCAGGGAGGGAAGGGGAAGACAGCTTAGCTCTGTCGTCCCCCTGCCCGACGGCATATATGCCGAGCCCGTGGATCGCATGGTAGCATATTCGCTCATGTGAATAAGCCCTTATATTGTATGACTTTTTGATTGCTTTTTATTACATTTTCTCTTGGAGACGGTGGTGACTAAAGCGCAATTTTGTGGGTTTTTTTTTCTGATGATGTTTACCGTGCTGGGTAAACAATGCCTTAGGACAGCCTCAGACGACCGTATATCGGCCAGGTTTTCTCTGCAGGGGGATGAGGCTGTAAGAGCCGGGAGCAGTGCACTGAGCTCCCGCCCCCTCTCTGCCCCTCGCCACTATTTGCAATGGTCGTCTGCATAAGCCCTTAGTTTGATAGATCAAACTTTTATGGACGCAGAGATGCCAAGGCAGAATAAACAGTGTTGCAAGTGCAGGCATTAAGACAGACTTGAGTTAGAGTACCTCCACACGGTGATCCCTTAATTTCGAATGCCCTTGTGTGAACAACTAAAGACGTGTAGCTCAACCCAGCAGTCCCAGACTTCAGGACGCTCGGGTATGTAAATTAAAGACAAGTACCTCTGCACTGGGCCTTGGGAAAACACACTCGCGGTTCGCTCACGCTCCCTCTCTCTCTGGGGCTTACTCTTCGCTCATGCTAGAACAGTCAATCAAGGGAACCTCTCCTCTTCTTCCATTCTTCACTGCATGAGGGTTGAAGGTACCCCCATGGAGCCAGCACTCTTGATCAGGAACCCAGAAGAATCTCAACCTCTGAAGAATGGACCCCTCAGAACTCCTTTCCCACTCTCAGACACTCACATTTATAGCCTCATACCACGTGACAGGACCTAAATTGATACATTCACAGGCAATTTGCAGGCCCTTGCAAACACTTAACCCATCACACGCTGCAGCTGTGCAATACACATAAGAGCATGACTAGACAGATTTGCACAGTACACCAACATAAGACAGGACATGTATGACATTATGGAGTGAGCCAGGAAAGCATGTACTGGGCCACTACACAATCCTAACCCTGGGGCCGACCCAAAAAGGGCTGGGGCCTCATATGGGCTGGGGCCTATTCTGTTAGGTATGTACCTTACAGAGCAGACTGCTAGGGGGAGGCACCCGGTTCATGGTCTATTGGGCTCTGCCATGGCCTTCTGGATCGTGGTTTTTAAGGTACCATTTAAAGGGGTGGTCCCGCGAAACAAAGTGGGGGTATACACTTCTGTATGGCCATATTAATGCACTTTGTAATGTACATTGTGCATTAATTATGAGCCATACAGAAGTTATCAGAAGTTATTTACTTACCTGTTCCATTGCTAGCGTCCTCGTCTCCATGGTGCCGTCTAATTTTCAGCGTCTAATCGCCGGATTAGACGCGCTTGCGCAGTCCGGTCTTCTTCTTTTCTGAATGGGGCCGCTCGTGCAGGATGCCGGCTCCTTGTAGCTCCACCCCGTCACGTGCCGATTCCAGCCAATCAGGAGGCTGGAATCGGCAATGGACCGCACAGAAGCCCTGCGGTCCACCGAGGGAGAAGATCCCGGCGGCCATCTTCACCAGGTAAGTAAGAAGTCACCGGAGCGCGGGGATTCAGGTAAGCACTGTGCGGTTTTCTTTTTTAACCCCTGCATCGGGTTTGTCTCGCGCCGAATGGGGGGGCTATTGAAAAAAAAAAAAACCCGTTTCGGCGCGGGACAACCCCTTTAAGCTCTCTGCTCTACCTCTGCTTTGTGGATGGTACAGGGCATAAAAGGCCTGTTCTACCCCCAAGGCTTTCATTACTTTCTGTATCACTTCTCCTGTGGAGGGAGTACCTTGGTGACTCTCAGTTATCCCTGGTACACCGTACCTGAATACCACCTCAGATATCAATTCTTGGCGGTCCTGAGTGGGAAAACCCCAGTCGATCAAATGAGGATAGGTTATCAATAAAAATAGCCCAGAAAAGCCCTTCAATCCACAATCAGGCTCTGGTGGTGGCTAATCTCCTTGGGAACAAAAGGATGGGTTATGAAAAATGAACATCCCTATCCGTCTTTTCCTTGACATCATCAGTCAGGTGACAGTTGAGCTACCCTAATACCCATTAGAGAGTCGTCTGGCCCTGCCGCTATCAGCAGGTTTAGATGACTAAACTCTAATATGTATGGGGGCCTTAGGCTTCCTTCACATGGGTGACACGAAAAAAAAGATTGCTCACCTATTCTGGTGGCACCCCATCCATCGCTGCAGTCTCAGTCCCTGCCGCTCGGAACCCAGCGGAAGCGGTAGGCGGTCATGTGCCATTCATTTTGCAGGTAACCACTCAGCCATTTGTAGGAAGGTGATCGGGTGCCCGCTGACAGCGCTGGTATACACTGAGATCGCAGGTGAAGCCGCTGCTCCACCTCCTGCCTACTGGCCGACGCTTGGAATTGCAGGAGCAGCTCCTATTGATTTCAATAAAGGCTGTTGCTGCAGTTACAAGCGCCGGCCACTACACAGGTGTCGGAGCAGCGGCTCCCGCTGCGACCCCAGTGTATATCAGTGCTGTTAGCGGACAGCAAATCAACCATTGACAACCTATTCTGAGGATAGGTCAATAACCCTTTCCAATCCATTTTTGGATTAAGGGTTTCCTAGGGGGCTTGTGATTTCTGCCGTTTTATATAACGGCGCCATCTACTGGCTAATTCAATAACTACATGATGGGATGTGTGGGAGCAGCCTGACGAGTGGCCGGCAGAATAATATAAGTATACACTGTCTAACACGCATACATCTTCCGATATTGGAGCTGTACTGACTTCAGTGGTTAACATATTTGTTATCCCTGATCCTGTAAGAGTCTGATTTATTAAAATAACCCACAATTTCTCCCACACAGTGACCGTCTTCAGACACAGTGCCAGAGTTCCACTTTTTTAGTCACCCAGTCTGCAAGAAAAATGTTATACAAAGTGATCACAAAGCTGTATGTGGCCCAAAACAATACCAACGGAAACTTCAGGCTGCCCCACAAAAACCGCACCGTCACACAGCTGCATCGATGGAGAAATAACGTGATGGAGCTCAAAAGATGGGGGCAGTCATGTTCTTATTTCTTAAAAACATGGAAATTTGGTATCGCCGTATTCATACTGATCCACAAAATAAAGTTAACGTCATTTTTTTCTGTACTATTGACGTCATGAAAACAAGACCCCCTTAACAACAGTGGGATTGTGTTTTTTCAGCTCATTTTATGGCACCCTTGTAAAATACAACTCGCCCTCACATGGCAGTGCCATCTGATACACCAGAGAGTTGCGTCTCAGTCGTAACATCTATACTCCTTTTTTATTTAGGAGAAGCCATTTTCACATCAAAGCTGTTGACCCTCGTTCTAGTGGTCCAACCACAACCAATTTTGCTGGGCATGAAGAAATGTGGCTTTGGTGCCAGTTGTAATATATGATCAGACAGAGCAATCCAATCCTGAGGCTCCGACTACTAGAGGGGAGGCTCAACCCCCATCTGTGAAGGTCGGGAAAACAAACAAGCATGCTTTAATTAAGCTGCGGGCACCATGAATAGTCTATGGGCGGCTTGAACTCCGGATCATCCGTGCGAGTGCCCCACGTGGATCCTGGGACATGAGCCCTAAAATAGAATTCAAGTTTCTCACACTATGCGAATAGCTGCAGGATATTCCATAGACGGACCCGTACTGTCTATGCTGCCCCCATTGCATAATCCAGCCCCTCTCGATCGGTGATGTGAATGACATCTCCTACATCATCCACAGCACTGTCCGAATCTGATGCATGCGCCGTGACCACAAACCAGCGCATGCGCAGAAAAATCACTTGAGTGCATCCACAATAGGGCCCGGCGATCCCACACTGCAGCCCCGCAGTCCTTCCGGTCTTTGTTGTGGACCGGCTACCACCTGATCACTGTAGCCAATTAGGGGCCCCAGTAGTCCGGTGTCCTTCTCCTGGTATAGATGCTGCTAGTGGATATGCCAGGAGAACAACAACTGGCCCTTGCAGCGGTCAGGTGGTAGTCGTTCCACAACACAGATCGGTGGGACTGGGGGTCTGCAGCGCTGGATCGCCGGGTCTGTCAGCGGATAAGTCCCTCTATGATGTTATTGTAGCATGCGCAGACATAAAGCCCCATTCACAGGAGCGCATTTTCGGTCCATATTTTTTACTGACTGAATACGGACGGCGCACAAACCCCCCTAATTTGTTGTATTCAGATGTGCGGTTTTTGGGGGTATTTTTTAAATGTGGACTTATATTGCGCAAAAAAATAAAATCGAAAAACGTCCTACTTTATTCCATATTTACGGACCAA